>NC_071618.1:43286318-43886318 GCF_014839835.1 Dryobates pubescens | reverse complement strand
AAAAAAAAAAAGAAGGGAAATAGATTTAAGCAGAAAAGACAAAACATGAATTTCACACGTTGTCTGCTTTCCCCAGCGTTAGGAGCGTAACGTTAGAGGGTTAGAAACTCGTTGCAATATGCTACTGGGGCAGTAAAAGAGGGGGATTTTTTTTTCCACTCAATCTGTGAAAACATGGAAGTAGTACTTACCCACTGCAAAACAAATAAATCCATATCACACTAAAACCAACAGAAAGTTTCTCAAAAACTGATTACTTGTGGAGAACTGCTTGCCAGGATGCAGCAGTGTAATATTGTTCCTCAAACATCGTTTACTCGCTGCAAAACGCAAGTAACTGTGAAGCCTTGTTTAGTGCTAGGCGCAGTTTTTAATGTGTTAATGGTTTGCAGTTTCTTCACAGCGTATTACTTTTTGAAGTCTGGGTGTTTTCTACTTGTGCAGAAAATAGACTGAGAAGCTTTGAGCTCCTACTGTTACAAAAGTTAAAAGGAAACAAAGTTGAGCTGCTAAGTCGGCAGTCTGGAATGAGTCAATAGTATCTCCTTTGTCCCCGCTAGCTTTCCCTGCTATGGTGTATCTTTGCTCTATTTCCTCTGCACAAGCAAACCAGCATTTCCACCCTCGGTATATTTATCAGACCTCGTGTGTCTCCTGCCTTCTAAATATTCCAACCTACCAGCAAAATTCAAATGCATCTGCCTTTCCAGGCTGTGTACAACAGTTGTGCTATCGTCAATGGCAGTATGCTCACTTCTTTAACCACGCAGATACTTACACATTTTCCATTATCTATAATTAATGGGCCAAGTTATTCTTGCTTTGTTGTCCTAAGCCTTCAGAAGGGAACAAATCTGCCTTTTAAAAGTATTCCATCACCTCTTGTTTTTCCAAACAAACAAACAAAAAGGATGGGGACAGAGACACAAAGGAGATATAAATAACTCCCCGCCTCATTTACTTGGGGATTCCCTGGGAGTCTCAGAGGGCACAGAGGTAACATAGCCGGCTTTTACAACGAGATCACAGGTCCTGACACAGGGTCACAGAGAATCTATGCTTGGCTAGCCCTGTGCTCCAGTTTTGTTTAGCTGGTAGCTAGTCCCTTGAGGGATCAGTGTCAACTTAAGCATGCTAACTTCTACAGGCAATGGGGCGGCCAGCGACTGAGAGCTGTAACTGGCTCCTGGAGGGCTCCCCAGGTCTGCGGCACTTGAAGCTTGAGTGCTGCTGCCAGGCTGCTTCTACGGCCCTAGAACTTGTCACAGAAAGAAATCAAAGTAGCAACAGTTCAAAGCAAGCCCCAACACTGCCTGCTTTCTGAAAACGAAAGGCGGGTAGATGTGTTAGGGGGATTGGAAAAGCAGCTTGGGTAGGGACGTAGCTTAGCTCACAGACTGAGGCACGACACAGAATTAGCATTACTTATTCTGCAGATGTATCACACTCCCAGAGATGATAAACACATGTCAAATCAATACTCCACATGTAAAGGTATTACTGTTCTGCAACTAGAATAGGTGCATACTTTTTCTGTATTAAGTGTATGCCTTAAATTAGTCCCTTAAGGAGGTACATTTATTTATATACATATATATAAATATAAATATATATATATATAAATATAAATATATAGATATATCTATATCTACCTATCTATGTATATGTAATTCCTCACATTAATACCCTCTTCTGGTTTGACTATCCAAAAGCACTGGAGACTAGAGTACAAAGGAAAGTGAAACTGTACTAACTCATTGGGAGGTTGAATCCTGTGTTTTAATATTCACAGTATACAAGTTTTACTTAATTTTATGTTAGAGTACAAAGGCTCTTTTTTAGGTTTGCAAAATGATGACCATTTCAGTTTGCTTTGTAAAAATCAGGCTTGTCTATTATTAATGTATCTAAGCCTACTTTACTGAGTTATTTATTTTATTATTTGAATTACATAAACAAGTGATTTAGCATATAAGCATCCAAATGGCCATTCCTTTCCTTTTTCACACTCAAAAAAAAAAGACTATTGGTCAACTTCTGCTGTGGTATTGTATCTTGTGACCATTCTGCCTGTACCATTTGGTGTCTGAGACGTTTTTCTTTGAGTGTCATTCTGTACTTGAGCCCCTGTTATTTTTAAAAGAACCCTTTCCAGGAAAAAAAAAAAAATGCAGCCTGATAATTCCTAAAGACATCAAGCAGTTTTCTCTGATGAGCAGAAAGGTCTGTGCCACGAATTTCTGCAGCTTTTGTTTAAAACTCTAAACACATCTCTGCCTTTTCGGTTTGGGAACTGGGCAGCCACAGGCAGCACGATCTTCCTGGTTCTGTCAGCAGGCAGTTCCAGTGTTTCAGCTTTTGCACAGTAGCACTTTAACAAGCAGCAGCCATGCATAACTAACAAGCCTGCGAGTCCAGTTGCTGCCTTTTCAGAAGGCTGTAGCCAGCTCTTAAGATACCCCAAAATGTTCATTTTACACTGTTGCAGCCATATGATAAAACTATTAACAGCAGGAAAGTGCAGCGGTGACTCGTAATGGGTGAGATACAGAAAAGAACGTTAAAAAATGGAGCCTGAGGTGCAGAAAGAGGAAGCAGCAGAGCTCCAGCTATCCTTTTATAGCAACTGGTGCATTGTGGAAAGTGGGAAAGAAAAGAAAACAACACTCTTCTTTTCCTTCTAGTAGCTAGCTAGTGATGCCATGACCGTTCTCACTGATAACTTTCTTGGAGAAATCTTTCTGGAGGCTTCATTCCTAGCATCTGGAAATGAGAAGTATTCTTTCCCCCAGTTCTTTCTGTATTCAGACAGATATTCTTTCTGATAGTCAATCCTGTATTCTGGGTCTTAGCTTCTAGATGTACTGATGGATGCCTAATAGAACAGTTTTCAGGTTTGGCACTAATGCTTCATTAAAACTACCATATTGTTTCAGAATATTTTGAAGTAGTGTAGTGGTTTTCATTGGTATTTTCCACATGTACAGTTAGCTTTCTGAATACTGTGTATCTATACATCATAGCTTATCTTGGCCTCACTTTAAAATGTGTACATGATGTGCACACAAAAAGATACCTAGCACAGATTAAAGAAGTGTTCTCAGTATGGGTTACAGCTACAAAGAAATCTTCTGTAAAAAATGAATGGAAACTAGGAAAGCAGTAGCTCATCAGATGGGGAATATGTCATTTAGGCTGCATGATGGAATAAATAAATATGCCAAAAACTAGACAACACTACCTGTCTCCCCCTGTACTCTGCACTGGTTAGGCCTCACCTTGAGTCCTGTGTCCAGTTCTGGGCCCCTCAGTTTAAGAAGGACATTGAGACACTTGAACGTGTCCAGAGAAGGGCAACAAGGCTGGGGAGAGGCCTTGAGCACAGCCCTGTGAGGAGAGGCTGAGGGAGCTGGGGTTGCTTAGCCTGGAGAAGAGGAGGCTCAGGGGTGACCTCATTGCCCTCTACAAGTACCTGAAGGGGGGTTATAGCCAGGAGGGAGTTGGTCTCTTCTCTCAGGCAACCAGCACCAGAACAAGAGGACACAGTCTCAAGCTGTGCCAGGGGAAGTTTAGGCTCAAGCTGAGGAGAAAGTTCTTCACTGAGAGAGTCATTCGTCATTGGGATGTGCTGCCCAGGGAGGTGGTGGAGTCACCGTCCCTGGAGGTGTTCAAGAGGGGATTGGATGTGGCACTTGGTGCCGTGGTCTAGTCATGAGGTCTGTGGTGACAGGTTGGACTTGATGATCTTTGAGGTCTCTTCCAACCTTGGTGATTCTGTGATACTGTCAAATCAAAACCACTATACCTTTTCAGGACTCTTAGTACCCTTGTTTCTGAATGAATGTGGTATGTGCACGAAAATGCTTTCCTGTGAAATAATAACTTTCACAAAGGTTCCACTGTGTGACAGTGTAGTGACTGGCTGTCACAACCACTGACTAAATATTAATGTTGCTAGTCTTTCCAAGTTAAATCTATGAACTACTACATCTGGATGACTTCTAAATCCCTGCCCACAAGTGAAACTCCAACTTGACTTGCACGTTGTCTGTCCTTGTTTGTAAAATTGCTTCAGTAACTTACTTCAGCTCATCAATTTTACTTTTATTGGTTGGTTAGATAGCCTCTTTTGATCTGGAGTTCATTTCATGTTAGTTGTACAGCACTAACAAGTGCAATAAGCACTGCAGACTAACTAGAAGCAGCTCCATGTTAGTGCAACCACTTCGGTTTTGTAACTCCTACAGATTTTCATCCCTTACAAGCGATGATTTACATACCAGGGAGGGAAAATGAAAATGAGGGGGAAGTTCATTATAACCCTGGAAGTGTACTGTAGTTTCTCCTAATGCAGACTAGATTAAACCTGGCCTATGTCAAAAGAACTGTGAAGAGTGAGAGCAAAGGGGCCTTTCTCATAATGGTCATGCACAATGAATGCTCTCTTCACTCAAGAGAGAAAACCAAACCCAAAATGGGCAGGAGGATCTGGGCTCCTGTTCTTCCACCTTCACTCCCTACCCCCAACCTCTGAGCTGTAAAGAAAGGATCAGACTGCATTATTTTAAAAGCTGATGGGGTACACAACACTTTGTCAGCATAATGGAGAGCACTGGGAGAAAACATGTCTCAAGAACTCCCTGAAGGGGCACATACTACTGCACAACATCCTTACTCAGGATTGTGACTTAGCAGCAGAGCTAAGCCTTTGAGTAAGCGACAAGAACTTTCCCTATAACATACAATATTTTTAGGAACATACACAAATAAGATTATTATTGAACTACCTTACCTTTGACACATGGTTTTGAAAGCTTCAGGCTTGACTCAAGTCATACAAAACAATCACAATAGCTCAGCACTGCAGGTACAGCAGACCTGTAAATAAATGAAAGAAGAAATTAAGTGACAGCATAATCTCCTGAACACCCTTGAGTGAACTGAATGGATTAACACATTAAAGAATACAGTGGCTCCCTCTTTCATCCCACCATCTGAGTGCAGATTGCTAGTTGCTGTTCCTACAGACATAGACATCCACAGAAATCACAGAAACATTCAGGTTGGAAAAGACCCTCAGGATCCCCAAGCCCAACCAAGGACCCTGCTCCACAAAGCTCCCCCCTAAACCATAGCCCCAAGCACCAACTCTAAAGGCCCTTTAAAGACATCCAGGGTGGGTGACTCAACCACCTCCCTGGGCAGCACATGCTGTAAAGATTGTTTTCCTAATGTCCCCTGTCAAAATCCCACAGCACCTGGGCTCTGCTGGAGTCTCCTCCCAGCCCAGGTGGGGCCACTTTGCCCTCCCCACCCACTGCCCTATTTAATCCCCCCCAGGAAAGGCAGCAGCCCCAAGCTGAGCCCATCTGGGCTGAGGATCCTCCTCTCATTGCTGGTGAGTGCCCCTGGTGCACACTGGGTGATGGTGGTGGTGACAAAAGGCCGGGGGGCCTGGTGGCCCCCCGGTTGTTAGGGCCAGGGTTGATGACTGCGCCAATATCATCCACGGGTGCTGGCTGGGGCTCCTTGCTGGGGCTGAGCTCCTCTGGGTGGTCCCTTGGCTGGTGAGGGTCCTGCCCCCAGCTCTGGGATGGGTGTAAAACTAGTGGTGGGGGAGCAGGAGCTGTTTAGACAGGGTGGAGGATGGCATAGAGTGAGCAGGAGCTGCTTTGGGGAGATGAAAGGGATTGGGGGGGATGGTGCAGGAGCAGGAGCTGCTTTGGGGAGATGAAAGGGATTGGGGGGGATGGTGCAGGAGCAGGAGCTGCTTTGGGAAGGTGAACATTTAAAGTTAAATCATACAGCTGATACTAACTCTCTATCCAGGTGGAAGAGGGATGGTGTTGTGACCAAGGTTTGGAATGGGAGCTCTGATGAGGGCCATGCTCCTGTCTCTGAGTCAGAATTTGACCAACAGCTTTTCAATTCTAAGAGGCAATTAGAACTGTCCTACCTCTCACTGAACATGAGACTGTGTGTAGTAAGGTTATTTCAAGTCTGAAATAACCTAAGGTCCTGAGGGAAGTACTGAGCAGTGTTTTGTTTGGCTGTGTATTTCTTTCCCAGATAGAAAAGTTACAGTTCCAGAGGTAAGGTCTCCAGTCAGTGTCTACTGAATGTCTAAATGCTAATGCAGCTGGGATGGTCTCCTTCAAAGGAGTTCTCAGGCTGTATCCTGTCTCTGTAGAAAAGAACCCAAAGTGACAGCAACTGGAATCCTCAGCAGCCTCCCACAGCCTTCTTGCTAGACAGGAAGGCTTGACTGAGAAAGGGCACTGTAAGCCTCCTGCCTCTCCCAGGGAAGGATTCTCCTGTAGGAATTGTGGAAAGAAGCCATGAGCCTTCCCACAGGGGAAGCTTTGGGTGCAGTGGGAGAGTCTGCACCAAGCACTGCAGAGATGCTGGGCTGGGAGTCAGTGGCACTCAGGGTCTAGAAGAGATGTAACATTTATTCTGTTCTGGTTTGGTATCATCTCTCAAGCAGCCCAACAAGGAGAAGGTACAACTCCTGTTTAATCTTGCTGCAGCCAATTCTACCTCAGCTCTGGAAAAGAAACAACATCTCACCCTGGTCTTCAGAACAACACAGCCCCATGTTGGGATCTATAGGTGGAAAGCTGTGTGTTAGATCTAGGCAGCTGTTACTAATCCCTGAGTTCAACACACAGGCTGGCACACATCCCATGGGGAAGCAAGAACTAAAAGGAGGCAACAAGCTCACAAGTAGTAGTGAAACTCTTTCTCATACATAACATTCATCTTTCATGCTGGGAATAGGGAAAAGGCACAGGAAAATGGAGGGAAAGACAAGAGAGGCTTAATGGAAGAGGCTGAACTGGATGAAGGAAGACATTAACTAAGAAAGGAGTATCCCATTTCCTTTCTGATGCTGTGTAAATGACTGAACCAGAGCCCACACATTCTCTTGCAGATTGTCACTAGGATTCTACCTCTCTGTGCCCCTCAGGTCATGAGTGACCATGTACTGACCCCTGACTGACTCCAGCAAGCCTACAACCTCCCTCACCACTTGGGTCCATGTGATGCTACATATTGCATGCTGCCTTCCCTTCTTTTTCTTTTCTTAACTTTATCAATCTGTTCCTCTCTCTAAAAACTTCCTCTCACCTTTTACATCTCTGCACAGCCTCTCTTGCACTGAGAAGCTTCTTGATACTCCAACAGACACGTGTTAAGGTGTAAGGAAAACCATAAGAAGATTATTTCAGGGAGATACTTGGCAACTTGGAAAAAAAAAAAGAATATTTTATTTCACAGAACATAAAATCTTTTAAACTGGAAGAGGGTCATGTTGATATATTTATATATATCTATTTATGTAGATATATAATCACTAAAACGTCTGCTGAAAGGGAAGGAAACTAACTGTAGATGCTGGTGCAAAAGGAAGTTCTGTCCTAGTAGAGATCAACAAAAAAAATGAAGTTCTTAGAGTGTATAAAACATGTAATAAGTGCTGAACTTCTGCCTGTGACTTAAACACCAAGCTGCAAGTGTGGGCTGCTCTTTAATGTGTCCAACGGCCTTAACGCTGCAACCTATACAAGGAGATAATTAACACAATAGCATTCACCAAGCACAAAACTGAGATATTCTTTTCATTGAAACTTCTCCAGCTCTAACAAAGGCACCATTCAAAATAAAAAAGCATTTCAAAGACCACTGTAGATGCTGGACACAGACTGATTCTTGAGTTAAAGACAGACATCCGCTAGCCAAAAGGAGTAACTCGAACAAAAGGGAGGCTTTCAAGTTTCAGATCTTCAAGTTTGAGAGCTCTAGTTTGAACTTATCTATGTTTTCACACATCAGTAGGTTCAGTGGAGTTAGAAATACCCAGTATGTGTAATGAAAACAATCTCTATCAGTGGCTACAGCATGAACATGATAACGTATGTTTTCCAAGCCTGGAGCATTGTCAAGCAATTACTGTTTGTCAAGACAACACACTCGACAGTCAAGGTCATCTAACCCCAGGTTGTCTCCTTCTACCTTGTTCTGAGGCAGTTCTCAGTAACTCAGCTGCCCAGCTTGCTTTAATTTGCTCTGAACTAATTTGCAGACACAGGCTTCTCTTGCCCCACAGAGCCCAGGGAGGCAGAGGCAACAGCAAGGGGTGCAGCTACTGCGCTGTGATGGCTCATAGAAGCAACAGCTGCTGGGGTTTTGTTCCAAGATGAAGGAGGGCCGTGCAGGTCAGAGGGGACTCCTGGACAACTGATTATTAACCAGGGCTTTCTAAAGCCCTTGCAAGGCCCATATTGTGTTTGTTTAGGACCCAGAACTACAAGTGCATGTTATCAGCAGACTGTGTGGATTGGATTGTGTCACTGAGTTAAATTATCATTTCAAGCTACCTTTTGAAACAGACAAGAGAGAGAGACCTTGCCTTACAGAGTCTGTTCTGATCTGATTTTACATTTGTGCTTCTTCATTTTAATTCCAAGACCTTCATTCAACTAAAGGCATCCTTTTTACACAACAGGATTACTTTTGCTACCCAGGCATTATGTCACACCTGTACAATTTTTACTTAATCATCTGTATCAATAACCTCTGATTCTTAAGTCTCACTTTTTATGTTCTAAAGTGTAACGGCTTTTCTTTGCCACCTGATTCAGTCTTTCACTTATAGTTTGCAAACTGTATTGAGGTGGGAAATGGAATTCAATTAAAATGTAGCAAAAGAGCATTTTTTTTGGGTCAATTAAATTAAGTAGCAGTAGAAGTATACAACATGGAAGAAAAGAACTATCAGAACACACTGGCTGAAAACTGACTTACTCAATCAGGACTAATCACTGCAAGTTGGTGAGCTTCAGTGATTGTTTCTGGTCAGCATGACCTTCAAGACTTTAGAACTGGTACATCTCATCTTACAGTTTTCATTCATGGATCTGTTGAGAAACAATAAAACTGCTTGCTTTTTTCCCCATCTCTGAGTGGATTTTTCATTTTTGAACATACTCATCTACTTTATGTTAATGATTAGTAAAAGAGAAGAGAGGAGAGGCTGAGGGAGCTGGGGTTGCTTAGCCTGCAGAAGAGGAGGCTCAGGGGAGACCTCCTTGCTCTCTACAACTCCCTGAAAGGAGGTTGTAGCCAGGTGGGGGTTGGTCTCTTCTCCCAGGCAACAAGAACAAGAGGACACAGTCTCAAGCTGTGCCAGGGGAAGTTGAGGCTGGAGGTGAGGAGAAAGTTCTTCCCAGCAAGAGAGATTGGCCATTGGAATGTGCTGCCCAGGGAGGTGGTGGAGTCACCATCCCTGGAGTGCACAAGAGAGGATTTGATGTGGCACTTGAAGCCATGGTTTAGCTAATCCTGAGGTGTTGGGTGATAAGCTGGACTTGATGATCTCTGAGGTCTTTCCCAGTCTTTATGATTCTATGAAAATCATGAGAAGCTTGTTCAGCATTCAGTAGGTTCTAGTTACAACTTCTCTGCCAGTGACTTTCAACCTTTCAGTGGTTTGACTTTCTCTTAAAAGTTTGGCATCAAAAAGAGTGTTGCACAGAATTTTAATGCTGTTATTTTACTGTACTATAGTAAATTAAACCTCAGGACTGGCTGTCATACTTAAGTGGTCTTGTTAAAAAAGAAACATTTAATTGAAATAAAGCACATATATAGAACTCATTAAATATATACTAATCTTTCCAGGAGGCCACACAAGCAATGTGGATTCCTTACTTTCTGATTTATCAGCCCTTTATGCCAGATTCAAACCAGAAAAGGTTCCTACTGTGCCTGCTGATGTACATACAAAGTTAAAAAGACAGAGCCCTGGCACAGGGGCTGCATTCATTTGCTCAATACCCAAGGTGTTAGAAGTGAAAAGCCAAACAGGAGAAGCTTTTATTTGTTTGTTTGTATCTTTTAAAGCACTGTGTGTTCAGGTGCAGATTTACCAGCAGCAGGAGGCAGAGGGTGAAAGGATGCTATGAAAGGCTCTGTATTCTCCCTGTTTCCCCATCCCTTCCTGTTTCCCTCCTCCCCAAGTCCTAGCTGCAGTGACCTGTGCCTAGCTAGTGAAAATTGGAAGGACTTTAAGCCAACCAGGGAACTGAACACAAGCACTGACCACCTTAACCTCTGCTAAATATAGAGACATCCCATTGAATTTCCCTGTCCTTGTGAATGACTGAGGGAGTTGTACTGACAGTAGGTTTATCCTGCTAAGCTGAAAGGAAGAGAAGGAAAGTTAATTCTGAGAATGCCCAAAGATGTCTTGCCAAACTTTAGAAGGTGACTTCCATTGGCATGACAGCTCTGGGACTGAATTTATTAATTCAACAAGGATCAGAATGGAATTCCCCAAATTACTGTGATGGAAACAACACTCTCCTATGGATTTGCTACTAGTTTTCTTGCCTTTGTTTTTTCTCAGTGAGGTCAAAGGTTTCCTCTCTGTATAGAGAGAATCTGAAAGCCAGCATGAGGAAGAAGAAAAGTCACTACTCAAAATTATAGTGGTAGTAATGGGTTTCTAAAGAGATGACTATGAGTAAAGTCTGGTTTAAGTAAGGGTATGATTAAGTGAGGGAAAAGGAGGTGAGGTGGAGGCATTTCATTAAGATATGTCATAAAAATCTCTGAAATACCCCAGGTTATGTAGTAAGCAAAGCTGAGGCTGCAGTGAAAGGCACGAGGCTGACTAAGGTTGGTTCTAGCTGGTTGAATTTAAAGGTCCTGAAAGTATTTGTTTCATTTTTGTAAAGGCTGCCAGTAGGCTAAGATTTATAAATGAACCTTATTTAAAGAATGTAGGAGAGGTCAGACTGGTTCAGGCCAGGCATACCCCTGGCCCTTTTCCTTCTCTCCAGCAGCAGACACAAGCTGATTCTTACCCAAGTATGCCCTCAGAGAACAGCAGGACCAGGAGAAGCACCTTGGTTCCAGCACCCATCTTTGGCAGGGTTTCTGAGCTGGAGGGGGTTTGTCTAGTCAGTGACCTTTACTAGATCTCTCTTCTAAGGTCTTCTACCAGTCTCTCCTTAGATCCATCTGAACTTCCTTCATCCATGCCATCTTTAGGCAAAGAATGTCATGAGTATATTACCCATGAGCACATAAACCAATGTAATGTATAGTGTTATTTGCTTTGAACCTGCCTGGTGCCAGCTTCATCTAATGCATCCTAATTCTTTTATTAATAGAGAAGGTGAAAAGCTCATCCCTGCCCATCCTTTTCATGTGTGATTTTAAAGCATTTCTTGTTGTTTTGATGTAGCATTAGAGGGGTGCTGTAATTAAAGTCTCTGAAGAGGAGTCCACTGCCCCTGTGCTGGAAATCTATTTACTCTTAGCTCTGCCAATCAGCCACCAGTTTGCCTGCTCTCTGTGGCAGATGCTGAAGCTGCTATTGCACAGAAGTCCTTCCAAGATCCTGGGGAACTGGAAGCTTAGATGGGTACATTCTGAGAGAGTCATTCTTCCCCACTGTTAGGGAAGATACATTAGAGGAAAAGATGCAGTCATGCATATTGTGCTCTTTAAACCCTGCTGGTCTTGCTGCAAGTAGAATCTTAAAGCATAGTCAGGAGTGCAAAGGAAGAGAAGATAATGTGCCAATACACAGAAATCAGCCCCATTCTAAGAAAGCTACTTGCAAAGATCCCAAGGAACCAACACAAACTTTATCTTTGGGTTTATGCTTCAGTTTTTAGATAGAGTCCTTCAAGCTTCCCTTAAAGGAGAAGGGAATTGTTTCTAGAGTTTGGCAGTAGACCTAAAGTGGGCACAGTTAACATCATAATTAAAACAGCAGAAGCCTGTGAGAGTTTCCTGTTATTTCAGTAGAAGCTTCATAAGCCATGCAGTACACATCCATTTTCCCTGCTATGTGTTTTACAAGGCAGAGGAGTACTTTCCCAAGTAGACCAAAGAGCCAAGGCTCTATTGGTATAACATCATACAGATAGGTAAGCCAGTTCTCCATTCTTTGGTTAAAAAGATAAAGGCCTTTCAGAAACTTTTCACAAGTAAAGTATATTCTATCCCTGTGCAAAAGATGAACAGCTATGGCAGAAAAATGCACTTTACAATAAGGTAAACTCAAGTTAGTGTCAAAGCTATTAAGTGGCCTCCTACTATTGAAGTAGAAGATGTTACAGGAGACTGAGGATGCCAGGGCACTCATCAGAAAGTCTTTTCATTTAGGTCACTCTGGAGTGACTCTATTTGACACACACACAAGAAAGTCTGTACTACTTCAAAATAGTTTGTGCCAGCAGAGTTCACCCAGGCAACTCCCAGCCTGTCAGCTACAAGCACACCAGGTTTTGGCTGCAGGATCTGATTGTTATTTTGGAAGAGTATGTTTGGCTAAGCAGGTAAAGAGACTGCTCTGAAAGTTTCACAAAACACAAAGAAAGGTACAAAACCCCCCCCCCCCAAACCCATACAAACCCCAGGCTATTAAACAGGTAAACTGTTACTGTACTGTGTCCAGTTCTGGGCCCCTCAATTTAAGAAGGACATTTGAGACACTTGAAGGTGTCCAGAGAAGGGCAATGAGGCTGGGGAGGGGTCTGGAGCACAGCCCTGTGAGGAGAGGCTGAGGGGGCTGGGGTTGCTTAGCCTGGAGAAGAGGAGGCTCAGGGGAGACCTTCTTGCTCTCTACAACTCCCTGAAGGGAGGTTGTAGCCAGGTGGGAGTTGGTCTCTTCTCCCAGGCAACCAACACCAGGAGAAAGTTCCTCACAGTGATTTGCCATTGGGATGTGCTGCCCAGGGAGGTGGTGGAGTCCCCATCCCTGGAGGTGTTCAAGAGGGGATTGGACATGGCACTTGAAGCCATGGTTTAGTAGTCCTGAGGAGTTGGGTGCTAGGTTGGACTTGATCTCTGAGGTCTTTTCCAACCTTATTGATTCTATGATAAAAATATTTTTTCAGGAGCTCTCAGCATCTCTACTTAGAACAAGACACACATTCATGTCTGCTATGAACAAGCACATGTGCAGGAGTCCCTGTGTGAACAAGGTGCTCTAGGAGACAGGTCATTGCTGTTGGCTTTCTGCTATCATAGATATGCTGAAGGCTAGAAAGGCTCAGAGCTTCTGCCATTACCAGCTCTAACCCCAGAGGCTGCCTATTTCTGACTGGCTTAATTCAGAACCATATGTCATGTGGAAGATCCTGAAGATGGTCTTGGCCCTTACAAGCTTATTGACAAAGCATGTGATTAATAATCACATTGACTATTGGGACTTGTTGGGTAAGTCCCTGAAAAACAAACCCAAATGTACTTTTTGGTCATAGCAGAGGGTCCTGAATCTAAGATACTTCTATGGGGCACCTCCTGAGCATCACAGAGATTTTGAATCTGAGCAAACCCTTATCTCTGGGGGTCAGACCTGGCTGTCACCCAGACCCTTGGTACATTAAGGTATGAAGATGACACTGTTCTGAGTGTAGTTTGCTCAAAGTTTAATGAGGAGAGGGCTTCTTTGTGTACAGAAAGACATCTGATGCAGCAAGTACTGGATAGGTGCAAGGCTGTGGTTTCAGTCAGTTTTGTGCACAATAAAGGCACAGTACAGCAAGTTTTTGAGAGACTGTAAATACCATCATATTTTCACTGATCTCAAAAGATGACCTAAAAGCTGATTTAATTGACCTGTTACTGTCTAGGACCTCTCCTCTGGGAAGTAAGAAGCCCTTGATAATACACATAACAGCAAAACCACAATCAAGTGTTTCAAACCAAAGTTGCTGGTTATTGCTCTCTACGACTACTTGAAGGGAGGTTGTAGCCAGGTGGGGGTTGGTTTCTTAACTCCCAGGCAACCAGCACCAGAACAAGAGGACACAGTCTCAAGCTGTGCCAGGGGAGGTTTAGGCTGGATGTTAGGAAAAGGTTTTTCCCAGAAAGAGAGATTGGCCATTGGGATGTGCTGCCCAGGGAGGTGGTGGAGTCACCATCCCTGGAGGTGTTTAAGAAGAGACTGGATGAGGCACTTGGTGCCATGGTTTAGTTGATTAGATGGTGCTGGGTGATGGGTTGGACTTGATGATCTCCAAGGTCTTTTCCAACCTGGTTAATTCTATTCTGTAAGTCTGAGAACACTGATCATGTAGACTTAGACCTGTGTGAACTGAGTCAATCATCTGTTGTGTTTTGACACTTTAGCTCTTTATCTTTTGAGATAGGCTGTGGTGATGGCTACTTTTTCTGGGAGGAGATAGAGGGAACACAAACCCAACAGAATATTCTTGCTTGGTTCACAAGAAGGACTGAAGGGTAGCACTCAGTCCAGTGTTCCCATGAGAAATCTGATGCCTTAGGTAGGGCTACATGCAGCAGGGGAAAAAGCAGACATCTTGCAAGCTGGCAGTCAAAAATCCCTGAGGATTAGTAATTGGTTAGGAGATTATGGATTCTATTTAAGTCTGAATTTGAAACAGCAAATGAAAGTGCTGAGGCACTGATAGTTGACACTTGAACTGCTAGCCTCCTCACCCACTCTGTGAAGCTGCAGACACAGAAGGCTCTGTCACTGATTTGTAATGGCACGTTTGCTTCTGCAGCCAGTCATAGAAGGGAATCTATTTCTGGTGTTTATTGTTTCTAATAAGCTGGATAGCTTGTTAGAGAATAAGAGAGGAAAAAAGCCACAAGTCCAACAAGTCACTCAGAGCTATGTACACCACAGCACTAAAAATACAAAGGCCATCACTACTATTTGGGCTATAAATAAGGCACTCAACACAAAGCCAGTCACTATCAAGGTCCCTTGCAGGGAGTGTGCAAGTAATAAAATAGGTCTTTTCAGGCCCTGGACTTTAAAACATATGACTCAAAGACACACCATTTTGCTGATGAATCTTTTATCCCTTGCTACATGCATGGGCAGCAACTGGGGCTGGGAATCGTGCTCCTCTTGCCTCCATCAGTCTTCCCTGCCAATACAAGTGAACACTAGTAATTATGAGCTTCTGGGACATAAGCATTACAGCATTTAGGATGCTGAAGAAGAGACACTGTCTTCAATCATAACTATAGCTTTACTTGGGGAATTCCAAAATAAACTGACTTCTATTCAAGGGAAGTCTTCTCCCTCCCCTGGCCCTATGGTTCCTCTTGTCAAAGGGAAATGTTAATATGGGACATGCTGCTCCCTGAGGAACCACACTATGGAACATCTTAAACCCCAGTAACTTCTGACTCCTTTATTCATATATAAAAGATAAACATCTAGTAGGTTAGCTCAAACTGTATTTTGCTAATGATCATAAGGAGACTTAATTTACAGCATGAAATTAATTATACAAACATGGGCACTTTGCTGGGAGGCTGATTGCTGTAGGAGCTGCACTGGCCCTCTGAAGGCATGCAGGGAAACTAAATTTCTCTTCCTAAATCCCCTCTAGTTAAGTAAATATTCTCTTTAGTCAGCAAAAATTACCTTTAAACTGTTCAATAAAATATTAAAGGGGAAAGCTGAAAACATAGTTTGCATTTTATAACCTCAAGCTATTAATATGTGACTGTTCAGTTACAAAAATCATTAAAATAATCCACATGTTTAAAAGCAAGTTCTGACAAGCAAAACCAGACAGCCCCAGATTCCAGCTGTAAGCAGAAGGAGCCTTGCTAGTTTTCAGTTTTTCTCAATTTGTTCAATTCATAGTACCATAGAATCAGTCAGGGTTGGAAGGGACCACAAGGATCAGCTAGTTCCAACCCCCCTGCCATGGCCAGGGACACCCCACACTAGATCAGGCTGGCCAGAGCTTCATCCAGCCTGGGCTTAAACACCTCCAGGGACAGAGCCTCAACCACCTCCCCAGACAACCCATTCCAGGGCTTCACCATTCTCATGGGCAAGAACTTCCTCCTCACATCCAGCCTGAATCTCCCCACCTCCAGCTTCATTCCATTCCCCCTAGTCCTATCACTATCTGACATCCTGAGCAGTCCCTCCCCAGCCTTCTTGTAGCCCCCTTCAGATCCTGAAAGGCCACAATGAGGTCACCTGGGAGCCTTCTCTTCTCCAGACTGAAATTCATTAAGGCATCTCACTGTTTAGAAACATTATTCTCTCTTCTACAAAACATAGAATACATTGAATAAACCAGGTTGGAAGAGACCTTCAAGATCATGGCATCCAACCCACCAACCAATCCAACACCACCTAATCAACTGAACCATGGCACCAAGCACCCCCTCAAGTCTCCTCCTGAACACCTTTAATGATGGTGACTCCACCACCTCCTCAGGCAGCCCATTCCAATGGGCAATCACTCTCTCTGTATAGAACTTCTTCCTGACATCCAACCTAAACCTCCCCTGGCGCAGCCTGAGACATCTTGGATCATAAGCTACTTCTCTGACTTTCCTGAGTCACAGAAACCTTGCTTTCCCTTTCATCACACTTTTAAAGGCATTATTTTACCTCTATCCAGGAATTATGTTATCCCAGCCTTGTAAGAAAGTGTGAGTTAAACATTATAAAGTCATTTGCTAGATGTGTTCCCCCCAAAGCTTCTCTGACCTATACTGTTTTCCTTCTGTGTTACCTGTATTAATACAGAGGTGCAGTGGTATGTGATTCACATTCTTGAATACCTCTCCTGAAGCTGACAACAACCTTTGTCCAGACTGGCTTGTGTTATAAAGGCTTTAAAACTTTGGTGGTCCCTTTCCAAGTCAATTCTCAAATAACATAAGTAGATGTCTCCTCCTTGAAAAGAAACCACAAACACAAACCAAACAGGTAAATCTAGATCATCCAAGTGCAGTACTGAACAGGGGAGTTTTAACTGGAACCTCTAGGTTCTGTACCAACATAACAAGAGAGAGTGAACTACAAAATCAAGGGGCACTTGTTCTCTTACTTAGATTTTCCTCTCTAGGAGGTTAACTGAGCAAAAGCCACTTGGCTGTTCTGTACACTGCTCACATTTTAAAAACAGCTGCTTTTAATAATTGAAAGTTTTCTAACACAGTTTGAGGGGGGAAAGGTACAATAAAATGTCCATTTGCACCCTTTCACAGCCTTTCTTAGAACTGCCTACGTTGGAAGAGACCTTTGAGATCATCAAGTCCGACTGCTTGCCTAGAGCTCACAATCCCACTACTACTGACCCCATCGTCTTGCACCCCACCCCCCCTTTTTAGCACTGAAAAGATCCCCTCTCAGGTTGCTCTTCTCCAGGCTGAACAGCCCCAGGTTTCACAGCCTCTCCTCATAGGAGAGGTGTCTTCACAAAAGTGATTTAGATAAGGATAAAATCTACCAATACAGTATGCAACTCTCAGCAAAGGTACAGAAGTCAGTGGAGATTGTTAGCAAAATGTGAGGGGTAAATTTCTTCCAGGAATGACACAAGTAGTTGCCCTGTTTTGATAGGGATGAAGTGAAGGCTCCAATGTACAGAATCACAGAAAGGTAATTCCCTTCTAGCCCCCTTTTTCTGAGACTTGAACCTATGGCTGGAATCTTCTTAAACACCTCCCTGGGCAGCACATTCCAATGCTCAATCTCTCTTTCTTTGAAGAATTTCTTCCTAACATCCAGCCTAAACCTCCCCTGGCACAGCTTGAGACTGTGCCCTCTTGTTCTGGTGCTGGTTGCCTGGGAGAAGAGACCAACCCCCACCTGGCTACAACCTCCCTTCAGGGAGTTGTGGAGAGCAAGAAGGACTCCCCTGAGCCTCCTCTTGTCCAGGCTAAGCAACCCCAGCTCCCTCAGCCTCTCCTCACAGGGCTGTGCTCCAAACTCTTCCCCAGGTTTGTTGCCCTTCTCTGGACACCTTCCAGGAACTCAACATCTTTCCTAAACTATCTAATTTCATCTCCATATTACCAATTTGTTTTTGATTCAACTCTGGCTGATTCCAGAGACTCTGCATTTGGCCATAGGAAGATCAGAGAAGTTCTGCCTTTTATTGAGACCCACTGAAGTGCAGAACACCACCACGCAACACAGTCCCAGATGCTGTGTGCAGAGCTGCAAACTCCCTCCTTGAAAGCTACCTTAGAATAGAATAGAATATACTAAACTAGGTTGGAAGAGACCCTCAAGATCATCAAGTCCAACCTATCATCCAACACCACCTAATCAACTAAACCATGCAACCATGCACCCTATCAAGTCTCCTCCTGAACACCTCCAGGGATGGTGACTCCACCACCTCCCCGGGCAGCACATTCCAATGGCCAATCTCTCTCTCTGTGTAGAACTTCTTCCTAACCTCCAGCCTAAACCTCCCCTGGTGCAGCCTGAGACTGTGTCCTCTTGTTCTGGTGCTGGTTGCCTGGGAGAAGAGACCAACCTCAGCCTGTCTACAACCTCCTTTCAGGTAGTTGTAGAGAGCAATAAGGTCACCCCTGAGCCTCCTCTTCTCCAGGCTAAGCAACCCCAGCTCCCTCAGCCTCTCCTCACAGGGCTGTGTTCCAAGCCCCTCACCAACTTTGTTGCCCTTCTCTGCACACGCTCCAGCAAGTCAACCTCCTTCCTAAACTGAGGAGCCCAGAACTGGACACAGTTCTTGTTGCAGACCCAATAGAAGAAAAAACATTAAAAGAAAAACACATTAAGACTTCCAATTATTGTTTCATCTGAACATGGAAGTCCTTAAGCAGCTGACAGTAATAAACAGTTTTCTCATTGTCCTTCAAACTGAAGGAACAGACACACCAGCCAGAACTGTGATTAGACTGAAATCACTCAGTATCTGACTAGGCAAATGATATTCATTCCTTCAGTATCCTTGCTCTGTTAGGTATTTTATGCTCTAACAAAAGCATGTACACAAATAATTCACATGATAATCAAGGCCATGAATGTTGGCAACGTGACCCAAGTATATTCTTTAATGTTGTTTCTGAGTACAGGGAAATAAAATACTCTGAGGTTTGGAGCACAAATACCAGTGATACTTTCTAATGTCACTAACTAATTTCACTTTAGGGCTCCATTACCACAGCATAGATACTAGGTTTCATTTTTATTACTGATAGGCTTTACTTATCACAGTAAAAACAGACTGTTAACCACAGAAAGTGAAATTCATCATCAAAGTTCTGGTTTTATTTAGGAATCAGCCTTTTTCAGCTTCTCTGTCAAAGTCGCTTAGCTGCATGTGACTTTAAAGGAACTGTGTGTGTGTGTTTTGAATGCAGAATGTTTCCCTGTAATCTCAAAGTTAGTTTTTCCTCAAAGGGCCAGGAGGATGAGCAGAAGCCTGGAGCACCTCTCCTATGAGGGCAGGCTGAAAGAGTTGGGGCTGTTCAGTCTGGAGAAGAGAAGGCTCCCAGGTGACCTCATTGTGGCCTTCCAGGATCTGAAGGGGGCTTACAAGAAGGCTGGGGAGGGACTGCTCAGGTAGTGATAGGACTGGGGGGAATGGAATGAAGCTGGAGGTGGGGAGATTCAGGCTGGAGGTGAGGAGGAAGTTCTTCCCCAGGAGAGTGGTGAAGCCCTGGAATGGGTTGTCCACGGAGGTGGTTGGGGCCCTGTCCCTGGAGGTGTTTAAGCCCAGGCTGGATGAGGCTCTGGCCAGGCTGATCTAGTGTGAGATGTCCCTGCCTATGGCAGGGGGGGTTGGAACTAGATGATCCTTGTGGTCCCTTCCAACCATGACTGATACTATGAATCTCTACAAAGCTGTACATACCTGAAGAGCATGTGCTAGATAGAATTATAAGCCAAGGAAAAAGGGTATTGAGAGTGCTGAGACCAGCTTCTCACCCAGGAGGATCAAGCAGTGTAAGCAGGGTAAAAGCACTACTTGAATGAACAGGCAATGTGCCTTTTGCTCAGTGATGATCTGTAAACAAAAACCATATGAACTTAAAAATCAGCAAAACCTGCTTTTTTACAGAAAAGAGATGAATTTCAAGAACACATCTACTGACAAATAGATGCCCACATTTTTGATAATTTATCATGACTACAGAACAGAATAGAATTGACCAGGTTGGGAAAGACCTTCGAGATCATCAAGTCCAACCTATCACCCAGCACCATCTAATCAACTAAACCATGGCACCAAGTGCCTCATCCAGTTTCTTCTTAAAGACCTCCCTGGGCAGCACATTCCAATGGCCAATCTCTCTTGCTGGGAAGAACTTCTTCCTAACATCCAGCCTAAACCTCCCCTGGCACAGCTTGAGACTCTGTCCTCTTGTTCTGGTGCTGGTTCCCTGGCAGAAGAGACCAGCCCCCAGCTGCCTACAACCTCCCTTCAGGGAGTTGTAGAGAGCAAGAAGGTCTCCCCTGAGTCTCCTCTTCTCCAGGCTAAGCAACCCCAGCTCCCTCAGCCTCTCCTCACAGGGCTGTGCTCCAAACCCCTCACCAACTTTGTTGCCCTTCTCTGGACACCTTCCAGCAAGTCAACCTCCTTCTTAAACTGAGGGGCCCAGAACTGGACACAGGACTCAAGGTGTGGCCTAACCAGTGCAGTGTACAGGGGCACAATGACCTCCCTGCTCCTGGTGGCCACACTGTTCCTGATGCAGGCCAGGATGCCATTGGCCTTCCTGGCTGCCTGGGCACACTGCTGGCTCATGTTCAGCCTACCATCAGCCAGTACCCCCAGGTCCCTTTCTGCCTGGCTGCTCTCCAGCCACTCTGCCCCCAGCCTGTAGCACTGCCTGGGGTTGCTGTGGCCAATGTGCAGAACCCGGCACTTGGATGTGTTCAGTCTCATGCCGCTGGACTCTGCCCATCTGCCCAGCCTGTTGAGTTTCTTTTTGATACAACCATTAGTTTGTGGTAAATGTATGCCATGTTCTGTGTTGCTTTCAGTTGAGTTTTGTCTGAATACAGCAGAAATATTCTGGACCAAGAAAAGTAAAACAGAGGCTATAAAATAATAACAGATCAAAGAAGTGCTGTAAAGGCTGCAGTGGCTGTCTGTCTCTCCTCACATTTCTTTCCAGATGCCTGCCTTGAGAGAATCCAGCCTCTACTTCTTTTTTTTTTCTTTAGTTAGAGATAGCTTATTCCAGGAATCTCCAAATCATTTCTTTGGAAAGAAGGGGGCGGGGGGGAAGTTATAATCTGGGCAGTGGTTTATGACATCTAGCCCAGATTTTCTGCTTCTTTGCTCTACCCCCGCTT
Source organism: Dryobates pubescens (assembly GCF_014839835.1). NCBI lineage: Eukaryota > Metazoa > Chordata > Aves > Piciformes > Picidae > Dryobates > Dryobates pubescens. The sequence continues at coordinate 43,865,224 of NC_071618.1, read as the reverse complement.
GCACAGAGGATGGAACTGCACTACAGTCACATATCAAAGTTCTCCTAAGAAGTGGTTTCTCCATTTGGGTTGTGCTTTTTAATATTCATATAGTTTATTCATAGGGTGCTTTCATGATGAATTTCTGAAATTTAGTAGCTCTTCTTTGTAACCTAGTTAATCTATCCATCTGCAAAACACCCAAATCCCATGGCATCTAGGTGCACTCTCAGTATGCTAAGGAAATAGGCTTAAGGGCTCCTAAGCACTCCTCAGAACCACCCATTCCCCTTCTCTGGGAAAGCTTTTACTATACATCTACTCTTCAGCCAAAACTCTGATGTAGTCATCTCCTCCTCCTTACATTACTCCAACTTAGCTTCCAGCAGCTCCTAAAAACTATGTCCCCCCACTTTCCTGGGAAATGTGGAGAGGGGGAATAGAATAGAATAGAATAGAATAGAATAGAATAGAATAGAATAGAATAGAATAGAATAGAATAGAATAGAATAGAATAGAATAGAATAGAATAGAATAGGAATAGATTAGAATAGAATAGAATAGAATAGACCAAACCAGACCAGACCAGACCAGGTTGGAAGAGACCTTCAAGATCATCGTGTCCAACCCATCAACCAATCCAACACCACCTAAACAACTAACCCATGGCACCAAGCACCCCATCAAGTCTCCTCCTGAACACCTCCACTGATGGTGACTCCACCACCTCCCCAGGCAGCCCATTCCAATGGGCAATCACTCTCTCTGTATAGACCTTCTTCCTAACATCCAGCCTAAACCTCCCCTGGTGCAGTCTGAGACTGTGTCCTCTTGTTCTGGTGCTGGCTGCCTGGGAGAAGAGACCAACCTCTGCCTGTCTACAACCTCTCTTCAGGTAGTTGTAGAGAGCAACATGGTCACCCCTGAGTCTCCTCCTCTCCAGGCTAAATGTGGAAAGGTAACCCTCCTGAAGTGATTATCAAGCATGAGTGATGGGCACAGAATGTGTTCACAGTGAAGAGAGAGGCAGTTTATGAAACTGCCCTAGCAGACAGCTGCACCTGCATTATCTGCCATGACACTTCTCAGAATCTCTCTTCATGAGATGCCTTAAAATTCCCTTTTTTCCTCAAAATAAGGAACTACCAGTTGTGGTGGTTTGGAATACGTAATGTATGCAGGGAGAAGTGGACAACTTCAAATGTTTTTGTTTAGTGGCTCCATGTACTTTTCTAAAACTATGCTCCAGGGCATCATAGGATTATAATTTCATATAATGCATTTGCACTTCAAAATTACAAAGCCATTATAAGAAAGAGCCTTCTTTTTTTCCACAGCTAGCCATGTAATGCACGTGACAGATTTGCTTTACGCTCCTCTCCGTTTCTGTCTGTGTAATTCTACTCACTTCTATGCTTCATTCAGATTTCATTGCTTTTCTAATGCACTTTCTGTTATCCATAAGAATGTAGTGCTATTAATGTCAGGGATGTAACTCTACTGAAACCAGAGCAAGCCAAAGGGTACAGAACTGTACATTCACAGAACAGAAGCATAGAATCAACGAGGTTAGGAAAGGCCTCAGAGATCATCAAGTCCAACCTAGCACCCAGCTCCTCATGACTACTAAACCATGGCTTCAAGAGCCATGTCCAATCCCTTTTTGAACACCTCCAGGGACGATGACTCCACCACCTCCCTGGGCAGCACATTCCAATAGCTAACAGCTCTCTCTGGGAAGAACTTTCTCCTCACATCCAGCCTAAACTTCCCCTGGTGCAGCTTGAGACTCTGTCCTCTTGTTGTGGTGCTGGTTGCCTGGGAGAAGAGACCAACCCCCACCTTGGCTACCTCATGCTACCTCCAGTGGGCTCACCAGGGGTACATAGTCCAGACTCTCTCACATTTTCAGATGCTTTTCTGTATTTTCAATTACCAGTTTTCTTTGCCATCTCTTCAACTGGCTTTCCACGTAAATTATCTGATTTGCAGACAGTGGTCTCAGATTTCCTTTTATTCAGTTTTACTCTATTGGAAACAAACAGAAAAATGAAAAGTTGAAGGAATTGGAAAATTTAAACCAAAAACCCACCCAGCTTTCTGGTGTTTCTTTAAAAGTTCCTCATTTTCAAATGATATTAACAAAGCTCTTCTAAGCGGACAGCTAGGCCTTCTCAGACAGCATCTCACGGCCTCAGCTTTCTTTCCACTGTGTCTTTGCATGATGGCAAGCTTCAAAGTTCCCATTTCCAGCTCTGTTTTCTTTTTGCCTACTTCATAGTTCACTAAATGTTTATTAACCATGGAATCTTGCTCCTATTCTATTGCAGTGCTATCCTGAATCACTTCCTGCTATTGCTCTTCAGACTCTTTTCATTTCTGTCAATGATTTACACAGTATCATAGAATCACTCAGGGTTGGAAGGGACCACAAAGATCAGCTAGTTCCAACCCCCCTGCCATGGCCAGGGACACCCTACACTAGATCAGCCTGGCCAGAGCCTCAGCCAGCCTGGGCTTAAAACACTTCCAGGGACGGGGCCTCAACCACCTCCCTGGACAACCCATTCCAGGGCTTCACCACTCTCATGGGGAAGAACTTCCTCCTCACCTCCAGCCTCAATCTCCCCACCTCCAGCTTCATTCCATTCCCCCTAGTCCTATCACTACCTGAGATCCTGAGCAGTCCCTCCCCAGCCTTCTTGTAGCCCCCTTCAGATCCTGGAAGGCCACAATGAGGTCACCTGGGAGCCTTCTCTTCTCCAGACTGAACAGCCCCAACTCCTTCAGTCTGTCCTCACAGGAGAGGTGCTCCAGCCCTCTGCTCATCCTTGTGGCCCTTATGTGACCTTTTTCTGGTTGCTTTATTAAACCTGACATATACATTCATAAGGTCTTCATTTTAGATCTGGTTGGTTGGGGTTTGTTTCCTGATCACTCTCAGACCCAGGACTGAATTAACCCTTATTACTTCTTCCAGTTGTTTTAAGCACTATGTGAAAATATTCTCCTGCCCTCTATTTTGAAACATTTCTTGCATGTAACTCAAATTCCTCCTTTACAGCATTTCACACATTATTTTTTCTAATACATAGCAAGATATGCATGTATAATACACATATAATACCTGTGTCTATACATCATAAGCAGAGAGGTCCTTGTAATCCCAGAGAAAGTCAAATGAAACAAACCTTCAGCACACTCTTCATGGATTTGCCATTGTCCACTTCCATTTGAGAAATTACTTCTGTGTCTGACAGCCATGTGAGCTCCAGCATCTGCAAGCAGGGTGGCTGCTTCATAAATTATACTTCACTCACCATAGCTTCCTTATGCAGTAACAGATAGTTCTATTCTACTTATGTCTTAGCCAGACTTGTCTGTAATGTGATCAAGGGAGGTTTAGGCTGGATGTTAGGAAGAAGTTATTCACATCAAGAGAGATTGGCCATTGGGATGTGCTGCCCAGGGAGGTGGTGGAATCACCATCACTGGAGGTGTTTAGGAGGAGACTGGATGGGGTGCTTGGTGCCATGGTTTAGTTGATTAGATGGTGTTGGATGATAGGTTGGACACCATGATCTCAAAGGTCTTTTCCAACCTGGTTAATTCTATTCTACTCTATTCAAAGAACATTTCATGTCACACAGAGTGGTACTGCACCTCTCAAGACCTAAGTTGTGTTCATGAGCACAAAGGCTTAGCGTTTCATGACTGTTTCCTGCAGGACTCAATAGATGAAGTATGCTTAATGCATCTCAGTGCAGCAATAGCCACTCAATTTTATTCTCCTTTTACAAATGTTTCTCTATGGTTACACTTAATCATTTGCTGAAAAATCTTTCCTGCTTTAATAAGTCTTTCCAGCCACACTTCCCTCACTGTTCTTCATTCTTTGAAACAATAGACATTTTAACCAGTTGTTTTAACTGAGACATCAGCAGACAAAAATTACACATGAAAAATATGTAGATAAACTTGAGTGTAAAAATAGTTTTCTCTTCAAAGTACAACTCTAAATTTTAGTGTAATAGCATCAATAAGGTTGGAAAAGACCTCAGAGATCATCAAGTCCAACCTAGCACCCAACAACTCATCACTAACTAAACCATGGTGCCAAGTGCCACATCCAATCCTTTTTTGAACACCTCCAGGGATGGTGACTCCACCACCTCCCTGGGCAGCACATTCCAATGGCCAATTACTCTTTCTGGGAAGAACTTTCTCCTCACCTTCAGCCTAAACTTCCCCTGGCACAGCTTGAGACTGTGTCCTCTTGTTCTGGTGCTGGGTGCCTGGGAGAAGAGACCAACCCCCACCTGGCTACAACCTCCCTTCAGGGAGTTGTAGAGAGCAAGGTCTCCCCTGAGCCTCCTCTTCTCCAGGCTAAGCAACCCCAGCTCCCTCAGCCTCTCCTCACAGGGCTGTGCTCCAGACCCCTCCCCAGCCTCGTTGCCCTTCTCTGGACACCTTCAGGTGTCTCAATATCCTACTTAAATTGAGGGGCCCAGAACTGGACACAGGACTCAAGGTGTGCCCTAACTAGCAGTACTACTATTAAGCCTATAGTTTTATAACTTACCAAGTGACATCAGCACAGCACTCTCAAAACTACTTTTCTACAACTAATATTAATACAAGTCAGTTTGACTGTACTCCTTCTAACAATAATATCCCATTGTTAGACTTGTATTGTTTCTCATAATGAGCAAGTCCCTATTCCATAACTACTCTACTGCAAAACAAACACAAGCATTAATAAGGGATCTGTGTTGCATTATACAGTTAATAGAATGGACAAATCTTCAGTAAGCAGTGGTGACTTAACTTCATTCATGGCAATTTATACCTTTTGAGGATATATCCCAGAAAATCCTAATAGATTTTATACAGGTTTTAATATTCATTCTTTCTTTTTCTATGGATGATTATCATGTGGTTCATTTTTACTAAGGAAGTTGCAGTTGCTTCACTCTATCAAAAAACCTAAGGCTGCTAGTGCACAACATGAAGACTCATCATCAGTGTAACGGTTTCAGAGATTCCAAACTTACTCTGCTTTCTAATCCTTGCCTGTAATGTCATCCTCATGCTCCATAACTGAATCTGGCAAAGAATCAGAGAATCAGTAAGGTTGGAAAAGACCTCGGAGATCATCAAGTCCAACCTAGCACCCAACACCTCATGACTACTAAACCATGGCTTCAAGAACCACATCCAATCCCTTTTTGAACACCTCCAGGGATGGGGACTCCACCACCTCCCTGGGCAGCACATTCCAATGGCTAACAGCTCTCTCTGGGAAGAACTTTCTCCTCACCTCCAGCCTAAACTTCCCCTGGTGCAACTTGAGACTGTGTCCTCTTGTTCTGGTGATGGTTGCCTGGGAGAAGAGACCAACCCCCTCCTGGCTACAACCTCCCTTCAGGGAGTTGGAGAGAGCAAGAAGGTCTCCCCTGAGCCTCCTCTTCTCCAGGCTAAGCAACCCCAGCTCCCTCAGCCTCTCCTTCTAGGGCTGTGCTCAAGGCCTCTCCCCATCCTTGCTGCCCTTCTCTGGACACATTCAAGTGTCTCAATGTCCTTCTTAAACTGAGGGGCCCAGAGCTGGACACAGTACTCAAGGTGTGGCCTAAGCAGTGCTGAGCACAGGGGCACAATGACTTCCCTGTTGAACCAAAAGAGTTGGGAGAGTCCAGTGCAGAAAGGAACAGGCAACTTAGGTTAATAAATGGAACAAAGAAAAGGAGAAGACAGCAAGCTCAAGAGAAAGAGATCTTTAATAGGTATAAATCAGGCAAGTATTACCACAGGGAGGAAGAAAATAATTGTACCTTTTAATAAATCAGACTTTGCCAACACACACTTTCTGCAAGTGAGCCATGTAGGACTCTGTTTTAAAAATAAAGACTGGTGCTGTATTTTGTTGAATTTCCATAACTTTAATATGGGTTTTATATGCTTCACATCTGCTTTTACATTTCTACAAACATCTTTAAATTACAAGTACATTAGGAAAGCAGCACATTTTATATGAAGACAGAAGAAAAATACTTCCTGCCTATTCAAAGCCATGACAAATTCATGAGTGCCACATTCTTCTTCTTCTGTGTCTTTGCTACTGTACTGTCTCTCACAGAAAACACCGGTGTTAGCATCAAAGGAAAGGGTCAGCAATCTTCCACGTCAGCACAATAATCTCAACAAGGAAGGGTGGTCAGAGAGGTAGCAAGCATAAAAGCTGCAGAAGAGATGGTAGCTAAGAAGAGTCAGGAAAAAGAAGGAAAAAAAAACCCACAACACAACAACAATAACAAAAAGGAGGGGAAGGTAAGATCAAAAGGGACAGGAAAAGGCAAAATACCCAGGAAACAGCAGCAGTAACAGTTGTGCTTATGCAGTTTAGAAGCAGTACAAGAACACTGGCAGAAAGGCTGAGGAGTGAGGGAACCATTCTTTAAAAGAAAGAGGCCTGCAGAAATGGCATCAGATGGTGTCAAATGCTCAGTTATTCCTCTCTTAAGGTGACAGGCCACTCAGCTTTTAGCTTGAGCTAGTCAGTTCAAAGCAGGACTGACTCATCCCATCCTGAGGTGTGAATCTTGGGCTCTGAATCACATATTTGAAACATAATTAGTTTTGTGAAATTCACTAGGCATTTTTGAACCTAGCAGCATAGCTTTAAGATGAGTGCTTAAGGATTGGGATTAAAATAATATGAGAACAGGCATATTTCTCCAGGTGGTGGAGTCACCATCCCTGGAGGTGTCCAAGAACGCACTGGACGTGGCACTTGGTGCCATGGTCTAGTCATGAGGTCTGTGGTGACAGGTTGGACTCGATGATCTTTGAGGTCTCTTCCAACCTTGGTGATACTGTGAAAGATATTTTCAACTTCCTTTACTTTGAACAAAGAAAATTCACTCATGACTTTCATCTGCACAGAACAGCTACCATGTTTGTGCTGCACAATATTTCTTCATTACTGAACATTACTTGTGTTCACTATACTGAGCACTAAAATTCAGTCTGACCCAAATAAAATGAAGTTTTCCTTTTCTATTAGGACTAATTATGCACTATGGGGCTTTATCTGCTGTAAGTAAAAATCAGAGCTTGGTATCACTGGGATTCTATATTTGCAACATTAAGACTGGTTCAGGAAATATCACATTTAACTGAAACTTAAAATGGCATTGCTGATATTTCAGTATTTGTAACTAAATAAAGCAAACACTATTTTTGGGGGAAAAAAAAGCTGAGATCCTCTGCCATGGTCATGAACACTTATATTAACAGTTACTTTAAATAACTATCATTACATACAGAGTCATGGGTGAAGGGCTGATTTTAAAGCTGGTATATAGCCCAGTCTCTGTGCAGGAAGCTTCAGTGTAGAGCAGGGTGAAGCCTCTTCATACCCCCTTCAATGGCTTCCCAGTCCAGACACAAACCCAAGACTGCTCTTACAGAACTGCAGTACCAAAGCACAAATAACCAAAGAGGATGGCAAAGGGAGCTCTCCTCCTGGCCACTGCTCTGGGGGCTGGAATATGGGGTTGTTGTGGCCAATGTGCAGAACCTGGCACTTGGATGTGTTCAATCTCCTGCCCTTGGACTCTGCCCATCTGTCCAGCCTGTCGAGGTCCCTCTGCAGAGCCCCCCTACCTTCTAACAGATCAACACCTGCTCCCAACTTCCTTTTAGAATGAACACAGAGTACAGCTATGCCTGTTTCTCAGTATCCATATCTTCACTGAAAGGCCTTACAAAGTGCTGCCCAGCGATGGGTACCCTGCAGGGGAGAGGGAACCCTCTCACACAGTAATTTCTAGTGCAAGCCTGACGCAGACCTTTCTCTTTCTATCAGTAGAAATTAATACACTGCCTTCCAAAGAGTACATGTTATCACCTCAAAGTGATTTGTGAATTGGTACTGTGAGACCTCTCCCTGCTCCACCCATTTTTACTCCTCCTGTCCCCAGTCTGGAGCTATTTTGGAAGGGGTGCTTCTCTGCTGTACAGCAGCTCAGGGCTGAGTTACACTGAAGTGTTGCCCAGGCAGACAGCTGAGGCGTTTTACACTTACCACCAAGTGAATGCAAGAAAATGTGAGTTCCCTATCACTGTGCTTAAAAATAAGCAAGTTTTCTAGCATGGTAATTCATGAAGGCCAGTTATAGTCATTATATAAATATTAGTTAATTGCTTGGTTGAAAAGTGTGCAGCTTCCCTAAACAGTTACTTGGCTACATTACCATATATGCTCATTGGAAGCATGCAGTTATTCAGCATATAAATGAACAAATAACTGAGGTAAACTTTTCTCCACCCCCCCTCCCCCCCAGTTTCCTAACCTATTTTATTCTGATTTTATTCTGTTACAGCTTATGGATGTAATCCATGCACTGAAGTCTAACCTGTAATGAAAGCCAATGTAAGTAACCCGTTGTTCTACAGCTACATTTGGTTAGGAATGAATTAATTTTGCCTGTGGAATAATGATTAATTAGGAGTTTTGATTTTCATTGTCAGCATTATGATTAGGTTTGCACACAAATTTTGCCACTCCTAAGTGTTTCTGCCTGCGTTTGTCCTGCCTCAAATACTAGTGACTGATATTAACAGAAATATATACCAAAATCATAGAATCATAGTATCAGTCAGGGTTGGAAGGGACCACAAGGATCATCTAGTTCCAACCCCCCTGCCATGGGCAGGGACACCCCACACTAGATCAGGCTGCCCAGAGCCTCAGCCAGCCTGGGCTTAAACACCTCCAGGGATGGGACCGCAACCACCTCCCTGGACAACCCATTCCAGGGCTTCACCACTCTCCTGGGCAAGAACTTCCTCCTCACCTCCAGCCTCAATCTCCCCACCTCCAGCTTCATTCCATTCCCCCTAGTCCTATCACTACCTGAGATCCTGAGCAGTCCCTCCCCAGCCTTCTTGTAGCCCCCTTCAGATCCTGGAAGGCCACAATGAGGTCACCTGGGAGCCTTCTCTTCTCCAGACTGAACAGCCCCTACTCCCTCAGTCTGTCCTCACAGGAGAGGTGCTCCAGCCCTCTGCTCATCCTTGTGGCCCTTCTCTGGACCCCTTCCAGCACCTCCAGATCCCTCTTGGAATAGGGGCTCCAGAACTGGCCTTGATATTTTTTGATGTCTAAATGTGTTTCTTCTAAGAGCTACCTTAGGAAGACACAACACTTGGGCAGTCATCATTTCTAGTAGGATAATGCATTTTTGTGATTCAAGTTGGTTCTGAAAGTCAATTTAAAGCCTTCACAGCAGACCTGTGATAAACTAAAAATGTACAGAGAGTACAGCTCAGCACAGCAGTTACTCAGAAAGCTGTTTTCTATGAAAGCATAAAGCATAGTAGGTCTGAGCACTACATACAAAACATTAGGGTAAATACTTACCTGACTCCTCTCTTTTCACCCTATCATTTCTCCTGTGCTCATTACATCCTTCTGTAAAGGAAAATCATTTCCTTCTCTCCATTTCATTTCCTTCCTTTCACATTTGCTTTTTCCTATTCAGCTGAAGAGTTTCTGAAACTCCAGAGTTTCAAAGGGCTGTGGAGTGAAATACCAAGTCCTGAAAGCTTTTAGCTTGGCTTTCTTTTAGGAAAAGACTGGATGAGGCTCTTGGTGCCATGGTTGAGTTGTTTAGATGGTGTTGGGTGACAGGTTGGACTTGATGATCTCTGAGGTCTTTTCCAACCTGGTTAATTCTGTTCTATTCTATCTTAAAAAGTCACAATTCATCATGTGGGGACAAAAAATCATGGTTCTAAGGAGTAATAGATGAAGAGAGCACAAAGAACAAAAGAATTCATCTGTGTCAGCAGATTTCAAATGATGGGACATATGCCAGGCAGAGAAGACACAAACTCTGTATGGGAAAGAATTACTGTTTTGCTCTCAGTACTTCTACAGCAGCTCCTTCAAGTCCCTTTTTACTCAGCACGAGTGAGACTGCATCTCAAATACCGTGTTCAGTTTTGGGCTCCTCACTACAAGAAAGACACTGAGGTGCTGGAATGCATCCAAAGAAAGTAATGAAGCTGGTGAAGGTTCTAAAGAACAAGTCTCATAAGGAGCAGCTGAGGAAGCTAGGACTGTTTAGCCTAGAAAAGGCTGAGGGGACAGCTTCTTGATCACTACAACTACCTGAAAGGAGGCTGAAAGCAAGGTGAGAGTTAGTCTCTTTTCCCAAGTAACAAGGACAAGAAGAAACAGCTTCAAGGAATTCCAGGAGAGGTCTAGTTTGGATAACAGGAAAAAATTCTTTACCCAAAGGTTTGTCAAGCCTTGGCACACGCTGCCCAGGGGGTTTAAAAGACACACAGATATGAGGTGTGGAGTAGTGATGGACTTGGCATTGTCAGGTTTATGGTTGGACTCAGTGATCCTAAGGGGCTTTTCCAACCTTCAACAATTCTGTGATTCTCTTCTATGACCCACTTGTCTGCTTGCATTTGCAGTGCAAAACACTGTAAGCAGCAGGCAGAAGAAAGTAAAGTGAGATAGAAGATGGCAAAGATTTGTGGGCCTATTTGTATCTTTCTGTGTAAGTGTTCCTGGAGCGAGTGGCACAGTAGGTTTTTCACTGACAAGGGGAAGTGCAAGGACTGCAGAAACTGGAGCTCCAGAAGACATGGGGAAGGGTGTAGCTAAGGCGAATCTGGAGGGAGCTAGGTTCAGATGCAGCCATGTTTTGTGGTAAAATGACTTCCAACTGGCACAAATGTATTTATCCAACTGTAATTTCCCTTTTACAGACACCCTGTTCTGATCCCTATTCCAAATTCTTCACATGCCTTCATCTCCAGTCCTTACCCATACAAACCATCACTTCTTTTGCATGCACATGCCTTGCCTAGATTCATGAGTCTCTTCCAACCTGGTTTATTCTAAGTCTTTCTTTAGATGAATCCCTCTCTCCTGTCCCTCACAGATGATACCAGGAAAGAACCTCTTTCCATAGACAGCAGAAGTCACTCTCTCCTCCCTTACCCATTCCTTTCTGATAAAGCCAAAGATTCTCCTCAATCTCATCTTCTGCTTGTAGCTTAAGCCTCTCAGCAAGTCTTTGCTGAGTTTTTCCTGGTCTTGTCCTTCAGAATCATGTACATTTTCAACAGATATTCAGCAAGATGATATAAAAACATGCACAACCCCCCTCATTTTCCATTTAGTTCTGTTTCATTTCCATATATTTTTCTGTTCCATATCCCCTACATGAGTATGGGATATGGAACAGAAAAAGGTTACCAAGAGCATGCTTGCCTGCCAACTTTCTGTAGTTCCTTTTAAAACACTCTTGTCAGCAAGATTTGTTTCCAGTATTTTGTTTAGATTTCATAAAAGTTGAAGTCCATACATTACACAAAATAGGAAAATTTACTATAATAATTACTAGAATAGTTCTACATTACTATATAGTAATCACTATATCCTGTGTATGTATATACTTAGTATATATAGAATAGAATAGAATTAACCAGGTTGGAAAAGACCTTTGAGATCATCGAGTCCAACTTATCACCCAACACCATCTAATCAACTAAACCATGGCACCAAGTGCCTCATCCAGACTCTTCTAAAACACTTCTAGTGATGGTGACCTCCCTGGGCAGCACATCCCAATGGCCAATAACTCTTTCTGGGAAGAACTTCTTCCTAACATCCAGCCTAAGCCTCCCCTGGCACAGTTTGAGACTGTGCCCTCTTGTTTTGGTGCTGCTTGCCTGGGAGAAAAGACCAACCTCTGCCTGTCTACAGCCTCCCTTAAGGTAGTTGTAGAGAGCAGTAAGGTCACCCCTGAGCCTCCTCTTCTCCAGGCTAAGCAACCCCAGCTCCCTCAGCCTCTCCTCACAGGGCTTGTGCTTGAGACCTCTTCCCCAGCCTCACTGCCCTTCTCTGGACACCTTCCAGCAACTCAACACCTTTCCTAAACTGAGAGGCCCAGAACTGGACTCAAGGTGCGGCCTAACCAGTGCTGAGTACAGGGCAGAATGACCTCCCTACTCCTGCTGGCCACACTGTTCCTGATACTGGCCAGGATGCCATTGGCCTTCTTGGCCACCTGGCTGTAATTTTAGATTAGACAACAGATTCCTTCAGGCTAAATATATTTGCACCATTTGAGGAAGCCTTATCATTTCTCCACCAGCATATTCCTAACACAAAGCTGTGAAGTACATTGGAAAAGACAACCCCTCCACAAATTCCTTAGGGATGTGTTTATATACTACTCAGGACAATGGGATGTAACCTATGTTAAGGGCAACTAAAAGCACTGATAATACAAATATGTTATGATTCTGGAAGTTTCTCAGCTGGAAAAAATAAATAAGAAGAGACTTGATATAAGGTCATTAGCAAGAGAACAAGAGTTATCACAGTTATCACAGTATAACCAAGGCTGGAAGAGACCCCAAGGATCATCAAGTCCAACCTGTCCCAACAGACCTCACAACTAGACCATGGCACCAAGTACCATGTCCAATCTCCCCTTGAACACCTTCAGGGACAGTGACTCCACCACCTCCCTGGGCAGAAACTGCACATTAGGGGGAAAAAAGTCATTAAAAGGGTGGTCAAAGATTGGTACAGGCTGCCCAGGGAGGTGGTTGAGGTACCCTCCCTGGATGTGTTTGATGTTTAGATGTGGTGCTTGGGGATATGGTTTAGGGGTGAACTCTGCAGAGTACGGTTAAAGGTTGGACTTGATGATCCCAAGGGTCTTTTCCAACCTGAATGATTCTGTGAAGGGCAAAGATTTTTACCATGTAAAATTACCACTGAAGGAGCTAACATAAATGAAAACAAGTTGGTCAAACAGAATTGAAAGCACTTTTTTTAAGTAGTGAATAAATTCCCACTAAGATATCCTAACACTAGTAAGGAAAGCTTACATCTGTTAATCATGAGAGAACAGAAATTGTTTAAATCTGGGTTTGTGGCAATGAGAAACCAGGCAGTAACTCAAAGACAGAGATGCATTTTACCTAGTGGAGTTGACAAGTTTAATCTTTTTTTGATGAGGACTTGAAAATTTGTTCTCAGAAAAAGTCATGAGTATGGGTGAAAAGCAGAGGTAGCAAAGACTTCCAGTGACACTCACAGACAAAGCAATGATTAAGAACCCCAGAATTCTGTTATGGGGGAGGGCATGCCCAGGGAGGTGGTGGAGTCACCATCACTGGAAGTGTTTAGGAAGAGCCTGGATGAGGCACTTGGTGCCATGGTTTAGTTGATGAGATGGTGTTGGGTGATAGGTTGGGCTTAATGATCTCAAAGGTCTTTTCCAACCTGGCTAATTCTATTCCATAAGATGGTGGGAGACAGAAGGGTAAATGCTACAAGTCTGCTCTTCCTGGCTCCTTTCTTCAAGCCTCTCCCTATTGCTTCTGGTGGAAAGGAAGGCAATTTCTCTAAAGCTGAGGATGTGGGGAGTGCCCTCTACCATTTCATATACTCCAGAACAGTGGTTTCCCTATTTTTAGAACAACAGATCATTATCAGCCCTAGCCATTTTTCAACAATCACCATATCCTTCCCTCCCCCCCAGCATTTGATCAAACTTTTAACTGGAAACACTATTTAAAACACTGTTAACTAAGGGTTTAGCTAAACAGCTCTTCGACTTACCATAACCTTGTAGTCCACGAGGGGTTTGTGGGCCACAGCTTGGAAACCACTCCAGCTGTTTCAAAGGAGCAATGACATCTTTTAGTCCATCCCTCCCTCCAGTCCTTCAGCTTGCTGTGTAAAACATTTCTGCTGCTTTATCTGATTCACTCCAGGATTCATTTTAGGGCCTGCTACTGTTTTTAGCTTCCTGGAGCAGCAGCAAACTGGCATTCCCCATTGCCGACAGGTTTGCAAACAACAGAAGTAAAACTCATCTGCCCAGTGACAATCCTGCTACTTAGGAGATAAGGGAATAAACAGAAGCAGATGATAACCCTGCAAATTTAGGAAGATGGGACCTTTTTACATTTGATTAATGCTTGCAATTTTATCATCTCTCAATGAGGACTACAAGCTTTATTTAAAGAACAGCTCTATTTCTGCACACGTTGCATTTTGGCCACAGCTGGTTCAAGATAAGTGAAGTTTTCAAGACCAGCAAACAGCTGGCTTTTGTGCACTTGAGAAGATGCATCCATAAAACTCTGGCAGATAAAGCTGGTGTTAAGCATCCTTTTGCCTTCTTAAAGATTACTGAAATTGAAAACAACGACCACAGGCCCCTTGTTCTTCTATCATGAGCAGCAGGGTGTTACAGTCCCCTGCTAAACACTTCCATGTATTCATAGTATTAGAGACCTTTCTCACATTACTGGCTAGGCCACAGCTTGAGTCCTGTGTCCAGTTCTGTGCCTCTCGATTTAAGAAGGATATTGAAACACTTGAGTGTGTCCAGAGAAGGGCAATGAGGCTGGGGAGAGGTCTGGAGCACAGCCCTGTGAGGAGAGGCTGAGGGAGCTGGGGTTGCTTAGCCTGGAGAAGAGGAGGCTCAGGGGAGACCTTCTTGCTCTCTACAACTCCCTGAAGGGAGGTTGTAGCCAGGTGGGGGTTGGTCTCTTCTCCCAGGTAACCAGCACCAGAACAAGAGGACACAGTCTCAAGCTGCACCAGGGGAGGTTTAGGCTGGATGTTAGGAAGAAGGTCTTCACAGAAAGAGAGATTGGCCACTGGAATGTGCTGCCCAGGGAGGTGGTGGAGTCACCATCCCTGGAGGTGTTCAAGAGGGGATTGGATGTGGCACTTGAAGCCAGGGTTTAGTTAGTCCTGAGGTGTTGGGTGCTAGGTTGGACTTGCTGATCTCTGAGGTGTTTTCCAGCCTTATTGATTTTATGACTCTACCTATTCCTCAGTCAACATTCTTCCAAACTGTGCCATCTTGATCCATTTACTGTTTCTGCAGCACAGCCTCTTACTCATCCTTCCCTGTATTTTATACAGCTTTCATCAATGCTCAAAATTGAACAGCATGTCAATACCACTTCTGTTTGAAATACCACATTGCCACTTTTTGCTTGCATCAAATCCATACAGGATGATTTTAGATAATTAGCAGGAGCTGCTAAAACCCCATGCCAACAGCAGTAAGATGACTTGAGAGTCCTGGCTTCTCACAGCAGCAAGGGATTACCTATCAGTTTAACAACGTGCTGCCCTTGTGACAGGCAGGAACCCCAGGATCAAAACCTACACTTCAAACTTGTTAGGCCTGTGAAACCCTGAGAAATAGGGAGGCACAAATCTCCTATTCAACTTGCAGTCCCTGCTGTGGTTAGTAAGAACAGCCACAAGTCTTTACCTTCCTGAGTGGCAGGACGTGTCACAGCCTGCTGAGCTCACAGTTTACAGGGTGATGGCTGCTGTAATCCAACAGCCACTGCCTCACTCTGCTGACAGATATGGCTGAGCAGAAGGGTCAGTGGTATCTGACCTCTGTGAAAGCCGTGGCTTCTGGATGACTACAGGCCCTGTTGTGAGATCTTTCCACAACTCTTCAGGGTCAACAGCAGGTCTGACTACAACTGGGTATTTCCCTTTCATCATCTTCAATCTTTATCACTGTACTTTTTCAGACTATTGAGGAGCAGGTGAACCAGCAAAGGTGTCAGTAGAAATCTTTGTGAGGTGGTGGTGGTGTTGTTAAAACTTCCTATTAGCTGCTATAGTGTTCCTTACCTTGTAAGCCTTTACTAACCCACAAAGAATTTAAAGTAGCTCAGTACTTTATTTTGTTAACAGTCTTTGGTTATGGAGCTCTTTAATAACTTTCAGGTCACCCTTCCATATGTATCTGTTGACTCCTTCAAATAACTAAGATAAAACTACCTTGTACAAAAGGAAAGCTGATGGTTGCCTATTACACCTATCCCTGTTCCTATTAATTATACCCTTTATCACGTTCACTGGTATTTTGTCTGTCATGGTAGTCAGACTTATTAGTCCATTAGCCCACAATCAGCCCTAGAGGCCTTTTTAAAACTCATGCCACATTTGTTACTTCCCATTCCTCTCTTATCAAGGCTAATTTAAGTGCTGGATGATACAGTTTATGGTTGACCAATTTCATTTCTGCTTTTCTCTAAGCCTACTGAATGACCAACATGCTCTCTGGCGACCTGGCAATGTTTAGTCAATCAATTCATTAAGAAAATCTTAAAAGAAAGAGTAAAAAAAAACTATTTTAAACTTGAAATGTTCCCTTTAAAGAATAAACTTTAGGGCTCTCCCTGATCTCCTTGTAATAAACTTTGCCAATGCAAAGAGTCCATTTGTTTCTTCCTGCAATAGCTTTAAGAGTTCCCTTTGTCTGCAGTTATCTGTTGAACTCACCTCCCTACAAGCAAAATTTACACTTGGGGGGAAAAAAAACAGGGGTTTGGCTTTTAGATTTTAGCCTGTTGCATTTTAAGATCTTTTTGTTCTGCCTTACAAGAGGTTTACATTTATCCTGCCAGGATTGTGCTCTTTTCTGCTGTGCTTTCTTGGAATCCGCGTTTCCCCCCAAAACTTCTTGTGGGCTCATCTAGACTAATCAACTCATCCCCTCTTCCAGATCCCCTGGCTGGTTTGCTCAAAAAGCAGTTCTTGATGATACCTAAAACACAGCCTGTGCATGATGACTTAGTGTGGCCTAATGTTAAGTTTATCCAGTCTATATATAGAGAACCCTTACAAGCAAGCTTTTGGGTTGTACAGCCTCTTCAGTCTCCCACAGTATTTCACACTCACTGCCTCCCTCCCATAGAGCTCTTACTAGACTTCTCCTGTTCAGATACAGAACCATTTGTAGTTGTTTAGTGGTTCATTCTGATGAAATTAACATATCTGACTATATTTGCTTGGGTATATCCAATGCCATTTGTCTGCATAGTCCAATCTACTGGGTCTGTATCAGCTAGGCACTGCACATTCTATCCTGGCTGTATAACCTATACAGTGATATTTCAGTGTCCCTTTGAAAAAAAGGAACAGGACACATGCAGACTACACACAGATCCACTTCCTGAAAGAGGGTGACATACCTGGAAGTTCTTATGGAATTCATGCTTACTTCTCTTCTGAAAAATCATTACCTGCAATGCACAAGGAAAATGGAGCACTACAAGACAGCAGTGTACCAAGATAACAAATCAAACCTAGTACCAGCAGAGACCAAATGATACTTGGGAAAGGACTGAGCAATGGTATGGCTGGAACAACTGCTTGTGGTCATTGGAGATTTCTGTACCAGGAGATGCCGTGTCAAGAAGGGAATGCACTAAGGAACAGAAGGGCAATATGGAAGCATCAAATGTGTTTTAACCTTTTGCACACACTGCAGAACTTTGTGATATTTGCATTTGCTTCCTTCTATGAGAAGGGAGAGTCTGCTCTCACTGCTGTGGAGAAGAGAAGAGAGGGATGCTTTTAGGACACAATGCTAGTAGCTATTGACTTGAGTTTGCAGTTGATAAGGTCTCTAGGGCTAGCATTTTATCTGAGTGAAACTCAATCTTCTTTCCTTTTTGTGGGGCCTCTAGTTGGAGCACCTTCTTTCTGCATTAAATAGGATGTGAAATTATGCACAGCAAAATTCAACAGCTACACTGCAGTATGAAGTGGATATTCATTGCTGTTTGTTTGTGTTACCATAAACTTTGGGAGGCCTCACCTTGGAGCACTTCTCATTATGCTGGACCATGAATAAACACAGAACAAAGAGCAGATATGCCTGAAATCTACATAAAGAGGCCATAGAGAAATTCTGTCAGAGTACAAATGCAGTGACACAGTACTACTGTGACAAGTGTTGGCATTAATTATACCTGCAACATAACTGTTGTCTAGGCAGATTCTGTTGAGCATCACTGTATATAAACCTTTTCAGAAGATATTTAAAGAAGGAGAGTGAACAGTTCTGTTTATGAAGAAGTCAACCAATACATGAGAGACAGCTGGGGAGAAAATACACAGCGTGGTCTGAAAATGTAACAACCAAATGATGGAAGTTGGCACTGGAAGTTGATCATAACCAAAGTCAACCTCCTGGGAGGTATCAAGAGGTATCAAGTAGAGGCAGTCTTAACAGGAACTGAAAATAAAGACAGATAGCTTATCTTTATTGCTTCAAACTGAAGAAGGAAATTGAAAATACCAAAGGAGTAAGTTTGGAGAGTGGTTATTTACAGCAGAGTAGCACTTGGGCTAGACAACGAGCGTGGCAGTGCTGCATTTGTCAAGGCAAAATAATAATATTTTCTAGTAAAGACATGGAAAACCTGGATTAAAAATAGAATCAGCTAACAGAGGGGAAAGATCATCCTTAAAGAGCTGGAAAAAGATTCCCAAACCTCAGCTTTAGCCTGGACTTTCCGATTTAAAACAAACGCCAGCACGACAGCGTCTGTCACACAGGATGCAGAGAGGTTCTGTGAGGGCCTCAACCTAAATGTGAAAAAAATACTAACAAAAGGCCAATAGTTGTAACTGCAAACAAAGAACTGAGAGCACTACTGAAGGAAATTTTCATGCTTAGGAGTGGAAAAGATGGGTGGAGGCATATGAAACACATAAAACATTGTTTCTCCTATAAATGCTGTGAAGCGAGAAAATTCCTCCGTGTCACATTCATTACTAACTTCTTATAGCTATCTGTGCTACTGCATCTTGACTGTCAGGGGTTGAAGAAAAACAATGTTCATGGTGGGAGCCTCATTTGACATAACAGAACATGCTACACCCAGCCTGAAGCCAGGACAGTCACCACACAAGCCAAGCAGGAACAGCAGAAGAGAAAAAGATCTCACAACTTAGACTTGCAACTACCACGCTGAATGCTCAGGCACATTCCTTTGGTCTTGCTTCTCAGTGCACAGAACCACTTTGCCACTAAAGGAAACTTACTCTCTGTTGCTGTAGCTTGGCATTTCAGCTCATGAAGTAATCCCAAGCCCACAGAATACGTAGCTGTGTAGCAAATGTCCACTCTCTACATTTCACAACATCAGCTCCTTCTCTTGATACCTGTTTTCTTGCTGTTCTCCTAGTTTCAGTCATTTACAGCACCACAGCATGGGTTAAACCAAAGAAACAATGAGATCAAGTGCTCAGCAATGGGGGTCAACAGCAGTGAGTAGTGGAGAGACTTACAGCAGGAGACAACTGAGAGTTCCTTTTCTTCCAAACATTTGTTACAGCACTACTGTAAGCAGAACAGAGTTGTGCCATGACATCTTGCTCTCTACAACTACCTGAAGGGAGGTTGTAGCCAGGTGGGGGTTGGTCTCTTCTCCCAGGCAAGCAGCACCAGAACAAGAGGACATAGTCTTAAGCTGTGCCAGAGGAAGTTTAGGCTGGAGGTGAGGAGAAAGTTCATACCAGAAAGAGTAATTGGCCATTGGGATGTGCTGCCCAGGGAGGTGGTGGAGTCACCATCCCTGGAGGTGTTCAAAAAGGAATTGGACGTGGCACTTAGAGCCACGGTTTAGCTGGTGATAAGGTGTTGGGTGCTAGGTTGGACTTGATGATCTCTGAGGTCTTTTCCAACCTTATTGATTCTATGATTATCTTCCTCAAAGTAGTCAGAAGCTGCCATCATAGGAAAGAGAAGCTGTTGCACCTAGGTAATCTGCCTCTCAGTTGTGGTGAACGAAAAAGATCTGGTACATCTGAAACATCCAGGGGATTCCTCACCCCCCACTCACTAGCTCGTCCCTAGTCACTTTCCTCCCTATTCTCCTCTGAAACTCAATCTGTTCTGAGGCACTACTTTTGATCTGGTCTGGGGCAGGGCAGGCAAAGCTAGAGGGCCAAGTTTGGGGGTTTTATTTTTGCAATCACCTACTCTCCAGCTCCTTTTCTTTCTTTGACCTAGCTTTGTGCAAGTACAACTAAATAAGGCCAATAGGATTAAGAGGTGAAAACAGTAAACCCTTAGGTCTAAACATGGGAAAACCAAAATATGCTGATCCAATTTTTTTGATCCAAAGCATAACATCCAGTGTTCTCAAATCTTGAGTTCACAGTATCACTAAGGTTGGAAGAGACCTCAAAGATCATCAAGTCCAACCTGTCACCACAGCCCCCACGACTAAACCATGGCACATTTCATTTCATATGGAAAAACTTCCATTCAGTTTTACATTGCAAAACCTCAAAGTGATGGGTTTGGAAGTTTTTGCACTGGAACTTTGAAAATTCCCATTCAGTAACAAACATCATAATGAAACTGTGCTTTGAGCTCTGTTGAAGATGCTGCATTTCAAAATCATTAAGTTCTGTGTTTGATGAAGAAATTATGGCTTCTGCTTAGCACTAATTGTAGTCTAGCATACGTAACCCATTGTTCTGTTGTTAGTCTTAACTGTCATCTTGAATCCCCAGTTTATACAGGTGATTTGTGAGCAGTCACTGAGTCTTCTTCAAAGCCCATATACTACCCTCCAACAGGAACAAAAAAAAGAGAAAGACAGTTGCTGACATTTCTGAACTTACATCCATCATATATTCAGTGCAATGAGAAATACCAGTAGCTATGCAGAGGCTGAGGGAGCTGGGGCTGCTTAGCCTGGAGAAGAGGAGGCTCAGGGGAGACCTTCTTGCTCTCTCCAACTCCCTGAAGGGAGGCTGTAGCCAGGTGGGGGTTGGCCTCTTCTCCCAGGCAACCAGCAACACAAGAGGACACAGTCTCAAGCTGTGCCGGGGAGGTTCAGGCTGGATGTTAGGAAGAAGTTCTTCCCAGCAAGAGAGATTGGCCATTGGAATGTGCTGCCCAGGGAGGTGGTGGAGTCACCATCACTGGAGGTGTTTAGGAAGAGACTGGATGGGGCACTTAGTGCCATGGTTTATTTGATGAGATGGTGTTGGGTGATAGGTTGGACTTGATGATCCCAAAGGTCTTTTCCAACCTGGTTAATTCTATTCTATTCATGTAATTCTCCTTTCAGGCATATTTTTGCCATCCATATTCTGGGTTTTGCTTTTGTTTGTTATTTGTTCTGTTTTGTGAGGGGTTGGTTTTGGGTTGGGTTTTGTTTGTTTGTTTGTAATTGGACTCTCTAGTCTGCTTTTGCTATGAGCTTATGATATCTTTCTGGTATTGCTTTCTCTTCCAATTGCTTTCATTTCATGCTGCTCTTGCACCAAGCAAAAAGAGTTAATCCTGTCTTCCCTAGCCTTTACTCACCAGTTAGTATCTATGTACTTGCTCCACTGGAAAGATTCTGTAACTATCCTTACATAAAACTCTCCTATACCTTTAGAGCCCCTTAATTCTTCACAATTCAATAACCTTTCCATTTTTAAGATACTAAGATCCTATTGAAAACATTCTTGAATTTGAATAGCAGAAAGGAAATACGACATCATCAAGCAGGGCAGGGAGTTTATAATGCCCCTTTTGTTGCACAGGCAAGACGACGACATGGAGCCTCTGCTCGCTGGTACATTCAAAAGAGGAAGTCATAGCAATGACTGTACCCACAGCTACAGGAAAGGAACTTCCTCCTTAGTCCAAGCATAGATATTTGCAGTCATTTGGGGTGAATCCACTGACATATGATAGGGGTAATTAT
Organism: Dryobates pubescens; assembly: GCF_014839835.1. Classification (NCBI taxonomy): domain Eukaryota; kingdom Metazoa; phylum Chordata; class Aves; order Piciformes; family Picidae; genus Dryobates; species Dryobates pubescens. The sequence continues at coordinate 43,843,651 of NC_071618.1, read as the reverse complement.
TCCTGATTAAGCACAAAGTGCTTAGGATAGAATAGGACAGGACAGGACAGGACAGGACAGGACAGGACAGGACAGAATAGAATAGAATAGAATAGAATAGAATAGAATAGAATAGAATAGAATAGAATAGAATAGAATAGAATAGAATAGAATAGACCAGGTTGGAAAAGATCTTCAAGATCATCCTGTCCAACCTATCATCCAACACCACCTAATCAACTACCCATGGCACCAAGCACCCTATCAAGTCTCCTCCTGAACACCTCCAATGATGGTGACTCCACCACCTCCCCAGGCAGCCCATTCCAATGGGCAATCACTCTCTCTCTGTAGAACTTCCTTCTAACCTCCAGCCTAAACCTCCCCTGGCAAAGCTTGAGACTGTGTCCTCTTGTTCTGGTGCTGGTTGCCTGGCAGAAGAAACCAACCCCCTCCTTGCCACAACCTCCCTTCAGGGAGTTGTAGAGAGCAATAAGGTCACCCCTGAGTCTCCTCTTCTCCAGGCTAAGCAACCCCAGCTCCCTCAGCCTCTCCTCACAGGGCTGTGTTCCAAACCCCTCACCAACTTTGTTGCCCTTCTCTGGACACCTTCCAGCAAGTCAACATCCTTCTTAAACTGAGGGGCCCAGAACTAGACACAGGACTCAAGGTGTGGCCTAACCAGTGCAGTGTACAGGGGCACAATGACCTCCCTGCTCCTGCTGGCCACACTGTTCCTGATGCAGGCCAGGTACAATAAAATGTGCAGCTCCTGCCCAAGCCTATAGCTGACGAGCATGCCCCATCAAATTCACTCATAATGCCAGTTCAGTTTAATTTAACCAAGTTACATTGACACCAGAAGTGCAAGGGTACATTTATTAACATTTCAGTGTGCAACTCAGCAAGACAGTTATGTCAGTCGATGGGTTTGCAACGTCTCCACAAATACTGCACGTGTAAATGGTTTGTTTTATAGATCTATGAATTGCAGAGAGCTCATGGGTGAACATACAAAGCAAGTCAGAGACATATTGAGTCTGAAAATGAGGAAAACAAATCCCCTACCTAATGGCAATATGGAAGGATTCCAGGTTTACAGGGTGAATTTGCCCAAGAACAATGAAATCCTCAAAGGGGGCATTTTCTAAAGTCAACTGACTTCAGTTCCTTTAAGTCACACCTCTTGGTTCACCTTTTTATCATAATGAGTGTCTCAACATCAATAACAGTCGACTAACTAGTGAAAAATGCAATCATTTCAGTGTACTTACAGCTGAATTTTCTCATCATGTGACCAACTATCCACAAAGCCTCAGTGCCATTAAGAAGTTTTGAGGAATATATTATTTGGTACTGCCAAAAAAAACATAATTAAAAGAATGCATGTAAATGATATTCGTTTTCCAATGAGCAATGCTTTAGGATTATGTCATGGCTAAAGTACATCTCGGGGAAAAGCAGGACTTACATTATCCCAAAAGGCAGGTTCCAGCACAGTCAGTGATACACTGACAGAATTCACAGTAAGGAGTCACTGCAGGGTCCTGATCTTGCAACTGAACTGTCACAAAAAGAACCCTGCACTACTGCAGAATCTCCTCAATTTCAATAGGGCCCTACCCACACCTAATCAATTACAGAGTCCACCCAAGTGGGAGCAGCAACAGCGAGAACAGGACCTGTTCCTCCACACACCTGCAAAAATAGCAAGAAAGAAAACAATTAGTAACATGCAGCAAAACCCACTGATAGCCTGTTTTATTACAGCATTTAGCACATAATAAAGAAGTTGCATGGTTATTATTTATAGGAATGTTTAGCTCCCTCTTTTAAAGAAGGCTGGCTTAAAATTGCTTAAGGGTTTCATATGTAGTGACAGTACATTATGGGAGCTTTTACTGATATGTATTTTAAATATGGTTTTTTATTACTGGCTGGAGGGCCGAGCCCAGAGAGTGGTGGTGAATGGTGCCACTGCCAGCTGGCAGCCAGGCACCAGTGGTGTCCCCCAGGGATCAGTACTGGGCCCCATCCTCTTTAATATCTTCACTGATGATCTGGATGAGGGGATTGAGTCAGTCATCAGCAAATATGCAGATGACACCAAGCTGGGAGGAGATATTGGTCAGTTAGAGGACAGAAGGGCCCTGCAGAGGGACCTTGACCAACTGGACAGATGGGCAGAGTCCAACAGGATGGCATTCAACAAGGCCAAGTGCCAGGGGCTGCACTTTAGCCACAACAACCCCAGGCAGAGCTACAGGCTGGGGGCAGAGTGGCTGAGAGCTGCCAAACAGAGAGGGACCTGGGGGTGCTGATTGACAGCCACCTAAACATGAGCCAGCAGTGTGCCCAGGTGGCCAAGAAGGCCAATGGCATCCTGGCCTGCATCAGGAACAGTGTGGCAAGCAGCAGCAGGGAAGTCATTGTGCCCTGTACTCAGCACTGGTTAGGCCACACCTTGAGTCCTGTGTCCACTTCTGGGCCCCTCAGTTTAGGAAGGACATCGAGACAACATGTCCAGAGAAGGGCAACAAGGCTGGGGAGAGGCCTTGAGCACAGGCCTTATGAGGAGAGGCTGAGGGAGCTGGGATTGTTTAGCCTGAAGAAGAGGAGGCTCAGGGGTGACCTCATTGCTCTCTACAACTACCTGAAAGGTAGTTGTAGACAGGAAGGGGTTGGTCTCTTCTCTCTAGCAACCAGCACCAGAACAAGGGGACACAGTCTCAAGCTGCACCAGGGGAAGTTTAGGCTTGAGGTGAGGAGAGAGTTCTTCACAAAAAGAGAGACTGGCCATTGGAATGTGCTGCCCAGGGAGGTGGTGGAGTCACCATCCCTGGAGGTGTTGAAAAAACGACTGGACGTGGCACTTGGAGCCATGGTTTAGTTAGTCCTGAGGTGTTGGGTGACAGGTTGGACTTGATGATCTCTGAGGTCTTTCCCAGCCTTATTGATCCTATGATTCTAGAAACATGCAGAACACTTTCTCTTCATTTCTTTTATACAGACAGCATTAGGGAGACAAGGACATTTTGCTGAAAAGAAGAAGAAAAATTACAATCTGGGACCCAGTGAAAGGATCTTCAGAGTCTAACACAGGACCCAAAAGTTCCATACAAATGTAATCACAGAATTCTCTCAGTTGGGAAAAACCCTCCATGATCATCAAGTCCAGCCATGACTGTACTCTTCTTTTTTTTTTTCTTTTAATGACCAGTTTTCTCCTGCTGGCTTTGGTTTTGTGAAACAACAGATGTGAAAATAAGCCTAAGTGGGGAAAAGCAGCACAGTTTTTCGTTCCTTGCTGCCAGGCTAATGGTTTTCAACTGGGTAAGAGGACAAACAAAAAAATCTAAAATACACATTTCAGACTTCATGACAAATTTCAAGGCAGTTGTCTTACAATTTGAATTGGAAGTGTTTCTTCTCCTGTTACTGTTTTTAAATGCTGTGTTTCATATGCATGACTCCTAGGCTTCTGTTACTCTGAGAAACTAAATTGTTTCTGAAGAAGAGTGCTGTAGTGCTAAGCTCTGCTCAAAAAAGTGTTCTGAAATACTTTGAGCCCTTTGTAACCATGCACAGAAAACCATCCAAAATACCAGACATCTCCCAGGTCAGTGCTGCCTACCTGAGCCTGCAATGGGAGTGAACCAGGACCTCTGGCCAGTGCAATCTGCCCATTTCTCACGGACTGAGAAGAACAGACAGCCCACATACCTCAGGACAATCCTGGTGCCCATGATCATGCAGGTTTAGATTTAACATTTCCAAAGTTGAAAGGCAATGTGGTAATTTGAGGCAGATGTATTCTAGTATTTTTCTGTCCCTGTGCCTAGTTCTAAATCTTTCTTCACAAAGGAAATTAATTGGAATACAATGCATGCCTCCTGCACTGCTCCAGGAGTGTAGGTTATAGGATGGACCAGGGATGCATAGCTGCATTCTACATTACAGTCAGTTTCTGGGTACAGCTGAAAGCACAGCTTTACAATTCTGACAGCCTAAGAAATAGCTCAGAGCTGCAATCCAGTCAAAGAAATGAAATATTGAAGCTGTCTCAACAGTTCCCTTCTCCAATGTGGACAGGTATAGAAGCTGCCATAAAATGGAATGATTCACAAGTGGTTTGGGAGACTAGAATGCCCTGGCAGGAACAAATTTTTTGTCATGACTAGCAGAAGTAATGAAGTCTGGTTACCTATCAGCACGCTTGTACGTGCCACCAACACTTGTGCAGTAATCCCAGGCTGACACTACCCTGGCTGGTTTCCCATTCCCTTCTAAACAGATTTCCTTAAATACCTGCAGAAAATACTAGCTTCTGACTTGTAGGAGAACAAAAGGCAGCTCACCTTGTGGCTAGGTCTCAGCTACACATGAGCTATTTGGCAGACCACAACCACGTACACTGACTGGCGAGTCAACAGGTTGAACAGAACAGAAAATTTCTGAGTCCATGCTGCAGCTTTTTCTACCCTGGGGGGCACTAATTTGAGTCCTTTCTCTACTCACAGTTGCTAAGTTTCACTCAAATTGTAGAAACTTGACTCGGTGACCTCTTTCTCTATATCAAATGCAGCTGAAACTAAGCAGTGGATTCAAAAGTTACTAGGAAACAACACAATCCTATATATCTTGCTTTGTTCAGAAACTGGGCAGGGAAACACTGCAGCATAGTCACTGGGCAAATAACTAATGATTTTTATATAACTTATTGTTTTTATTCAGAAGTTACACCACAAACTCAGCTGTAACAGCAGAAGCAGGGAAGTCATTGTGCCCCTGGACCCAGCACTGCTTAGGCCACACCTTGAGTCCTGTGTCCACTTCTGGGCCCCTCAGTTTAAGAAGGACATTGAGACACTTGAATGTGTCCAGAGAGGGCAACTAGGCTGGGGAGAGGCCTCGAGCACAGCCCTGTGAGGAGAGGCTGAGGGAGCTGGGGTTGCTTAGCCTGGAGAAGAGGAGGCTCAGGGGAGACTTTCTTGCTCTCTACAACTACCTGAAAGGTGGTTGTGGCCAGGAGGGGGTTGGTCTCTTCTCCCAGGCAACCAGCACCAGAACAACAGTCTCAAGCTATGCCATGGGGAGATTTAGGCTGGAGGTGAGAAGAAAGTTCTTCACAGAGAGAGTTGTTAGCCATTGGAATGTGCTGCCCAGGGAGGTGGTGGAGTCACCATCCCTCGAAGTGTTCAAGAGGGGATTGGACGTGGCACTTGGAGCCATGCTTTAGTTAGTCATGAGGTGTTAGGTGACAGGTTGGACTTGATGATCTTTGAGGTCTTTTCCAGCCTTATTGATTCTATGATAACAGAACACAGATTTTTCACGTGGTGATGGCATAAGTTAATCCAAAGAACACAGAGACTGTTTCTACAAAACTGGCTTTGTTTTGCTGTTGTGGACAGGGCTCCAGATACAGTTTGCTTCATAAAGGTGAAAAGGGAACAGAAATAACATTTCATAGATTTTGTTTTCAACCTACCAAGACTGTAGTTGTCTGTCCTTCATGGAGATCCCTGCTTCTATTCCAGTTCCATGGTGTTTCCCCTAAGGCTTAAGAGAAGTTCAGTGATGCATACCTCAATAAAAGAACAGTGACTTTAAGTCTAATCTATTCTGTACACCTGGACTTTTGTGGGGTTTTTAACTGATTTGGGTGTTCAGGTTTTGGCTGGTGTTTTGTTGGTGGTGTTAGTTGGTTGGGTGGTAGTGGTGGGGGTTTTTAATAGAATAAAATCAGTGAATTTTAAAGAATCACCTTAAAATCCTGATACTAATGCCTGGATCCAGATCATCTTATCTCACTTTAGGGAATAATTGTTAGTAATGTGCAAGTCCCAATTCCCTTTTCTACATATGACATCCCCAGTACTCTGCATATGCTTTCCAGTTGCATATGCACATCAAGTTCCATAGAACTAGATTTCAATAGAACTAGATATAGAACTAGAATCTAGTTCTATAGAACTAGATTTTGACTTGTGTATTTCTCAACAAAAAGGCATAGATGAAACCAGGTTTTGCTTGTTGTTGGATACCAAGAACAGATGAAAGAAGGAAAGAAACTGAAAAAAGTCAATGACCTCCCCAAAGCTTCAGTAAAAAGAAAAAAAGATGAACAGCCAATGAGAAGTTAATAGAAAATTGGACATTGGAGGAAAGGTTAGCAGGAAACAATGGGTATGAGAAGAGCCAGGGGAGTGAAAATGATTCAGCCAAAAGGAGACAGGGTAAGAGAAATACAATTACTGCAGCTGAGCAATGAAAATGGGCTTTTCAAAACTGTTTGACATTGGCCTATTTCTTCTTCTACTGAAGTGAAAGAATAGATTAACATTCATTCCAAACATGCTTTAAGCACCTTGAACTATTTAACTTGTAGTATCTAAACAACTAAGGAAGTGCTGAAATTTGAAAATAAATATAAATCACTTTCTAATGATTTACAATGTCTGTAGCATGCAGCAAGCATTTGAATCTGAGCCCCAACTCCTTACCCTGCTAACAAGCATGGGTGCTAGTCTGGATCCAGCCTACTGGTTATCAGATAGGCAAAGTACAGTACAAGGTGTAAGGGACTACCAGGGATTCAAACTTTTCTCTTAAATGTCATCCTTCTGCAAATATTGTGACTTAAGTACAAGATTAATTGTTTAATGAAGCAGAATGTAAACAGTTAAGTGCTTAATGCCAGATCAAGAACCAGGTCTCAAAAAGAAACCTACAGAAAAATGACTGAGAAAGAAAAAAGAAAGAGATTGTTGAATCTGTATTAGAAACCAATGACCTCTGGGTCATATCTCAGTGCATTCTGCCTGAAAACTACTGCTTCTTTCTGGTTTAAACATTAAAGCTTATTGGTAATACACAAAATGGTAAAGAACCTGGCAAAGGTTAGATTAGTTTAGCAGTTGATAACAGTACTGAAGTTACTCTTAACACAGTTCAGTTATTGGTGTAAAGGGCTCACAATCTCTCCTGCCTATTGAAACACACTTGCACTTCCAATCCCATTTTGGTGAACAGCTGGGAGAGAGACAGTATCCTGTATTCCAACCTCTCTGTTAACAACCACAGAGATGTGATTTCTGTATATTCTCCTAAGCCATTAGTAGGGTTCTGTCACTTTCACTCTTTATTCTACAATAGAGTTACTGAAGGAAAACATAAATTGAGCCACTTCTTGAGAGATCAAAATAGGTCTGGGGAGTCTCTCAGCACCCTCTGATCATTATGATCCATCTCCTGAACTCTGGACCATTCTTTGCACCATTATGCTAAGCTATCACCTACCCAAATGACCACAAAGCCAATATCAACACTCAGCAACTATATTCTTAGACACACAAATCCCTGCTACCAATATTCCATCCCTTGTCTACACATGTACAAAAGAAAAGTCCCTGTTTTTAAGAAGTATGCTTAATAACTCCATACATAGAAGAATCATTACTTAATGAAGGTAGGGAGATAAGAGTAAGCCTGCAGACCTGAGAGTGAGTTAGAGAATGAGTTCCTCTATAGAATCAGTCATCTTTACATAAAATGATTACATTTAATGTTTTGTTCTCAGAATTATCCACATCACTAAAATGCTGTAAGTGTTTTGAATCTCAGATCTCAGAATTTCCCAGAAACTGGGAAACTGAGAAGCAAACTGAAGGAAAATATGGCAATTTAATATCCCTGACTGTACCAGAATGTCTCTAAAATCCTTAAATTGTGGCCCAAAGATGAATGCATGTGCCAAATGAAATGGTGATTTTGGTTTGTTTCAGTTTTATGACTAAAGCAGCTCACATAGAGCACAAGAATTAGTACAATTTTGCTTTGTTTTCAGACAGAGAAACTCAAGCTTACAGCACTTGATTATTTTATAGCTATCACCACTCTACTTGGACAGTGGGGAATATAACACTCATATATACACATAGAGAAGAGAGATATATATGCAGTAATGTTTTAGTATATATTTTTAAAGAAGAAGAAGGAAAAAAAAAGCTGAAGCTTTTTCTCTTACTGAAGTAATCACAATTCAAAAAACAACAGAAAAAGAACAGAAGTTTGGTCCAGAACATGCTCTTTAAATGCTCTTTCTGTTGATGCTTTTAGATATAATTTCAGCTGGTTAATTCTGTATTCTCATGAGCAGTTCTACTATTCTGACATTTGTAAATTGCTAAGCTTTAGGGAGCTAACAGACACCAAAGACTGATTCTGTGGTAACTTTTAGCCTTCTTTGTTCTATTATTAATATAATTATTTCATTTCATTGAGCTATGAAAAGCAACTAGCTTTTATTGTTGGTTAATTAGTGCTAGGTTAAGAGTTGGACCTAATGATCTGAAAGGTCCCTTTCAACCAAAATGATTCTATAAAATGAACAACTCAGATCAAGCTGTCAAACAGCAAAAAAGCAAACAAATTAGTACTAGCTAAAGCATTTCCAGATTCCTCTCTCCTGTGTCCATTTCAGCAGCATTTCATTTAAATACAGGCATACATACCTGTAAAGTTTAAGCTTCAATCTTTCAAACAATTCCAGAGATAGATAGATAGATATACTTCACTCCTCTAATAAGTGTTACTGATGAAACTGCTCACATGAACAGAGTTCAGCATGTGCACAAGACTAAGGCCCAAGCAAGTAATAAAGAAACTAGCTAATGAATTCAGCCTATCACTAGCAATTACTTTTTAAAACTTAAGGACAAATAAGAAGATAGCAATGCCTGAGAAATTAACAGCTGACACACTGGGCAAGAGTGAGAAATTAAGTTATAGTCCCAGCAATCACCCTACAAAAACTCTCACTTCAATACCTGTCAAATAACAGAATCAATGCTAGAAACAAAAAACCCAAAGCATCTCCTCCTTAACTTCATAGTCATTGCAGCCACACTATTTTCTCACCATCTGATGAGTCCTCTTCAGTTCAAGGCTGAAGTTCATGGGTGCTGTGGGGAAGATCACTTGGCAACTGCTCTGCTGTAATTAATCCATGAAAAAAAAGAATGGGCTTCAGTTGTCACAGAAAGCAAGCCAGCACTCTTCAGAATCATTAAACCCACAAAAAATAGGAAAACAGTTAGAAGTTACAGTTAGGCTATTTTAGCAAAACTTTACAACAGAATCTAAGTTTAATAACAATTCCTTCTTGAATCCTCAGGGACATGTTGATTACTGTGAGTCAGGCCTACAGCTATGTTAGAGTCAGTATTATAAGATCTGAGTGAAATGCAGTACATCCAATCTTTCAACCACACTGTTAGTCTTTATGCTATGTGGAGCATCTCAGAGGCTGAAAAAAAAATGGATTTAAAGTTGGCTACTGAAAAATCAGGAGGTAGTCTGCAGTTAAAAAACCACACCCTAACAACAAACACCAAACGCACTGAGGTGGTTGTGTTTTGTCTGAGGTTTTGTTTATTTGTTTGTTGGATTTTTTTTTTAATCTGGAAGTTTTATAGGAAAATCTAATAAAGCAGATTGAAATGCTAAGCCAGCACATTTCTCACAGACCTTACTGCCTATGGAAGCATCCCTACTGGCAAATTCAGAACTCTGTTTTCACTGTACAATAGTAAATGCTGTCCACCCAGTCCTTTCTAGATTACAACTTCCATCATTGTTAGCAGACTCAAACTGCACAAGTAAAGAATTCCAAATCCTCTCTTTGTCAGGGTAAATCAGAGACTGATGGCTACAGAAGGAAGTGGAAAACTCATGTAGGAAAGATGATGTCCCACTACACTTACTAGGATATTAAACTGAAACTTTAAACTTCAACTGATGTCAGATTCACAGAAGAGGTCTGAATGGCAGCTTGGATGAAGCTGTAATAGGGATCTGGAACAAGCATTAGGGGCAAGGCAGGGCTCAAATGAAAATAAAATAAAACAGAAAACAAAATTGGAATTTCCACTGCCTGTATGTCCATGCACCACACAAACATAAACACAAAAATCATGTGGAGATGTACAATTATTGAAAAGATTATTATCATTACTACCTGTGGCTGTTATCCTTCTGCCCTCCAACTGGTCTAACTCACCTAGGAACTGGACCGAAATGAAGGTGATAGAACAACATGCAGGTACCCAGGAGAGCCAAAGAATGTAACTAAAAAGTTACACAGTAGTGACACAATGCCAGTTTTCATTACAACAAATTCCTCTAATCCTCATAGTTGCAAAATAAAGCTTAGAAACACACAGCAAGGTAATGTGTGCCTAAGTCAGAAAAGCCTCCAACTTTTCTAATCATCCCTGAGTAGCTAGGAGCTTCTGTGCCATTTTGGCAGACAAGTACCTTGCTTTAAAGTTTGCCACCTCCCTACTGGATCTAGGCAGTTCAATACAGACAAGCATGAAGCCTGCTGCATATAGGAAACTCCAAGTATAGAAAGCTGCAGGCATGTCACCTCAGCAGTGTGGGCTGGTTTAAGTCCCTTCTCTTTCACTCAACACTGATTTTCTCTAGTATTTTAAATTACAAAGTCAAGGCCTCAAGATCTGCCAAGGCCTAAATCCAGGGTTCATAAAAAAAATGCCTACTAGGTCTCTAGACTGGATACAGTTGTCAATAGTTTCCCACTTCTGACATAATGGAACTTGTGCAACAAGAGGGAAAAAGCTACCATTTCTGGAGACAGAACTTCCTTGATGCTGGTGCAAGTTAATGGAATGAACATGCCTAGGAGCTAAGGGCCATCAGAAACCTAACTGTATTTTGTTTAAAGAACAAAATACATTACTTTGACCTTGCCTCACTAACATAAATACATAATATGTGTATGGAAGAAAAGACAGATAAAATAAACTGAAAATGTTAAACTGCACATGTTCCTTCCTCTGGCAACAAGAGAATAGATAACATGACAAATGCTGGTCGTGTCACTTGGTACAGTATGAGGAGATTCTCTGACAATATAATGACACTCTCTGAGGAGAAGAATCTGTAACAGAGGACAGGCACTACTAGAAGGTGTTCAGATAATGAGAACTGTATGAGGAAAGAATTCCATTATAGAAACTGCAGCTTAACCTTACATTTGCTAACACACTAGATAAGCCTTCCACCATTCTGATGAGCACAAGTTGCTTGGAATGGAAATTTGATCTAAAGAATTGACATCACTTTTGGTGAGGCTCGAAATCCCTTTCTTCATCTTCTGTTCTCAGCTGTGTTCCTACTGTGACTTTTTGGCTTCACTAGTCACTGAGGAAACAAATTGATGATCCTGTCCCAGCTGCTAGAGCCAGATAATGCAATACTCACCTTGTATTACATGGATTTCTAAATCGTAGCACTTGCCTTTCTCACTGCTTCTGAGACTCAGTTAAATATTTACCCACTCTGATCCTTAAATTACTATAGCTGTGCATTATTTAAATTAAGATATAGGGGTGGAAGAATTAAATCAAGGCTGTTACATTAGGTTTATGCTGCGTGCAGTCCTCAGTAATACTGAGAATGATTGTGTAATAACACTATTAGCTTCGTAAGTCTGAAACACAAGAGCACAATAACGAAGGCAACTGCTCACAGATAATAGCATACTTTTCAGTCTGTACAAGATAGGGGCCTGTCTGCATCAACTACAGAATTGTAGGAGCAAGTGTTAGATATTAAGGGATGCCACCATTTCACTTTCATTAAGTATCTTAATGAAAGCTTAGGAATGACATTTAGAAGGACAACAGTGTGATTCATGTAAGAGAATACCACGTCCTGCTAACCAGAATGTCACACTACCATCTACACCTTATTCTTATACTGTGGTTGGGAAAACCTGTGGAAAATAGTAACTAGAATTATAGCAGGGCAAAGCTGCACATAATCTAAGTGCAGAGAAGTGGCATCAGCAGCACCCTAATTTCATATTTTTCTTTACTGTTTTCACTGCTGTTTCCACTGCAACACCCTCCTTTTGCAGGCACACAGCCTCCAGAAAAAAAAAAGTACATCTAAGGCATATATTATCATTATTTCCAGCTGAAAGGCAAGCTTCTTGCAAAACTTACTTGCTGTGACTTTAATAAAATCAGAGCAGAAATATAAATACACTGTAAAAAAAAAATTATATATATATATATTTTCTCCTTTTTAAAAGAAAGGGTTTAGAATGTAAGGGTTTGGGGTTTTTTTTCCACCTGGATAATTTTCACTGAGAACTCGCTTTTTAAAAAGTTAGGAATCAGCTTCTTCAGGAATAGCACACTTCAAATCCAAGGAAAATTTAACAACATCAATGCATAATGTTAGCTATGTGATTATTTACACGTTGCCCTGCACTACTTTTTCACGAAGAAGATCCAGAATTACATTTTTATTTTTTTTTCTGAGTAGCAATAGCTGCCGTAGCCATGATGGTGTAAGCTTTTTGAGCCCAAAAGCTTGCTGGTTTCAACTGTGTCATTTGGTTTGGGGTGGGAAAAAGAACAAAAAAAAAAAAGGGGGGAAAAAATGTTTTAAAAAAATAGAGAAATTCTCTCTCCCTTCAAAACTTATTCCACTTATATTTTTGTCAGTGCAGCTCTAGAAGGGAGTAGTGGAATCATAAGAGTTAGGCCCTAAGTCTGCTAACGTTCGTCTGCAAGGAGTCCAACTGAGCTTACGAGGGCTAGGTCACAACCGTGAAGGGAAGATTTTGAAAGTCAGTGGGCACAGAGCTCCCGAGCTCTCATGTACTGTCGAAAATCTTCCCCAAAGTCATGGGAACAACAGCTTGTAGGTCTCAGGCCTCTGTTTTCTTTTTCCCCCTTTTATATAAGCCTATCAGATAAAGCACAAATCAACTGCTGAAGTAAAAAAAATCCCGAGGAGCTGCTCCCAGTGATGAGTTGGGTGTCTCTACAGAGGCAGGGGTCCGCTCAGCCCGAGGAGAGCTCACAGGGAGAATCCTTCAGCAGTCAAAAGTCAAGTGCAGATCAGTGAGAGGTTCGGGCGGCACTGTTAGCCTGCCTTCCCTTCGCGGCTTTCAGCAGCTCGCAACCTCCATCTCGCTTTCCCCATCCGTGAAACGGGGATAGGAGCGCTAACCCAACTATCAGGTACCTTACGATCAGTCACAACTTGGGGCTGAGGGCTCGGGGTTGCGGCGTGAAAATGAAAGTTCCCGTTTTCCCCTGAGCATTGCGAGCAGCCGAAGCGGGAGCGCTCTCGGGAGTTGAGCCTCACTCCGTCAAGTTCCTCGCAGAAATATTTTTTTTCAAATGACCAGCGTACGGCACTACGGGCCCAATCTGCCCCGAGATGCGCCCACACAGGACCGCTGCGCTCCGCCACAAGCTGTGCGCAAGCCCGGGCGGGGAAGGGTGGCGGTTGGCGGGGGGAGGTCGTCGGGCCGCTGCCGCCGCGGCGGGCGGGAGCCCGGCTCGCTGCCGTGGAGCCGGTGCGGCGGGAGGGGGAGGGGGAGCGGCGGCTGCCAGGGTGGGATCGGGCCCGCGGACTGCCTCCGCGCGTTGTGGGCAAGCGCCGAGAGCTTCAAACCCGCCGGCTTCCGCGGGGTGCGCGGCTGGAGCTGGGCGGAGGTTGGGGGGGGGGGGGGGCGGGAAGCTGCAACCTGAGCGCTGCGGGAGCCGCGGGGGTCCTCGGAGGCACGAGTGGGGGGGAAAGGCGCTCTTCGTATTTTCCTTAGGCTCTCTAACGCACGTCCCCCTCGCCCTGCCGGCTTCCTTCCCCTACCTTCCCAAATTCACTGCTCCCCCCCGGCGCCTTTACCTTGACAAGTCCGCGGGGCTGGCGGAGGTCTCGCTCCCCCTCTCTCTCACACACACATCTCTAACGCGCCACCTCTCCCCCACGGGCCGGGACTCCGGGTGACATTTCTCTCTCTCTCTCTCTCTGCCCCCCCCCTCTCCTCCTCCTTCCCCCCCCCCCCCCATTAGTGGCGGTTGGGTTGGTAGCGCGGGAGCGCGCTAGCGGGGAGGGCGTGGAGCGCGCGGAGCGCGCGTTAGCGGGGGGGGGGGGGGGGAAGGGGAGGGGGGGAGGGGCGGCATTGACAGCGAGCGCCGTGTCCGTAGAGCTCCTCAGCTCGAGCAGTGGCGCTCCCCGCGCGCGCCCCCCCTCCCTTCCCGGCATGCCCCAGGGCAGCGGGGCTGGCTCTAACGAATTTGAATGAAGAGCCTTGGTCTTTCGGCGCCATTTTCGAGTGATGCCCGATCGCATCGCTGCCGCGGGGGAGCCGCGGCTCGCGGGGCCGGCCGCCGCCGCGCCAGCTGCGGCCAAAAGTCACTTCTCTCCCTCTCTGCCCCACGCTCCTCTTCCTGTCGCCGTCGCTACCACCGCCGTGCTTCGGAGCGAGTACCGCCACCGGCATAGGCGGTAAGAGCCGGAGGGACCGGGCGCGGCTGGGGTAGAGGGAACTGGGCGGGTGGGGGAAGCCCGTTTTCGGAAAACGAGAGGCAACCTGTATCCCGTCGACACCAGGAAAAGTCGCCTCAGGAGCCCGGCGGGAAGCGGGCAGGAGGCACCTGGAGGTGGTGGCAAGTCTTGCCGCTGGCTCCCGGGCGGATCTGTCACTCGAATCCCTCAGCCTTAGAGGGTGGGAGCGGCTGCCTCCTCCGGCAGGTAACCCCGCTCTCCCGGGGTGACTGCGAGCGGCACCTCGCCCAGGCGGGGATCCCGGGAGCCTCGCTTAACACCCCCGGCGGCCCGCCCCGGGGAGAGCGGCGCGGAGGCGGGCGGAGGGAGCTCGGGGCGGGCGAGAGGCGCGGGACAGCCGGAGTGGAGGGTCGCGCTGCGGCCCCGGTTTGCGCCCCGTTCTCTCGTGACATGACATGACAGGCTTTCCCCGATCTCCCCCCTTCCTCACCACCCCCACCCCCCACCCCCCCCCCTGCGGATCCCTCCCCCCTTCTCTCCCGCCTCTCCGCCGTGGAAATTTCGGGGCACCGCTCGGGACGCGGCGGCTCGTGCTTCCCAGCTCTGCAGCAGCAGTCAGGATGACTTTCCCCACTTACATGTCCATCTCCCTTTCTCGCCTCCCCCCCCGCGCCCCCCCTCCGCCGCCTTCTTCCTCTCTCCCCATGTTTTCGTAACCCGGATTAATGCCCCTTCGCTCTTTCTGTTTCCCCTCCCTTCTCTTCCCTCCCCCCTCACTCCCCCCCCCCCCCCCCCCCCCCGCCCCCGAATAAGAGAACAACCTTCGCTTTTTTTTTTCCCTCCGTTTGTTTCCTTTCCATGTTAGCAGATTAACTTCTTCGTTTAAGCGATTTCTTCACCTCCCACTTAAGCGCTTAATTTCCCGTGTCACGATATCGGAGCCGCCTTTAGCAGAAACCTGGGTGACGGTTATGCTGCCACATGCTATCACATTTATCATCTCTGTCCCTTTGGGTATTAACGAAGGACCAAAGTGCTCTTCATCGCGTATTGCACACGGCTATTTTTTCCCCCCTTAGCATTAAAACGCGAGTTTCCTTCCTGAACTAGAGGGGGGGAAACATAATCCGAAGCCATTTGAATCGTGCCAGCTATTTGTAGGTGGTTTTCCTCTCCTCCCACACACCCCAAAACCGAGTAAATACCCTCCCCATAGATAGCCCAGCCTAACACTGTGATCAGAGCTGGCCATTCACCTCCTCTTCTCCGCCTACAAAATTCTCTGTCTCTGTCACCCGGGTCGCTATTTGTCATTGGCTTAGCTATTTTTTGGTGGCTGTTTCTATGTCATTTCTCGGTGGCCAGCAGCTCTCTGTCTCTCGTAGCTGTGTAAGCGCGATCGTTGCTTATTGTGATAGGCGCCGAAATCTCTCTCGCAATCTATCTGCTGAGCGATTCCCCCGCCGCGCACACACATAATATGTGACACGGTGCCTTTTCCTCCACGACGCCGTTTAACCCGTTCGGGGCTGAGTTTGGTGTGGGCGCTTGCCTTTCGGAGTTGTCTACAACATAACACACAAGACATCTTTTTTTGCCGCCGCTCCTGGGTGGGAGCGCGGGCAAGGATAACACGGTGCAGCGGGGTAGGGAGTTCCGGAGCAGCGCGGTAAGCTCCGGCGCTGGCAGGCCAGCGGGCTCCTTCCCAGCCACAATTTCTAGCGTTACTTTTTATTCCTCTTCCTACTTCCCTCTTCACTTTCGGCGGCCCGACTGTATTTTTTTTTATTTCCTTTTTTTTTTTTTTTCCTTTTCATATATATTTTTTTTTTTTTCGGAGGCAGGAGGGCGTATGGATATTTCTTCCGATGCCGTATGATCGGCGGGCTCTGGCGGCTGCCGTCGAGCTAGCGGGCGCGCAGGATGCGCAGCCAGTGCAGCATCGGGCCCCAGTCAAGGCGCCCGTTCAGCAGAGACTGGACCGGCTGCTGCCCCCCCTGGTTGCCTGCGGGGACGCGGTGCTGGGGCCGAGAGGTTGGACCGGGTCACAGCCTTTCCCCGCTCCTCTCCTCCACTTCATTCCCCCTCCCAGCACTCGCGCTCCCTCCCCCCCCCAACCCCCCCGCACATCCCTCCGCGGCGTTCAAAGCCAGAACCAGCCGCTTTGCGCTTAAGCACCCTCGCCACCGAAAATAACGAGTTAACCGAAGAACGTAGGAGGGACGCTGAGAAGAGTTGGGGTACAGAAGTGCTGCACAAAAAATTTCTGTGTGCATGCCTGAGAGCGTGTAGTCTTAAAGTGAAATGGCAAAACTTAGCGTTTCCAGCATGGCAACTGGATTGTGATTCAAGGTATTTTCTGTGGAACACAGAAATACAGTAATTCAGGAAGCTTTTCTTGTGTCGAATCCTTAGTTTTCCCTGGACTCTTTTAATCCAGTGCACAAATTCCACTTTTTCGGTCCTTTTTTCCCTGGGAATAGCTGCTTTGTTTTTCTCTACAGTTTATACCTTTATGCCCTGCTAGCTAGAAAATTCAGTTTAATCACTGAAATAGCAATGCTAGTAAGATTCTATTGAAATGTAGTGTTTATTTCTTTAGATTTGCTTCATTACTTTTCAGAGTGTTTTCAGAAACGTTGTTAGCAGTATGGGAATGTGCACAAAGCTGTTTCATTGTAGCCGTGTATGCTTCGAAATACCAAGATTTGAAGAGATTTACACTATTCCACAGTGGCAGTGTTCTCATAGACACTGACTTTCACTTTTAGGGAAATAACTGTCCTGGCTCAGAGCTGATTTAGGGGGGAAAAAAAAATATATCTATAATTTGGTGTTGTACAGGTGCATATGCATTTTTTTGCACTGTGTGACAGTCACGTTCAATAGGATGCAATTTATACCTGTTTTTCATTTTAATTAAAATCTGTGCTTGGAACATATTTGACTACACAAAACAACTGTTCTTTTCCAGCTTTTTTTATTTCTCAGCTGCACCATTCCCATATTTTACAATTACATAAAGGTGGGTGTGGCTAAAATGAAAGCAGCAAGCAATCTAATATCAATATATGGTGTATGTTAAGTAGGTTTCCCTTTCTTAGATTTGATGTATTCCTTATTTTGAGGTCGGTTTTGGGGGAGAGTGGGGGTGTGGGGTGTGGGTGGGAAACCATGTAGTTTAAACAGACCCTTGTAGAACTGCTTGCATTTTTTACCTTAGTTAAGATGTCAAACATTAACTGGGAGTACTTGGCCCTGGAAAAGTTGCATTTGGAGGAAGTATTTAATGAACTTAAAGATTTAAACGTATATATTTTTTATTTTATCAGCAAGTGAAAGTTGAAGTTCTTTGTTTAGTGGAGGAATAGCATGTAGCATAGGATATGGGGGTTGGTTTGTAGTTTTCTTGGTGGTGGGGGGTTTTTTAATTTATTTTTTTATTTATATTCAATCTAATCCTTTATCTTCATTCCCAGTAAATCCATCCAGATAAGCTTCAATTGTCTTTTTTTTTCCCCTGTTTTTTTGTGCCTGTGTTTGGACTTTTTGGGTAGGTTTTTTTTGTTTGGTTGGGGTTTTTGTTTGGTTGTGGGGCTTAGGGTTTTTTTGGGTTTTTTTTTAAGCCCTCTAAGTTGTACTGGAATCCTGCAAAAGGTACCCTTTCATCCTATAGGTGTGTATCTGCTGAAGCTTGGAGTAATTCTGAGATTTGATTTTTCAGAAATACCAGTCCTTTGGAAGTGTGACTGTTGTATCTATGGGACTTTTTCATGTGTTAGGGTAGTATTACATAGGAAGTTGATTGTAATGTTTTAAATGTAAGCTATATATGTGCTAACAAGGTGTCATGGGATTCTTTTTCTGCTTGTTTGGCTGGGGTATTTTTTTTTTTGCTTACCTTCTGGAATTCTGAACTTCTTACTGTTCCATCCAAAGTGAAATGTCATGGAAGGAGTTTTGCTGGTAAATTGTAGTCTTTATTTCTTTGTTTATCCTTAAGACGAGTTAAGTCAGGTTCTGTAGTGAAGTGCATCTGGATCTGCCTGCACACTACCTGTCTGTGTACATCCTCCCTGCGAACACTGTGGGGACGGTGCACATCTCATCCATCTCTCATGTCAGAAGGCATCCTAACAGGTGTATCGGTGCTTTTCTGTGACACTTTCACATATATGCAAGCACAGGACCTTTCTCTACATAAAAAGTAACCATGTAGCAGTTATCATTTCTTTTATATGACCACATTGTTTTGTTGCTTGCATTAGGAAGCAATTAGCTACTGAACACATA
Source organism: Dryobates pubescens (assembly GCF_014839835.1). Classification (NCBI taxonomy): domain Eukaryota; kingdom Metazoa; phylum Chordata; class Aves; order Piciformes; family Picidae; genus Dryobates; species Dryobates pubescens. Next base: position 43,825,042 of record NC_071618.1, on the reverse strand, counting down.
AGGGAGACCTGAGAAGCTTATCACTGTGCTCTACGAATATGCTGCAGGTATTCTGTTTTGTAGATACAGTCATCTGCCCACACCCAAAGGCCCTCTGCAAGTCATTGCAGTAATTTACATTCATTACAAACTGTCAGAGGCAGGGCGCATCTTGGGCTGCCTTTGCCTCTAATTGAAAGAAGCAGAGAAAGAAATTGTAGGCTTTTGTGTACAGGAAGGGAAATGTTTTTATGAAGAAGTTTTTAAAACTAAAAAAAAAAACCCACTTGGAGTAAGTGTTCTCCGTGGGTTTTCATACATACATTTAAAAGTTTTAAACCCTTCATATCTGACACTGGGACAAAAATCTCCAAAATGACAGCATTTTAATATTTGGAAACTTTTCTTTGAGCAGATTGCCCAAATTCTTTGTGTCCGTGGTCCCCTGTGACTCTTCGATTGCCCAGATTATTCGTGTGCGTGGTCCTCTGTGACTCTTCTCACAGCCATCTATTTTCTTTTTTAATAGCACTAGTTATGTGTTTTTAAAGGCAGAAAAAAAATGTTGATGTGCCCCCCCAGATACAAAAAGGACATCAAGAGAGTGGAGCTGTGCAGCCACAGATTTCCGCTGAGCTTTTTTTTCCTCTTCAGTGAAAATGTTGCTCTGCAGTTTTTACTTGTTTTGTACATTATTTGCAGGAGTTGCAAAGAATTTTTAGGTGTTTGATGTGTTCATTCATGAGAAGCTGGATAAGTTTGATTTTTTTTTTTTTTGCAAGGGATCTCTTTATTGAAAAATACCTTGATTTTTGGATACTGGGCAATTTCAGATACTTAGATATCACAGTGAGCTTAGGTATGAAAATTTCTGCCTGTGTTTTATAGTGGGTAAGGCAATATCTCTACTGATTATTTTTTTTAAATTTTGATATTTTTTTTTAACCCTTTACTGTATGATATTTAAACCACTCCAATTCTAATAAAATTTGGGCTATATCTGATCACTGGAATGGGTAGAACCACAGTTGAAGAATAGTTTAGATCTTAGCTTCGCATGTCATTGTGTGAGAACTTCAGCAAGCCAGCCTGAATAATACAATAGGGGAGCAGAACTTGAGATCTAGTGCACCAATTTTGGCAGTTTTTTTACTTTAATATTTGCATCTAATTAATATTTTTAAGTGCAGCAGTGGAAAATTAAAAAGGTTCTCTTTACAGAGAATACTAAGAATTATATCCAGGTATAAAACTGAACACTTTTCCATGTCTCGGTGGTGAGCAGTTGCTAGTGTGTAAGGATGACCTCGCACACACACTTATTTGCCACATACACACAACAGCAGAAAATGCAAATTCTGTGCATTTAGCTTTTGTTTTGTTAAAAGTTTCCTGAGCTGCCTTCTAAACCTGAAGGTGATATTGTAATACTGCTCAAAGCTGAAAAATACCAATGACTTTCAGTGATCGTTATTGGTGTCTAAAGGAAACCACTGTTAGAAATAGGGCCCCCCTCACCCGGAGACTAGTTTTGCTTTCAAAGGCTGCAATGAGTGTATCCACAGCAAACAGATAATTAGTAAACTTTCCTACATTGGGATCTAATTGCAACTAATTATTTTTATGTAGCATAAACTGAAATTCACTTGAAGATTTGATCTGAGAAAGGGATAATTACACATCGAATAGGGCTTAATCTTGTATTTTAATTTCAAATGGATTTATAGAAGTTGAGTTTCAATTTTATCTTCAGGTATGTTAAATCCCAATACAAGTGTGTGTTAGGGGAATTTTCAGAAGAATATTTGTGGTTCTGGTTTAAAAACAGAACCTATTTTTGTATTATTTTTTTTTTAAGGGTGAAATAGAGGTGTGGAATACATGGAAATAAAGCTAAATTCATTTTTCTTGTTAAGACAGGGTGCTTAATATACTTCCCTAGCTGTGAGGGGGAGGTTTAGTATTTTCTGGAGTACTATTAAAGAAGAAAGAACAAATTTATGGAAATATTTGTTAACAGGTGACCTGATCTGGACATCTGCTCCTCATTTATGAGACATAGGGTGTATCTGGTCATGGTATCTACAGTGGAAAAAGTCAAAGTTAAAATGAATTTGAGATTTTTGGCTGTGTGAATGCATTGTTTCCTCCAGTAGATATCTGACTGTAGTTGCTCCCTCTGCCAAGTCATACTTTGTTCTTACCTGAGCATGGCTAATTACTGTCATAGCTTTTTGTTTATTTGTCATCTTTGGGTTTTGTTTGTTTTTTTTAAGTTTTAAAAATTTATTTAATCTCTCACTGTGTGAGGCAATATTCCCATTGATATGTTTTAAAGCAGCTAATCTCTTTAGGTTGCATTTTAATGGAGGAGGTAATGGCACTGCCTTAAGGAGCAAATAAAAGCCTCTGAAAGAAACACACTGGAAGTTAAATACATAACAGTCAATAGCATATTTAGGAAATTAGATAATGATAATCACAAATCCATGAAGCACACTTACCTGTTTGAGCAGGGAGGGAGAGATTGGGGGAGGGGGAAAGGGAGAACAACCACCCCCCCCACCACCCCCCTTTTTTTTTTCTCCTTCCTCTTACTTTCATCTTAAATGCTGCGGGAAGAATGAAAGCAGAAACATGCTAATCTGATTTGTTTCAGGAGGCTTCTGATAATAGAGGCGTATCACAGGTGTTCCTAATCAAGTCAGTTTGGTTTTAAAAAGGGGAGGAAAAAAAAGAAGTATTTTTAAAATTAGGATTTCCTGTAATATAGACAATGTGAGGGTCAAGCCAATGACCTACATCTATGTTTGGGGATCAACCATGAAACTGTGGGTGTTGGAAATGCGTTATAATACATGACATTTTTATTGCAGGTTTCGACCTTTCAATAGAGAACTGATTTTGGAGAACGGCTTACTCCTGTGATTGCAAAACCTCTCTCTGGAAGGTTGATGGAGCAGGAGCATGGTATATATTACATTAACATTTCCCTTCTTACGTGTGTTCTTCATTTGAAAAAGCATATATTCAGTGGCACAAGATACTCAGAGCATTCAAACTAGACTAGATTTAGTCAAGATTTTATTTGTTACAATAATTCTTTACACCCCTCCTGTAAAAAGAAAAAAGTCTGAGTGGCAGCATTTGCACAAACTCTGCTCAGAAGGAAATTGCCAAAGATATGTGTAAAAAGCTGGGTTTGCAACAGCCTTGATCACTGGAGTTACATAAATTCTCCCTATAGTATTGTTCTCCTATTCTTGCCTTGGGAATTACTTGAACTGAAACAGTGCTGATCCAAAACCAAAGTCTGGATGATAGAGTGTTTATTTTTAAATAAGGTTTATCTTTTGTCGGGAGGGATGTGCTGAAGAATAGAGGAGACAGCTAGCTGAGTGCATTTCAATGTACTGTGAAAAATCTGGCTCTAAAAGCATTAATAAACCAGCTACCTGACAAGCAAAGAGGCATAAAACAGGGACAAAAGGCCTTCCGAGCCTTCCACCTGTACCAGCAGAGCTCCAGATTTTATTTGTTGTATCCATTTGTCAGTAAATGGATATCATGTAGTAAACCAGTGAACATTTAAGAATAATTAATGTGGACTATGCTACACTCATACTGCAAGTCCTGCTTTGCACTAAAAGTGCTAATTTGGCTGAAACCGAGAAATCCATTCAGAGTAATCATAACCTATCTGCTGCTATATGAATAATCTTAACTAACCATTTACATAAACAATTGAAATTAAAATAGTAACTACTCCTGGATTGAGTAAATTTGTTTAAATACAAAGTGGGGTGGTAAAAACTGCAAGACTTTTATCTTCAGCAAAATATATTGCAGTCCAGCAACTTTTATGAACATGTCGTGACTTTAGCAATTCCAGCTTTCAGCTGGAATCGAGTTTTTGTCCTTAATCAGATCTGTCTGTCTTCAAAAGCTTTTTTTTTCCCCCCCTCCCTAGGAAGTAATTCTAACATCAAGTAAGAGAAGTCTGAAAAAATCCCAGAATTTTCGATTATCCCAGAAACTGCTCATTTATACCAAGCAAATCCAGCTGAGGTGTAAATTTCCCTTTTCCTCAGTATTTTAAATACTAGGGTAGTGTAAGTGAGGAGCTGCTGGATTTTAGCAATAGTACACCTCCTGTTAGAGAAGCATTTGAGTCCTTCATCTCCTGAATCTATTTTTCATATAAAACTGATTATTTTATTATTTATTTTTTTTTAGGGTAGTTAAGACCTACGAAAATTATCACTGGAGAAACAAAAACTTTGAAGGCAGCAAAGTGTAGGAAGTGAAACAACGGTTTCTGCAAGTTTTGCAGTTGGTGATTACAGACTTGGGTAATTCTTTCATATTTTCTTCCTTTCTGATTAAAAATCACAAGGGAAGTATTTTTTGTTAGTAATGCTCTAATAGTGTTTGGGTAGCATGCTTAATCTGCTCCCAAATAAATAAATATTTAAATATTTCACACTTTGTCCAGAAACTGCTCTGAGTCTCCTGCTGCCTTTCTGGGGGGGGGTTATGTGGTTGGGCTTTCTTCTTTTTTCCCCTCTTTTTATCTTTTTTTTCCTTTTTTCTTCTTCTTTTTTTTTCCTCCCCCCCCCCCCCCCCCTTTTTTTATTTCTTTCCTTTTTTTTTCCCCTTTCCAGTTCTCTTAGGAATATAAAGATTTCACAAAACCCTTCTTTGAATTTGTTGATTCTTTATTTTTTTGTTCTTTCTTTCTTTCCTGTACAAAAGCAATTGCATTCTTGTTAATGAAAATCAGGATTATATTGCAAGGCAAAGGTACCTAAGGCTCCCTTGTGACATATTTAAAAGGTGAAAGTTTGATGGAGTGCTCCTTGGTCTGACACAAGTTCAGAGTATTTCTTCATAGATTCTTATTCAGAAAAAATAATATGATTTCTGGTTAATAACTGTATAGCAAAGGGACCTTAAATTCAGGGCCTAATCTTGCAAACTTTTAAATACACAAGTAGTCCTAATGACTTGCTAGGGTGAATAAGGATTTGCAGAATCATGTTCTCATCAGATGCAAACTTTAGTTCCTTTAATGAATTAAAGATATTAAAGTTTTTTTTGACCTTTGAGGCAAGTTTAAATGATTTTTATAAAATCCAAAGAGGAGAGATTTACAGTAATGCAGTGATTGAATCATTTATAAGCCTAAAGATCTTGCAAGAGTTTTGCAGTTGCCACTGACCATTACAATACATTTGTGTTTATTTGCTCTGGAACACTTTTCATGCTGAATTTTGGCCCATATCTGTTTTTTTTTTCTCCCAGATTTGTCATGTATTTGGTAGTCAGCATGGCTTTTTCATGATCCAAAGAGTAGGTGAAGCTTTGAAAAGGGATGTGGGGGGTGTTTGTTTTGTTTTCTTACTTTTAGCCTCTGCTCTTGTAATTCTAATTTGCCAAAACTACCATTTATTTTGTTGGAAGTTGAGCCTGAAACTAGGTCTGTAGTGCTGGCCCCTTAAAAATTGTTGGTGTGGCTATTGCAAATTGTATGCTTGACTTTGTAAACTGTTTTGCAATATCTAATTGCAGTGAAACTAGAAAGATAAAAATGTACAGGCTGCTTTGCTGAAATGCTTCTCGTATGTGACTTCTCCTGGCCGCTTTTACCACTTGTGCTATAGATACACACTTGAGGCTCTGTAGACTTTGGCTGAATCATAATATGAAAGCTGACAATGCATGTGTATTGCTCATCTAAAAGAACTGTTGCACATTACTTTCTCAATTCATCTATGCTTTCTTTAAGGACTTGTCTTGCTTTTCAAAGGCAACTTAAATATTTTTCCTGGAAGAGAGATGTAGCTATAAATGCAACCCATGGCTAGTTATTACAGCACATGTAAAATCAGCCATTGTTTGAAACTCTGTGATATCTTAGGCATGGCTGGTTTAAGTTTTCAAATCTGAAACAACTGAATTTGGGGGGTGGGGGGGGTGTTAGTTTAAACTAGATCCAGCACTAACATTATTTTTAAATTGAGTTTTGTATACTATTAGATTGAAATAGACATTAACTTCTGTTATTAGATCAGGCATTTAATGAAACATGTATAGATGAAGGATTTAAGACTGATATACTTACACCTCATTTTTCCTTGTCTGTTGATAAAATGGTCTTGCAAGGCAACAGGAAAAGAAAAATGATGTACAAATCCTTTAGGAAAAACAGTTAAAAGATGCTAATTGGGGTCTTCAGTGTTTATTCTTCTCACTCACATTTGCATATAGGAAGGTAAAAAAGTGCTCCTTTTTATTCTTTTTAATTTTACATACTGGAAATGCATGTAAACCCACACATTTAAGGTGTGGATGGAGAAAGGAGAAATGGCATCAGAGTTCTTACATGTTCAGCTACTGTAGTGGTGCCTTAGTACTACCTTTTGTTTTTAGCCTGGTGCTTGAAAAAGGGTATGTTTGAAGATGGCAGTTGCTGATTGAGCAGTGTGAACAAACTACTGTGTTGAAGTTTGCTAGCTTTGAGTTTATTTTAAATGCATGGATATTCACAGCAAATTTTTGTTGCTGTTGTTTGTTGGGGCAGGTTTGGGTTTTTTTCAGAGAACAATTTTGTTGCTGTTGTTATATTCTGTATTTTTCTCCCAGCGATATTTTGCTCTTTTTGCAAATGATAATACTGAAAGAATCCATTCAAGGCAGGAAGGCAGCAATAGCTACTTTTTAATTTGTACAGTGCTTGAAAATCTCAGTAATGTGCAAATACCTCTAAAATATTCACATGTTTCCATTAACCCACTAAATTTTAAGAGCTTACTTTTTACTCCCTCCGAGTGTCCTTTGGGTGTTTTTGTTTTGTGGATGTGTGTGTGTTCATTTTTTGTCTTCTTTTTTTTTTCAGCATTCAGGCCAAAGACTTTAATGATTTATTCATCCACTTTTTGATAATGAAGGGTGATATTATTATTATTATTGTTGTTATTATTATTATTATTATTATTATTATTATTATTATTATTATTATTATTATTATTATTATTTTCATTCTCCCTCTTCCCACAGAAAGAAATAGATCTAAGTATTTATAGGACAGTTAACTTCAACTGATAATTTCTTACTTCAAAATACACTGAGCATAATACAAGTCACTTTTAGATTTAGCCAGGACTTCCAATGGATCTGATAAATGAAAACATTTGCTTTAGAATTTCTGTTTTATTTTGGAGCAAGATTTTCTTTGGGTATAATTAGTAGATACTGTGGTCTCAAGTGTGTTATCACTTGAGTAATTCTGAAAACACTTTGCTTCCTCCTGCTGTGAGTTAGTCCATATTTTAGTCACCATGAAGAATTAGAAAAGGAGGATGCTTCGTGGGTTGTGAAATGTGGAGGCTCACTCAAGTACTGAGAGTAGTGCAGAACAAAGTTCTCGGCTGATAGTGTCATGCTTGTGTCGGTATCTCACACAGACCAAAAAACTCCTTATCACTTAAAAAAAAAAGGGTGGTGTAGTAGTTATCCTATCTCCATGTTCCCCTAAAACCTGAAGATTTTTTCCCAAGTTCTCCAGGGAAGGGAGAAGGATGCTTTTAGCACAGGAGTTACACGAGCAGCAGTCGGATGTGTATTTTTCTTCATCTGCTTTATCACCTTGGTCTAACAATACATTTCAGTTCTCAGGCAAAGTGAGTAGTAGAGACTGTAGTTTGTATGACCTGAGCATTTTTTTTAACCCAAGAGCCACATGCTGATCTTTAATGCTGTGTATATCGAATCCACAAGCCTGTATGATTTGCAAGTATTCCTAATGCTTGCAAGATAGGCAGGTATTACTCCATACTACTTGAAGTTCTAAATTCATGGCCTTTCTAATCAACTCAGGAGCAAAATAGTGTTTGAAATAAGCTCACAGGAAAATGGGTGCATTTTCCTTTCTGGAGTTAACCAGGTTTAAAATCTGGATCTTCATTTGTATGGTGTCTGTTTTGCATCCAGGTTTAGAGTGTAACTAGAAGACTCCTGAATTAGCAGTGAGGAAAGAATTCCTTTCAGGGTATTAGCACTGCTAGACTGTGTTCTGTTTTCACACTAGCAGCTCTTTAATAAATTTTCATTAAGGTTCTGATCCCAGCTATGTCACTGTAACTACAGTGACTTTGACTCTGAATCCTGAATGTTTGTTTCAGAAACTCATATTTTTGTGAAACTGCATGAGAAACTAGCAGAAAAGTAAAATACAAGAATGCTCATAAGTTCTCTCTTAGATGTATTGCCCTTGTGTAGTTGTTTGATGGGGTTTTTTAATCTCTTTAGATACAGAGGGTGGTTTTTTTCCTTGCATTTTTTGGTATGTAAGACTTAATTTGTCACCCCCCCAGTCTCCCGACCTGGAAATGACCATTCAAAAGGCTGCTCAAATTTTGTTGGGTTGGTTTATTTTTAGGTTAATATAACTTGTGTTGCTGACCCACTTTCCATTATGTAAAAACCTGAACAGAATTTGTCATTAAGGTAGGAATTCATGAAGGCTAACACTAGAGGGCAATTGAAAGCAGCTGCTTACCCCAGGACAGTTAACGGGTGCTTGTGGGTGTGCGTTGAAAAAGATGGAGCCTAGGGAGACTTGCCCAGTGTCTCCTCTGGGCACGAGCTGCTCTTTGCCATTACCTTCCTAAAATAGTTTATTTGCCTTGCTTTTCATATTCTTGAGTGCTCCAGCGCATGAGGAGGAAGTTAAGCCCCTTCTTACTCTTTGCTGAATTACAAGTTAAGGAGCATCTTCCACAATACCCTGTTTCACTCCCTCCTGCCACTCTCCAAAAGGCATAACTTGGTGGTGGGTTCTGCTTGTTTTTAAACTGCTCTCATGCTACATCAATCCTGCTGTCTGAAAGATAGTGAGCTGTGGGAGGTCAGGTGATGTGGCCCTCTAACTTAAATGCCTCTTAAGCATCAAGGGAAGCAGAATATCTGGTGGGTGAAATGTAGTCTTACAAATCCCTTATAAAATACTGCCAAGTCAGAAAAATTAATATAAGTAACTTAATTTAAAAACAGAAACACAACCCCAAAAGCAAAGCACACCACAAACAGGGTAAGGCATCAAGCAGGTACTTCTTGGCCACAATATTATATTGGATGCAATATAGAAAATGGCAAATGGTTTAAAAAAAAAAAATATATATATATATATATAAATTAAAAAAAAATAAAGCTGAGCAATCCAGTTCTGTATTTAATATTTAAGTGAGGAGGAGAGAGCTCCTCTATATATTGTGCACAATTTAAGCAATCTATGCAACAGCACATTACACAACAAATTACAGTTTTCAGAATTGTAGTGTTCATTATAGATTTACAGAACACCCTGAATGCTTGTAAATAATAACCTGTAATGCAAATGGGGGTGTCATGGTTCTTGAAAAGCACTCAGGAGTTCTTCTTTTAGCAATGCAAATTCTCTCATTATATTGAAATGTATGCAACCAGCCAGGAAAATCCTTGTGCCACAGTACAAATGTCTACACGAGGGCATTTTGTAAGTGATTGTGTTTAGACTCCTCTATCTAATTTTATATACATACACATACATCATTTGTTATATATTTTATGTGTAATTGCATGTTAAAAAGCTAACCTAAGATTAAAATGGCATGATCATTCTGTACCAGTGTTTCAAGCAGTACTATCTTTGCCCAACTTGCTGTCGAGGGCTAAAACTTCCTCTTGCTTTAACTGCTCTCAAATCTGTGTTTTTATGTTCTTAATTTAAACATTTATGGTCACTCTGGCAATGCCACAAAATCAGCATAAAACACTGGGGTGCATTGTTGTGGTAAACATTTACACCTGTGTTCTGCAGGTCTGGTCAACAATTTCAGTGCAATCTGAAAACATGTAATCTGCTGGCAGTGATGTGCCTAACCTTAATCAGCGCTGGAGCCTTTGGGAAAGAGATTGTGCCACCATGCAGTATAGAGTCCAGCAGTGACTGACCTTGATAAATCTGTGCAAGAAGAAAATAGTTTTCAAACTCCCTAATTTCCAAAATGCAGAGAAGGGGGAGGAGGGGGAAAGGGGGGGGGAGGGGGAAAGGGGGTGGGAGCAGGGAAGGTTAAAAAAAAGTCCATGTGGAATTTAACCCACTGAAGTTGTTAGATTCTCTGTGTGTTAGGGGAGGCCTTTGGGGTTTTTTTTGGGGGGGGGGGGGGGGGGGGGGGGCAGTGAGTGTTGAGGAATTAGTTAATAATTATGTACAGTGAGAAAGAGGCCTTAAGCAACTCTCGTGATTTTAAGAATGTGAATGTTTATACCAAATCTATACCAAATTTATACCAAATCTAACTGTACACTCAAGTGCTTAAACCAAACATACATGTAACTGAATCTTTAGTCTTTTGCAGGTAAGACACTACCAGTTTAGGAATAAGCATTGTCCTGGCTCTTGTCCTTCTCTTTTCCCTTTTATCAGCTCGATTGATTTTATTTTCCCCCTGAATCAAAGAGCTACCTTCTGTTATTAAGTTAATGTTAGGGCTGCCTTGAGAATTTATTTGAACAGAGCAAGAGCAAAGTGGAGCTCGATACTGTAATATTGGTCTGTTCTGTCTTTAAGCAGGTGGTTTCATGTGGCAGGCTGGAAGAGAGACTCTTTTTCTTCCCAGCTTTTGACAAAAAGATGACGCATATGACTCAGAATTAGAAGGGGAAATCTGCCAGTTTGCATCAGTTCCTTAACTTGTGGGCTGCTATTCACCACAAGGAAAATCAGTATACTCGCACCAGTGCTTGCTTCTTCAGAGATGAGGAGTAATCCTTTCTTTCAGAAAGTGTAGGATGGCTGGAGTAGGCCTTCAATACATTACTCTGGGCTTTTCCTATAATAAGATGTTTTCCAGTTGTATTGCATTTTGGGGAAGAAAAAAGGAATGTGCTCAAATGCTGCATTAAAATAGGAATCAGACATCTTATAGCTGCATGCAAATAAAAGCAAAGGAAATCTGCTTCCTTTGGAAAATAAAACACTTCTATTTTGCTGGGACTCAAACTCAGAAATCATTTAGCTCTCCACAATCAAGAGGTAAGTTGGTTTTTATTTAATGTTATTTTTTTTTTCATGTAATTCCTCAGATCTGACTCTCCAGTCCAACTTTGAAGTGTTAGGACCTAAAAAATTAGAGTCATTTTTTTGAGGGCAGCAGCCATCTGTTTTGAGTGGGGAAAATAATTACTCCTAGTCAGGAAAAAAAAAATCCAGTTTTTCAAAATTTCCTGCTAAAAAAGATAATGTGCAGCTTAGTGGTGATGGCAGTTTTGTTGTTGTTTAGGTTTGGGTTGTGATGGAGAGAGACTTCTTTCAATCCTGATGGTATAGCCAAGTAGCCTTTTATTTAAAAGCAAAGTCAAATGCTGATTGTTCAGAGATTAATGTCTTGGGTTAAAGGTATTTACTAGGCAGTTTGATAGGGCTGAGAGAGCAATATTTTTCTGCCTTTTTTTTTTTCTCTCCTTCCTGGTGTGCTTTAAGTATTGGCTTATGAATCTTTTTCTTAATCTATTAACTTGCAGTTAATTCAGTGTGGTTTTACTTTAAGCTTGTTAGTGAAATATTGAAAATCTAGCTTAATATAAAGCCATAAGAGTCACCCACCAGCCTTAATTTTTTTTTTTCCCTTCTTTTTTCTTTTCCTGGTGGATAAATTTCCTTCATTTGGCAAAACTGCTGTTTTGAAGAAAAAAAACCAAAACACATCCTAAGTGAAGTTCATTTTCTAGCTGGAAATAGGCACTTCATTGCTTAGCAATCTGTCAGCTTTAGAAAGCACCATCTTCTTTTGCATTAGCTCAGCTCTGTGAGGAGTGGGTCTCCCTCGAGTGGGTCTCCCTCAAGGGGAAGTGGGGAACCAACTCAAAACGTTTTTGAAAGGGAACATGTGCATCTGTATGTTAGATGGTATCTCTTCTAGGACTGTTTCACAGAGGGCTAGGGGGGGAGACTCAAACAGCCGTCTGGGTTGCTGCTCCTACATACTTTCTCAGCTACCACTGAATAAACAACAATCTAAGTAGATAAAATTACAAGGAATCTGCATCCCCGAGATGTTAAGGACACTTGAAGCTTCTTTTGAAGTGACTAGTTAAATAATGAAGTTGTAGAAATCCAGCTGAGGATTGGAAAAGTTTTATAGCAAATTCTAGGAGGAGTTCCTTTGCTGTTAACTAGTGGATTCCCTTAACAGTTGAGCTGATGTCTTATAACAGTTCAGTCTCACCTTTCCTAACTCATACAGTTTTCTGGCATTTTATAGAAGTCATGTAGGGATGATGTCAAAAAAAAAAAGAGGACAAATTTACTGTCTGAGCCAGAAGGCAGACTCACAAAAAGAAACTTCTTTCAGGACACGAAAAGCTCTTTGTTCTGTGGCCTTGGTCTTTTTGTGCTTTGACCCTTATTTTATAGCATTGTCACTCTGACCCTAAATCTTCAGAAGCAGACATGCAGCAAATTTAGCCCTTTACAAGTGGGGTTGTATTCTGAGCTATGGGCCTGTTTTTTGTCTTTAGGCATTATAGTTCCATACAATGCTGAGATGTAACACAATGAGAATTGAAGATTTGTGGCTTGGTTAGTGCAAGCAGTATCACTGACATATAGGGCAATTCTGACTTTTGGTAATACTTTGCTATATCACTGTCCTAGGCTGTGTTGTTATTTACCAATTTCAGATAAAGCAGAAATTATAGGCAGGCAGCCTGGTTAAATACTGACTAATGTATTTTCCACTTTCCCAGGAGTACTTTGGAAACTGATCCTTTGCACAGACCACCGAGGTTCCTGCAGAATGCTTCTTGAGTATGAAGTATTCTGTTGAGGTTAAGAAATGCTTTGCTCTATATTACAGACCTACAAGATTTTTAACAGCAATATCTTGCAGAGAAGATTGGGTGTCCCCTTAGGAGAGCAAAAAATCTAACACTAGGCCTGTGACTGCTTCCTGAGCTAAATGAGCAAGTCTTCAATAAAACTAACTTTTTATTATTCTTTTTAAAAGCTAGGAATTAAGGTAAAGGACAGAAAATGAATAGTTAGCTGGTATGTTTTAAACTTTTATTATTTATTTGAAATCTAGTGTATTTAAAAGGAGAAGATGTTTCCTTCTCATTATATAACTGCTTTGTATTGTATGGAAATTGTTGTTTGAGGAGGAATTGTTCCATTTTCTCTTTTACCAGCATAGGCTTCAGGTTTTGTAAACTTAAACCACAATCATGGGACAATCTTTTCTGAAGGCAATAGTGTAATAATGTAAGGGCAGGTTTAGTGGAGAGGTTGAAATGTTTGTTTCTTTTTCATCTGAAAAGGTGGTATGAATGTTTAATTAATTAATGTATTTCTTTTCAATGCCAGCAAAGAAACTCAAGTTGTACTTTAAGACAAACCTGCCTTTCTTTCTGGTAGGCCCACTAGACTGTTAATATTTTTTGTGATAAGATGGGGAGGAAATAAACATTTTAGTGACCACTGTCGTGAAACCTAAAACTTAACTTTGTAGAGCACAGAAAATAGCTGCTTCTTTTTCCTTAATTTTGTATGTGTCCTTTCAAGCAGAAAGAATGCTGGGGACAGATTGGAAGTGTTCACACAGGTTTCTTCCTCTGTGTATGCCAAAAGTGCAGGGAAGACTGAGTGATTTTTAGTATTTTTTGTTATTATTATGGTGATGATTATTTTTTGTCAGAAGTTGTGTGTAAGCTGTGCTAGTGCAATCCAGAGGGACCTGGCAAGCTTGCTCTGAAATACAGCTTTTACACACTCTGTTAGAACCCACTTTACAAGTTCTCTGTAAAATATTTCACATAGCAGTCCAGTTAATGCATCAGCATCTGATAAAACACTATTTGGAAGCTGGGGAAAAGAGGTGTGAGGAGTTAATCTTACTCAATCTTATTTTGAAGCTGGAGTTGATACAGAAACATGCTGGTAATGTACTAAAACATACATTTGTAATATTTTTGTGCTACATCAGCTTCCCTTAGTTCTGCTTTTTTAGCCAGCAAGCTGTAAAAACTGTTTGCCATCCTGTGCTTGTTCAAGGCACAAACTGACTACCTTTAGTTTCTTGCTTTCTACACAAATCCACTGCATTTTGGTTTTGCTGTTCTTTGCTGCAAGAGAAGCATTAATCCTACAGTACCAAGTAACTGTCTTGCCTTCAGCTTGCTTTCATGACTGCAGTGGGAAGGGGGGGAGGAAAAAAGGGACTGAAAAACCCCAGTGCACCTCAGACAAACGACTATGTGAGTCAAACCACTAGAAGCAGCAGTTGGAGTGCTGAGATGAAGTAAAAGCCTTGAAAGAGTAAATTTGATGCTGATGGACCCTAACTGCATTTCCAAATTTCCAGGTATTTTTCTACTTCTGTATTTCTTAATGGTTCTGTATCCTGGGGTTTATTTTTAGATAGCCTTGTTGGGAGTGTTTTTGTTTATCTCCTGCAGTATTTCTTCGGGTGGTGTAAGTATGTTTGTTCATGATCCTTGGAGAGACAGCTGGGCACGTCCTATAGATTCTCCAAACTGAGTAACAGTAGATTTCAGTAATCAGCAGTTACTAATAATGAAAGTTATGTTGGTATTTTACATTACAAACAGCTTCTGCCCCCCCTGGGGACATGGTTACATGGGGAAAATTGTTAACACAGGCAGGAAATAGTTAACAGACTTTTTCCTCCCCCCCACCCCCCCTTTTTTTCTCCTTTTTGCCAAAGTTTCTATTTTCAACCTTACTCACAATGTACAACCAAATTCAAATATTCCCCTCTGTGTTCACAAAGTTATCCACAGCATTGATTGTGGCTTTTTAGCACCAATTGCCAATAGTCTCAGAAATATTCAGCTGCTTGGTGGAAGGTATGGTGGAAGGCATGGAGGGTGTGTACAAGCTCGATCCCGAGTGACTGCTGATTTTTGGAGGTGAAGTGAGGCTGATTTGTTGCTTGACTGCAGTCATTTAATTTGAAACAGAAAAAAAGAAATCACTTAATGCTAGCACAGAATTTCTAACTTAGAGACAGATTGGGTTGTAGGCCTACAGTCTTAACAAGAGCTCAGAATCTTCCTGTTACTGCAGGAGAATAGCAAGTAAAGTGTGGAGTTGATTCTCTTAATTCATTTTCCTCTGTGACCACAAATTAGTCTCAGTTGAGTGAACTAACTGAAGTCACCTGAACCAAATAATAAAGCAGTAGTAGCCCAAAGTACACTGATACCTCCAAAGTAATACTTTGAAATATTTCAGTTGAATCTAGTCTGCTTTTTAAATCCATGTATATCACTCCAAAGGTGGCTGACACCAATAATTGAGGCAAAAGAGGGTTCCTTAACAAAAGCAACCAGAAGGCAAGAAGTACAAGAATATACTTCTAAATGCAAGTCTCAACAATAAGTGAGAGTTACAAATTCCAGTGTGTTTGCAGTATAAATATTACAGTGTTGAGTGAGCATATATCAAAAATAAAGTGAAACTACTAGTGTTTAAAGTGGTGGGAGCAGGGGGGGAAGTAAACAGTACATTAAGATACAGCCACACAGACTTTTAGGTCTCATTAATTGGGTGTTTGAGAATAGAGATAGTATTATAGTATCAGTCAGGGTGGGAAGGGACCACAAGGATCATCTAGTTCCAACCCCCCTGCCATGGGCAGGGACACCTCACGCTAGATCAGATGTGTAGATGTCCTAATAAATAGTGCAGTGAGGTTACCTCTGATTCTGTCTTTTGCTCAGATGAACTTAGCTTAAATGAAATTACATATTTGCAGCAAGAGTTGAACTGTCAGTGTGTGCATTCATATTGAATGGTTTGTGAGCTGTGAGCTCTGAAAGGAGAGCTTTGTCAAAGAAGTGACCACAGGAAACTGTCCTGTCGTCTGTACAGGTAAGTTGCTCTCTTTATGGGCTGTACAGAGCAGGGGACACTTGTCACAGCTGCCCTGATTCATACTGTGCCACCTGAGTGCAAACCCTGTCTCAGTTCTAGTTTGAAATTAAGAAGCTGCAGTGGGCAAACTGAGATACAGAGATGTGTTTTGTGATGTCTGAGCTATGGGAGAGAGTAGTGCTGGTGAACAAATAGTGTAAGTGCTTTAGACTATGGAACACTAAGAGTCAGGGTCTTCCACCTTCCCATGTCTAATTTGACACTGAAAGAAGGTTGGGCAAGGGTCACTATGAGCAGCAAAGCCTTGCTTTCCTAGTCATGCAAGGAATGGGATATGATTGTGTGCAAGTGGTGTGTAATGCTATCAGTGAAGGTGGTTTGGAGGGAAAAGTAGCACAGAAGTGCTTTTGTTGTATGAGCAAAAGGTAAATGTTTAATCTTCTGTCATTCTTGGGCATCTGAGACAACAGACAGTATTTAATAGAAGAGTTTTGATGTGTTATACTACAAATCAGTGAGCTGTCACATTGCTGGATTGTGCTACCTTTTTTGCTACAGTAAGTTACACAGAACTTAAGAACCTTATTAGTAGTTACAGTTGCACTTAAGGAGCTTATTAGTAGTTATAGTATCTAGAAACTTGTAGCTAAGTTTTCATGGGGTCACAAAGAGATTGAATTTGGCTTGATGGTGCTGTGAACTCTTGCCCATAAACCATGAAAAACTGAATGTGCTATTTTATGGTAGACTGGGTCTTTGGTAAGTCAACTAAGAGCTACTGAAATCAAGGAAAGGCTCCTCTCCTGAGTGGGACACCCCACTCACACCCTTGCCCCCCCAGTGTGTGTTGGGGTTTTTAACAGCTTGATTGCTGGTGTTTGGGTTTTGTGGTGTGTTGGTTGGTTTTGTGTGTGTTTTTGTGGTGTGTGTTTGATTGTTTTTTCTATCAGCATTTCTGACTTATGTGTAGAGAGCCTGCATCTGTGCAATTTCTGTTCTGCATCTTCAGAATCCTTCCATCTTCCTTAGCAGAACTCTCCCTTTCATGGACCTAGTGGATCTACCTGCATACATGACTCCCAGCTCCTATTGAGGTCTCCTCTCTCTGTCTGTCTCTACCTGAAGACCCTCATCTTAATACACAAGAGTAGAGGTAGAAGTAGTACTCTTAACAGCATGGCTATATCAGCTTTGTGGCCAGAACCCAGAGATACAAAGTTTTGTGCACACAAACCTGGATTTCAGTGAATTTCTGGCTTAGATACCACTACACTTTTTTATCTTAGTCTTGTTCCTTTCATCCTTTCCTTGGTTCTTCAATGCTTTCTCTCATACTCTTCACTTTAATGTGAACACCTTCTTGTTCTCACTGCAGATAAAAACCTATTTTTAGAGGCAACATGGGAAGCATACAGTCATGGTGTGTGTTTATTTGTGGGCATTTTTGGTAGTAAAGTTAAACACAAAAAAAACACAATTAAAGAAAAATCACACTCCACATAACCTCCCCTGAGATTTTGTAAGGCTTTGTGTTCATGTGTTGGGTGGGTAGGGGGAAACTACCTGCAAGTTCTGGTGCTGGTGTGCTTATTTTCTCCTTACTGCAGAAAACAGCACAACAGTTCTGCCAAGGCTTCATTTCATGGGGTGTGTGTTTTAATTTTAGAGGGATTTACTTAAGCAACAGGAAAAAGAGCTGTGCTGAAGCTAGAAGCTGAGAGTAACCAGGCAATTGAAACAACAGTATCTAATTAAACACGTGTACTTCACAAACTAAGGCTTTGGTCTGAAGGTACAAATGAGAAATGTACTTCTGAAGGTATTAAATGTTGCAGCTGCATTATTTAAATGCTTTCCTTTTAATGTTTTAAGGGAAATACACAAGTGAGGAGCACTATTTTCTGTTGCTGGAGAATTCTTTCCCAGAGAAGTTAGTAAATATTTCACTGCTGGCTACCAGTTTGTTGCTTTCATCTATTTTTTTTTTTAATTATTTTAATTTTTTTTCCCCCTTTGCCTTCCACATTATGCATATAGGGTGGAGATTTTTCTGTGCCTCTTCCTCTCTTGGATTATGCATAGCACAATTTCTTCACAGGAGGAGACCAGTTGTCACAGCGTCCCTTTGCAGTTAAGTTGACTTTGATTTTTTTGCATTCAGGTTTTATGTCACCAAGGCACTGGGCAAGTTCATAGTATCAGTCAGGGTTGGAAGGGACCACAAGGATCAGCTAGTTCCAACCCCCCTGCCATGGCCAGGGACACCCCACACTAGATCAGGCTGGCCAGAGCCTCATCCAGCCTGGGCTTAAACACCTCCAGGGACGGGGCCTCAACCACCTCCCTGGACAACCCATTCCAGGGCTTCACCACTCTCCTGGGGAAGAACTTCCTCCTCACCTCCAGCCTCAATCTCCCCACCTCCAGCTTCACTCAGTTGTGCCAACATAATCTGGTTTGCCTATTTTAGCTATCTGAATTAGAAGACAGACATAGGTAGTAAGGAGGGGGGCGAGGGTTGGGGTGTGAATATAGTTGTGTGTGTATATACAAAATAGCCATTTCTGGTATATAGCTCCTGAAGTAGCATTTGTACTGAGATAGCTATATAAAAACCTCACTGTTGCTGTAGCTACCTGTCAACTTAACACTAGCAACTCTGACTTTGTTATGCTTGTAGCAGCAGAGGTTGTCCTGTGTTACTGTAGGAGCAAAAATAGGAAGGGAAAGAAGTGAAAGCTCACCAAACCTTTCCCACTTGTGGCCTGCCAAACCTTTTTTTTTGTGCCTGTGGATAGCCCTGCTAATTTACAGATGTTGATTTATCATGAACTGATGAGAAGACTCAGTATCACAGTTATCACTAAGGTTGGAAGAGACCACAAAGATCATCGAGTCACTCACTACAGTGACACTGGAGTACTTGGGTTCATGCCATGTAAGTAGTTCTTGTCTTGATAATTTGGTATAAGAATTTTAAAGCAAGCATAATATATGTTATCTAGGGCAGCAGTAAAAGTCCTGTCTACACTTAGAAGGCTGGCTTACTTTAGTACAAAGAAAGGGTACCTGGCAGGGATGTGAACTGTGAGTCTCTTGCCTATGTCTTCAAATAAACTAGCATGGCCATTCTAGGCTGAGGGCAGATATATTCTTTCTCCTAATAACAGATAGAATAGAACAGAATTAACCAGGTTGGAAAAGACCTTTGAGATCATCAAGTCCAACCCATCACCCAGCACCATCTCATCAACTAAACCATAGCACCAAGTGCCTCAGCCAGTCTCTTCCTAAACACCTCCAGTGATGGTGACTCCACCACCTCCCTGGGCAGCACATTCCAATGGCAAATCTCTTTCTCTGAAGAATTTCTTCCTCACCTCCAGCCTAAACCTCCCCTGGTGCAGCTTGAGACTGTGTCCTCTTGTTCTGTTGGTGGTTGCCTGGGAGAAGAGACCAACCCCCTTGTCAACAGTCTCTTGGGGTAAAAAAACACCTGTAAATCTGTCTGCTCAAAAGTAACGGCAAGGACAACACGCAGAGGTAACAAATGGCTTGAGGACCCATGTGCTACTTTATGGAAGCTTATTTCAAAACTAGCTGTTACACTTTCATATAAGAAAGTTGTGGTTTTCACATCATTTCCAGATAACCAGAAGTGACATCATAAAGTAGCCCAGCCTTTTTTCTTCTTGTAGAGGTTTCCTTCTAAACCAATCTTTAGTTCCTCTGATCAGACTCAACCGTTACCCAGTTCCCGGTTCGTGTCGCAGTGAGGTACGAGGCCCAGTTGAGAGTACCAGCTAGAACTTCCCTGCAGATCAACAGCCAGCTGAGCAATGGAGACATTTGGTAGTTTATTAGCACAGCTGATGTCAGCCCATGAAAACTCATGTTCAGTAAGGACATTCTGCATCTGGCTTTCAGCATCTGTTTCTGTTTTCGTGCGGTGCGGTAGACACCTTGGCCTAACGTAGCAGCACATAATGGTTTGTGGGTTTTGAAAAGGTGCAGGCCATATTGTGCTGCCTCAAAAATACAAGGATTTCATCATCCTGAGGAGAAATGCCACTTGTTAATTAGTCAGTCTTGCGGTGCTGATGTCTGTCATACCTTAGCAGCACGTAAATATTGGTGTTAAGACTGTAAATATCTCCAGTATTAACTGTGCTGCTGAAGTAAGGCTAGCCACTTCTGCATGTGACTCGTGAAAAAAGGACCTTTCCTGTGTTTCCTGATGCCTTTTTGCTGTTGGAATTTGTCTTGTTTCTTGGCTTTTGTTTGTATTTTCATCTATTCCACAGCAATATGTGGGACTTTGTAGTATCAGATGGTAAATATGAACTAGACATGTGTGTGTGTATATATATAACTTTGAATGCTTTGGTTTACATGAAAGCTGAATTTCTTAAAGGAACCATCTCCAGCTACATCTGCCTTTGGTAAGTGTGTTTTATGTGGGTTTTGGGGGGGGGTTTGGTTTTAATTACTAAAACTGTGGTACTTTAAATGTCAGCTTCTTACAACTCTTAAAGCTGGGTGTTCATTTTTACAGCACTTCCTTAATGAATGGGACTGGGAACTGTTTTGTCATGTTTTGAGCAACAAATCTGGGACCAAACTTACAGAGCACTTAAATCAGCGTGCCTGGAGACAGGTAACAATTTTATGGTTGGAACTGTAAAAATCAGCACATTCATAGTAAGATACACATTTATTTTCTTCTTTTTTTTTAATCCCCCTTTCATCTTCCACTAAGATGTCTCTCTTGCAGGGGAATCTCTCATTGAGATGATTGAAATAACTGCAGTGAGAATGGAAACTACTTGGGCTCCTCTCCTTTTAAAAGCTGCATGCAAGAGCTGTGGTGAGTCAAATGTAGACTAATGGTTATGTAAATGTCACTAATTTTAGATACAGTCAAGATCTGAAAGTGAGTTTCCTTTTAAGATTTTATTTTCTTCACTATCATGACTCAGTATCACTTGCTAATCTCACTTTATTAGCCCTGCCTGTTACATTTTGCCATTAAAATACACATGCCTTCTGCAAATAAGTGCTTGCAAGTTAAAACATCATAGAGATGTTTTAAAACCCAAGGAAAAAAAGCTTATCTGCACTGGGAATTTGTTTTGACTTCAGGCTTTACAGGCCTGCTACTGGTACAGCTGCACAGGTAGAAACATGACATAGATGAATATGAGTCCAAGTTGCTATCATTAGTAAATCTGCATGATATAACTGTGTAGAATTCCAGCCTGCTGTGTGTGCTGGCAGCAATTGCTGTTCTTGTCTGCCTCTGCTCTGGGTTTGAACTGGTGAGATCACCAATGGCTAAAATGCCCAGTTTGATTCAAACCTGAGAAGTTGTCACTAGCAAAAGCTGTGGCAGTGTTACCTGGTATAAAGCTTTTCATTAAATAAGCACTTCTGTGTGCACACATAACTGCAAGGGCTCATAGCATATGTGGCCAGAATAGAATAGACCAGGTTGGAAGAGATCTTCAAGATCATCATGTCCAACCTATCAACTAATCCAACACCACCTAATCAACTAAACCATGCAACCAAGCACCCTATCAAGTCTCCTCCTGAACACCTCCAGGGATGGTGACTCCACCACCTCCCCAGGCAGCCCATTCCAATGGGCAATCACTCTCTCTGTGTAGAACTTCTTCCTAACCTCCAGCCTAAACTTCCCCTGGCACAGCTTGAGACTGTGTCCTCTTGTTCTGGTGCTGGCTGCCTGGGAGAAGAGACCAACCTCTGCCTGTCTACAGCCTCCCTTAAGGTAGTGGTAGACAGCAATAAGGTCACCCCTGAGTCTCCTCTTCTCCAGGCTAAGCAACCCCAGCTCCCTCAGCCTCTCCTCACAGGGCTGTGCTCCAGACCCCTCACCAACTTTGTTGCCCTTCTCTGGATTCCTTTAAGCAAGTCAACCTCCTTCCTAAACTGAGGAGCCCAGAACTGGACACAGGACTCAAGGTGTGGCCTAACCACTGCTGAGCACAGGGGCAGAATGACTTCCCTGCTCCTGCTGGCCACACTGTTCCTGATGCAGGCCAGGATGCCATTGGCCCTCTTGGCCGCCTGGGCACACTGCAGGCTCATGTTCAGCCTACCATCAACCAGTACCCCCAGGTCCCCCTCTGCCTGGCTGCTCTCCAGCCACTCTGACCCCAGCCTGTAGCACTGCATGGGGTTGCTGTGGCCAATGTGCAGAACCTGGCACTTGGATGTGTTCAATCTCCTGCCCTTGGAGGTTGACTGAGGTTGACTACCCAGAAAAAACATGTTATCTGGCTCAAAGCTGGTGAGCTTTCTCTTTGAGGCTTCTTTAAGTAGCACCATGTTACATTTGCATCTCTCTAACTGCTTCATACTAAAGACCTGCATATACATTTCAACCATTTGAAAACTTAGCCATGCTTAGGAAGAGCAGACTCTGTGGATTATAAAACCAGGAAAAAAGAAATACTTCCACCATGCCCCTCCCTCCAAAGGTCACTGATTTTAGCACATGCAGACTGCTGCTTGCAAAGGACCATCCATCCTGTTCCTCTGGCAGTTCTTTTCATGTATCTAGGCTTTTCCTTTGTGACTTCTATGAGGAGATGCTGAATTTAAAGAGCTGCTCAGAAAGATCTGAGAGCATGTAAGTGCCTTTGCATGGCTTTGTCAAAGTCCAGTGGCCAAACCTTTTATAGACTAGAGTAGAAGAGAATTAAGCAGGTTGGAAAAGACCTTGGAGGTCATCAAGTCCAACCTGTCACCCAACACCATCTCATCAACTAAACCATGTTCCTGACTACTTCACTGTGCCAGTGGAGGCCTTTGTGGACACAGGGGTAAGGGACACTTAACCTGAAAGAATACAATAGACCAGACCAGGTTGGAAGAGACCTTCAAGATCACCATGTCCAACCCATCAACCAATTCAACACCACCTAAACAACTAACCCATGGCACCAAGCACCCCATCAAGTCTCCTCCTGGACACCTCCAATGATGGTGACTCCACCACCTCCTTGGGCTGGTGTGTGTTTGGTTTTTGGGTCTCTGTGTGTGTGTTTAGAAATAAACCAAACCCCTTTTGTGTAGCAGCTGCACTAGAGTAATGCATTTCTTCATGGAAGTTTCTGTGTTATTGATTGGTCCTGATCTCAGAGGAAGATGTGACTATTGTGCATGTTTGGAAGATCAGATCTGCAATCAACTTCCCTTGTTACCAGCTCAAGCTGAGAAACCATGTTTCCACCTTATTGATTCATGGTCTATTTGTCCAGTCCTATGACCACCAAAATGGCTCTGCTTTGTGTCCCATCTTGTCACTAATTCATTTTGCTTGTATGCCTGCTATCAAACACTTGCTTGTCCCATTTTTTTTTGGAGGTAGTTTCATGAGTGACACCTTGTGCAAAAGTTTTGCTACATTAAAGGTACTGTTCATGTCTGGATTTCAGCATACCTTACAAGAAATGTGCCTGTAAAGCTCTGTGTTGCAGAGGGAATGAACTATTTAATTGTAACACTTTAATGTACAGTGGCAAACATTGCCTCTTAAAACAATGTGAACAGACTGACAGCTGTGTATTCAGGATGTCTACAGGCCTTCCTCCTTCACATTTCACAAGCAGGTCTCTTGCTGGTGCATTTGGCACGCTTTACTGAGTGAGTGGTTCTGTACCTGTTGCTCAGATGCCTGAACATCCATTCAGACAGCTGAAAATATTTCAGATCTCCCACCATAAGTACTGGGGGGAATCTCTCTTCGTCAGCTGTCAATGCCAGCAGTAATGTTTGAGAGTTGAAATTTTTGACTCCCTTTATAGAATAGAATTAACCAGGTTGGAAAAGACCTTTGAGGTCATCAAGTCCAACCTATCACCCAGCACCATCTGATCAACTAAACCATGGCACCAAGTGCCTCATCCAGGCTCTTCTTAAACACCTCCAGTGATGGTGACTCCACCACCTCCCTGGGCAGCACATTCCAATGGCCAATCTCTCTTGCTGGGAAGAACTTGTTCCTGACCTCCAGCCTAAACCTGCCCTAGCAGAGGCTGAGACTGTGTCTCTTGTTCTGGTGCTGGCTGCGCAGGAGAAGAGACCAACCCCCACCTGGCTGCAACCTCCCTTCAGGTAGTTGTAGAGTGTCCTTCATCACCACTTTCTGTCATAGAAGTCACAAGAAATGATTGATAGAAATACATCCCAAGTGGTGACCTACTATTTCACCACAGTTTAACCTGAAGGAGAGCAGCAGCAAGTATTCATTTAAAACAAGCAAACCAACAACAGCTTAGAATGTGTTTAAAAGAAAGCTTAGTCTGAGATCTATGTGAATCTGCTTTCTAAGGAGGCAATTGTAAGTGTGTATCATGTGTGTTCCCTGGAGGGGTTCAAGAGGGGATTGAACGTGGCACTTGGTGCCATGGTTTAGTCATGAGGTCTGTGGTGACAGGTTGGACTTGATGATCTTTGAGGTCTCTTCCAACCTTGGTGATACTGTGATCATGAGAAAATGTTTAACAATAAAGAGAGCAAAAAGAACAAATGAGAGAATACTGTAGCATGAGTGACATCTTTCTGTGAGAGGACTAATATCACTGAGGGATTAATTTCCTCTCTAAACAGCTTATTTCTGTTGGAAGTTCTGTGAAGGTTATCAGGTGCAACAGCTCAGTATTTTCTCCAAATTTGATTCACCTATGTAGCTAACATTGCTTCCATTTCTTCGTGTAAAAGCTGAGCCCTATCTTCAAAAGGTCTGGAATTAATAAATTAATTATAGAAGCATTTAGAATAGAATAGAATAAACCAGGCTGGAAGAGACCTTCCAGATCATCGAGTCCAACCTATCATCCAACACTGCCTAATCAACTAACCCATGGCACCAAGCACCCTATCAAGTCTCCTCTTGAACACCTCCAGTGATGGTGACTCCACCACCTCCCTGGGCAGCACATTCCAATAGGCAATCACTCTCTCTGTATAGAACTTCATCCTAACATCCAACCTAAGCCTCCCCTGGTGCAGCTTGAGACTGTGTCCTCTTGTTCTGGTGCTGGGTGCCTGGGAGAAGAGACCAACCTCTGCCTGTCTACAAACTACCTTTGTAGAGAGCAATAAGGTCACCCCTGAGTCTCCTCTTCTCCAGGCTAAGCAACCCCAGCTCCCTCAGCCTCTCCTCACAGGGCTGTGCTCCAAACCCCTCCCCAACTTTGTTGCCCTTCTCTGGATTCCTTTAAGCAAGTCAACCTCCTTCCTAAACTGAGGGGCCCAGAACTGGACACAGTACTTGAGGTGTGGCCTAACCAGTGCAGTGTACAGGGGCAGAATGACCTCCCTGCTCCTGCTGGCCACACTGTTCCTGATGCAGGCCAGGATGCCATTGGCCTTCCTGGCTGCCTGGGCACACTGCAGGCTCATGTTCAGCCTACCATCAACCAATACCCCCATGTCCCACTCTGCCTGGCCACTCTCCAGCCACTCTGACCCCAGCCTGTAGCTCTGCATGGGGTTGTTGTGGCCAATGTGCAGAACCTGGCACTTGGATGTGTTCAATCTCCTGCCCTTGGACTCTGCCCATCTGCCCAGCCTGTCCAGGTCCCTCTGCAGGGCTCTCCTACCCTCTAACAGATCAAATCCTGCCCCCAGCTTGGTGTCATCTGCAAATTTACTGATGATGGACTCAATGCCCTCGTATACAGTGCTGAGTAGCTGGAGGTAAACTTCACTTAGTTCCTCTTGAGAGATGGGAATAATGTATCCACAATGTTTTCTTCTGCTGTTTATAGCCACATAGAGGACAGCCATGGATAGAAAGTTCCACGTTTTTATAGGGGGTTTGCAAGGCAAGCATGAAGCTTTATTACCTATAAAGGAACCTTCTGTCAACAGCTTCTGCTCCTTGAAGTGCTTTTAAGAGTTGAAGCATTTTGGAATCACTCATGAAATAGTGAAAAATCAACAAACAACCAAAAAAAACTGAAGTATTCTAAAATGTGAGCTGCATAAGGCACAACTTGTGGAATGTAAGGTCTCAGTTCTGTGTGGTTTTAGCATTTTGGTGAAATAAAGGCAAATGACAAGCTTAAGGGATTATGTTACTGAACCAGCCAGATTATGTATGACTATGGTCCTACAGCCCTGTGATGCTCAGGCCTGACCAGTTTGGGACTGACAGAGTCTTCCTCTTTCTTTCAGTGTTACCCTGGTTCTGATGTTTCCATGGTGGTTTCACTGAATGACTCTGGGTTAGTTTTCAGTCAGCTCAGCCAGCTGAATATGTTTGCTGTGTGAGCAGCAGTGCTGGCACCAAGGAAAAGTTCCCTCTGCTCTCAGGAATGGCAGTCCAGTATTAATTACCAATGCTTAAACCAAATATTCAGGGTCTTATTCTTCCTTTCTTGATAATCCTACAGATAGACTTTGTCTGTCTGCTCTCTAGTGTGAGGTGTCCCTGCCCATGGCAGGGGAGTTGGAACTAGATGATCCTTGTGGTCCCTTCCAACCCTGACTGATTCTGTGATTCTTCAAATCAGTATCAAAATGGCCACTAAGACCTTGGTCTCCTTTCCTTCTGCAGGAGTTTGGTGTCTGTACACTATGCTAACATTAAAAAGCTCACATAAATGTAGATTCTTAGCTGGAAAGAGCTGTGGCACACCTTTCCTGTCACCAAGGCAATCTGAAAGTCTGCCTCTTTTCCAGTAAGCACTCTCTGTTATTTTGGGGCATACCACTAAATATATCAACTCTCTTCTCCATTTGTGTGTAGTGAAACTTCAGACACAAGCCCAAGACATTTCCAGTAGCGTGAGACAAAGATGCAAAAGAGCTCTGTGGGTTTGGAGGTGTGACACCTGCACAATAACCAGTTTTAGGAAGCCTGTGTGGATGTTGGGTTGTACAGGCAGAAAAAGGATTTCACTGCAGATTCAGTAACATCATGTAGCCAGACAGCCCCCTGTTGGTTGTATTGTTGTGGAGGTACCAGAGATGAATTGTGCTCGACTCCAGCACTTGGTTGCACTCACCAAGCCCTTCTTTTCATTCCCCATATCACAGGTAGAGGAAATGAGACAAGCATGCATTTGCAAAAAGTGCCTTTGCCTCACATTTTATCCCTCTTGGGAGTGCCATAGGTGTCACAGCTCAGTTCAGTACAGTATCTGCACTCAGCTTTTTGATGTTTTTGTGGAAGCTGAAAGACCTGCAGTGCAAAGACATTGTTTTGTGATTAATTAAGAGTAGCATACACCAGTGTCATGTTTACAGCCTGGCTAATGCAAAGTGTTTAGCTGAGCTTCTGTGAGGAACACAGGTAACAGATTTCCAGCCAGAAAAGTTTGTGAGGTAGTAGCAAACCAGCCAGACAAAAATCTCCAGCCTTATATAATGACTGGGGCTTTGCAGAATCACAGAGTCAGAATCACCAAGGTTGGAAGAGACCTCAAAGATCATCAAGTCCAACTCATCACCACAGACCTCATGACTAAACCATGGCACCAAGTGCCATGTCCAATCCCCTCTTGAACACCTCCAGGGATGGTGACTCCACCACCTCCCTGGGCAGCACATTCCAATGGCCAGTCTCTCTTTGTGGGATGAACTTTCTCCTCACCTCCAGCCTCAACTTCCCCTGGTGCAGCTTGAGACTGTGTCCTCTTGTTCTGGTGCTGGGTGCCTGGGAGAAGAGACCAACCCCCTCCTGGCCACAAGCACCCAAAACATACCTCCTGTAGGGAAAACATTTCCTCTTGCTTTTTTCCCAGGCATGTCCACAGCAGCTTCTGCTCTTCAGCAAGGTGCAGTTTTACCCAAGAGGCCTGGGGGTTTTACTCCTGTTTGATTTGCTTTAATCTGTTCTTTTGTATGTGGCTTAAGCTGCTCCCCATGTAGCTAGCTGCTTATTTCCATTTTGTGTTTTCCCTTGTGTTAAGAACCCCAAATCCTCCTCCTTCAAAAGGAATGTGGTAGAAAGTATCAGAAAATTGAAGGGTGCTTATTGGGTGTTTTGTCTGTTTCTTAAAGTGCTTGTAAAGGGAACCTAAAATCTGCCCTGTAGTGGTCACTGTATATCCACACGGTGCTGGAATGCTGTAGGTACTGTAGGAATGTATGCAAGCAGTTACTGTTTAGGGGTCTGATGATACAGCCTTTGAATCATAGAATGGTAGGGGTTGGATGGCACCTCTGGAGACTGAGTCCAATCTCCCTGCCCAAAAGAGGATCACCCTAGGGCAGGTCACACAGGAACAAAGTCCAGACAGGTCTTTGAAGCTTCTAGAGAAGCAGACCTCCACACCCTGCCTGGGCAGTCTGTTCCACTGCTCCATCATCCTCTCAATAAAGAAGCTTTTCATCATGTTGAGGTGGAACTTCCTGTGTTCCTTTGCCCTGTGCTGAAAAGGCACTGTTTGTGATGGAAGTAAGTGATCCATGGAAAGCTTCCAAGAGGAACTGTCTCACAGGCACAGGCTCTTCTGTTGAGATAAAAGCACACAGGTGATCTCTTCCTGCATGAAGTGTGGCCTAGGTTGTGGAAGCTCATCTTCATTTGAAGTATTGGGTTTGTGGCTAGAAATCCCCGACTGTAACAGTAGTAGAGAAACTGCTGTGAGCATTAATATTCCACACTGTGGAGCAGAAGCCTAACATAATGCTGAGAAAGCCAAAGTGCTTAAGGACTTTCCCCCCACCACCACCCTTCAGTAAACATTAAAAACATTGATTGTAATCAGGTCTCATAGAACAGCTGGCAAAACCAACAGAGGGTAAAGATGCATGCTGTGACTGAAGGAGGAGAATGGCAGAGACAGGAGCAGACCAAAGAGCTGCTTAAAAAATCATCACCACTCACTAGAATCCATCAAAAGAGTTCAAGACACTGTCAGAAGCAATCTGAAGGCAAGGAGACTTCCCTTAAGCAGAAAGGCTGCCTCTTGAGCCCAGGGGGAGGCAGGTTCACATCTCCTGCTCCTGAAAAAGAAGTTCCCCACAGCTGCTGCCCAGCTTTCTTGTTAAAGCAAGAATATGTGCAAGCAGGAGTGGAAGTTACAAAGTGGTTCTCTTTAAAGGTTGGCAGTGATAACCATTACCATTAGCAGATGAAAGCAAGCTGCAGGTAGGATTTCAAAGGGCAGCAGGATTTGCTTTTATTGGACTTAGCTGTGCAGTTCCTTGCAAGTTGCATATTCTTTTCCTGAGATGTTTCCTGAAGTAACAGTGAAAGGGGCACACGAAAAATATAAGTGCCCGTTAAAGCTGACTAAAATCATACTTTGTTTCCAGCAGATGAACACTGAACTAACAATGTTTGTGAACTGCATCACAGACCTCTTGCTATGCTCGGGTTTGGGGTTTTGCTGCTGAAGAGAGCACCAGTAAAGGTGGCTTGAAAGCGCTTTATGTTCCTGCTTTCTCTGAGGCTGCTGAGGAGGGAAGCCAGGGAACAACCAGCAGCACTAAGAACTTTGTGGCTCTTCAGCAGCCACCAAGTAGATTCATCTCTTCCCTCCTTTAATCTACCCACAAGCTGCTTTCTCTTTTCAATGTTTGAAGAGGCTTTTGGAGCTGTGTTTTGTGACAGCAGGGGGTACAATTTCCCTCACAATCAGTGGCACCGAGAAGAGCCTGTTCTGGATGGAAGACTGTCCGAGTTACACCCTGAGCAGAAAAATGACCACATAGTTCCCTCTCTGAGGGCTGATTGCTTTACTCTGTTTCCCAATTAAGATTAATCTTTAGGATTTCCTGGTGGTTCTTGGAGCACATCATTATATTTTGTTCAAGCAATTGTAGTAGCATTGTACCTGCAGGTTACTTGTGGAGCTGTGAACAGAATGAACCAGGTTGGAAGAGACCTTCAAGATCATCGCGTCCAACCTATCACCCAACACCACCTAATCAACTGTGATCCCATTGTGTTCATAGAATCATAGAATCAAGAAGGTTGGAAAAGACTTCAGAGATCATCAAGTCCAACCTAGCACCCAACACCTCAGGACTAACTAAACCATGGCACCAAGTGCCACGTCCAATCCCCTCCTGACCACCTCCAGGGATGGTGACTCCACCACCTCCCTGAGCAGCACATTCCAATGAGGAATGACTCAGTGAAGAACTTTCTCCTCACCTCC
The DNA here is from genome assembly GCF_014839835.1 of Dryobates pubescens. Taxonomy (NCBI): domain Eukaryota; kingdom Metazoa; phylum Chordata; class Aves; order Piciformes; family Picidae; genus Dryobates; species Dryobates pubescens. The sequence goes on along the minus strand of NC_071618.1, from coordinate 43,794,979 downwards.
AGCCTAAACTTCCCCTGGCACAGCTTGAGACTGTGTCCTCTTGTTCTGGTGCTGGTTGCCTGGGAGAAGAGACCAACCCCCTCCTGGCTACAACCACCTTTCAGGTAGCTGTAGAGAGCAAGAAGGTCTCCCCTGAGCCTCCTCTTCTCCAGGCTAAGCAACCCCAGCTCCCTCAGCCTCTCCTCACAGGGCTGTGCTCCAGACCCCTCCCCAGCCTCGTTGCCCTTCTCTGGACACATTTAAGTGTCTTGATGTCCTTCTTATTCATTATTCACTATTCATTATTCACTAATTTATGCTTAATGATATTAACTTTTAAATAGCTGCTAAGATTGGTGTTTGATTTAGAATTTGTATCATTTCTGTTGATTTGTTGTTGTTGAAGCTACTTAGCTTGTGAGGAATGTGGTGTCCATGCATACCTCATGAGTGAGCAGGGCCTCCCTGGCATTCACTTACTGTGTGCTGTAGTGGTGTCATTAAAGACTGTCCAGATAAGATACATTTTACTCAGCTTGATGAGCATCACCTGGATCTCCTAAGAAGGCTGAGCAAGCGAAACATCTTGCCTCAAGATGTCAAGTGGCACAGGCACCTGGCTTCTGGTTCTAGTTTGCCTGAGCAGAAACACTGAGAAAGACCAGAACTCTTCTGCTGTTCCTACTTCTGGCCCTAGGCTGTCAGCAAGTCTCTCAACATGGCTAGACCTTGATTAGACTGTGACAAGGAACAGAACATCTGCAAAACAGATCTTGATTTTCTCCTACATAAATTCTCCTGAAGTTAAGCATAGCTCAAACCTGGGAACTCCAGGCTGGCTGATGATGCAGAGCTGGAAGTGCCTTGGATATTCCACGGTACGTGCTCTGCAGTTCCTGCACCCCTCAGCAGCCACGATGCTAAGCAGAAATTATCAGGAACAATTACACCAAAATTAATTTTGACAAGACTGAGTCACCTTTGGATCCTTCAGCTGCAAGCAGGTGGAGCAATTGTGTTAGGTCTGGCTGAGAGAGTTCGTTTTCCTCCTTGTAGCCCTCCTAGTGCTGCGCCTTGTAGCGACAGCAAGAAAGGCATTGATAACGGAGGGAGTATTTTGTCTACTGCTGAGCAGAGCTCACACAGCATCTTAACAACATCCCCCCACCACCTATGGGCTGGGGGTGGGCAGTATCTTGGGAGGGGACAATGCTGGGACAGCTAACCCAAACTGACTAAAGAGATAATTCATGCCATATGATGTCTGCTGAGCAATGAGAGCTAAAGGGAAGGAGAAGGAGCATTTGTTATTAAGATGTTTGACTTCCAGAGCAAGCTCTGCTTCCCAGGAAGTGGCTGGACACTGCCTGCTGTTGGGAATAAATCCACTGTTTTCCTTTGCTTCAGTGTGCAGCCTTGGCTTTTTCTTTCATTAAACTGCCTTTATCTTGACTGATGAGCTTTTTGTCCACCTTATTTACTCCTCTCCACGAGAAGTGGAGCGACAGCATGACTTGATGAGCGCCTGGCTCCCAGCCAAGGTAAACCCATCGCCCCACTGTCAAAGCAGCCTCAGAAGCTGTCCTTATAAGCCTCTGTGGATGTCCAGCCTTTGGTATGGATTCAACCATTCTCTGTTCTGCTGGTACTGAGAGATTATGTTCTGTCAGATACCAGAAACTTCCAGTCCTGTAGGACTAGTCCCATGGAACATATTCCTGTGCTCTGTCAAAACCAGAAGAGGACTGAAAGGCTCTTCTGTAAAGTTCTGTTTAAGGGGACATCCTACACCAGGTAGAGAGGTTAAGTGTTGTTCACACTGTGGTAGCCTATAGAGATGAGAACTTTGTACATCTTTTAGCATCTCTATAGTCTCACTCCTTAAGTACCAAAGGTCCTTTAAGTGTCATCCAGACCCTCAACTCCAGCCTTCAAGGAAAGCATGTCATTGCTGTGTCAGCAGTTACTGTAGTGGTGTTCATGTCATTCTGCTTCTCAAAAGGCAGCTCCAGAGCCATTCCATGCATCCAGTGAGTACAAAGCCTTCCAAGATCCAGCTGTCAGGACACTTATGCAATACCAAACCCAGTGCCACCAGACTAGGAACAGCCTCTCAGGACAGCCATCCCTGGAAGGAAATCTGCCTCCAATAGCAGCAAAAACTGACACCAAAAGAATCAACTTCCTTATGCACAGCAGTTTACCTGCTTTCATCAACTTGACAGCATCCAACTGTTGGATCTGGAATAACCTGATGATCTAAAAGGTCTTTTCCAACCTGGTTAATTCAATTCTATTCTATTCTATTTGGGAGGTTTTTAGAGTTCTTTTTCTTTGAAGCACTGATGTGGTTTCATAACAGGTTGGTGCCTACCAGCCATCAGAGACAGACTTGTGTATTCTGTATTAGTCACCCATTGACTAGTCTGTCCCAGGGTGTTTTAATGAGCACATGTTAGATCATTAGCTACATCACTTCTTTTCCTACAGAGATCCCCCTCTACTAAACTGTAAGGGGGAAAGGTGATCATAGAATCAATAAGGTTGGAAGAGATCTCAAAGATCATCAAGTCCAGCCTGTCACCCTACACCTCATGACTAAACCGTGGCACCAAGTGCCACATCCAATCCCTTCTTGATCACCTTCAGTGATGGTGACTCCACCACCTCCCTGGGCAGCACATTCCAATGGCTAACAACTCTCTCTGTCAAGAACTTTCTCCTCACCTCCAGCCTAAACTTCCCCTGGTGCAGCTTGAGACTGTGTCCTCTTGTTCTGGTGCTGCTTGCCTGGGAGAAGAGACCAACCCCCACCTGGCTACAACCTCCCTTCAGGGAGTTGTAGGCAGCAAGAAGGTCTCCCCTGAGCCTCCTCTTCTCCAGGCTAAACAACCCCAGCTCCCTCAGCCTCTCCTCACAGGGCTGTGCTCCAGACCCCTCCCCAGCTTTGTTGCCCTTCTCTGGACACGTTCAAGTGCTTCAATATCCTTAAATTGAGGGGCCTAGAACTGGACACAGGACTCAAGGTGCATGACCAGTGCTGAGTCCAGGGGCAGAATGACCTCCTTGCTCCTGCTGGCCACACTGTGTTTCTTTGGTCTGGCTATCTCCAGCCCTCTTTGCTTCCTTAACTCCCTCTGCAATGGGAAATGAGTGAGTTTGCCACCTTCTGTGGCCCTCTGCCTGCCCTCACCATGCAGCCTTTTCCTCTGTCCCACCAGCAGGCAGGCCATGGAGCAAGCTGAGGACGTGACAGCGAGATGTGAAGATTGCAGGGCAGAGGGCTCAGCCTGCCTCCTGCCTGTTGCTGAGTGCAGCACTGTAAACCAAAGGGTATGTCAGCAATTATTTTATTACTCAGTTTAGTTATCACTGGGGAACAAAAACAAAAACCATGGCCCAGGCTTTTATGAAAGCCCTCAACAAAAGCCTTTCAAATTCAAAACCAGCTGAGGTCCTCTCTCCAAAATAGTAGATCTGAGGCTTGCTGTTTCCCATCCCTTGCCCTCTCTTCCCCCCTCGGGGAACGGGGACGGAACAACGTTGCGACATTTAATCCTCCGCCGCTTCGGAGCGCTCAGCTGACTGCCCCAGCAGAAACTTGCTTAGAAAGCAGAGCTCTCAATCCATTCTCTGTGGCAGACTTGCACACATTACTGTTTTCCAACCTCCAGGGCTACATTCATCATCCTTCTGACCAGAAAGAAGCCACCAATTATTGAACCCCTTGCATTAGAATGGAAACGGAGTGGAACTGGATGAAGGGTTCTTGGACACACGGGCACATGGGCTCACACTTTGGGGGGGGTTATCCCAGCAGGCACTCCAGGATGGCCCAGGAAGCTCACAGCCATCTCCCCACATTTGGGGTTTTTTTGTGTCCCCCTAATAGGAGTCAGATTTATTTGTGTTTTATATGATGAGTAGTGATTTACATCCCACCCACCCATCTGAGCATACCCAGGGCTCCAGGCACATCTCCAACCGCTTCCAGGCTATTCAAATCATTATTGGTCCATCCATTTTCCAGTCACAACAGGGCCTTCTGTGACTAATTATGGCCTGACTGCAGCAGGAGAGGCTGCTTCAAAGAATGGGAATCTTCAGGCACACCAGCAGTTCCCCTGGTTCCCAAATCCTTTATTTATGTGGCTTACATTGAGTTGACAGATTTAACTGGGCTGCTGAAGATACGGTCAGAGCAGCAGAGTCACTCCCTTCCCTTTTATTGTTTTCTGAAGACACAACATCCAGACACATCTGTCACTGGAAAGAGGAAGTTCTCCATCACTGGACTTCATTTGGGCTTTTATAAGGCTGTTTCAGTAGCATCTGGGAATAGATCAATATGATGTTTGGTAGGGAGCTGTGTTTCCTCCTGATGCACTGTAAATCTTTTATTGTAGATACTCCCACTGTTTATTGCTGAAAATCAATAAAAATAAACCTTGTAAAGTTAAAGCCTGGCAGTGCTTCAGCACAAACCAGAGGGAGAGAGTAAGAGGCAACAAGTCTCCCTCTCCATCTTGAATAGCTCCCAGATTCCTTTCCAATGAGGAGACCTTACTGCTGTCTACAACTACCTGAAGGGAGACTGGATGGGGCAGTTGGTGCCATGGTTTAGTTGATGAGATGGTGTTGGGTGATAAGGTTGGACTCAATCTTGAAGGTCTTTTCCAACCTGGTTAAATCTATCCCATCCTATCCTATCCTATCCCATCCCATCCCATCCTATCCTATCCCATCCCATCCCATCCCACCCTATCCTATCCCACCCTATCCTATCCTATCCTATCCCATCCCATCCCATCCCATCCCATCCCATCCTATCCTATCCTATCCCATCCCATCCCATCCTAATCCTATCCCATCCCATCCCATCCTATCCCATCCTATCCCATCCTATCCTATCCCATCCTATCCTATCCTATCAACACTTTCCAGCAATCTGAGTTTTGGGAGTGTTTTTTTTTGTGGGTTTGTTTAATTGTTTAAAGTTATGAACACTGCTGTGGTCTCAAAGAGGACTTCTGACCCTCTCTGGCAGCCTTTTGGTATGGAATTCAGCTGTGGATCAGTACTCAGCACTGGTTAGGCCACAACTTGAGTCCTGTGTCCAGTTCTAGGCCCCTCAGTTTAAGAAGGATATTGAAGCACTTGAACGTGTCCAGAGAAGGGAATGAGGCTGGGGAGAGGTCTGGAGCACAGCCCTGTGAGGAGAGGCTGAGGGAGCTGGGGTTGCTTAGCCTGGAGAAGAGGAGGCTCAGGGGAGACACCTTCAAGTGTCTCAATGTCCTTCTTAAATTGAGGGGCCCAGAACTGGACACAGGACTCAAGGTGTGGCCTAAGCAGTGCTGAGTCCAGGGGCACAATGACTTCCCTGCTCCTGCTGGCCACACTGTTCCTGATGCAGGCCAGGATGCCATTGGCCTTCTTGGCCACCTGGGCACAGTGCAAGTGAAGAGGACTTCATTGCAGCCACCCTGTGTCTGTGCCAAACTAAAATGGACTGCAGTGGTAGCAAAACCAAAGAAAGAAACAAGAGATGACCAATGGTCCATTAGTGACACCATCAACCTGGGAAGGTCCATTGCACTGAAATACTTCAGGGCAAGGCACAGAAGGGCAATTCCAGCCACCCACTCCCATTTTCAAGTGCTGCAAATGAAGTAGTAAGTTCAACATTGCAAAGCTGGTTGAACAGCCAGATCTAATTAGTCCAAAGAAGCTCTGCTTGGCTGTTTGCAACTTTGGACAGACAGGGTTTTATCAACAACAAAAGTCACATTCAAGTAATGAATCCTTGCTGTCTTCTTGCCCTGCTTTGAAGGGAGGACAAAAGAGTCTTAATGAGCAAGGCTTCATTATCTCACCTCTCCTGGTACCTGAGCTGATCTTGGCATCTTCACAAAGCACTGCACAGGGCTAACATTCCCAAGGCTTTTAAAGCCACTTCTGTCAAGCCTTCCTCCTAAGTATGTTTAGCATTAGGGAATCCTTTCTACTATTTCATCTCACATGGTGCTAACTGTTCCATCTGAAGGACTGGTTATCACACTTTCATGCTTCTTATTATCACACTTTCATGCTTCTTGTATTGAAGCTCAAAATAAATCCACTGACCCTTTGTTCACAGCGTCCTGTACAATGGAATTCTCAGACTGAAGAGCAGCTTAATGCCTTCAGAGTGGGAGGAGAGGACAGAGGAGCATTCTGCAAGAGACAGTAACACGTTTCATGGGCACTGGTAGCAGCTTCACAAAGCCACTTTCTCAAGTCTGAAGCCACACACTAGAATCATAGAATCAGTCAGGGGTTGGAAGGGACCCCAAGGATCATCTAGTTCCAACCCCCCCTGCCATGGGCAGGGACACTAACACAACTGGAGATGTTTCTGCTATGCTGCTTCATGCTTCATGCTGCTTTATGCTTCAGCAGTGTGCCCAGGTGGCCAAGAAGGCCAATGGCATCCTGGCCTGCATCAGAAATAGTGTGGCCAGCAGCAGCAGGGAAGTCATTGTGCCCCTGGACTCAGCACTGGTTAGGCCACACCTTGAGTCCTGTGTCCAGTTCTGGGCCCCTCAATTTAAGAAGGACATTGAGACACTTGAACATGTCCAGAGAAGGGCAACAAGGCTGGGGAGGGGTCTGGAGCACAGCCCTGGGAGGAGAGGCTGAGGGAGCTGGGGTTGCTTAGCTTGGAGGAGGCTCAGGGGAGACCTTAGTGCTGTCTGTGACTACCTTAAGGGAGGTTGTAGCCAGGTGGGGGTTGGTCTCTTCTCCCAGGCACCCAGCACCAGAACAAGAGGACACAGTCTCAAGCTGTGCCAGGGGAGGATTAGGCTGGAGGTGAGGAGAAAGTTCTTCCCAGCAAGAGAGATTGGCCATTGGAATGTGCTGCCCAGGGAGGTGGTGGAGTCACCATCCCTGGAGGTGCTCAAGAAAGGATTGGACGTGGCACTTGAAGCCATGGTTTAGTTAGTCCTGAGGTGTTGGGTGCTAGGTTGGACTTGATGATTTCTGAGGTGGATTCAATCCCCTCATCCAGATCATCAATAAAGGTATTGAACAGGCTGGGGCCCAGCACTGATCCCTGGGGCACACCACTGGTGCCTGGCTGCCAGCTGGCTGTGGCACCATTCACCACCACTCTCTGGGCTCAGCCTCCAGCCAGTTCCTAACCCAGCTCAGAGAGCTGCTGTCCAAGCCAGGGGCTGACAGCTTGGCCAGGAGTTTGCTGTGGGGGATGGTGGCAAAGGCCTTGCTGAAGCCCAGGCAGACTCCATCCACAGCCTGCCCCACATCCACCAGGCAGTCACCTGGGCATGGAAGGAGATCAGGTTGGTCAGGCAGGACCTGCCTTTCCTCAGTCCCTGGACCTGATCCCTTGGCCATCCTGCAGGTGTGCTGTGATTGCCCCCAAGATGATCTGCTCCGTAGTCTTTCCTGGCACTGAGGTCAGGCTGCCAGGCCTGGAGGTTGCAGGTTCCCCCATCTGGCCCTTCCTGTGGATGGGCATCACCTTGGCCATCACAGTGGAGCTGCAGCAGGGTGCAGTGGTAGCTGCCATGAAAGCCAACTTTATTTCCAAACATTTGAAAACACCAAAATTGATCTGCTGCTCCCCTCAGGAGTGCAGCTGCAGACAAGCCAACACAAGCAGGCCACTGCTACTGCCACATCCCTCTTCCACTTTCAAAAGATGAAAGGCAAAGCCTCTATTTCCCTTTCTGCACTGGGCTCCTCTTCGCCTGTGCTGCCCCAGAGCTCCCTGGGGCTTGGTTCACCGTGATGGTGATGCCTGCTGGTTTCTGCATCCTTTCCAAACTGTAGCATTCGACTTTTTCTTCACTGGACACTGTCCTGGTGCTTGTGAGGCGAAATCCATCCCTGAGTAAAGTGTCAAGCAGCAGGCCTAGCACATTAGTACCATTAATCAGCTTTCTGTTATCAGGCTTTATGGAAACATACCTAAAATAAGGAAAAAAGAGTTACAACACACCTCAGTTACAGCTTGAAGGATGGAAGTGTTTGGGTTTTAAAACAAACCAGGTCCTCAGATGCTGCAGTTCAGCACAATCACAGAATCAATAAGGTTGGAGAAGACCTCAGAGATCATCAAGTCCAACCTGTCACCCAGGACCTCAGGACTAACTAAACCATGGCTTCCAGTGCCACATCCAATCCCCTCTTGAACACCTCCAGGGATGGTGACTCCACCACCTCCCTGGGCAGCACATCCCAATGGCCAATCTCTCTGGGAATTTTCTCCTCACCTCCAGCCTAAACTTCCCCTGGCACAGCTTGAGACTGTGTCCTCTTCTTCTGGTGCTGGCTGCCTGGGAGAAGAGACCAACCCCCACCTGGCTACAGCCTCCCTTCAGGGAGTTGTAGACAGCAAGAAGGTCTCCCCTGAGCCTCCTCTTCTCCAGGCTAAACAATCCCAGCTCCCTCAGCCTCTCCCCAGCCTCGTTGCCCTTCTCTGGACACGTTCAAGTGTCTCAATGTCCTTCTTAAACTGAGGGGCCCAGAACTGGACACAGGACTCAAGGTGTGGCCTAACCAGTGCTGAGTCCAGGGGCACAATGACTTCCCTGCTCCTGCTGGCCACACTGTTCCTGATGCAGGCCAGGATGCCATTGGCCTTCCTGGCCACCTGGGCACACTGCTGGCTCATGTCCAGCCAGCTGTCAACCTGTACCCCCAGGTCCCTTTCTGCCTTCAGTTTTACAGGTTGAGAGCAACTAAGGTTCTAGATTTCCCCACCCCTCCTGAGGACAATTTAACTCTTTACCTCATTAAAGGAACTGCAATTCTCAGTCCATCCACTTAGATGCTGGGCAAGAAGCACTTCTCTCTCAGCCCCTACTTTCTCAAGAAACACCTGTGATCCCCTCCATCTCTTTTCACGTAACGGAGGAGAGGTGAAGGGCATGTCTGATTCAGTGATGCAAGTTTTTCAGGTAGGAGTGGCTGGTGGAAAGGGCAGTGAAGTCACATTCACCCCAGCAGCATCCCTTCTCATCACACTGGGTCTCTCTCTGCAAACAGTGACGTTTATTGCCCAGCTGCCTTGCACAGCAGGTCGTGTGGTAACGAGTACGAGAATCATTTTCACATTGCCTCAAATGATTTCACTCGATGCAGAGGACAGTTTCAGAGTCTACCCAGACATTTGGAGGAACAGAGGTCAGGTAAAAAATACTGGTACAAAATACACCAAGTTTGACAGAGGTGAAAGTCTTTAGCAGTCCACAGGAAAGTACACCAAACATTCATGGAAAGCACACCAAAAAAAGGCAAAAGAGCCCATGGTGGCAGAAGGAAGTTGATAGAACCTTAGCAGGCAACATCATCAAACTACTTTCATTACTCAAGAGGAAGATTTCTCTACTGATCTGCTGAGGAAGGCTTTTATCAAGTCTTAAGAAACAAAGGAAAGCATCAGGAATCTTTTCCCCACTGTTCCACTTGCCACGACCTAATCAACCCATTTATTAGTCCACTGAAATTAGTGATACATTACCAAGTTAAGGCCTGGCTTAAATCTTGCTTTGCAAATGCAAAGTGATTTTTCTTCTACTTGCCTGGGCTAAAGAGAGCTAACAGGAAGATAAACTTCAGTAACTTTTCTTAAACTACATCAAAATATTGCTGTGTTGAGTCAGATGTTCAGCTTGAAGTACTTCCAAAAGGGTTCTTCGGTGAACCTTCCCTAAGGTTCTAGATGTGCTGACAGCCCCAGAGGACAAACCAGGCTGCGTTTGCTTGTGCAGTAAGAATGTGTCTCCCTACAAAAGAGACATCCAGCACAAGCTTGTTTAAAAATGCTAAGTTATTATTAGAACTTGATACTGCACAAAAGTCACTGATAGGGAGGAATCTTAACAAGACCACAACCTGGCTCTGAATTCAAAGCAAACCCACTGTGCAGCATACACTTAATAATCTACTCCTTCTCCCACTCCCCAACAACACTTTTCCACTCCCTGCACTGCTATCTTATTCCCAGTGGTGGTTTTAATCCTGTTTAACCATTCTCTTCTTTCTCTTCTCCATACCAAAGTCTTTTGGACCGTGAGGTAGTGGAGATTTCAGGCTTCCCCATGACTTCGCTCCTGGGTTATTTTGCTTCCTGTGCTTCATTTTGCTCTGTGTTTTTCGGTCCTCCGGAAGGTCATTGATGCTGTGAAATTCTAAAACCATGGAGAGCTTGTGAGAGGGAAAGGGCAGAGAGAATAGGCCCAAAAGGACTCAAACCCAAACATGAAGAGCAGCATTTTAGAAAGCTGAAGAACAGGACAATTGGTGCAGCAGCAATGAAACTGGGGGTTTCAGAACTAGGAAAAGGATACCTTAAAGCAGCAGGAAGAAGGACAAGGATTTCTTTCATCTTAGCTGCCCAACAAGTTCTTTAAAATGAGCTTTGCTATCACATAATGGTTGTGTACTTCAGGGAATGAGAAGTCACGAAGGTGTTTCCATAGTAAGAAGTTACAGTAAGGAAAGTACCTGGCCACAAACTGGTCACCGGCAGAGTAGTCAGTGCCACACTGAAAAACCACGTCATGGTGAGAAGGTCTTTCCAAAGGCAGGGGAACAAGTGGTTTGTGAGAAGGAAAAAGGCTGTTCCAGCTCTGTCCTGACTGCTGTCCTGAAAACACAGTGATCTGTTCAGCCAGTGTCTCCACAGTGGTACTGCAGGAACCAAAGATCCGGAAGAAGGCCTGCATCTCCTGGAGAGAAAAACGCACTTCCAAGAGCTCCGGCCTCGGCTTCAGCAAGTGCTCCTGCTTCAGGAGATCGGCCAGAGGGGAGAGGCCATAGAATTCTGCTTCTCTCTGCAGCCTCTGATAGTCTGAAAAGTCAGGAGGTAAAGAGATCTGGAGAGTCCTCAAGAAGTCCAAGATGTAACCGAACAAAGTCCCGTCCCTGTCCACAAAAAGCTCTCCGCTCGGCAGCGCCACTTCCCGCGCATCGCTGCTCAACATCCGGGCTAGCCTGGACTCGGGGAACCGCAGCAACGTGGAGGCCAGGGTCACAAACCTCACACCCCCCACATTCAGAGCGACCACCTCTCGGCTGCTCATCTCTCCCTCACCTCAGCCACCCAGGACTCGGCTGGGACTTGATCCTTCCTGAACTGTAAGGCATCCGCAGCCGGCAGGAGCACGCGGCGTGTGCAGCCAGCGCTCGGAGGGAGGCGTGGAGCCGCGAGAGGACTCCCGGGCAACAGAGAGGTAAATATCCTGTACAGTAAGATTTGTTTGCAGGGTTTGGTTGCTTGGAAACTTAGATTCTTGGAATTTAATCTTTTCTTTATTTCTTTTTTTTTTTTTTTAATTAACAGCTCACAAGGACTACTGGAGGGCAGTGAATTGGCTGTCTCGTTAAACTCTCCTTAAACCTTGAGACAGGCCCAGGAATATGCCCCACGTATGGCACCCATTCCAGAAATGCTGCTGGAAGGGGTCCAGAGAAGGGCAACAAAGCTGGGGAGGGGTTTGGAGCACAGCCCTGGGAGGAGAGGCTGAGGGAGCTGGGGTTGCTTAGCCTGCAGAAGAGGAGGCTCAGGGGAGACCTTCTTGCTCTCTACAACTCCCTGAAGGGAGGTTGTAGCCAGCTGGGGGTTGGTCTCTTCTCCCAGGCAACCACCAACAAGAGGACACAGTCTCAAGCTGTGCCAGGGGAGGTTTAGGCTGGAGGTGAGGAGAAAGTTCTTCCCAGAAAGAATAATTGGCCATTGGGATGTGCTGCCCAGGGAGGTGGTGGAGTCACCATCCCTGGAGGTGTTCAAAAAGGGACTGGACGTGGCACTTGAAGCCATGGTTTAGTTAGTCCTGAGGAGTTGTGTGCTAGGTTGGACTCGATGATCTCAAAGGTCTTTTCCAACCTGGTTAATTCTATTCTGTTCTAAATGGTTTAGTTCTATACATTGCTGTGCATAGGATCCATGTTGTTCATATGCAAAAAGAGGTCAGGTGTGCTTCAAGCAGTATCTTTCAATATCATATGCTCTTGAAGAAGGGCACTTCAGAGAACTCAGGCTTACAGTTCACTTGATATCAGTTACACTATGGCCCAGTCAACACCTCCAGAACATTTGATTAATTCCTGAAACAAGGTACACAAAAAAATAGTAAAAAAGCCTTCATATGCTCTGCTGCTAAAGCACTTCCAAACACCAACAACAGCCACACTCCTGTCTCATCACAGACTCTGTTCCAAGGAATCATCCCATCAATTCTCCTGGCTTTTGGAGAGACAGAGAGGGACACGAGAGGAGGTGCTGTGCCTGGCACCTTCGCAGAGCTGCTGTGCAAGCTGCCTTGCTGTGGCTGACCCAGGCACGCCTTTCACTGCACCCTTTACATTAAGGCCACTTTAAGGAAGTGTGGCTTCAGGAAAAGATGGATCTGACAAAGACAGCTCAGTTACCCCCAAAGTCTGATGCTAGAAAGGTAAACTGCAGTGTATACCCTATGTACAAAGTCCATGGTATCTTGCAGCTTGTTCTTCTCTTACCGACCTCATTTGATTTCTCTTTACCCCTGGAGTTTATGCTTGCCCTGAAGACACACTTTTTGGATAGAAGATGTAAACAGTAAGCAGGAGCTGCAGTAAGCTGAATGCACATTTGGTTATACCAAAAAAAACCACCCAGAAAATCATCTACCTATTTCAGTGAGATCCTCAGACAGAAAGTGATGCCAGAAGGTGAATGGTGCACCCTGTATTTAGCAATGGAAGGGTGGTCTTCCAGAAGCCTTCTCAGCACAGCACTCTGCTCAACCACAACTCCTCTTATTCTTTCCAAACCACCTCCCACTTACCACAAACAACAACCAACCCCAAAATAACTTGTTTTGACTATTACCTGTGAGGATTTGACACTTTCTCCTCTTAGTCTACACTTACATTGACATTAATATACTTGCACACAAACTGTGCAACATTATCCAGTACAACCAGCGTATAGTTTTTACACTTCTCTCTCAGGAGCGAAGCTCCATCTGTCATCTGCTCCCAGTAGAAGACTGCATGGTCTGCTATCTCCACCGTGTCTGCCCAGTAGGACATGCTAGCTGTAAAGACATGAGATTTCCAGCACTGGAGACTGTCAACCACCGACTCCAGCAAGGACATCCTGGTGACAGCGAGAAGCAGCAAGCAAATGAGAGAGTTCACCAGGAATCTGCGTGAGAAGAGGGAGGGCATCTTGAACTTCAGGGGGCTGTTTTCCTGAGGCAAGGCAAGCTTGTCCACGTCACCCAGTTTGATTTCGTTCCACTGGCTGGTATCAAAACTCTTCATTACGGGGCTGACGTCCACGGTGGAGCAAGGTAAAGGAGTTTCCTTGAGCACTTTGATTTTTTCCCTGAACTCCTGCATCTGCTGCAGAAACAGAATGGGTTCAGAGACGTCTTTGAAGGCCTCTGCGATGTTGAAAGCCGTCCGTTGCTCCTGCAGGATCGTGTTGAGTTTGTTGATCTCAGGGTCGTAGGCCTGCATCACCGCGAGCTTCATGGTCTCAAAGTCGGAGAGGATCTCGTTCTGTTTCTGCTCCAGGGTGTGCTGCAGCTTCTCAAAGAACTCCTTCACTTTGTCAGAGTCTTTGGTCAGCATCTGCAGAGCTTTCCTCTTCCTGGCTTCCAGGGCGTCCAGCCGCGAGAGGGCATCTCCGCAGCGCCAGGTCTCGAAGCCCTGGAAGAGGGTTTCAAAAGCCCGCTTCTCCTGGGAGTAAGCCTCCTCGATGGAGCAGAAGCCGTGCTTGGTGTGGTCACCACGGGTGGCACAAACCCCACAGATCAGCTGCATGTCCGTCCGGCAGAAGATGTTCAGCGGCTGCCCGCTGTGCACTCTGCACACCGGCATCTTGGGAGCCACTTTGATCTTGTTGTACTTCTCCACGATACCTTTCAGGGAGTAGTTGACCTGCAAGCTGTTGACTCCAGCCACGGGGGTTTCCTTCCTGCAGGTGGGACACTTGAAAGGGGAGGGCCTCCAGAGCACGTTCCGCACGTTGCCCTCCAGAATCCCTTCCAGACACTTCCTGCAGAAGTTATGGGAGCAGGGCAGGACACGAGGATCATCAAACAGGCTACAGCAGATGGGACAGGTGAGATCCTCCTCCAGCAGCTCCATGGTGTCCTAGCAAAGAGAAGATGGAAACACAACTTTAAAAACTCATTTCTCCTCCAGAGAAACCATGCAGAAAACAAACCCCACCTGAGATGTGGCTCAGGGAGAAAAAGATCTACTTTCTTTCACTGGTTAGAGCACACCTCGAGTCCTGTGTCCAGTTCTGGGCCCCTCAGTTTAAGAAGAACATTGAGACTCTTGAAGGTGTCCAGAGAAGGGCAATAAGGCTGGGGAGGGGTCTGGAGCACAGCCCTGTGAGGAGAGGCTGAGGGAGCTGGGGTTGCTTAGCCTGCAGAAGAGGAGGCTCAGGGGAGACCTTGCTCTCTACAACTCCCTGAAGGGAGGCTGTAGCCAGGTGGGGGTTGGTCTCCTCCCAGGCAAGTAGCACCAGAACAAGAGGACACAGTCTCAAGCTGTGCCAGGGGAGGTTTAGGCTGGAGGTGAGGAGAAATTTCTTCCCAGAGGGAGAGATTGGCCATTGGGATGTGCTGCCCAGGGAGGTGGTGGAGTCACCATCCCTGGAGGTGCTCAAAAAGGGATTGGATGTGGCACTTGGAGCCATGGTTCAGTTAGTCCTGAGGTGCTGGGTGCTAGGTTGGAGTTGATGATCTCTGAGGTCTTTTCCAACATTATTGATTCTATGATTCTTCTCCAGCATCCTTAAGGCAGAGACTCAGCTGGGTCTTTGCAGCCAGTCCAGTTAGCTGTGGCATCTGGCCACCAGATGGCAGGCACAAGGATACCCAAGTCTTCTGTCAGAACCACTTGTGGACTCTCAACTAGAAGGCCAAACCCAGCAAGGACTCTGAATGACAATAACTCATGTACTTGTAAGTCTTGAACTGTTATTAATTGTTTCCTTAGTGATGTGATACACAGAAACTGGATTTACACAAAAGACAGCTAGCTGATGAGCCCTGCCAAGATCTGCAACCAGCACCAGAACAAGAGGACACAGTCTCAAGCTGTGCCAGGGGAGGTTTAGGCTGGATGTGAGGAAGAAGTTCTTCCCAGCAAGAGAGATTGGCCATTGGAATGTGCTGCCCAGGGAGGTGGTGGAGTCCCCATCCCTGGAGGTGTTTAGGGAGAGCCTGGATGAGGCACTTGGTGCCATGGTTTAGTTATTAGATGGTGTTGGCTGATAGGTTGGACTCGATGACCTCGAAGGTCTTTTCCAACCTGGTTAATTCAATTCAATTCAATTCAATTCAATTCAATTCAATTCAATTCTATTCTATTCTATTCTATTCTATTCTATTCTATTCGTGGACAAAGCCCCAGAGAATAGGTCTGATGACTCCATTTGCCCCCTAAGGTTTCCTGTAAGGCAAATAGATCCCATTCAGAAACTTCATTTTGTGTGATTTTGCAGCACCTCTCCACACTAGGACTGGCAACGTTTCTCCCATCCTCTTCCTCCTGCCAAAACCAATGGGTTGACATGAAGAGAATGATCTTGCCCCTATACTCTGAAGCCTCCCTCTTCCAACTGTACTCACAGCTTTTAACCACAGCAGCAGGAAGATAGTTTTGCTCAACAGGACAACTACCAAAGTAAAATGACAGCTCTCAATCATTCAGTAAATGGCAATTCACAGTGCAGTAAATATTTCCCTAGACAGCCTCCTTCACCAGGGAGGATTTTACTCCTAAATGAGGGAGCTGGAAACACAGCTTTGCATGCCTGGCAGTGAGGCCTGCAAACCACTGCATAAAATGCTTACTACAACATGTTCCATCAAAATTGCAGGACAAACACTGAAGGCTTTCATGCCCCTAAAAATACAGAAAACCATACACAGAAAGGCTTCATGATCCAAACCAAACTCTCCCTACTGCATTACAACCCTGCTTGTCCAACTAAGTTGTCTGTGGACTGAAACATCCCTCTGTATTAGCAGCTTGGTGTTTGTGTGAGGAACTGCAGCACCATTTCAGCTCTGCCACTGGGAATTCCTCTGTGTATCTTCTGATTCCAGGTTTGGGTGGTTCTGGAATTCCCCTGCTCAGAGCACGAAGTCCAAAGGGCACAGTGGTTTCTCCCTCCACCTCAGCTACAGAAACTCTCTGAGTACAAACCCAGCAGATGGCATCCATGAGGAAAAGAAATTTGCACAGTTTTATCATTAAGAAGAATGGAATGGAATGGAATGGAATGGAATGGAATGGAATGGAATGGAATGGAATGGAATGGAATGGAATGGAATGGAATGGAATGGAATGGAATGGAATGGAATTAGCATAGGATAGAAATAGCATAGGAATAGAACAGGAATAGAATTAACCAGGTTGGAAAACATCTTCAAGATCATCAAGTCCAACCTATCACCCAGCACCATCTAATCAACTAAACCATGGCACCAAGTGCCTCATCCAGGCTCTTCTTAAACACCTCCAGTGATGGTGACTCCACCACCTCCCTGGGCAGCACATCCCAATGGCCAATCTCTCTCTCTGGGAAGAATTTCTTCCTCACATCCAACCTAAACCTCCCCTGGCACAGCTTGAGACTGTGTCCTCTTGTTCTGTCACAGTTTCACTGGGAGAAGAGACCTACCCCCACCTGGCTACAACCTCCCTTCAGGTAGTTGTAGAGAGCAATGGCAAAACAAATCAAACCATAAACACAAAAAACAATCACTGGAGCTTTTTCCCCACACTCCAGAGAGAAATTCACTCGGCATGCTTCTCAGCACAGAAGTTGGGTTTATCAGCAAGCAGCAGGCTGAAAGCAAATCCAAAGTTTCACCAAGCTTCAAACAAAACAAGAAGCCAGCTCCTGAATTACAGATTTCCTGTAATGGCATTTTCTAAACAAAACTTGACCGAGTCAAGCTGTACTTTCACAAGCAGTTGAGCCAGTCAGGAGAGGCCAGGAGAGTCCTCCCATCGTTTGGGAGGAGCTCGGTCCTTGTCAGGACCTGGTACAAGCAATTCCACCAGCCTTCTGTCAGATTAGTGTGTGGAATCAGTCCAAAAAAAAAAGGGTGCCAAGCAGCTAAGGCAGGAAGGAAACAGGAGCTCCTCCTTCCAGCAGCAAGAGTATGAACTTTGTTCAGAGCCCCTTTGAAAAGAGTCACAATCTAACGGGGGGGTGAGTGCTGCCGTTTTAACATGGTACAACTGACCACCAGCTGCAGGCACCAGAAAGAGCTGCGAGTAGCCATCTTCTAAACCTGTTTTTCCGTGTCCAAAGCTTTTTCAGGAGTACCAGGTAAATCCAACGCATTCAGTCTGCAGAAAGCTAGAAAGGCCTGGAGAAATAAGCAATTCCAATCCCGTGCAGCTCCAGCCCCGTATTTGCTCTGTGATCCACCTGGCAATCCCCCCGTCCACATCCTGTGTTCCCTTATGCAGCTTTCACCTCGCTGCAGCTTCTCTTGCTTTCCTCCGTGCCTAATTCTGCCTTTTCCACGCTGTCCTACCCCATGAGATTGCTGTTCAAAAAAAGGGATTGGACGTGGCACTGGGAGCCACGGTTTAGTTAGTCCTGAGGCGTTGGGTGACAGGTTGGACTCGATGATCTCGGAGGTCTTTTCCAGCCTTGTTGACGACTCTGTGATTCCATTATTTCACCGACACGGCTCGGCAGCCTGCGGAGCACGGGGCGCAGGGGCAGTTCCGAAGCGCGGCTCTGCGCTCGCCTCCCGTCCCTCTGCCCAGGGCATGACTTCCCCCTCTGCTCGGGGCACAACCAACCCTCCCGCCAGCAGGGCGCAGGGGCAGTTCCGAAGCGCGGCTCTGCGCTCGCCTCCCGTCCCTCTGCCCAGGGCATGACTTCCCCCTCTGCTCGGGGCATGACTTCCCCCTCTGCTCGGGGGACAACCAACCCTCCCGCCAGCAGGGCGCAGGGGCAGTTCCGAAGCGCGGCTCTGCGCTCGCCTCCCGTCCCTCTGCCCAGGGCATGACTTCCCCCTCTGCTCGGGGCACAACCAACCCTCCCGCCAGCAGGGCGCCGGGGCAGTTCCGAAGCGCGGCTCTGCGCTCGCCTCCCGTCCCTCTGCCCAGGGCATGACTTCCCCCTCTGCTCGGGGCACAACCAACCCTCCCGCCAGCAGGGCGCCTGACGCTCGCCTAACCGACAGCACTCGGGCCGGGCCCGGCCCTGCTCCCCACCCGCGGGCCACGGGCGGCCCGGGGCTCACAGACGCTCCGGCACGGCTGATCGGGGATCTGCGGCCCCGCGGACCACGAGGGAAAGCCGGGGCCAAGCCCGCGGCGCGGCGGGGAGCGGCCCGTCGCCTCACAATGCCGCGGCCTTCGCTCGCCCGGCGGGGCCTGCCCCTCCTGCCGCCGCCGCCCGGCCCGCGCCGCCCCCGGCCCGCGCTACTCACCATGGCGGGACGGGGGAAAGCGGAGGGAGCCGGCCGCCTGGGCTGCCCGCGCCGCGCCGCGGCTGGCCCTATCCCCGGCTCGCTCCTCCTGCCCCCGGGCCGCCGCCCGCCGCCGCTCGCGCTCGGCCCGGCTCGGCTCCACCCCTCCTCACCTCGGCGGCGGCGGCGGCGCGGCCCTCAGCGGCGCGGGAGGCCGGGGGCCGCCATCCGCCGGCCGCCTCGCCGCACGCCCCTCCTCGCCGCGCCCGGCCGCCGCTCGGCCCGGCAGGGGCGGGCAGGCCCCGGCCCTGGCCCCGACCCGCGGAGGCGATCGGCGGCGAGCCGTCGCCTGCCCTCCCGGGGATGGGCTGCGCCCACCCACCTTGGCCGGCCTCCGCCGATCCGGCCCCCGGGCAGGAGCTACTGCGGCTCTGCTTCTTCCTCTTGCCCCTGAGCGGCAAGGAAAGACCTCGAGGGCGCCAGGAGAGAGGAACGGGCACCTTCGCAGCCGGGCAAGGCGGTGGATGCCACTGGTCTCGGGGCTGGTGGCCGAGGTCTGCAGCCCAAGCACGCTGCCTCTTCCTCCACCGAGGTATTTATTGGTTTCTGTTGTTTATTAACTCTGCCAAATTGGACTTCGCACTGCGGCTCACAGGCACGCGTTGTGCATCCTAGAGAGGAGCACTGCTGGGTAGCAATCCATCCAGGCATCTTCCACCTCCTGAAAGAACGTATTAAACACCCAAGCAAATCAAACAAACAAACAAAACAAAACAAAACACCCCACCACATAATTTTAGCCAGATATGGATGGAGTTGCCTTGCTATTTGCTTTAGGCACTGGCATTTCCTACTGGTGAGTCTGTTGGAGAGTACTGTGGCCTGTCAAACCTATGCAGGTCTCCCACAAACCCGACTGATCCCAGGAAGATAGGTCAGGAGGGATCCCATGTTCATCTGTCAGGGCCCTCTAGTTAAAGGACTCTGAAACTATGGCTGGATGGGTTGAGACTGCAGAGAGCTGCTGCCCGGGGAGGTGGTGGAGTCACCATCATTGGAGGTGTTTAGGAGGAGACTTGATAGGGTGCTTGGCTGCATGGTTTAGTTGATTAGGTGGTGTTGGGTGATAGGTTGGATTTGATGATCTCAAAGGTCTCTTCCAACCTGGTCTATTCTATTCCATTCCATTCCATTCCATTCCATTCCATTCCATTTCATTCTATTCTATTCTATTCTATTCTATTCTATTCTATTCTATTCTATTCTATTCTATTCTATTCTATTCTATACTATTCCATTCCATTCCATTCCATTCCATTCCATTCCATTCCATTCCATCCCATTCCATTCCATCCCATTCCATTCTATTCTATTCTATTCTTTGCAGTCCTCCTGTCAGTTCTCGGTCAGCGTACCACGTCTCACATAAAAGCCAAACTGAACTTACTTTCAAGTTAAGACTTTGTGAAACACAACATCAGAAGTTGTTCCAAAACATACATACTCTGCCTTCTGCATCTCTGTCACTCACCTGCTCCTCAGTCACAGCAGTCACAGCAGTCACATCACTCCTTGGCACAGGGGAGACTGTTCACGTTCAGGGTCACTCACACAAGTCACGGGTTAGACCTAGACAGTACTCTACTGAATGAAGCTCCCTCATGCACCTGACATCTTTCCACCAATGAGTTAGCAATCTGGATTTTAAAAGGCTTTGATAACATACTAAGGCTGTGGTTCCCCAGTTTACTGCAGCTAGAGTACAGTAGAGTAGAGTAGAGTAGAGTAGAGTAGAATAGAATAGAATAGAATAGAATAGAATAGAATAGAATAGAATAGAATAGAATTAACCAGGTTGGAAAAGACCTTCAAGATCATTGAGTCTAACCTATCACCCAACACCATCTAATCAACTAAACCATGGCACCAAGCACCCCATCCAGTCTCTTCCTAAACACCTCCAGTGATGGTGACTCCACCACCTCCCTGGGCAGCACATCCCAATGGCCAATCTCTGGGAAGAACTCCTTCCTAACCTCCAGCCTAAACCTCCCCTGGCACAGCTTGAGACTGTGTCCTCTTATTCTGGTGCTGGTTGCCTGGGAAAAGAGACCAACCCCCACCTGGCTACAGCCTCCCTTCAGGGAGTTGTAGACAGCAAGAAGGTCTCCCCTGAACCTCCTCTTCTCCAGGCTAAGCAACCCCAGCTCCCTCAGCCTCTTCTCACAGGGCTGTGCTCCAGACCCCTCCCCAGCTTTGTTGCCCTTCTCTGGACACCTTCCAGCAACTCAACATCTTTCCTAAACTGAGGAGCCCAGAACTGGACACAGGACTCAAGGTGTGGCCTAACCACTGCTGAGCACAGGGCAGAATGACTTCCCTGCTCCTGCTGGCCACACTGTTCCTGATGCAGGCCAGGATGCCATTGGCCTAGGCCACCTGGGCACCCTGCTGGCTCATGTTCAGCCTACTATCAAGCAGCACCCCCAGGTCCCTTCCTGCCTGGCTGCTCTCAGCCACTCTGACCCCAGGCTGTAGCACTGCATGGGGTTGCTGTGGCCAATGTGCAGAACCTGGCACTCGGATGTGTTAAATCACCTGGTGCACAGAAGGAGCACACAGCCAGCACTGTACTTCAGTGTACCATGGCTGGTCTGAGCTTGACCAAAGATAATCTGGACATTCTGTCTGATGAATATAGTTGCACACTACCATTCTGCACACATGTAAGTCCACCTTTCTGCAATATCTATCTACAGAAATGACCTCAAGTGGCATCAGGGGATGTTAAGATTGGATATTAGTAAAAAAATGTTCACTGTAAGCATTGCCAAGCACTGAAACAGGCTGCCCAGGGAAGTGGTAGAGTCACCATGCCTGTTGGTATTTAAAAGATGCATAAATGCAGTGCTGAGGGACATGGTTTAGTGGTAGACTTGGCAGTGCTAGGGCAACAGTTGGACTCGATGGTCTTAAGGATCTTTTCCCACTTAAATGATTCTGTGATTCTGCAAGTGTTTTCTAAACACTTTATTGTTTACAGAGGTTTTGCAATAGCAATTTTCTCAGGAGTTTGCATTCCCACATCTGAGAGCACAGAGTGTCTTCCTGAAGCAGAAGAGGCCATTTATTGAAGCTTCAGAGAGCTTCAAAGGAAAATTCTGGCTGATGGACAGGAGCATTAGTAGATCTATGGCAATATTTGCCTGTCTAATAAGCAAACAAACCAAAGGGAAATAGAGGCTCAAAGGAGAGGCCTGGCTTGAAGGTAAAGTGTTACCAAAAATTTCAGGTATCTATGGAAGAGTGCAGGGGTAGGAGTTTGGGAGGAATTACAAAATAATGACAACTTCCAGCTCCATGAGATAAATGGCATGGTTTTTGTAAGAGAAAGGGACAGCACCTATTGTCATCATCAAACTACAGGAGGAGCTCAGAGTGGGGCTCTCATACTAAGCACTACAACAGAAGATTTCTGAGACCCAAGCTGTAGGCTGCAGTTCTCACTCAGTGACCTCAGCACTGGCTGCTACTGCCCTCCTCGCCTCTACCAGGTCTGGCAGCCTCAGCAGGTGCTTTACTGAGCCGATTCAACCCACTAAGCCAGCAGAACACTATTCCCTTTTCTTTGCCAGGATGTTTTCTGCTGATTCAATGAGTTAAACCAGGTCAGTGCAAGATTAGACAATCACCAGGTCTAACATCAGAGGAGTAAGGAAAAGGGGAAGCAGACTTTTCCCTTTCTGTGACAGCAAGCCATTAATGTGAGTCAAGTTGCAACAGGTAGTTTTACCCTGAGAGGTAGATTCACAGGGTTAAGCCAAGCCGAGATGGTGCTACTGGCAAGAGATAGTTCCATCCTCTTCCCTTCCCTTAGTCATGCTTTCCTGATGCCTCCTCTCCAGTAGCTCCAACATTCATGCGGCCACATGTCAGGCTAGATCTGCTTGCCAACACAGATGAAAGCTAATCCAGTTTAAAAAACAGAAAGCCTTCAGCAGGATCAATTTTGGCAGCCAGGTGACCCTGCAGCCAAACAGACAGCAGTGCCGGGATGAGGCAGTGAGGGCTGCTTTGGTGGCAGCCTGCACACACGTCAGCACAAACCAGAAGTGCCTGCGCAGACCAGCAGTCACAGACGCTTCCAGCCAGCTATTGCTGCCGCTGCTGCCAAGAGTAACACAGCCTTGCCCTTCGGCCATGCCAGCTATCATTCCAGGCCCCAGGCACCCCCTGTGCTGTGCTGGAGAGGATGTCTCACACAACGCTGGTAGATAAATGTAGCTGGAGGTAATGGAAGTTGGTTGGTTGGTTTGTTTTTATGAGGTTTGTGTTACCCATCAGTAAGACTTCTTTGAAGCCACGCTACCAAAGACCTGTCAGATTGTAATTGTCTCCTAGGGTGAAACACCAAGGAAAAGAGGTCAGTTGAGGGCATTTTCCAGTCTTATCCTTGGCTGCAAGTTTGGCTTTTACTTCCCAGTGAAGGAGGCTAAGGCTTCACGTACCGTGGCAGAGAACACATTGGGACAGTGACTTCTGGAAGCACAGCTGCTTTATTCAGCCGCAGCGGTGTGAGCATACCCTCTGATGATGCACCATGTAGTTGCTGTGGGGACCTAAATATGGAAATAAACCTGCAAAAGCTTTGATCCCAATAGCAGCTCAGTAAGAAGATGCTGGAAGGTAACACAAAGAAACTGCTCAGAGCACCTCCTGTATCAAACACCTCACTCGCGTCTAGTCCTCTCACAGCTACGTTGTATCTGACCACATTTCTTTTCAACAGATACATCTGGACTGTGTTAAAGGCTCCAAATGAAGGATCAGAGAAAGCAGTTTCTTGTTACTGGTCCATAAAAGCTACTTTTAATATGCATCGTAGAAATACCAGGCATTAAAAAGCCATGAAGGATTGTCAGCAATCGACTCGATCAACTGTCGCTCTCGGGCTTGAATTTCAGAGCCTCTGTTGACATCGGCAGGGTCTCTGATGACTGCTCCAGCAGCACCGAAAAGCTCTGCAGTTTGACATACAGGGCTTTGACCCACACAGTTAACTAATATTCAGCACTTTCCTGGGGGGAGAAGGAGGGGGAGAGGGAGCATTGATGATGAATTCAGTTAGCTCCTTAGCATAATCCTATTTATTTACAAAGAATGTACGGCCACGTCCCATTTCCTTGCACGCAGAGGAAGCAAATGGGAAGGAGTGCGGTGCGGCAGTCCAAGTGTGCTGCTCTAGCCAGAATGCTTGCCCAGAAGAAGCTGTCCCTTGGCTTTTTCTCAGGGCCATGCACCACTGCTTCTCCCACTGTCTGCTGGCTCTCGCCTGGTGTTTCCGGTCCCGGACATGCACACAGGCAAACACAGCTGCAACCAATCTGCGCTTTAGCTGCCGCGCTCGCAAGCAGTCCCTGGAGAAACCTCTCTGACTTGCCCCAAATTAGTGCTTGCTCATAGGAGTTATCTCATCTTAGTGCCTGGCCA
Source organism: Dryobates pubescens (assembly GCF_014839835.1). Classification (NCBI taxonomy): domain Eukaryota; kingdom Metazoa; phylum Chordata; class Aves; order Piciformes; family Picidae; genus Dryobates; species Dryobates pubescens. Next base: position 43,771,055 of record NC_071618.1, on the reverse strand, counting down.
TGGAGTCCTGTGCTGTGGGCAGCAGTTTCTAGTTTTTAACAATCTTACACCATAAAAGAACTTAATTGCTCCTTCCTGAACAAAGCGTGGCCAGCGCGCCTGTCGGTTTTAATGAGGTCTGTGATTGCCTCTGTAGATCAAAGCTCTGCTCCAGTGCATTTTGCTTATATTGCATGAAGAGAAACGACCTCCAAAGTAAATAGAACAAAGAGGAACAAAACTAATTTTCATACACAATTTCTTCTATGGCTTGGCAAGCATCAGATGCGTTGTAGAAAACAGAAGACTTCCTACAGTTAATCGTCACAAGCACACGTTATAATGAAGATTTCAAAAGTACAAGCACAACCTGTTTTTCATCTGAGACCTCGTCTCTATCATCTTCCAAACCACAGGCCTGACCCTGGGAGTGGAAGGACTGCTTTCAATAAACAAACCTTGATTTTCCAGTCCTGCACCATCATTTACTTCTGTGCAAGCTGCATGGAGACGTTACTAAATCCATTCCAGCACGTTTAATAACTTCTTTTCATTGGTTTTCACAGGTGTAACTGCCTCCACGGAGCTTGTGGCAGCAGAGAAGCGACTCCCAGGAGTCTTCACTAGCAGGGCTAAGGGGAATGATTTTTCTGAGAACTGATCAGTTGTGTCCTGTCACATGCTGTAACAACAGAAGAGAGTTTCCCTCTCTTCTGTGAATTGGGTGGGCTGTATCAGGGAGTGTTTCTGAAACATACTCCTCTGCAGCCAGTAGATCTCCTTTGCAGAGCTGATGAGAGATGACTGCATTTTGTGAATGGAGCTCAGAGCTAGAGAACCAAACAAGTCAATGGCTATCATTTCCTTTCAGCAGGACCTCCAAATACTGCTGCATTTGTGAAATGGATGGTGCTGGTCATTTTCCTGTTCTTCTAACATGGTTCCCAGACAAGATGTCTCTGCTGCTACCGTTCAAGGAAATAAAGTTAAAACCCTGTGAGCAACAAACATGTTTAGGCATGTTGAGCATAATTTTGCTCCCAGTGTGGGAGGGTCTCAAATACTTGGCTTCCCCAGCGAAAGAAATGCACGCTGAAGAAAGGCAGAATCTGAATTAACCCTTCCTTACTAAGTACTTACAAGCATCTTCACTTCCTGGGGGCAGTTCTTTGTGCACTGTAAAAATGTTGGTGCTCAAGTACGCTTTGAACAGGCTGACAAGCACGTTTACACATAGGACACCATCCTGCTGGAATCTCTCACCTCATCCTCCAAGAAACATAGACAAATAAGCCATATTTCTCACCAGCTGACTTCTGCCTTACTTCCACTGGAGCAATATTGTTGCCTGCTTGATTTTGTCCAGTGCCACAGCCCTCAGCCAGGGTGTACCTTTGCCACTGTTCCTGCACAACCCATTGTGTCACTGAGGTGCCACCCGCTGTTGTCAGGGTGATGAGCAGATGGGCTTTGCACCTGAAAGGAGACAGCATGGATGCATGCATGAGAGTTGCACTGGCCTTGGCTCCCCGAGGCTGCTGCCCACTGAGCACTTAGGTGCTGGAGTCAATGTGCCCTAGAGCAGCAGTGGCTTCTCCAGGCTGTGGCATGTGCCCACAGGTGCTGCAGTCTGCTGGCTTGCAAAACCAGCCTCTCAAGTTAAGAAAATAGTGGAGCAGGAAACTGGCAAGAAGGCATGGCCAGTCACTGCTGGCCCTCCCCTTGGGTCCAACAAATTGGCAATGCTGACTTCATGTGGCAAAATGGATTTGTATTCCCATTGCTCATTCGGGGAAAGAAAGGACTTAGTGGGGCACAAAGGAAACAAAAACGGGCTGGGGAGTCACTTGGAGGTTAAGTCTCTTTTTAAGTTGAGGGATTTTTTTAACTGTATTAACATTTGTCATTTAGCATTTACTGTAACAAACCTGCAGCGTGACAGACAATAAAGATCCTGCTGTGACTCAAATGGGACTAATTATGTGAACAAGAAGCTAGCAAAGAGAATCGTCGTGCCCCGCGTACTAAATGAATCAACACCACTTTCCACCTAATATTTACTTCTTCCAAGTTCAAGACTAATCCCCTTTGACATATTTTAAGGAAGTGAGCTCTTGACCCCAAATGTTTATGGGCTGTAACAGTGAGTCCAATAAAAGAAAGCAAGCATATTTTAAAGCTGCTCTTAAAATCAGCTTGGTTTTAGGCCCAGTTTTGAAAAAGACAACGTTTCACTTCATGTTTCAAGTAAAGAGGTAAAGCATGACTGATACAGCCCATTGGACCAGTAAGGTATTTCTTGCTATGAAGATTGCTTTTAACAAGGGTTTTTTAATACCCACTTAACCCTCTGTCCTCCCCTGCTCTCCTGACAGATAACACTGTACCACATGGGTTACATTAGCTGCATCATATTATATGCCGTAATAAAATGTTAAAGCTTTGTAGGTGAAATGCCAGAAAAGAAAGACACCATCTGAAAGTCATGGAAAACAACTATTTCATCTCAATTTGGTTTGGAGATAAATAAGCCTTTAAATTGTAAGCCTTTAAATTATTTTTTTTTCTGCCTGGAAAATATTCCAGATTTAAATTGTAAGCATCCCTTAAATTGTAAGCATTTAAATATTGCCTGCCTGGAAAATATTCTGGATCAGCAGTTTATGGCACGGCATTTATTGAATAGCCTTCTATAAATAAAAATGTGAGTAGGTACAAGAGGACTTTTATAGCCATGTTATCTCTATTTATTATAGCTGTTGGGGCCCAGTTTGTGACCTGTTCTGGATGCTGTGTGCTGCAGGGACAGCTCTAAGGCTTTTGCTTAAAGAAGCACTTGTGTAACCTGAAGGCTGTTCAGTCAAGCTACAGCTTTTTAAATTACATGGCTTTCTATCCCTGTGGAAGGGACACAAACCTGATCTCAAAGGGACACAAACCTGAACTCAAAGGGACACAAACTTGATCTCAAAGTGTGCTTTGCAAAAAAAAGTAGGAAGAAGAAGAAGAAGAAGAAGAAGAAGAAGAAGAAGAAGAAGAAGAAGAAGAAGAAGAAGAAGAAGAAAGAAGAAAGAAGAAGAAGAAGAAAGAAGAAGAAGAAGAAAGAAGAAGAAGAAGAAAGAAGAAGAAGAAGAAAGAAGAAGAAAGAAAAAGAAGAAGAAAGAAGAGGAAGAAGAAAGAAGAGGAAGAAGAAGAGGGAAGAAGAAGAAGGAAGAAGAAGAAGGAAGAAGAAGAAGGAAGAAGAAGAAGGAAGAAGAAGAAGGAAGAAGAAGAAGGAAGAAGAAGAAGGAAGAAGAAGAAGGAAGAAGAAGAAGGAAGAAGAAGAAGGAAGAAGAAGAAGGAAGAAGAAGAAGGAAGAAGAAGAAGGAAGAAGAAGAAGAAGAAGAAGAAGAAGAAGAAGAAGAAGAAGAAGAAGAAGAAGAAGAAGAAGAAGAAGAAGAAGAAGAAAGAAGAAGAAGCAATGCTAGCATGTTGGCTTTTCACTGTAACAGTCTTTACAGTTGAGTCCAGCTGGTCCTGAGTAAATCAAGGGGAAAAAAACATTCTACCAAAGCTTTTGAACAGTTAAGAAAGTACTCTAGAAGCAAATGAGACCCAAAAACATGGATAGTTAAGACTCACTAGCTGGACAAGTCTGGGAGATAAGGAGAAGCAGCATCCTCCTATAGGAAGCAAATGCTATGGAGGCAGGTGAAGAGATCCTGGATGAGAGGTGTTAGTCCCCACAGTGCACACGGCTGTGCAGACCTTCCCCCTCAAGGAGCCCTGCTGTTTGCAACTTTCCTAAGAAAGACTTACAAAATAATAACATAATAATAAAAACAGATGCCTCCTACAAACAACAAACAAGCCAAGAAGCAATAAAATAAAAGAAACAAACACCACCCCCCCAAACAAAAACTGGGCGAGGGAGGGGGGGAACGCCAAAAAAAAATCCAGGAACAAAAACGGCCCAAGAAGATAAATGATGTTGTTGGTACTTGGAGCCAGGAATAACTGATCAGTAAATTTCCACAAAGGAGTCCCTTTCCCACACGGTCCAGCACTGCGTCCATGGACGTGACGCCTACCATCATCATCATCATCATCACTGTCCCCTTTCAGTTGGTTCCATATATATATGTAAAATATATATATGTAAAAATTATCTATATACATTGTTCTTTATGTAGACAGAACAATACACAGAACAGGTTCTTTCGGCGGCGGGTGGCAAGGCAGCGTGCCGCCGGGCGAGCGCTCCGCCACCCCCAGCCGCCGCTGCCGCGGCGCTCGGCCACTCCCCGCGGCTCCGCGGGCAAGGAGGAGCAGGCTTCCGGCTGCGCGCGTTTTCGTTTCAAAGTTCACTTCCTGAGGAAAGATGGCGCTGTAATGGGGTTTCTTTAGCCCGCGCTCCATTCCACGAGAGCCCCGGGCCGAGCTGCCCCAGGGGGCGTGCTGCCCGCCATGTCCCGCGGCCTCCCTCCATGTCGCGTCGGGGCGGATTCCTCCCCTGCAGCGAGTCCGCTGCGCCGCGCGGCGGCGCCCGCCGGCGCCCGCCAGGAGGCGCTGCCGCCGCCCTCCCGCCGCCGGCTGCCGTTGCGGCTGCGCGACGCCGCGAGCCCGGCCGGTCATGGCCGCCTCCGTGTTCTGCTGCTGCCCGTGTTGCAGGGATGGCGGCGATGGCAGCATCCCGCTGAAGGAGATGCCAGCGGTGCAGCTCGATACGCAGCGCATGGGTAAGCGGGGCGGGCCCGCGTGTCCCCTCCGTGAGCCGCCCGAGTCGGGCCGGAGCCGGGCGGGCGGAGGCTGCGGGGTGGCGGCGGCTCGGAGGACACCTTCCAGTACGCCCCATCCGACCTGGCCTTGAACGCTTCCAGCGAGGGGGCGTCCACAGGTTCTGCGGTCATCCCGTCCCGGCGCCACACCATCCTCACAGTGAAGAACTCCTTCCTTTACTCTGTGTTTACCCTCTTTCAGTTTAAAGCCGCTACCCCTTGTCCTGTCGCTGCTCTCTGGATAAAGAGGCCCTCTCTCATCTTTCCTGTAGGCCCTCTTCAGGTACTGCAGGGCTGCTATAAGGCCTCCCTGAAGGCTTTTCGAGGCTGAGCAGCTCCAGCTCTCGCAGCCTGTCCCGATAGCGGAGGTGCGCCGGGCTTCTCATTGTGGCCGTCCGCTGGACACATTAGAACAGGTCCATCTCTTCCTGGTGCTGGATTGTAACTGTTTCATAGAACCATAGAATGGTCTGGGTTGGAAGGGACCTCCAAAGGTCAGCTAGTCCAACCCCCTCTGCAGTAATCGAGGGCATCCTCAACTGGATCAGGCCGCCCAGAGTCCTGTCGAGACTCACTTGGAATATCTCCAGGGATAGGGGCAGCCTGCTTCAGTGTTCCACCACCCTCTTGGTAAGGAACCTGTTCCTAACATCCAATCTAAATCTGCTCTTCTCTAGTCTGAAGCCATTGCCCCTTGTGCTGTCACTGCAGGCCTTTGCAAACAGGCTCTCTCCAGTTTGATGGAACGGTACCGTCCCAAACAGAAACGTGCACCCGCCCTTAAAACTTACCCTTTCCTCTCACTGAAGTGTGCTGGGGAAATCACTTTCTGGCAACTTCTTTAGAAGGACTTGGCAGCTCTCAGGAAATAAATCTCAGTTTGGTTGGCATTCTGCTGAAGCTCAGCAGCAGAGTGAGTATGTGGAGGTGTGCCTCAGTCTCAGAGCGGGGAAGGCTGCCTGATGGGGTAGTCCTAAAGAGCTTGGTCAGGTTAGTTAAGGGGGTGGTGATTCAGAGGAGAGGCTACCAAGTTACAGCCATGAAGATGCAGTAGGAGCCAAGCCATGCAGAGGTATGGCCCATACTGCTCTCTGATCATCATCCTTAAGATGAACTATCTAGAAAACCATATTTGGGCTTTGTTGAGGAGAGAACTGAGCTGGGTCAGGTGCAGCAGAGTCAGGGAAAGAGCAAAGAGGAAAGTGGTGCTGGCCTGTCCAGGATCCAATGCTCAGACACAAGTATTACCCTCCTTTGCTTCACTTGTATCAATGAAACTTGACTGTCTCCCATATTCTTGACTGACAGTGGTGCCTGGAGATCGTCTTCCACCAGAGAAGGAACACTTGGCAGAGAATTAGGAATAGTGTGGCCAGCAGGAGCAGGGAGGTCATTCTGTCCCTGGACTCAGCACTGGTTAGGCCGCACCTTGAGTCCTGTGTCCAGTTCTGGGCCCCTCAGGTTAGGAAGGACATCGAGACACTTGAACGTGTCCAGAGAAGGGCAACAAGGCTGGGGAGAGGCCTTGAGCACAGCCCTGTGAGGAGAGGCTGAGGGAGCTGGGGTTGCTTAGCCTGGAGAAGAGGAGGCACAGGGGTGACCTTCTTGCTCTCTACAACTACCTGAAAGGTGGTTGTAGCCAGGTGGGGGTTGGTCTCTTCTCTCTAGCAACCAGCACCAGAACAAGAGGACACAGTCTCAAGCTGTGCCAGGGGAAGTTTAGGCTGGAGGTGAGGAGAAAGTTCTTCACCGAGCGAGTCGTTCATCATTGGAATGTGCTGCCCAGGGAGCTGGTGGAGTCACCGTCCCTGGAGGGATTCAAGAGGGGATTGGTGACACTTGGTGCCATGGTCTGTTCATGAGGTCTGTGGTGACAGGTTGGACTCGATGATCTTTGAGGTCTCTTCCAACCTTGGTGCTACTGTGATACTGTGAATTTTTCTAATAAAAGGATATTTTTTTGGTGTCCAAAGAATAATTAACCACCTTGCAATTCCATCAAAAGTTTGTATCTGATGTACTTTTCCTTCTCTTTTCAGAACTTCTTTTCCCCCCCAGTGTATAGAGGGTTACAGGGCTTTGGTCTCATGGCGAACCCTTGCTGACTGAATTGCAAGTTACTCTTCTAATGTGGCTGAGCAAAGGTTGTAATCAGCAGGGTGCTGTAAAACCCAAGAGGTGAAATTAAAGCAGTGTATATGTTTTTAAAGAAATAAACAAGGTCTTGTTGAATTATGGACTAGCCTGTAAACAGCTTTCCTTTCCTTACTTCAAGGCAGGGCACATCATAATTCTTACAGACTAATGAAACTCTTCCTCGGGGCAGGGAGAGCAAAAGCTCTTCCGAGTGTTTAGTGTTTGGCCCTCAGCTTAGGACTGCTTCCAGACCTCTACAAATGTTTTGAAGTCTTTTGTATAGTTTAGTTTTGTGTTTGTGATTATGTTTGTTTTCCTTCTTGCAGGAACAGATGTTGTCATTGTTAAGAACGGCAGGAGAATATGTGGCACAGGAGGCTGCTTAGCCAATGCACCTTTGCATCAGAACAAGAGCTACTTCGAGTTTAAAATCCAGTCCACAGGTCAGTCAGCAAAAATGTGCAGCCTGAAACTGGAGGCTGTGTTAGATTGGTGGTTGTACCTCAAATGCCAAGCACAGGCATCTTTCTGATTACATCCTGGTGCTTTATAAACTGTCATCATGTAAAGGGAAATGTCTGGGGGGGGGTCTTTCTTTTTCCTCTTCTTTTTTTCTTCTTCCTCTTCTTTTTTTCTTTTTCCTCTTCTTTTTTTCTTTTTCCTCTTCTTTTTTCTTTTTCCTCTTCTTTTCTTTTTCCTCTTCTTTTTTTCTTTTTCCTCTTCTTTTTTCTTTTTCCTCTTCTTTTTTTCTTTTTCCTCTTCTTTTTTTCTTTTTCCTCTTCTTTTTTCTTTTTCCTCTTCTTTTTTCTTTTTCCTCTTCTTTTTTTCTTTTTCCTCTTCTTTTTTTTCTTTTTCCTCTTCTTTTTTTTCTTTTTCCTCTTCTTTTTTTTCTTTTTCCTCTTCTTTTTTTCTTTTTCCTCTTCTTTTTTTCTTTTTCCTCTTCTTTTTTTCTTTTTCCTCTTCTTTTTTCTTTTTCCTCTTCTTTTTTCTTTTTCCTCTTCTTTTTTCTCTTTTTCCTCTTCTTTTTTCTCTTTTTCCTCTTCTTTTTTCTCTTTTTCCTCTTCTTTTTTCTCTTTTTCCTCTTCTTTTTTCTCTTTTTCCTCTTCTTTTTTCTCTCTTTCCTCTTCTTTTTTCTCTCTTTCCTCTTCTTTTTTCTCTCTTTCCTCTTCTTTTTTCTCTCTTTCCTCTTCTTTTTTCTCTCTTTCCTCTTCTTTTTTCTCTCTTTCCTCTTCTTTTTTCTCTCTTTCCTCTTCTTTTTTCTCTCTTTCCTCTTCTTTTTTCTCTCTTTCCTCTTCTTTTTCTCTCTTTCCTCTTCTTTTTTCTCTCTTTCCTCTTCTTTTTTCTCTCTTTCCTCTTCTTTTTTCTCTCTTTCCTCTTCTTTTTTCTCTCTTTCCTCTTCTTTTTTCTCTCTTTCCTCTTCTTTTTTCTCTCTTTCCTCTTCTTTTTTCTCTCTTTCCTCTTTTTTCTCTCTTTCCTCTTCTTTCTCTTTTTCCTCTTCTTTTTTTTCTTTTTCCTCTTCTTTTTTCTTTTTCCTCTTCTTTTTTCTTTTTCCTCTTCGTTTTTCTCTTTTTCCTCTTCTTTTTTTCCTCCTTCCTCTTCTTTTTTTCCTCCTTCCTCTTCTTTTTTTCTTCTTCCTCTTCTTTTTTTCTTCTTCCTCTTCTTTTTTTCTTTTTCCTCTTCTTTTTTTCTTTCCTCTCTTTTTTTCCCTGTTTCCTCTCTTTTTTTCCCTGTTTCCCCTTTTTTTTTTTAACAATTAATTAAAACCCATGGTAAGTGTGTTCCTAAAGGAGTGCAAATGCTGAAGCACTGTGCTGTTCTGTGTGCTGTTCTAGGCTTGTTTTCCAGTTAGCATATCCTGGCACTGGGTTTTGTGTAGCTATGAAGTACACTTACCTAAGTAGTGCCATTCATCCAGCAGTGTTTGCAGCTATTTGCACAAGCACTGTTTGCACACACAAGGGTAGCACTCCTTGTGCTACACTGTGCTCTTCATATCAAGTGTTCAGCACTTATTCTGACACAGCCTTATCAAGAGAAGCCTCTCAGCACCCTGTTTATTTATTTCTTTTTCACAGATCTAATGCAAAGCAGCTGAAAGCGAATAAAATTTGGGAGGATTATGCATTCAGTGATATGGCCAGCTTCAGCCATGCAGAGTGCACTCCACACTTGCCTGTCTTCTAGCACTGAAAGTCACCCTCTGTTTTTTAAAACAACAGAGACTGTGAAAATGAAGCTTTTCTTTCCTTAAGTGTGTAGAGGGTGGGGGGCAGAAGGAGGGTAGTGTTAGTCCAGAGACAGATGGAGCTCAAACCCAGCACTTTCTGGGTAAGGATTGTTTACATTCAGTTGCATTGGAGTGTAGGCAGCTTGAACACAAATCTGCTCAAAACACATTGCAACCAAACCAGCTGTTTAGTTTTAAACTGCAGGTAAACCCCAGATCAGTCTTATCTTGGCAGTCTTAGTGTCCTTTCTGTTGGGGGAAGAATCCACCGCAGCTGCTGTTCGTATATGGTTGTTGTTCACACAGGTGCACTATCTGTCTTCTTATAGATATAATAAACTCTGCCATGCCTCATCCATCCCTGTGCCCTAAGGCTGGAGCATTGTAGATCATTTAACTTAAACCTTTGATCCTCAGAAGGGTCCCTGCACAATCTTTTAGGGGTCACCCTGACTATTGGAAAGTTTTCTCAAGCCTCATCTGAATCTTCTTCACACTCTTGTCCTTTTCATTCTAGTCCTGTATGCATTAGAGTATTTTTTTTCTGCAGCTTTGTTCTTTGAAACTAATTTTCTTGATTCTTTTGCCTCATTTTATTCTTCTGTAGGTTTAACAGTCTCAGATTGTTGGAGGTTTTCACACTGTCTCCCTGTGGGTGACGTTTTCACGCTCCTGGTTGGCTTTGTTGTTTCTTCTAGAATATCTACAAATGACCTAATTTGTCTTGAGGTATGATGCTAAAAATGGATGCTTTGCCCCAGCTGCAGCAGCAGTAGATGCCCTTCATCTGCTGTACATGCTCTATGTCTTCTTTACATATGACATACCTCCAGAAGCCTTTCACAGCAGTGTGGCACAGACTCATGCTCGGCTTGTGGTCTGTGCTAGCCCCCGAATCGTGTGAGCAGGCTGCCAAGCCACTGCTATATTTGTGCCACTTACTGTTCCCTACTTCCCTCCTGTCCTTTGAGAATGAGCAAACACATTTTCCTTATTTCAGACCTCTTCACCAACCTGTTAGGATAATACAGACTTGAGGGGCCTCTGAAGAGCTTGCAGCCCTGTTGGCTTGGTTTGGGCAGCATGTTTAACAAGCACGTTGTCAAATCACCCCAGCTGCTGACGTGACTACGGAGCCGTCGCTGACCTTGTGCATTCAGTGCAAAACCTCAAACCCTGACTGAGTCATCTTCTTGGATTTGACAGAGTGCTGCTGCTGAGTAGTCCTGGAATACAGTCTTCTAACCACTTGTGCATTCATATTGCTGTCACTGTCTAGACCATGCTTTCACAGTTTGGCTGTTTCAGTCTTTTATGGCTTTCAAAGCCATTACCAAACCAAAATCTCTCATATTTGCAGTTTATTCTTCTTTTTACCCTGAGACTAGGTCTAACCAGCTGAAAAAGGAAATAGTGGTGTTTACAAACCCATCCTAGCTTGATTTATTTTTCACATCCTCCTGCAGTGTCAGAGTTTGTTTGCTGTATTGTTTTCTGGGAACAAAAATGAAGTGGTTACAATTCCCTGGATCCTTCTTTTTCAGGGTAGATGCTGCTTATCTTCAGATTCTTGTGCCTGATTGTATTAGGTCTGGACAGGATAAAAACACTCTTCTTCATAGCAGTTCCTGTGGTGCTGTGTTTTAGCTCTGTGACCAAAACAATACTTACATCAACTCAGCTGTTGCTGAGCAGTGTTTGCACATTATCAAGGCCTTCTCTCTTTCTCACTCTGCCCCTCTGGTGAATAAGGTCAGGGGTGCACAACAAACTGGGAGGAAACACAACCAGACAGATGACTTGAGCTAACCAAAGAGATAGCTAGTGCCACATAATGTCATGCTCAGCAGCAGGAGGGAGAGGAGGAGATTGAGGGGGGTTAGCCATCTTTTCCTTGGGAAATGCCTAAGCATTGCTCTACACATGGGAAGCAGTGAGTGATTGCCATTGCATCACTGTTACATTTTGTTTCCTTTCTTCTACTTCTTTGCTCATTAATCATTTTTTATCTTTACCTTCAAGTCTTCTTGGGTTTACTTTGTCTTTCCTCCCACTGAGGCCTGCAGGGTAAAGTGAGTGGCTGGCTGTGTGGGGCTTAGCTGCTGAACAGGGCTAAACCACAATAGTCCTGCTCTTTCTGAGAGGTTGGTACTCATGAAAAATACATTCTCTATGCTGTCCTCCTTCAGTCAGGTAGTCTTGGAAAGAATAGGAGAGGAGAGGATAGGAGAGGATAGGATAGAATAGGGTAGAATTAACCAGGTTGGAAAAGACCTCAGCAATCATCAAGTCCAACCTAGCACCCAACACCATCTGATCAACTAAACCATGGAACCAAATGCCTCATCCAGGCTCTTCCTAAACACCTCGAGGGATGGTGACTCCACCACCTCCCTGGGCAGCACATTCCAATGGCCAATCTCTGTGAAGAACTTCTTCCTAACATCCAGCCTAAACCTCCCCTGGCACAGCTTGAGACTGTGTCCTCTTGTTCTGGTGCTGGTTACCTGGGAGAAGAGACCAACCCCCACCTGGCTACAACCTCCCTTCAGGGAGTTGTAGAGAGCAAGGAGGTCACCTCTGAGCCTCCTCTTCTCCAGGCTAAGCAACCCCAGCTTACTCAGCTTCTCCTCACAGGGCTGTGCTCCAAACCCCTCTCCAGCTTTGTTGCCCTTCTCTGGACACCTTCCAGCAGCTCAACATCTTTCCTAAACTGAGGGGTCCAGAACTGGACACAGGACTCAAGGTGTGGCCTAAGCAGTGCTGAGTCCAGGGGCACAATGACTTCCCTGCTCCTGCTGGCCACACTATTCCTGATGCAGGCCAGGATGCCATTGGCCTTCTGGGCCTCCTGGGCACATTGCTGGCTCATGTTCAGCCTACTGTCAACCAGCACCCCCAGGTCCCTTTCTGCTTGGCTGCCCTCCAGCCACTCTGACCCCAGCCTGTAGCACTGCCTGGGGTTGTTGTGGCCAATGTGCAGAACCTGGCACTTGGATGTGTTCAGTCTCCTGCCCTTGGACTCTGCCCATCTGTCCAGCCTGTCGAGGTCCCTCTGCAGAGCTCTCCTATGCTCTAACAGATCAACTCCTGCCCCCAGCTTGCTGTCATCTGCAAATATACTGATGATGGACTCAATCCCCTCATCCAGATCATCAGTAAAGATATTGAACAGTCTGGGGCCCAGCACTGATCCCTGGGGGACACCACTGATGCCTGGCTGCCAGCTGGCTGTGGCACCATTCACCACCACTCTCTGGGCTCAGCCCTCCAGCCAGTTCCTAACCCAGCACAGAGAGCTGCTGTCCAAGCCAGGGGCTGACAGCTTGGTGAATGTGGGGTCTTTTTCTTACCATGTTTGTTATTGTGGCTTTTCAGGCATTTGGGGTATTGGAGTTGCAACCCAGAAAGCCAACTTGAACCAAATTCCGCTTGGTCGAGATGCCCATAGCCTGGTGATGAGGAACGACGGAGCTCTCTACTACAACAACGAAGAGAAAAACAGGCTACCAGCAAACAGCCTTCCCCAGGAGGGTGATGTGGTGGTGAGTGTCTTAAGGCTTCTTTGCTTCAGGAGCTGTTTGCAGATTCTTCTTGTTCATGGCTCTGTGGTCAAACTGACTGCTTTGGTCAAATTGTTGATACAAACTGACGTGTCACCAAGGTTGGAAGGGACCTCAAAGATCATCGAGTCCAACCTGTCACCACAGACCTCATGACTAGACCATGGCTCAAAGTGCCACATCTAATCCCCTCTTGAAACCCTCCAGGGATGGTGATTCCACCACCTCCCTGGGCAGCACATTCCAATGGCAAATGACTCTCTTGGTGAAGAACTTTCTCCTCACCTCCAGCCTAAACTTCCCCTGGCACAGCTTGAGACTGTGTCCTCTTGTTCTGGTGCTGGTTGCCTGGGAGAAGAGACCAACCCCCTCCTGGCTACAACCTCCCTTCAGGTAGTTGTAGAGAGCAATGAGGTCTCCCCTGAGCCTCTTCTTCACCAGGCTAAGCAACCCCAGCTCCCTCAGCCTCTCCTTGCAGGGCTGTGCTCAAGGCCTCTCCCCAGCCTCATTGCCCTTCTCTGGACACCTTCAAGTCTCTCAATGTCCTTCTTGAACTGAGGGGTCCAGAACTGGACACAGGACTCAAGGTGTGGCCTAACCAGTGCTGAGCACAGGGCACAATGACTTCCCTGCTCCTGCTGGCCACACTATTCCTAATGCAGGCCAGGATGCCATTGGCCTTCCTGGCCACCTGGGCACACTGCTGGCTCATGTTTAGGCAGCTGTCAATCCCCAGGTCCCTCTCTGTTTGGCAGCTCTCAGCCACTCTGACCCCAGCTCTGCATGGGATTGCTGTGACCAAAGTGCAGCACCTGGCACTTGGATTTGTTGAGTGCCATCCTGTTGGCCTCTGCCCATCTGTCCAGCTGTGTGGTGTTTGGACAGATCCACCCCTGGCAGAGCAGTGGACTTCATTCTTAGCATTGCTATGTTTCTGAGTGAGGGACTCACTTTGCCAGTGGTTGTAAAGTAGCTGCTGATGATCTGTTTCAGCTTGGTTGCAGTATCTACCTGATGCACAATTCCTGTCACAAGGGTCACAAGTTGGTGGAGGTGATACCTTCCCAAAAGAATAATGTACTGGACTGCATTGTCATGGCTTCATTGTTACTGGCATGCACCATGCCCAGGTGAACTCAAGAGTCCATAGCTACCTGCTTCGTGATTAGAAAGACACAGCTGAGCAGGGAGAGGTTCCAGGGGATAAATGTACTGCATTTTCAGCCAGACTTCTATAGGGAGGGAGAGGCATTAAGTGAGGAGGGGATGATGCTCACTGGGAAAACAATTAAGAATGGGAGCAAATGGAAAATCATAGAATCACAGAATCAGTCAGGGTTGGAAGGGACCACAAGGATCATCTGGTTCCAACCCCCCTGCCATGGGCAGGGACACCTCACACTAGATCAGGCTGGACAGAGCCTCATCCAGCCTGGGCTTAAACACCTCCAGGGCTGGGGCCTCAACCACCTCCCTGGACAACCCATTCCAGGGCTTCACCACTCTCCTGGGGAAGAACTTCCTCCTCACCTCCAGCCTCAATCTCCCCACCTCCAGCTTCATTCCATTCCCCCTAGTCCTATCACTCCCTGAGATCCTGAGCAGTCCCTCCCCAGCCTTCTTGTAGCTCCCTTCAGCTACTGGAAGGCCACAATGAGGTCACCTGGGAGCCTTCTCTTCTCCAGACTGAACAGCCCCAACTCCTTCAGTCTGTCCTCACAGGGGAGGAGCTCCAGCCCTCTGCTCATCCTCCTGGCCCTTAACATGTTTTGCACTTTGCTAATCCAGGTTACTCAAAACAGCTTTAAGTGGCTTTGTTCAGAGGGTTCTGTTTTATTGCTGTCTTTTTCTCAGTGTCCTCTTAGAGGGCATTTAGCTGTACAAATACACATGAAGTGTCAGGCTCATGCACATAAACTTGGTTGCTTTTCCATAGGGCATTACCTATGACCATGTAGAATTAAATGTGTACTTGAATGGGAAGAACATGCACTGCCCAGCGTCAGGGATCCGAGGCACTGTCTACCCCGTGGTCTATGGTAAGTCAGTGGGTTTCACTCTTTCCTGCCAGGGGTGATACTTTTGATACCAGGTCTGTGTTGTGAGCTACCTATTCTTCTTCTCACTTAAATGGAACACACAGCAACTTCTTTTCCCCTTTTTTCTTCATTTTCTTTTTCTCTTCTTTTTTCCTTTCCCCCCCTCTCCTCTCCTCTTTTCCCCCCCCTCCTCTCCTCTTTCCCCCCCCCTCCTCTCCTCTTTTCCCCCCCCTCCTCTCTCTTCCCACCCCCCTCTCTTCCCACCCCCCTCTCTTCCCCCCCTCCTCTCTCTTCCCCCCCTCCTCTCTCTTCCCCCCCTCCTCTCTCCTCTCTCTTTCCCTCCTCTCTCCTCTCTCTTTCCCCCCTCTCTCCTCTCTCTTTCCCCCCTCTCTCCTCTCTCTTTCCCCCCTCTCTCCTCTCTCTTTCCCCCCTCTCTCCTCTCTCTTTCCCCCCTCTCTCCTCTCTCTTTCCCCCCTCTCTCCTCTCTCTTTCCCCCCTCTCTCCTCTCTCTTTCCCCCCTCTCTCCTCTCTCTTTCCCCCCTCTCTCCTCTCTCTTTCCCCCCTCTCTCCTCTCTCCTTTCCCCCCCCTCCTTTCTCCCCCCTCTCTCCTTCCCCCCCTCTCTCCTCTCTCCTTCCCCCCCTCTCTCCTCTCTCCTTCCCCCCCTCTCTCACACCTCCGTTCCCCCCCTCTCTCCTCTCTCCCTTCCCCCCCCCTCCTCTCTCCTTTCCCCCCCTCTCTCCTCTCTCCCTTCCCCCCTCTCTCCTCTCTCCCTTCCCCCCTCTCTCCTCTCTCCCTTCCCCCCTCTCTCCTCTCTCCCTTCCCCCCCTCTCTCCTTTCTCTCCTCTCTCCCTTCCCCCCTCTCTCCTCTCTCCCTTCCCCCCTCTCTCCTCTCTCCTTTCCCCCCCTCTCTCCTCTCCCCTCTTTTCCCCCCCTCTCTCCTCTCCCCTCTTTTTCCCCCCCCTCTCTCCTCTCTCCTTTCCCCCCTCTCTCCTCTCTCCTTTCCCCCCCCTCCTCTCTCCTTTCCCCTCCTCTCTCCTCTCTCTTCCCCCACCTCTCTCCTCTCTCCTTTCCCCTCCTCTCTCCCCCCCCCCCCTCTCTCTTTTCCCCTTTTAATTTTTTTTCCCTTTTCTGTTTTCCTTTTTTCTCTTTCTTTTCCCCAACTGCAACAGTCAGTTGCATGAACAGACAAGCTGAGGAAAAATGCAGGAGTGTGTTTTCACTTCATCTTTGATGCCACTTAATAGTGAGGGGCAGAAGGCAGCGCTTGCTGAGCGCCTGCAGCGTCCACGTCCCACAGGCTGGGGAGTTGCTGCACTCAGTCTAAAAATTGCCAAGCAGACTAAAGTGAAACCTGGGGAAAAAAGAGAAACCAAACAAATTCACAGAATACATACCTGGCTGGAAGAGATCTCAGGAGAGATCTAGTCCAACCCTCAAATCCAAAGTGCTGTAGACTTGTGGGCTAGTCTGACCTAGCTCTGAAGTTTGTTATGGATGCCTGTTCATTACACATACTGCATTCACTGTTAAATACAAAGAGATACAGAATGGCTCTGTGTGGAATAGAACAGAATGGAATGGAATGGAATGGAATGGAATGGAATGGAATGGAATAGAATAGAATAGAATAGACCAGGTTGGAAGAGACCTTTGAGATCATTGAGTCCAACCTAGCACCCAACACCACCCGACCAACTAAACCATGCAACCAAGCACCCTGTCAAGTCTCCTCCTGAACACCTCCAGTGGTGGTGACTCCACCACCTCCTCAGGTTACTATTTCTTTCTCAAACAGTAGCTTCAGTGCAGTGCTAGAAGTGCAGCTTCTTACTGTGCAGTGGTACAGCTCTTCCCTGCTGCACCAAACGGACGCCCAGCTTGGAAACCCCACAAGTGGTGACCCACTTGGGGTAGCTGTTTTGGCAGCAGTCATCAGTGCAGCACAGCAGTTTTGAACAAGGCACAGATGCCATATCCAATTAATCCCTGCACAGGCAGTTTAAGAAAGAATTTATGAATTACAGAAGCTGGAACTCGGCCAAGGGATGTGTTAACAATTTACTCTCCCAGAACTTGGCGGTGGTTTGGTAGTTCCCAAGTAGTCAGAATCTGTTTAACATCTCATTTGAAAGGCAGCACTTCCCTTAGCTCAGTGCATCATCAGTGCTGTGCTCTGGGCTGGCTGGTAGCTTACAGCATGTGAGAACTGCTTGTTGTGTTCCCTGTGTTACTCCCACAGCCATCTCCAGTTTCTATTTCTTCCTCCTGTGTGAGCTTCATCTAAGTAGTAGCCTCTTCCAAAATGTTTTTTCCTCTTGAATCATAGAATCAATAAGGTTGGAAAAGACCACAGAGATCATCAAGTCCAACCTAGCACCCAACTCCTCAGGACTAACTAAACCATGGCTTCGGGTAGAGTAGAGTAGAGTAGAGTAGAGTAGAATAGAATTAACCAGGTTGGAAAAGACCTCTGAGATCATCAAGTCCAACCTATCACCCAACACCATCTGATCAACTAAACCATGGCACCAAGTGCCTCATCCAGGCTCTTCCTAAACACTTCCAGGGATGGTGACTCCACCACCTCCCTGGGCAGCACATTCCAATGGCAAATTAATCTTGCTGGGAAGAACTTTCTCCTCACCTTGTGCCTAAACTTCCCCTGGCACAGCTTGAGACTCTGTGCTCTTGTTCTGGTGCTGGTTACCTGGGAGAAGAGACCAACCCCCACCTGGCTACAACCTCCCTTCAGGGAGTTGTAGAGAGCAAGAAGGTCTCCCCTGAGCCTCCTCTTCTCCAGGCTAAGCAACCCCAGCTCCCTCAGCCTCTCCTCACAGGGCTGTGCTCCAGACCTCTCTCTCCCCAGCTTTGTTGTCCTTCCCTGGACACAGTCTAAAGCAGTCTAAAGCCTTTGAGGTCTGTAAATGTGGCTAACAAATGACTGGTGTATCTGGTCATTTCATCCTGTGTCCCTAAGCCACGTGATGGTGCTGCTAAGATGCTCCCACAGTCAGTCAGTAGCTGCCCTGCAGCACTGTGGGGTCTCCTTGGGCAAGAAAACTTCATGGGCAGTAGGAAGAGAGAGGCTAAGGGAGCTGGGATTGTTTAGCCTGGAGAAGAGGAGGCTCAGGGGAGACTTTCTTGCTCTCTACAACTACCTGAAAGGAGGTTGTAGCCAGGTGGGGGTTGGTCTCTTCTCCCAGGCAACCAGCACCAGAACAAGAGGACACAGTCTCAAGCTGTGCCAGGGGAAACTTAGGCTGGAGGTGAGGAGAAAATTCTTCCCAGGAAGAGAGATTGGCCATTGGGATGTGCTGCCCAGGGAGGTGGTGGAGTCACCATCCCTGGGGGTGTTCAAAAAGAGATTAGACGTGGCACCTGAAGCCATGGTTTAGTTACTCATGAGGTGTTGGGTGACAGCTTGGACTTGACGATCTCTGAGGTCTTTTCCAGCCTTATTGGTTCTATGAGTCTGTGAACTGCAGCTGATTGTTGCCCCTTCCCTGTGTTTTGGCAATGGTATTACACAGCCCAAAGAGTGTAGGTTGCCTTCAGGGGCTGTTTGGGGGCACTTTAAGCCTACTGCAGTCATCTTTTTCTGCCTAGAGAAACTCCATGCCTGGGGCACGCAGTGGCCTTTTATTGTCAGGCTCTTGTTCTCATCTTCCACAAGTGGGCATAATTTCATCATCATTACCACAGCTCTTCCATAGGACTGTAACAGTTGAAGCCTGCAAGTTGCTTTTGTCTGGGACTCCCCTGATACAAACCTCAACTGTAAATGTCCTTAATTTCCTGTGAATTGCTGCTCCCGGGGAGGGATTTGACTGCAGAGGAAGGTTTTTCAGCAGTTAGTCTGCCCATGATTCATACCAGAACTGCACATATTTTTTAAAGAGAAACATGACAGAGTAGGCAAACACTGTGTCAAGCTTAAGAATGCCAACCAGGAAAACAGACTTGCAGGTTGTTCCCTCCACCTGCTGTAGGGAACCTCAGGCGTTTGTGCAGAGGTGAGGCACAAACGCTGCAGAAGTAAGAGAGCGCTGTAGCAGTGTACTGGTAGGAGTTTGAACTGACCCTGGAAGGGGAAGAAGTCCTGCCTTGGCTCTGAGATCTCCAAATTCCAACCCAAAATATGGGAATGAAGCTGTTCTGGTTTGAGCTCATGTTGTTGGTGTGCTAGGTTCATCCTGGAAGAAGCTGCTTTTGGAAGAGATCTTGCTGTCCTGGCCAGCTGGGGGTGTGTTTGGTAATGCAGTGCATGAGAGCTTGGCTCTGAACAGTCTCAGCAGTTTCTTTGTTGTATTATAGAGTAGGATAGGATAGAGTAGAATAAGGACAGAATAGGATAGGATAGGATAGAGTAGGATAGGATAGAGTAGAATAGGATAGGATAGGATAGAGTAGAATAAGGATGGGATAGGATAGAGTAGAATAGGATAGAGTAGAATAAGGATAGAGTAGAATAAGGATAGGATAGGATAGAGTAGAATAGGATAGAGTAGAATAAGGATGGGATAGGATAGAGTAGAATAGGATAGGATAGAGTAGAATAAGGATAGAGTAGAATAAGGATAGGATAGGATAGAGCAGAATAAGGATGGGATAGGATAGAGTAGAATAGGATAGGATAGAGTAGAATAAGGATAGAGTAGGACAGGATAGAGTAGAATAAGGATAGGATGGGATAGAGTAGAGTAGGATGGGATAGAGTAGAATAGAATTAACCAGATTGGAAAAGACCTTTGAGATCATTGAGTCCAACCTATCACCCAACACCATCTAATCAACTCAACCATGGCACCAAGCACCCCATCCAGTCTCCTCCTAAACACCTCCAGTGATGGTGACTCCACCACCTCTCTGGGCAGCACATCCCAATGGCCAATCTCTCTCTCTATGAAGAATTTCTTCCTAACATCTAGCCTAAACTGCCCCTGGCACAGCTTGAGACTGTGTCCTCTTGTTCTGGTGCTGGTTGCCTATAGGTGATAGCTGTATTGGAGAATATTCCTTATGGCTAGCATATTGTGTGTAATCTAGTAGGGTGGTGTAAAAAGGGATCAAACCCTCTGTGTGTTCCTTCTCTAACTCCTGCTGTTTGGTTCTCTCCTGCAGTTGATGACAGTGCCATTCTGGATTGCCAGTTCAGTGACTTTTATCACACACCTCCACCAGGGTTTGAGAAGATCCTTTTTGAGCAGCAGATCTTCTGAGTGTCTTCCTGCCGAGCCCTTGCAGCCTGCACTGTTACAAAAGCGTTGTCCTCTTAAATAAAGCTTCACTTTCCTTTTAGGAGACATATCTATGTTTTTAGTAAGTACTTGTGGCTGCTGTCTGCAGAATGAATGTTAACTGCCACACCAGGGAACTGTTGCAAGTGGAGAGTTCTGGCAGTGGTTTTGGTTGGAAAGGGAGTGTTTGGGGGCAGCTTTCTCTCTGATGTGTCCTAGGTGTGTGGGGGGGATGTTGCTGTCATCAGTGTTACACTCAGTGTTTGGAATAGGCTGGAGCTCTGTAAAGCAAACAGTTATGATGCATATGATAGCTATGGAGGTGGAGAGGAGTTGTTTCCCAGCTGGTTTTTTTTCCCCCACACAGAAGTTATGTACTTTGTATGAAAGCATCACTGTGTTTCCAGCCTGTGATTGGGAGTTGCAGTGTCCCAGTTGTGCACAGTGAGTAATGGCATAACTGCTAGCTGGATACAGCTGGGGACCTTTTGGCTGCTCCTTCCTTTTGGTTGCTGCTTCCTTTTGGCTGCTCCTTCCTTTTGGCTGCTCCTTCCTTTTGGCTGCTCCTTCCTTTTGGTTGCTGCTTCCTTTTGGTTGCTGCTTCCTTTTGGTTGCTGCTTCCTTTTGGTTGCTGCTTCCTTTTGGTTGCTGCTTCCTTTTGGTTGCTGCTTCCTTTTGGTTGCTGCTTCCTTTTGGTTGCTGCTTCCTTTTGGTTGCTGCTTCCTTTTGGTTGCTGCTTCCTTTTGGTTGCTGCTTCCTTTTGGTTGCTGCTTCCTTTTGGTTGCTCTTTCCTTTTGGTTGCTGCTTCCTTTTGGTTGCTGCTTCCTTTTGGTTGCTGCTTCCTTTTGGTTGCTGCTTCCTTTTGGTTGCTGCTTCCTTTTGGTTGCTCCTTCCTTTTGGTTGCTGCTTCCTTTTGGTTGCTCCTTCCTTTTGGTTGCTCCTTCCTTTTGGTTGCTCCTTCCTTTTGGTTGCTCCTTCCTTTTGGTTGCTCCTTCCTTTTGGTTGCTCCTTCCTTTTGGTTGCTCCTTCCTTTTGGTTGCTCCTTCCTTTTGGTTGCTCCTTCCTTTTGGTTGCTCCTTCCTTTTGGTTGCTCCTTCCTTTTGGTTGCTCCTTCCTTTTGGTTGCTCCTTCCTTTTGGTTGCTCCTTCCTTTTGGTTGCTCCTTCCTTTTGGTTGCTGTTGTTTCCTTTCCAAGTGTAATTTAATCTGTTCCCTCAGTCTTACACCAGCAAATGTGACTTAACCTGTTTCTCCTGGCTTTTCATCTGCTTTTATTGACACCAACAGTAGGGCACTCTCTAGTCATACCTTTCTGCTGAACCTTGAAGAGTAAACCTCAGCATGAGGTGGGGTTTCTTTGGAGGGTCACCACACTGTGTTGCTGTGGTAGGACAGTAAGTCCAGAGCACTCAGCTTGGGTATGCAGAGAGCCAGGTGGAGGGTGTGAGATGTTCTGGTGAAGCCTTATGTCTAAACTGTAAATGAGATTATTCTTTTATGGAATAGTGTATTTAATTTCTTTGTGAACCATTGATAAATTATTAATGGCTAAGACATTGTTATAAAATGTGATGCCCCTGAGTATAAATTGTGAGATGCTTTTTTTCCACCCCCCCCCTTCCCTCTTGTCATATTTAATATACTTCCTAGAGGCAATCTTTCTGGTAAAGAAAACCTTAACACTGGATGTTTGGGGTGGTGTTGTTCTTGGTCTGGGCTCTTCCTGGGTTAATGTGTTTGCATAAATGGATTCTTTGATTTCAGTATTTTTAGAAATGAGATTTTCAAATACAAAGCCTTCTCCAAGCCTTCCACCTTATGATGTTCTGCTCTCTTGTCTTTTTATTCCAGTAGCTCCTTGTCCTGGTTTGAGGCCAGGCAGATCCTCTCCTGCCCCTCAGAGGTGCAAAAGAATGGCACTCATCACACAAATGGATTGCAGGAGTGATGGAGAGTTTAAATGGGAAAGCAGTGAGTGTTGTACAGCAGCTACAAGCACAGTGACAAAAGAAACCTGAAGTGTACAGAGTCCCTTCCAGCACACCCAAAGGTCCCCAGCGTTTCCCATCTCCCCACCTGAGGGTACACCCCAAACCCCCAGGGCTCTTTCTTCCTCCCTCCCCCCTCCTCCAGCTAGGCTAACCTCAGGCTGGCCAAGTCTGAGACTGCCCCTCCCCCTTCTCCTACTGGCATTAGGCCTAGCCAGGCCTAAGAGGCCCTGAGATAACTCCCCTGATAGGGAGCATCTCCCACGGGAGCAGAGAGGGAAGAAAGAGGAAGTAAATGACTTTGCAGATGGATTTATAGGGTGCAGGATATTATGGGTATGAAATATGCTATTTCCTGTGTCCACCTTATTGGGCTGGACCCTCTGGACACTGGAGGTGTAGCTTATGTGGCAGGAACAGGAGGGACCCAGCCTAAAGTGCCACACTGGTGTTTTCCTTCCTTTCAGCCTTGATGTCACACAGCAGGGCTGGGTGGAATTGTTGAACCTGAAAAGAAGGGTGAAGCCCATGTCAGCATTGTGGTACAAAGCTTGGGAGACAGAGTGCACTTTTATCTTCTTCCCTTGCAAGCTGCTTTGCTTTGCTGTGCTCAGCTCCATGATCTAAGTTGAATGGAAATGCTCACATGCTTCATTTCAGTTTCGCTGGTAGATGTGGCACCAGCTGTCCCTGCCAGGGCAGAGGCTTCTGGGGTGGGTTGACCCTGGTTGGATGCCAGGTGCCCACCAAACCACAGAATCACAGAATTTCAGGGGCTGGAAGGGACCTGGAAAGATCATCCAGCCCAACCCCCCTGCCAGAGCAGGATCACCTACACCAGATCCCACAGGAACACATCCAGGTGAGTTTTGAGTATCTCCAGAGAGGAAGACTCCACAACCGCCTGGGCAGCCGCCTGTGTCACCTCCTTAGCTGGACAGGGTAGAGGCTTGTGGGTCAGGCTAATGGAACACAGCCCTATGAGGAGAGACTTGAGGGAGCTGGGGTTGCTTAGTCTGGAGAAGAGGAGACTCAGGGGTGGCCTCATTGCTCTCTACAACTACCTGAAGTGGGGTTGTAGACAGGCAGAGGTTGGTCTCCTCCCAGGCAACCAGCACCAGAACAAGAGGACACAGTCTCAGGCTGCACCAGGGGAAGTTTAGGCTGGAGGTTAGGAGGAAGTTTTACACAGAGAGTGATTGGCCATTGGAATGGGCTGCCCAGGGAGGTGGTGGAGTCACCATCACTGGAGGTGTTCAGGAGGAGACTTGACAGGATGCTTGGTGCCATGGGTTAGTTGATTAGGTGGTGTTGGGCGATAGGTTGGACACGATGATCTTGAAGGTCTCTTCCAACCTGGTTTATTCTATTCTATTCTCCTATTCTATCACTTACTGGTTACTGTCATGGGCAAAGCAGGCTCCACTTGGGGAAAATTCATTTCATTCATTACCAATCAAATCAGAGTAGAGTGATGAGAAACAAACCCAAATGTTGAAACACCTTCCCCTCACCCCTTCCTTCCTCCCAGGCTTCACTGGGAGACCCAGTGACACAGACCATGCAAAGGGCTGAGATACCTCTCTTGCTTCAGTCTTTACTAGCAAGATGAGCCTTCAGGAATCCCAGAGACTGTAGGCAAAGGCTAAAGCAAGGAAGTTGTGCCCTTGGTGGAAGGCCAGGTAAGCAAACTAAACATCCACAGGCCTGTGACGAAGTGCACCCACGAGTGCTGAGATTGCTGTCTCACAGACATCAGACAGCAGGCTTGATAACCTCTGGTCAGTCATGGTAACTGGGAGAAGCACCTGAAGGCTGCAGGAGAGCAATGCCATTCCTATTACTAGGAAGAGTGACCTACAGGCCAATCCTCCTCAACTGAATCTCTGGGAAGGTGATGTAGCATCTAATCCTGGAAAGCATTAGGAGTAGTCAGCATGGCCTCATCAAGGGGAAATCATGCTTGGCCAACTTCATAAACTTCTGTGGTAAAATGCCTGGCCTGGTAGATGAGGAGAGAGCAGGGGATATTGTTTAGCTTGACTTCATTAAGACCTTCGATACTGTCTCCTATAAGATCCTTACAGGCAAGCTGCAGTTCTATGGGCTGGATAGGCAGCTGGACTGAAAACTGGCTGTGTGAATGGGTCCAGAGAGTGGTGAGCAGTGGCATGAAAGTTAGTTTGGGGACACTACCTAGAGGTATATCCATGTGGTCACTACTGGGTCTAGTCCTGTTGAACATCTTGACTAGCAATCTGGATGATGGGGCAGAGTGTGCCCTCAGCAGGTTTGCAAATGACACAGAACTGGGAGGAGTGGCTTAACTATGCCAGAGGGTTTTGCTGCCTGCCAGAGGGACTGCAACAAGCTGGAGAAAAGGCTGACAGGAACCTCCTGAAGGTCAAAAAAGGGAAGTGCACAGTTCTGCAGATGGGGAGGAACAGCCCCAGGTGCCAGGACATACTGGGAGCTTGACAGAAAAGGACCTGGCAGTCCTGCTGGACAGCAAGATGAACCAGCAAGATATGCCCTCATAGAATTAGATGTATTAGATGTTTTACCACCAGATCAAGAGAAGTGATCCTTCACCTCTGCTCAGTGCTGGCAAGGCCACACACGGAGCTGTGTCCGGTCGTGGGCGTCTTGGTACAAGAGAGATGTGAACGTGATGTGTGCCCAACACCTCAGGACTAACTAAACCATGGCACCAAGTGCCACATCCAATCCCCTCTTGAACACCTCCAGTGATGGTGACTCCACCACCTCCCTGGGCAGCACATTCCAATGGCCAATTAATCTTTCTGGGAAGAACTTTCTCCTCACCTCCAGCCTAAACCTCCCCTGGTGCAGCTTGAGACTGTGTCCTCTTGTTCTGGTGCTGGTTGCCTGGGAGAAGAGACCGACCCTTACCTGGCTACAGCCTCATTTCAGGTAGTTGTAGAGAGCAAGAAGGTCTCCCCTGAGCCTCCTCTTCTCCAGGCTAAGCAACCCCAGCTCCCTCAGCCTCTCCTCACAGGGCTGTGCTCCAGACCTCTCCCCAGCCTTGTTGCCCTTCTCTGGACACCTTCAAGTGTCTCAATGTCCTTCTTAAACTGAGGGGCCCAGAACTGGACACAGGACTCAAGATGTGGCCTAACCAGTGCTGAGCACAGGGCACAATGACCTCCCTGCTCCTACTGGCCACACTATTCCTGATGCAGGCCAGGATGCCATTGGCCTTCTTGGTCACCTGGGCACACTGCTGGCTCATGTCCAGCCTACTATCCACCAGTACCCCCAGGTCCCTTTCTGCCTGGCTGCTCTCCAGCCACTCTGCCCCCAGCCTGTAGCACTGCATGGGGTTGTTGTGGCCAAAGTGCAGCTCCTGGCACTTGGACTTGTTAATGCCAAGAGTGTTAAACTTCCAAGAGTGAGGAGGTGATAAGACAGGTCTCTTTGTGAGCTGCCTTCTATGAGAGACCATTTTTCCCCCTTTTTTCCCCTCTCCAGACATTTTAGCTTTTCCTTGCCCCTTTTCTACCCTGCTTTGGACCTGAGGAAGCCCACCTGATCTGGCTGCCAAGATGAGTCAGCAGAAGAGACTCTCTCTCCCCCCACGTGGTCCAAACCACTGACACTTCGAGGGAAGAGAAATAGTTGCTTAGACACTGGAATTTCCTTTGCTGCAGTCAGGAGAGGTGGGCTGGGGATGAAATGAATTTGAGAGAACATTCCTGTGGGGAGTCATCTGCTAAAACCCCAGAGATCCTGTGTGCAGAGAAGTGCATAAATAAAACTAAGGTCACTTTTCTCTGATTTCAGAACATGTCAAGAGCAGGGGGAAAAAAAAGAAGCTCTTTGTGTATGTGTATCTAGGTTGCATTCTGCCTGCAGTCTAATTCAAGATTACACAGGGAGAGGAAAAAAATAGAAGCCAAATCACATCCATAGAAAACTCTGGCATATTTAGCAGACAAGACAGAGCCTAGCTTCAAGAAGCATGAAGATTTGAGTCATATTTCTTGGATGTACTCATTCTGTTGGCAAGCAGCACGTGTCACAATCCCCACTGCTGAGGAAGCTGAATTCCCTTCTACTTCCAAGCATCCACGCTCAGCCTGGGATGGCTTTATGACCACCTCACCAGTGACAAGACATGGTACTGCACCGTGGCGGTGTGGTGAGGATTTTGGGGTGGAAAAAGTGCAGCTCTTGGCCAAAGTAAACTCTGGCAAAATGGAGATAAGCTGCTGGGAGCAGCATCTTTCAGGCAGGTCGGTGGAATTCCCCAGACAAAGTCATCTTTTCCTGTACGCAGGATGGAAGTAGAGCTTCCCCCTCCGGGGGAGGGACATCAGGAGAACAGATCTGGGGTGTGTGAGGCAGCCAGGGCCATGTTCAGACTGCTTCTACCCTAATGCCTGTCACAACTCCATCTCTTCACTGTCTGGGCAATCAAGTCTGAGCAGTCTGAATCACTCATGACTAATCTGAATGTAGTAGTTATAACTCCTAAATTAAGCTCCTCGAGTAGGGGGTGTGAACACACCTTCAGATGTTACAGTAAAGGGAGGGCCAGCTAATTATCTTAAGAGTCTCTATTTTGCCAGAGATTGCTTCAGGAGAGGATTGGGCTGCTTGGAGCTTGTTTCCTCCTTTCTCATCTAATTCATCATCTGTTTTTCCTTTCAGCTGCTCTAAAGGCCCGTTTTTCCCACTAGTGTTACAGCAAGCAGCACACCAGCCACTTCTTTGTCACAGGCTGACAGGTCTCAAATTCTGGGAAGCTTTGCCTCTGCTGAAAAAGCAGTGGTCAACATAATCCTGTCCACTAACCCCCTGGGGGAGATGCATGTCGCACAGCTAAAGAGCTCTGCTGATGCTGCTTGAATGATTTCCTCAGACAGGCTGAGCAGGAGTGACAGATGGCCTTTTTTCCCTTTTCTCCACCTATTGCTGGAGCTTTTCCTTGCAGAGCTGTGCTGATTGGGATAAGAAAGCAAACCAAGCTGCCTGGAGGCTTCTCAGCACTAGTGGCACATTGAAAGTTTGGGCTCCAGGGAGAGGAGTCAGAGTTGGACCAAACAGTGAGGGAAAGCCCCAAGTCCTCTGCGTTTGCTGCCCCTGCTGCTGGTCCAGCATGTTGGGAAGGGAATA
Source organism: Dryobates pubescens (assembly GCF_014839835.1). NCBI lineage: Eukaryota > Metazoa > Chordata > Aves > Piciformes > Picidae > Dryobates > Dryobates pubescens. The sequence continues at coordinate 43,743,990 of NC_071618.1, read as the reverse complement.
GCCAGTGCCTGTAACTGGTGGGGGAATCACACCTCACCCACCTCATCCAGCAGGGCTCTGGTAGAGCTCTACCCTGAATACTTTGTCTCAGGTCACATAAAGTCTGAATCAGGTGAACCAAACCAGCTCTGCGGATGAGATGAGGGAAGCGCTGGTATCCCCAGCTAGCACAACTCTGCAAGTGGGGAGGAACTTCTGGGCTAATGAGAGTTAAACTGTCAAAAATGCTGCCTGGAGCTGCAGCACTGTGTTCAGGAGGGTGTTATCCTGCTAAAAAAAAAGGATTCCAGTTTTACTGAAATAGCTCTGTCCTTGCCAGACGTGCTTTGCAGGATAGCAAGCTGCTATTCCAGTGCTGATAAAGCCCTCCTGTTGTGCAGATAGCCTCAGCACCACCGCTCTTCCTGCTCCTCTGCAGAACGGCAAGCATAATATTTCTGCTCCCTTCCCCTTTTTCTTCACCCAGAGAGCCAGGGATGTCAGAGCCATCCTGGGGAAATGGCCAGATCCCCTAGGTTTAGCTGTCAATTCGGCTCTGCATCCGTCGCTCCACAATGAGCCTCCCACTGAGGGCAGCTGTGGGGGAAGGTAGGCTGTGACCTTGTGCAGCGATGAACTGCTTTGCTCTGCTTTATTGTTTAGTGCCTTATTGTTGCTTTCAGGGTTGCTCTGTAAGAAAGTAAGTTCCCTTTTAGGGCCATCTCTGTTTCTGCCCTTTGTTTCTCTTCCTTCCTTCTTTTCCTGTCTCTGGGTGTAGTGACGCCCATGATTTATACCAGTGCAAACCCTCTCGCACTGACTTCAGAGGAATCTGTGGCTGCTGCTGTTAGCCTCCCTGCTGAATTGCTTGGTGGCTTGGACTCCTCCTAGAGCCTGTAGTTATCCTACACTAGATTAGGTGACAATCCATCCCTGCCCAGCTCCTCTGCTGGTCTGCATGGTCTTGCTGTGGTGTGTAGCTGTGCTGGCCTGCAGCCAGGCTCCACTCCTTCATGTCCCTGCGCCCCAGAAAATACATGTGACATGTTCTTTTAAGTTAGCTCAGTACTTTCACCTGGTCCTGCTTTCCTTATCCTCTAAGGAGAGGAATAAGCACAAGTGCTGAACACTCAGAAAAACTGCTTTACAGAATCACAGAATCAGCCAGGTTGGAAGAGACCTCCAAGATCATCAAGTCCAACAGATCACCCAGCCCTATCTACTCAACTAGACCATGGCAATAAGTGCCTCATCCGGTCTCTTCTTAAACACCTCCAGGGATGTTGACCCCACCACCTCCCTGGGCAGCCCATTCCAAACAGAAAGGGACCTGGGGGTGCTGATTGACAGCTGCCTAAACATGAGCCAGCAGTGTGCCCAGGTGGCCAAGAAGGCCAAGGGCATCCTGGCCTGCATCAGGAACAGTGTGGCCAGCAGGAGCAGGGAAGTCATTGTGCCCCTGGACTCAGCAATGGTTAGGCCACACCTTGAGTCCTGTGTCCAGTTCTGGGCCCCTCAGTTTAAGAAGGACATTGAGACACTTGAACGTGTCCAGAGAAGGGCAATGAGGCTGGGGAGAGGCCTTGAGCACAGCCCTGTGAGGAGAGGCTGAGGGAGCTGGGGTTGCTTAGCCTGGAGAAGAGGAGGCTCAGGGGAGACCTCATTGCTGTCTACAACTCTCTGAAGTGTGGCTGTAGCCAGGAGGGAGTCGGTCTCTTCTCTCAAGCAACCAGCACCAGAACAAGAGGACACAGTCTCAAGCTGTGCCAGTGGAAGTTTAGGCTGGAGGTGAGGAGAAAGTTCTTCACAGAGAGAGTTGTTCATCATTGGAATGTGCTGCCCAGGGAGGTGGTGGAGTCACCATCCCTGGAGGTGTTCAAGAGGGGATTGGATGTGGCACTTGGTGCCATGGTCTAGTCATGAGGTCTGTGGTGACAGGTTGGACTTGGTGATCTTTGAGGTCTCTTCCAACCTTGGTGATTCCAAAGGGCAATCACTCTTTCTGTGAAGAGTTTCCTTCTAAGAAGAGGAGAGCAGTGAGTGCCCTCCGAGGCTGCTGCTCTCGGCGTGTTCCCGAGAGAGCTTCCCTCTGACATGGAAGGCATTATTCTGAGGAGTACTTGATGGTCACAAGTGATACTGCATATGGATTCATGGGGCCATCTAAATGCATCACTGTTGAAATCTGTTTTCTAATGCCATTAATGATGTTAATTAAGAATCATAGAATTGTTAGGGTTGGAAGGGACCTCAAGGATCATCTAGTTCCTAGACCTCAAGGATCATCTAGTTCCAGCCTCCCTGCCATGGGCAGGGACACCTCACACTACAGGAGGTTGCTCACAGCCACATCCAGCCTGGCCTTAAAAAGCTCCAGGGATGAGGCTTCCACCACCTCCACCTGTGCCATTCTCTCACCACACTCATGGGGAAGAACTTCTTCCTAACATCCAATCTGAATCTCCCCACTTCTACTTTTGTTCCATGCCCCCCAGTCCTATTACTCCCTGACACCCTAAAAAGTCCCTCCCCAGCTTTCTTGTAGCCCCCTTCAGATACTGGAAGGCCACAATGAGGTCTCCTTGGAGCCTTCTCTTCTCCAGACTGAACAGCCCCAACTCCCTCAGTCTGTCCTCAGAGCAGAGCAGCTCCAGCCCTCTGCTCATCCTCATGGGCCTTCTCTGGACACCTTCCAGCACCTCCAGATCCTTCCTGTAATAGAAGCTCCAGAACTGGAGGCAGGACTCCAGGTGGGGTCTCAGCAGAGCGGAGCAGAGGGGGAGAATCCCCTCCCTGGCCCTGCTGGCTGTGCTTCTCTTGCTGCAGCCCAGGCTGTGATTTGCTTCCTGGGTGAAGAAGACTTTTCTTCCTTTTTTCTGTAATTAATTTTAATTGCAGGAAACAAACAGCAACCCTGTCTGCTTCCAGATAGGTCAGGAGACCTGCAAAACAGTTACTAGCAACATTACTTGCATTTGCAAGAAGTATTCCTGGGGGTTTTTTTTTCCCCCCCAGTATATTCTAATGAATTTCTCTAATCGTGGTAACCCCTCCATAAACATCCCACGGTGTGGGGGTAGCATTTTAATCAGCAAGCTCTGGTGGAAGGTGAAATACTCAAGATGAAGGGAGAAATCTGAGTATCAAGTGTCTGGGCAAACAGGCTGCTTTTGGCCATGGTGACCTTCACAACCACTTCTTGAGGTTAGACCCATAAAAACCGTCTTTAAGACCTCTGCAAATGAAATGAGCTGATGAAGGAGTCCTCAGGAGGGGACAGGCTTGCAGTCAGATGGGAACAAAGCTCACAGGAGAGGAAACACAATTTAGTGGATGCTAATTTGCACCTATAAACTAGTGGGTGCAAAAGCAGCTGGGATTGAATTCCCTGTTCCTTCTTGGCTGTTAAAGACATGACCAAAAAAAATCTGCAGCATTAATGGCTTAATTACCCTTGGAGAAAGGCTCTCAAGGGTAAGTGAAGAGGAGCAGAGAGAAAAGAGGAAACCCAGGGTTTAAGTCTAGCAGCAGCACCAAGAAGTCTGGCTACAGATGCCCAGAAAGTTGCTACTGCCTCTTCTTCTGCTCCCACTTACATGGTAGGCCAGCTGCATGGTGGAGCACACTACTGCTTCAGAAATGGAATGGTGTGTACTCAGAGAATGTTAGGTGTTGGAACAGTCTTCCAGAGGTCATTGAGGCCAGGCCCCCTGCCCAAGCAAGATCATCCAGGGCAGGCCCCACAAGAACACACCCAGCTGGGTTTTGAAAGTCTCCAGAGAAGAAGACTCCACAACCTCTCTGGGCAGCCTGCTCCAGTGCTCTGTCACCCTCACCACACAGAAGTGTCTCCTCGTGTTGAGGTGGAACCTCCTGTGCTCTAGCTTGTAGCCTTTGTTCCTTGTCCTCTCACTGGGCACCACCAAAAAGAGACTGGCACCTTCATCTTGACACCCACCCCTCAGATACTTACAGACATTGACAAGATCCCCTCTCAGCCTTCTCCTCTTGAGACTAAACAGCCCCAGCTCTCTCAGCCTTTTCTCACAGGAAAGCTGTTTGAGTCCCACAGTCATCCCTGCAGCTCTCCATTGGACTCTCTCCAGCAGATTGCTGTTTCTCTTGAACTGGACCCCAAAACTGGACAGAATATTCCAGGTGTGGCCCCACCAGGGCAGAGCAGAGGGGGAGAAGAACCTCCCTAGACCTGCTGGACACACTTGTCTTGATGCACCCCAGGATGCCATTGGCTCTCTTGGCCACAAGGGCACATTGTTGTCCCATGGAGAACTTGCTGTCCACCAGCACTCCAAGGTCTTTCTCCATGGAGCAGCTTTCCAGCGGGATGCCCCCTGGTCTGTACTGGTGCCTGGTTTTATTCCTCCCCAGATGCAGGACTCTTGTCCTTATTGGACTTCATGAGGTTTGTCTTCACCCATCTCTTCAGCTTGCCCAACTCTTACTGAATGGCAGCACAGCCTTCCAGTGTCAGACACCCCCCTCCCAGTTTCATCTCATCAGCAAACTCAATCCCCTCATCCAGGTCGTTGATAGTGAGTAATCAGGGAGGACACTTGCTAAATTCATGGTTGAGTACTATTACTGTTATGATTATGATTACTATTACTATGATTACTATTACTATTGCTATGGCTATTGCTATTACTGCTGCTATGGCTATTGCTGCTGCTATGGCTATTGCTATTACTGCTGCTATGGCTATTGCTGCTGCTATGGCTATTGCTGTTACTGCTGCTATGGCTATTGCTGCTGCTATGGCTATTGCTATTACTGCTGCTATGGCTATTGCTGCTGCTATGGCTATGGCTATTACTGCTGCTATGGCTATGGCTATTGCTATTACTGCTGCTATGGCTATTGCTGCTGCTATGGCTATTGCTATTACTGCTGCTATGGCTATTGCTGCTGCTATGGCTATTGCTATTACTGCTGCTATGGCTATTGCTGCTGCTATTATCCCTGTGGACACTCTGATAAACCCATTTTAAGCATGCCAGCCTCTGCAGTGTGCATGCCCAGCGAATGCACCCTCTGTGACTCTGAGGTGATAAATTCCTGGGGGTGCTCCTAGTCCTCACACCAGTTTTTTATTTGGAAAGGAGTGGGGCAGTTGAGAAGATTGAGCTGCAGCCTGACCCAACCCTTCACAATGCACCGAGGAGTTGCAGTGGCAGAGTTCTTGCCTCAGACACATGGGTCGGCTCACCAGCTGCTCTCCCCTCCCGGACCCTGGCTCATCTCGGACAGCCATCGGTCTTTTCCCTCCTACCTTGCGAAACTCCCTGTAACAGCCTGGGTGCAAACACCTTTGTCCAAAACTCCAAGCGACAAGAGCAGATGCTTTTGTGGGTGAACAGAAGGCCTGGAGAAGGGCAGAGTAAATGAACAGCAAAACCCAAGCGTGCGATATTGCCACACAGAGAGGAGCTCTCCCCGCAGAACGAGGCAATTAGCATGTACAAACTCATTCCAGTGGGCCGGGAGGAAGCAGGAGGCAGGTTATTTAAACGAATTGCCACGTAGCCCGTGATTATCATTAGGATTCATTCAGACCCAGGCATTCAGTAAAGCTTCTGCTCGGCGGCTGCCTCTATCAGTACCTATTGTTTCATAATCTCACCATACTTGACGCTTTTTTTATCCCAGCCGAGTCTGCCTGGCTCATTCCCCTCCCCGGTGACTAAGCCGGAGCGCGTTAACAATGCAGGGCTTCATTCGGCTCTTTCTCTCCCGTTAGCGGAAAGAGAGATGTCTTCTCCCCTAATTGCAGAGAATCTCTTCAGCTTTGCAATTGCTCTATTGAAAGATTGGTTAGGGGAAGGCACAGGGATATACATAAATCCGAGTACTCCCTGGCGGGGGACGTAATCGCCCTCTGCCTCCAAGCACGGCAGAGCCCTTCTGAACTGCCCCGCACAGGCAGGGCTCTGTGAGACAGGCAGGAGCCTCACACATGGCTCAAGCAGCCACAGGTTCTTCTCCTTCATCCCAACCGGATGGCTCCCCTCTGCTAACAGCAGTGAGGCTCAGGCAAGCTCTCTGGAGCCAGATCTGGCCATTCCTGGCTGCTCTCCACCCAGGCAGCTCACACATGGGGTCTGCAGTCGAGCAGGGCAGGAATATGCCACTGAGCACAAAGCCTGCCCTTTGTACCCCCACTGCATGCTTCCCACAGGGAAGGAATCACTTTGGGGTAATTCTTCCTCTCCTTTGCAAAAAGATGGGGCTTCTAACATCTATTTCCAGTTCTCAGTGTTTTTTCTCCCTCTGTTCTGCTTCAGAACTAATCAAACATTTTTCTTAGAGTAGAGTAGAGTAGAGTAGAGTAGAATAGAATAGAATAGAATAGAATAGAATAGAATAGAATAGAATAGGAGTGGAGTAGAGTAGAGTAGAGTAGAGTAGAGTAGAGTAGAGTAGAGTAGAGTAGAGTAGAGTAGAGTAGAGTAGAATAGACCAGGTTGGAAGAGACTTTCAAGATCATTGTGTCCAACCTATTATCCAACACCAGCTAATCAACTAACCCATGGCACCAAGCACCCCATCCAATCTCCTCCTAAACACCTCCAGCGATGGTGACTCCACCACCTCCCCGGGCAGCACATTCCAATGGGCAAATTGATGCTTTGGGGGCATTGACCTAACTGTGGGGAAATCTGCCTTCCCAAATGTCAGGAGGAGCAGCCTGGTCATCTCCAAGCAGCCTCAAAACCTTGCATGGCCAGCTTTCCCATGGCACCTCTGTGATGGCCCCCGTGCTCAGAGTCTGGTGGCAGGTGGATTGCGGCACCAGGAATCCCATCCCTCCCCAAGCCCCAGCATGCTTAAATCTCCCTTGGCATCTTCCCTTGTCCCTTCTCTCCTCTTCCATGAATGTCTGTGCCTCCCAGCACGGGCTGAGCACATCCAGTGCCTGTGCCACCTCACCACATGGTCACACAGACTTGCCTTTGCTCCCTTTTCTCCTTTTCCCAGGAACATGCCAGAAAACCACTCAAAACACCTGCAGAGTGCTAGCCCCAATCTCTTCCACCAAACCTCCACATCTCTTCTATCAGAACCTCTAAATGACATTTTCAAGAGGAAGTTGGAGCATTCCTCAGGGTGGAATAAACTGATTGGAACAACTGGGTTGTGTTTTGCCTTTCCACAGGCCGTGCTTCAAAGATGTGCTCTTCACAGCATCAAAGCCTCTCCACCCATGACCGAAAGGAAAGTGCAGCACTAGGTACATGGAATGCAAAGTGCAGCTTAAACATATTACAGAATCACAGGGTGGAAGGGACCTTGAGAGATCATCCAGTCCAACCCCCTTGCCAGAGCAGGATCACCTGTAACAGATCACACAGGAACAGGTTAGGAACTGGCTGGAGGGCCAAGCCCAAAGAGTGGTGGTGAATGGTGCCACAGCCAGCTGGCAGCCAGGCACCGGTGGTGTGCCCCAAGGATCAGACCTTATGGTTGGCTACAACTCCCTGAAGGGAGGTTGTAGCCAGGTGGGAGTTGGTCTCTTCTCCCAGGCAAGCAGCACCAGAACAAGAGGACACAGTCTCAAGCTGTGCCAGCAGAGGTTTAGGCTGGATGTTAGGGGGAAGTTCTTCCCAGAAGGAGAGATTTGCCATTGGGATGTGCTGCCCAGGGAGGTGGTGGAGTCCCCATCACTGGAGGTGTTTAGGAAGAGCCTGGATGAGGCACTTGGTGCCATGGTTTAGTTGATTAGATGGTGTTGGGTGAGATGGTGTTGGGTGACAGGTTGGACTGGATGATCTCAGGTCTTTTCCACCCTGATTAATTCTATTCTATTGTAATACTACAGAACAATACAAATCCCTACCTCTGCACTCTGCTCATATATTTCCATTGATAAAGATCTGTTATGGCCATGCACTGTACCCCACTCAGTGATTTTACCTCAAATAAGACGTTTTTCAGACTAACCCTTTCCCATCTGTCTGAGAAGCCTGTGCCCAGAGGCACATACCTGTGGTTCACACACTGCAGATGGGGATGGAGAGGGGGTCTTGGAGGAGCTTCTGTGCAGTGAGTGGGGAGACCTTCAGGAAGAGCAGGATGAGGGCTTGGCTTTAGGTTGTACCTTGTTTGTGAGAGAAGAAAGTGCTTACTCTGCTCACTCCACTTGCTGGTGCCTGAAGCTGTTCCTCTGCAGGTTAAAGTAACCCTGTGCTAGACCAGATCTGAACAATACAGGAGGAGGACCATGTTAAGTGGGACAAGTAGCTGTGCTCAGCACAGTGAACTGTCACCCAGAGGTCTCTATGCCCCAGACCATCCAGGGTGGGCTTGGATAGGATGCAGATCCCTGCCTCTTGCTGCTTGTGCTTTCTAAGCCTGGGATGCATTGATGCTGTGTCCCCAAGTTTGAACCACTTCCAAGCTTCAGAAGCATCTTGCTCCTCTAGAGCAGAAGCTTGGTGTAGTGCACCCAAAAAAGTGCTTCCCAGTGCAAAACTGGATTGGGACCTGGAATTGTGTGGCATGGCAGCTGGGCAGATGTGCTCAGCAGCCTTAAGTCAGCAAAAATGCTGAGCAGTGAGAACCAAAAGCAAAGGCAGGTATCCAAGAAGTGGTTTTACCTTCACTTTGAGAGGCCAGCCAGCAGTGCTAACCCAGCCTTCCCATCCTAAGGCTTTTGAGTTAATAGAGGCAGATGAAATCCCTAAATAGAGAGCAAAAGAGGAAAATGCAGGAACCAAAAATAGCAGCAGTTTGCACTTTCTGTTTTCTGAATCATGCAGACACACTAACAAGGACATCTTCAGTCTGTGCTCCCTCCAGAAGGGGAAAGCCACACTAAATGCTAACAGAAGCACCTCATCTGCACTTAATATCGATTCCCCCGCCCCTGATTTTCTCATCTGTGAATTGTTACGTTCAGGCAGTGCTACAGGCTGGGGGCAGAGTGGCTGGAGAGTGGCCAGGCAGAGAGGGACCTGGGGGTGCTGCTTGATGGTAGGCTGAACATGAGCCTGCAGTGTGCCCTGGCAGCCAGGAGGGCCAATGGTATCCTGGCCTGCATCAGGAACAGTGTGGCCAGCAGGAGCAGGGAGGTCATTGTGCCCTGTGCTCAGCACTGGTTAGGCCACACCTTGAGTCCTGTGTCCAGTTCTGGGCCCCTCAGTTTAGGAAAGATGTTGAGTTGCTGGAAGGTGTCCAGAAAAGGGCAACAAAGCTGGGGAGGGGTCTGGAGCACAGCCCTGTGAGGAGAGGCTGAGGGAGCTGGGGTTGCTTAGCCTGCAGAAGAGGAGGCTCAGGGGAGACCTTCTTGCTTTCTACAACTCCCTGAAGGGAGGTTGTAGCCAGGTGGGGGTTGGTCTCTTCTCCCAGGCAACCAGCACCAGAACAAGAGGACACAGTCTCAAGCTGTGCCAGCAGAGGTTTAGGCTGGATGTTAGGAAGAAGTTCTACACAGAGAGAGTGATTGCCCATTGGAATGGGCTGCCTGGGGAGGTGGTGGAGTCACCATCACTGGAGGTGTTCAGGAGGAGACTTGATGGGGTGCTTGGTGCCATGGGTTAGTTGATTAGGTGGTGTTGGATTGGTTGATAGGTTGGACTCGATGATCTTGAAGGTCTCTTCCAACCTGGTCTATTCTATTCTATTCTATTCTATTCTATTCTATTCTATTCTATTCTATTCTATTCTATTCTATTCTATTCTATTCCATTCCATTCCATTCCATTCCATTCCATTCCACTCTATTCTATTCTATTCTATTCTATTCTATTCTATTCTATTCTATTCTATTCTATTCTATTCTATTCTATTCTATTCCACTCTATTCCATTCCATTCCATTCCATTCCATTCCATTCCACTCCATTCCACTCCATTCCATTCCATTCCATTCCATTCCATTCCATTCCATTCCATTCCACTCCACTCCATTCCATTCCATTCCATTCCATTCTATTCTATTCTATTCTATTCTATTCTATTCCACTCTATTCCATTCCATTCCATTCCATTCCATTCCATTCCATTCCATTCCATTCCATTCCATTCCACTCCATTCCATTCCATTCCATTCCATTCCACTCTATTCTATTCTATTCTATTCTATTCTATTCTATTCTATTCTATTCTATTCCACTCTATTCCATTCCATTCCATTCCATTCCATTCCATTCCATTCCATTCCATTCCATTCCATTCCATTCCATTCCACTCCATTCCATTCCATTCCATTCCATTCCATTCTGTTCTATTTCCACGTTTTTTGAAGTTTAACTCCCCAGGACATGTTAGTTGTGGAGAGATAAGCTCAGGGCATTCCTGAAGATGGACATTGCACAGCTAATGATTAATCATGGTGTGCTTAATAATAAGGATGGTGATGGCTATGCAAAGACTGGCATATGGTGAGCAGTGTAAATACTCTTCGCTCAGTCTTTTTGCTTCTCGCCTTGATACTCATTTTGCTTCTGGGGAATGCTAATGGTGAGAAAGAATTTGCTAACAGATTAAATTACAACTCCATCAGCACAAAAGTATTGTGCTCCTGCAAGTAGGATGTAAGAGAGATACAAATGGCTTCCAAGCTGGCTATTTTGAAACATTAAAAGTAAAATAGCAAACAGAGGCTAAATCAAACATTCCAGCACTGATTGTTAGCTTATGCAGGCTTGAAAAGATTGATCTTCCTCAGATGAATCAAGAATCATGGAGTCATAGAATCAGTAAGGTTGGAAAAGACCTCAGAGATCATCAAGTCCAACCTAGCAACCAACACCTCAGGACTAACCATGACCATGGCTCCAAGTGCCACATCCAATCCCCTCTTGAACACCTCCAGGGATGGTGACTCCACCACCTCCCTGGGCAGCACATCCCAATGGCCAATCTCTCTTGCTGGGAAGAACTTTCTCCTCACCTCCAGCCTAAACCTCCCCTGGCACAGCTTGAGACTGTGTCCTCTTGTTCTAGTGCTGGGTGCCTGGGAGAAGAGACCAACCCCCTCCTGGCTACAACCTCCTTTCAGGTAGTTGTAGAGAGCAAGAAGGTCTCCCCTGAGCCTCCTCTTCTCCAGGCTAAGCAACCCCAGCTCCCTCAGCCTCTCCTCCCAGGGCTGTGCTCCAGACCCCTCCCCAGCTTTGTTGCCCTTCTCTGGACACCTTCCAGCAACTCAACATCTCTCCTAACCTGAGGGGCCCAGAACACAGGGTATTATGCCCTATCAGGAGAATAAGCGGGGCAGTGCAGGGTGAGAGCTGCCATCCTACTGAGCACTAAGTGGTCCCTGTAAGCATTATCTGGACAGGGGTTGCTCCAGCTCCCTGTGATAGCAGAGGCTACAAAACCTCTCCATTAGCTTAAACCATGTTCACCTTCCTCAGCAGAAGCCTGTTGGGGAAGCAAAGAGTTAAATCCCTGTGACTTTCTCAGAGCATGCTTTTCACACAGCCCTGCCCTCCCTTCCTCCTTTCTATCCCACAGCCTTAGGTTGTTAGCATTTTCTTTCCTTTCAACTTGGGTTTATCCAAAGGAAAAACAACTGCTCCCTAGCCAGTTTAAACAACTGTCAAGCAGCCTGCCATGACCAGGCAGAAAGGGAAAATGTGGAGGACAAAATACCCTGCCCTCCCTTGCCAAGTGCTTTCCAAGGCAGTATCTGCTCCTCCAGCCAATTACAGGTGTCAGGTTGCCTCAGGAACCCTTGGTGATTTTATAGGATGATCCATCAAGAAAACACATTGCACCAGTCTGAGCTCATAGGTTTATCCAGGCAGCTGCCAGATCTGTGCATGCAGAGATGCAGCTCAGGCCCTGGCCCCTCTTCCCACCGTGGGGTGACTTTGCTGGAGACCTGGGGTGGGCTTTGCAATCCACATCCTGCCTGGAGCCTTTCCTTGGGCAGAGGTCCCAGCACTCATTAGGAGAAAACTTCAGAGGTGGAGGAGGAGGCAGTGCCTTTTAGAGCAGCATCTGAGGTAGGGTGTTAATCCATGGCATCATGGAAACCTGGACAAGGGCCTCTTCTCTAGGGTAGAGTGCAAGCTCTTAGCTTAGTAAAAAGCAGAGATGTAATGCAGTTGTCAAAGTATGGTAAACCTGTTGGAGTGTTTTTTAGCTCTTTATGTATATTTACCCAGAAGATGCAGCAAAATGCAGTAGCTTCCCCCTGCTTTCTTTCCCAGCCACACTGATGTTTGCTGTTTGATCAGCATCAAGCACCCTCGCGCTTCGCTGTCTTCCCTCTGAGCTCACCTAAAATCTGACACTGTCAGCAGTTTGCTGTGTCCACCAGCAGGAGACACTCAGTGCACCAAGACAGCCACACTGTTGGGAAACAGCTTTGGTGTAGAGCTCACCAAGTGCTGCTGCTCGTTTAACCTTTTCATCCCACGTTGCACCAAGAGCAGGGAATGATTCGAAGAAGGCGACTCGCTTCCCCCGCTGATTCCCAGGGACTCTGACTCCTTTGAAGAAGATGCTGCCCCTTCATGACTCTCTAGTTCATGGACAATCATTTCGTGGCTTTTACATGCTTTGAGGATATTCATAGAATCATAGAATCAGTAAGGTTGGAAAAGACCTCAGAGATCATCAAGTCCAACCTAGCAACCAACACCTCAGGACTAACTAAACCATGGTTCCAAGTGCCATGTCCAGTCCCCTCTTGAACACCTCCAGGGATGGTGACTCCAACACCTCCCTGGGCAGCACATTCCAATGGCCAACAACTCTGTGAAGAACTCACCTCTAGCCTAAACCTCTGCTGGCACAGCTTGAGACTGTGTCCTCTTGTTCTGGTGCTGGTTGCCTGGGAGAAGAGACCAACCCCCACCTGGCTACAACCTCCCTTCAGGTAGCTGTAGACAGCAAGAAGGTCTCCCCTGAGCCTTCTCTTCTGCAGGCTAAGCAACCCCAGCTCCCTCAGCCTCTCCTCACAGGGCTGTGCTCCAGACCCCTCCCCAGCCTCATTGCCCTTCTCTGGACATGTTCAAGTGTCTCAATGTCCTTCTTAAACTGAGGGGCCCAGAACTGGACACAGTAACATATTACCAAAGCCTTTGGCCCCAGAGTAGGCACATCTGTGTTAAGAGGCTGGAGGTGATGGGCACAGCCCACACACACTTGTTGCTCGCACAGGGTGGTGTGTGGTGGCTCACAAGGCAACCACCACCAGAACAAGAGGACACAATCTCAAGCTTTGCTAGGGGAAGTTTAGGCTGGAGGTGAGGAGAAGGTTCTTCACAGAAAGAGATATTTGCCATTGGGATGTGCTGCCCAGGGAGGTGGTGGAGTCACCATCCCTGGAGATGTTCAAGAGGGGATTGGATGTGGCACTTGGAGCCATGGTTTAGTTAGTCCTGGGTGCTGGGTGCTAGGTTGGACTTGATGTCCTCTGAGGTCTTTTTCAACCTTATTGATTCTATAATTCCCTGAATTTAATCTTCCTGCTTGCTCCCTGTGGTGGGTTGAAGTTTCCCCCCCAATGTTAACTTTGCCAGACCAACTCAGTTAGAAGCAATTCTGTACAGCAAAGGGCTGCAAAGATGATTAGGGATCTTATGAGGAAAGGCTGAGGGACTTGGGGCTTTTTGGCCTGGAGAAGAAAAGACAGAGGGAGAATGTGATCAATGCTTATAAATACTTAAAAGGTGGGTGTCAGGAGGACTTCTTCAGTGGTGCCCAGCAACAGGACAAGAAGTAATGGGCACAAACTTGAACAGAGGAAGTTCCATCTAAGCATGAGGAAGAACTTCTCTATGTTGAGGGTGGTGGAGCACTGGAACAGACTGCCAAGAGAGGCTGTGGAGTCTTCATCTCTGAAGTTACTCAAAACCTGCCTGATGCTGTCCTGTGCAACCTGCTCTAGGTCAGCCTGTTCTGGTGTGGGGGTTGGACTAGATGATCTCCAGAGGTCCCATCCAACCCTCACCATTCTGAGATTCTCTGGTTCAGTGAAACAGCATTACCCATTATTTTGAAGGAGTAGGAGAGGAAAGGTGGCAGCCAGTTTAGGCCTGATTCAGTCTGAATCTTGGGCCCTGCACCATTAGCAGCAAGCATCTGCTCTCAGCCCTTTCCCCATTTTTGGCTTCTACAAGCTTGGTTTAAAATCCACTTCCTTGAAGCACAGGCAGTGCTGGCCCCTTGAGAAGTCAGTGCTGTAATAGACTGGGTCAGACCTACTCTTGTGACAGCTACCCAGTTTGCTGCTGCTGTTTCCCATGCCCATCGTTCTGGCATCTTTCATCACCGTGCCTGGGCTTTGCAGAGGCCTTCTGCTGATCTGCCAGAAATACAACCTAGGCAGCAATTAAGGAGAGCTGATGAAAGGCATCTGCCCTCTAATCCATTGTTTCACCTCTTGGCATCCTTTTGGGGGAGGAATTCAAATACAGAGGCTAATTAATGCACACTGTGAGGGATTTATTGCTATTTTAACGATGCAAGTGGGTTCCAAAAGCTACAGCTCCCAATAACGTGTGGATGTTGGTCAAGTATACCTAAGACATGAAGTCATAACAGCTGCATTCTTCTGCCTGAGTTGCATTTCCCCTAGATTTACAAAATCCCTTCATATCTCCCTCTCTCCATACCACTAGGGCTTTCTGCACAGATATCTTACCATGCCTGCCTTAACTCTTCCATGTAAAAGTTAAATGTAAATGGAAGTTGAACAGTGAGTGGCTGCCTTCCCTCCTCATAACCCTCAAGGATTTCCCCTCCAGATTCAGGACCCCAAGGTATATTCCCACTGCTTGACAGTACTGAAAAATGGAAGTGTTAATTGTTAGCAAACCACCAGCAGCCAGACTCCAGCTAACCCCCCAGCACGCGAGCTACCGAACCAGGTATTCACATCTAACTGCTGCTCAGGCTTCGGAGCAAAGATATTCATTCTGGCACTTTCCTCACAGCAGCCTATGAGGTTTCAGGTACAACAGCCATCAGTCAACCCAGACTGAGCATATTTGGAGCAGAGAGACCCCCTGCACTGCTGTCATGATTGTGAGCTTAAATTAGAATAGACTAGAATAGAATGGAATAGCATAGAATGGAATGGAATGGAATGGAATGGAATGGAATGGAATGGAATGGAATAGAATGGAATGGAATAGAATGGAATGGAATGGAATGGAATGGAATAGAATAGAATAGAATAGAATAGAATAGAATAGAATAGAATAGAATGGAATGGAATGGAATGGAATAGAATAGAACAGAATGGAATGGAATAGAATAGAATAGAATGGAATAGAATAGAATAGAATGGAATAGAATAGAATAGAATGGAATAGAATAGAATAGAATGGAATAGAATAGAATAGAATGGAATGGAATGGAATGGAATGGAATGGAATAGAATAGAACAGAATAGAATAGAATAGAATAGAATAGAATAGAATAGAATAGAATAGAATAGAATGGAATGGAATGGAATGGAATGGAATGGAATGGAATGGAATGGAATAGAATAGAATAGAATAGAATAGAATAGAATAGAATAGAATAGAACAGAACAGAATAGAATAGATCAGGTTGGAAAAGACCTCTGAGATCATCGAGTCCAACCTATCACCCAACACCACCTAATCAACTCAACCATGGCACCAAGTGCCTCATCCAGGCTCTTCTTAAACACCTCCAGGGATGGTGACTCCACCACCTCCCTGGGCAGCACATCCCAATGGCCAATCTCTCTTGCTGGGAAGAACTTCTTCCTAACATCCAGCCTAAACCTCCCCTGGCACAGCTTGAGACTGTGTCCTCTTGTTCTGGTGCTGGTTGCCTGGGAGAAAAGACCAACCCCCACCTGGCTACAACCTCCCTTCAGGGAGCTGTAGAGAGCAAGAAGGTCTCCCCTGAGCCTCCTCTTCTCCAGGCTAAGCAACCCCAGCTCCCTCAGCCTCTCCTCACAGGGCTTTTTAATTGAAAGGCAGAGTGTTCTTTTGTAGCCTGGAGCATTGTTATCTCTTCAAATATTCCTTTTACACTGATGGAGCAACACCAGAGATTCACCAGATACCCTCTATGCAACATTTAAAAGGATAAATAAATAACCCAAAGCCTGACGTGCCTTAGCTGAAGTCTCACTCACTGATCACCTGGAAGGACAGAGATCTCTCAGAAATTTTGGTGGAGTTGGAGCTGGTTTCCTGGCAGGGAAGGAATTCCCCATGGCAAGGAAGGTGGCTTTCAGTTTCTCTTCCACTTGGCCTCTCTCTTGTTTCAGTATTGGCTTGCTGAGTGCTGACAAAGGCTGCGGCAGCGTGCAGAGCGCAGGGGGCCGGCAGGCTCAGCATTTCATCAAGTGAGCAGCAGCGCTCTCCATGAGGGGCGAGAGGGAGCATGTGGCTCTGCCAAGGGGCTCTCTAAAGGGGACCCAGCCAGGAGCCCATCCAAACAGAGGCCCCTGTTACTATCATTTTTCAAAGTGGATGAAGAAAGCTTGCAGGGTTTTGGGGTTTACCACTGTTGCTTTTCCTCCCTGCTTGTATTTACCTTGGCAGCATGGGAAATAGAGTCGAGTTGCTTCAGGTTTGCTGGAGGGTTTCTGGGAGGCCCCAGTGGTCTCTTGCTTAGTAACTGGCCAAGGGCATGAAAAACAGCCTGGAAAAAAAAAAGCCCCAAACAACCAAAAAGTCTCTTTATTGCTTTCTCTCTTTTCCTCCTGGATTAGCTCTCTGACATGGTCCACCACCAGCCTGCCGACTACCCCTACTGGCTTGTGGCAGGGTCCCTCAGGGAGCACACCCAGCCCTCTTGGCTGGGCTGGCAGAAGAGTGATGCTGCCCAAAACGATGCCCAAGAGGCAGCATCCCTCTCCTCACCTAGATGAATTAGTGTAAAATACCCACTTCAGCTGAATTTTCATAGCCACGCTGGGCTGGCTGACACCCAGTTCAACCCAGTCAGATTTTACATCAACTGTGTTGAATCATCATAAAACTATCTGCAAATAAATGCTTACCAAAAGCTCCCTCCCCTCTCAATTATTCCACACTCACATCTTTTATTTGTGTTATTTTGTCACTGTCATGCTTTGGCTTAGATAGAGCATTGCTAACAAGCTGTTGGGGGTTGCACTTTAAATCCACTGCAGCCTGAGACAATCAGAGAAGTAGGAACTATCCTGCTCCTTATTTTTCTTTTGTCCTCCCCTCCCTTCCTCTCTCCTCTCCCCTCTCCTCTCTCTTCCCCCTGCTATTTTCCTGCCTTTTCTTGCCTCTGCTTGTGTTTTCTTTTCCCTTGCTTTGCCTTCTTTCTTCCCTTGCCTCACCCCCTACCCTCCCCTTTACCTTGCACTGATGAAAAATCCCCTGCAAGACTTACCCTGAAGACAAACTCAGCTTAGCTTAGCTCAATGCCTGCTGCTGTGAGACTGCAATTGGTGAGTTCACTTCACCAGTTGGATGTTGGGTGTCCCTCCTGGGGACAGGAACAGCAGTTGGCTGCAGCAGTGCCTCTGGGCTGCAGCCAGATGCTTCATGATGTGCTCAGAGGGGACGCCCCCAGCCTCCTCCAGCCGTGACCCAGCAAGTCCAACATGGTGCCTGGCATTACCCCATCCTGGCCAATGAGCCATGGGACCTCTGTCACCTCAGCCAAGTTCCATGAGGATGCACCAGGGTGCCCTTGTGCCTGCCAGCCTGCAAGAGCCAAGGAAGGAGCTGAAGACACTTGCATTCAAACACACTTACCTGCAGCTGGTGAGACACCATGGTAGCGAGTGGTTGCTCTGCTGATTGTGGTAATAAAAAGACAATTTAGAGCTGTACAGCTCTCACTGGGAGTGTTTCCCAGATCCTGCCTCTGCATGTGATTTCCAGCCATGCCCTGGCTTTGTGTGGTGCACAGCCTCAAGCATCTCAACTTGTGCGACCTTGGAGGGCCCCCGTCTGCAGGTCTGCAGCATCCTTATTGCTCCTTGTGGCTTCTCTCAGTCTCCTGGGTGGTGTTTCTCCCTTGTGAACCCATATTAGTTTTGTAGTACTCTCACAGCCCTGCACCTGAAAGCCCTGTTACAAAAGTCTCCCTTGAGAAGCAAAGGCCACCAGAGGGAGAAGCAGCTTCCTTTCCCACCTCTCTTCCTAATCCCGGCCTGTTCCCCTCCGCTTACACCAGGAGACTAGAAAAAATGCACACATAAAGCTTCACACACAACTGGTGTGTCCCATCAGTGTGTGCCCCCAGCAGCACCAACAGCTTTGTGAGTTCCTGTAAGGAACAATCAACAGGGAGTTTGTGGGGAAAAGGGGAGAAGGAAACAAAACCAGTATAGTTCCCATGGGAAATTTGTCTGCAGGGAGGGGATCCAGGCCACCAGAGAGGAGATGCCCCTGGGGACCTCCTGTTCCTTCTCCTGACTGGTCATGGGGGTGAACTTCGCTTTCCCTTCTGTTTCTCTCCTTTTATTATTTTCAAATCCTTCCCAGAAAGAAGCTGCTACCTCTGGAGTCAACGTGCCAGCAGCTACAGCCCCTGTGAATAAATCATTGTGCAGGGCCAGCTGTCTCAGCGTCCTCTGCACAGCGACTTGTGGGAGGCTGCAGACAGCTGAGCACCAGCCAGCATCCGAGCACTGACAGCACATGGTGCCCATCTTCCTGTGGGACCCAGGGTCCTCCCCTTGGCACTCCTGCATGGGGATCACACAGGGGGCAGGCACCAGCAGTGATGCAGAGCTGCACAATCAAGAGATGAGGTCCGTGGGACCTGTAGCAAGAGGTCCATCCGAGGACAGCCCTGCTGGAGCAACTTCACAGGGACAAATCAAGGTCCATCAGAAAGGCAGAGAGCTGTGAGCAAAGCAGCAGCCTTTGCAGTTGATTCTTCCTTCACCATACATTATGCTCAATTACCTAAGGCAACATTAAAGACGAGAACAAACTCCTGCTCTTAACCAAAACCAACTCACAAGGTTTCCCATTTGGTTTAACAGCTCCAGTCCAAAAAGAGAATGCAAACCAAGGTTAGGATCCATTTCCCTGCCTCTCTTCTCCCATGGCACCAATCCAGTGGTATTTTCCTGGGAAGAGTGATGCCCAGTGGGTTCCCAGTGCACATGAACCACATCAGGTATCATTAGAAAGCCATTCAAAATGAGGAGTGCAGGTGTGCTTTAAAAAGTGGAGACATAAAAATAGCACTCCCTCACCTGACACATCTGGCCAAGTAGAGAAGATCTCTAGGTGCACTTGGAAAACAGCTATTTGCTTTCATGAATCATAGAATCATAGAATCAACCAGCAAGGTTGGAAGAGACCTCAGAGATCAGCAAGTCCAACCTAGCACCCAACACCTCAGGACTAACTAAACCATGGCTCCAAGTGCCACATCCAATCCCCTCTTGAACACCTCCAGGGATGGTGACTCCACCACCTCCCTGGGCAGCACATTCCAATGGCTAACAGCTCTCTCTGTGAAGAACTTTCTCCTCACCTCCAGCCTAAACTTCTCCTGGTGCAGATTGAGACTGTGCCCTCTTGTTCTGGTGCTGGGTGCCTGGGAGAAGAGACCAACCCCCACCTGGCTACAACCTCCCTTCAGGGAGTTGGAGAGAGCAAGAAGGTCTCCCCTGAGCCTCCTCTTCTGCAGGCTAAGCAACCCCAGCTCCCTCAGCCTCTCCTCACAGGGCTGTGCTCCAGACCTCTCCCCAGCCTCATTGCCCTTCTCTGGACACGTTCAAGTGTCTCAATGTCCTTCTTAAATTGAGGGGCCCAAAACTGGACACAGTCCTCAAGGTGTGGGAAGGAGCCAAAGCTTCTCCCTGCAAGTGCGCACCCATATGCCTGGCAGCATGCATGTGTGGTGTCTGGTTCGCTCAGTCAAAATAGCTGTGCACATTGTTATTTTCAGGATTTGAGAAGCTATTGCCATGGGGACTGAAGATCCAAATAGATCCTGAGATCAGATCACAGGAGGTTTTAAAATAAAACTGCCATTTCTGCCAATAACCCCTGGGAAAGCAGCTCCGGTGTGTGAGCACGAGGAGCCGCTGCTTCCATGGCTTTTTACACACCAGAGTCACTGAAACAAGAATATTATATGCTGCTCATAACAGCCTAGTCCCAAGTGTAGCATTATTTGCAGGGTTTAAACATGCAGAACATCTCCCCAGGCGAGCAGGAGATGGTGGTGGTGGTAGCCAGCTGTGGTAGGTCTGCGTTGGTACCAGAAGAATCAACACAGTTGGATTTTCTCCCATCGAGGCACACAAGGAGAAATGTCACAGAATCACAGGTTGTTAGGGGCTGGAAGGGGACCATAAGAGATCATCCACTCCAACCCCCCCGCTGCCAGAGCAGGATCACCTAGAGCAGGTCACACAAGAACTCATCCAGGCAAGTCTTGGGTATTTTCAGAGAGGGAGACTCCACAACCCCCCTGGGCAGCCTGTTCTAGTGTTCTGTCACCCTCACAGTGAAAACATTTTCCTCCTGTTTCCATGGAACTTCCTGTGCCTCAATTTCCACCCGTTGCCCCTTGTCCTGTCCCTGGGCATCACCAAGCAGAGCCTGGCTCCAGCCTCTCAGCACTCACCCTGCACATATCTATAAACATTAATGAAGTCACCCCTTAGTCTCCTCCTCTCCAAGCTGAAGAGCCTCAGCTCCCTCAGTCCCTCCTCGTAAGGAAGATGTTCCACTCCCTTCAGCATTTTTGTGGCTCTGTGCTGGACTCTTTCAAGCAGTTCCCTGAGGTCCTTCTTGAACTGAGTGGCCCAGAACTGGACACAGTATTCCAGATGTCTCTTGTTCCAGATGCATGGCACTGCAGCTGTGACTTTCTTATCTCTGCACCAAGACAAGCTATTACACAAATATACATATATATATATACATAAATCACTATATAAACCTTATACCACAGTAGAAACTAAAACTTGTTTTGCAGAAGAGAAGTTATTGGAATCTGCTGCTACTTCTGCATAATCTCTGCAGCCAAGCACTCTCAGGCTGTGCTGGATCACCTCTGGCAAATGAAGTCAGGGCAGGCTCATACTTGGATATGAGAAGAGAGAAGAAAATCTGTCTTTCTAAGGACACTGCAATCAGAGCTGCTTTACCCAGGGATGGAGACACCCTGCCCTGGGTGGCTGTGGGGAGGTGCTGATTGCACGACATGCACGTGGAGCAGAAAGGAACATTGTGCTGCTGGGACCAAGAGGAGGGGAAGGAACCAGAAGCTCCCCCCGATCCACCTCAGTAAATCTTTGTCTTTTCTGTCCTAATTATTTGCATTGAATTGCCTTTGCTTATACAAAAAGTTCTTCATCTGAGTTAGTGGGATCAGATCAAATCTAAGTGAAGGCTCCCAATCACCTTCAACAGTACTTTGGTGTCACTGCAGTTCCACACTGAGATACCTCTGTTGAAAAAATGCCTGTGTTCTGCAGTGCAGATGTAAGCCCTGCAGCTCTCAGCAACTGTGTTTGCAGGCTTTGGTCCCCATTTCTCTATATCCTGCCCCACAGCAGTGCAAGGGATCAGGCAATGGGAGCTGTCAGTTCGTCACACATCGTCTCTGCTGCTCCCTCCTCTTCACGCTCCAGTGTGGTGTCCCTCCCATGGGACACAGTCCTACACAAACTTCTCCAACACTGGCCCTTTGCAGGGGCTGCAGCTCTTCAAGAGCTGCACCAGTGTGGGTCCTTTCCAGGGACTATAGTCCTTCAGAAATGGACTGCTCCAGTGTGGGTCCCCACAGCGTCACGAGCCCTGCCGGCAAATCTGCTCCTGAGTGGGCTCCTCTCTCCACAGGTCCTGACAGGAGCCTGTCAGGTCACAGCCTCCTTCAAACATACACCTGCTGCTGTGTGGGATACTCCAAAGGCTGCAGATGGGTATCTGCTTCTCTGTTAACCTCCATGGGATGCAGGGGGACAGTGCCTCACCATGGTTTTCACCACCTGCACTTGGAGCACCTCCTCCTCCTTCACTTGCTTGGTGACTGCAGAGCTGTTCCACTCACTCTCACTCCTCTCTCTGCCTGCTGTTGCTCATCATTTTTTCCCCCACTTCTTAAATATGTTAGCACAGAGGCCTTACCATCATCTCTGATGGGCTTGGCCTTGGCCAGCAGTGGAGCCTTCTTAGAGCTGGCTATCATTGGCTTCATGAGACATACGGGCAGCTTCTATTAGGTTCTCACAGGAGCCACCCTGGTAGCCCCCCTGCTACCAAAGTCGTGCCATAGAAACAGATAGTAGCATCCTGGCTATTCACATCTCTGCTAGCTAAATACATCTGACTATGGTGGATCAAAGCACCATTTCCCTCTCTGTCACAGCACCATGGGGTTTAAGCAAGCTGGCAGTATGGCTTCACATTATGATTTGGAGATGATGAAAGTCACTCCAACTGCAGAGCCCCAAACCTATAGTCAGGTTACTGCAGAAGTGATCCTCCAGTGCCCCCAAACCAGAAGGTACAAAAGGAAAGCCATCTTCTTCCCTTGTGCTGCTGAAATATGAAGAGTTGTCTGATGTGCATCAAAACTCTCATTGCTTGAAGCTGTCAGCACAAGGGAGTTTGCAAGCTGAGACCTGACCCAGCAGACTACCAACACTCCAGAGACATTTTAAATGTTAACTAAAATTAGGTTGTTCTGTCTGGATTGCCTCTGAGAGACCGGCCAGGTCTCTCCCTGTTTCATGCTTCAACCACAGCCCTGAGATGGGTACACAGTGTGGCTTGCAGGAGCTTCAATACCTCTGGGGAGGACAGGACAAGGGCACACATCTTGCCAGCCAGCAGGAGTCCGCTGTAACAGCAGAACTGCCTGTTCACTGCTGAACCTCACCACCAGCATGCCTGGCCAGCATGCTTGGCCACCTCCGTATCGTCCTTCTCACGCACACGCTATGACCACATGGAAATGTGCAGTACCATCATGCTGCTGCAGGTGAGGATGAGGAGGAGGTCTGGCCACAGAGGCCTCCCCCAAGCTCACCTGCAATCTTCAAGGCAAGGCCAGATGGTTCACAGCAAGTGGATCCTCCTCAATCTAGGGCTTACAGGCTGAAATACGCACTATGGCTGATGTCAGTTGTCTCTGTGAGCCTAGTGACCAAGTCCTCATAGATAGAGAGCAGCAACCAGCGGCTGGGCCCATGACTGTTGCAGGATGGTGTGCAGGGGGCTTTGAGTAGCTGACTCTGAGTCCCAGAATGTCTTCCAGACAGCTGGCCTGCAGAGCTGGCAGAAGGAGTCAGTCTTCCTCTGTTCCAGAATGGGGTAGTTGGTGATCTGCTTAGCCACTTGGATCCCCACAAGTCCATGGGACCAGATGGGATCCATCCCAGGGTGCTGAGAGAGCTGGCAGCTGTGCTGGCCAAGCCGCTCTCCATCATTTTTCAGCAGTCCTGGCTCACTGGAGACATCCCAGAGGACTGGAAGCTGGCCAACGTGGTGGTGGTGCCCAGGGCTCCAAAGACAGGCTTTTCCTCACCCACTGTGACCTCACCACAGTTTCCACTGCTTGCATGGAGGCTTCAAGGAGACCTTTTGCCTAGGGTATGCACCAACACTTTTCTGCTCAAAATCTGTAACTACATTTTAAAGGCATATCCTAAACCCACCACAACTGGGTTGCCCTCGAGGTGACAGCACAGCCAGGCACTGCCATGGGTGATAGGCCTGATGTCCTGGCCAAAAGGGACATGTGGGAAGCCATGCATGATCATAAACCTAGCACAGGGCTCCATGCACCATGCCCCCCCGTTCATAATACATGAGCTTGCAACAGTCTGGTATCACCCAGGAGCATTGACACTCCCCTCCTCTTTGCCATGACATAGATGTAAACCTCTCCTGCTCCAGAGGATGAGCAATGTGGTACCCCACACCCTGTGACTAGCATGTTTAAAGGAGATCTTTATTACCCCTTCGGTTTCCCAAGTGGGATGACAATTATTTACACAGTTGCAGACTGCTTCTGCTGTATGTCCCTCCCAGACATACTTCCCTGTCTCTACTACCATATTCTGTGCATCCATAATGAAGAGGAGGAAGAAGGCTCCCAATTATGCCGATGAAATGATCCACTTTGCAATATAAATTAAGAGAGCCATCCTGCGGACAGTCAGCACCAGGTCCCCAGGGACCTTTCCAGTAAACTGCATCCCTTTGATGTTTCCTTTAGGCACAGCCTAGTCTGTGCCAAGGATTTCCTGGCTGGTTTTGGCTCTGGGGCTGGGCTTCAGCTGGCGCTTCTCTGGGCTGTCTGTGCCAAAAGCTGACTGCCCAGAGCTGAACCTACCAGAAAAACCAGCAGCTCCATCAGGTTTTGCTGTTTGTGGCACAGCCCAGCCTAGCCCAGCCTCCTGAGAACCTACATCCCAAGGGCAAAGCCTAGGAGGCTGGTGGACCCATGGCTCTGCAAACAGTATCTCAGGAGCTTTGCTTGGATTGAAGCCCTGGGCAGCTTGGCATTCTTGCTCCTGATCACCTCCTGCCTTTAATTTGCAAAAGCTCTCCAGGACATGTTGCAAGTCTCCATGACTCCTTTGGCTCTGCAGCAGCCTGGAGCTCACAGATCAGGAGAAAAGGCTATCTTCAGCTCCAGGTGGGTCTTTGTGCCCTGAGCACATCCCCCTCCTCCTGGGGCTTGGGCTGCCTGGGCCCAGGGCCAGCTTCGACAGTGCAGCTGCCTAGTTTTGAATCAAAGAGCTGTTTGAGAACAAGCTGTGAAGAGCCTTGGTGAGGATTCACCCCCCTTGTCTGAGGAGCTGCTTTTAAGGGGGCCTCTTGCCCTTGCTCTCCGTCTGAGCTACGCTGCAGCTAACTGTGTACCTGGCCATACAACTTACTGGTCTGGATCCTGACATGATCTGGGACCTGCATCATCACTATGGGCCTGTGTAGTGATCGGGGTTTTGACTGACTCAGCTATCATGACTGAACCAAGCTCTTATTGCTTGGGTATCATGGCAGAAGACTCTTGCCCATGAAGTCCCTACCCCACGTCCACCTTGCTGTCACCCTCAACCACAGCTCAAGCTGCCTGACAGTGGGAAACAGCACAAGATGACAAAGTGGTGCAGACTTACTCTGAGGTTTCTTAAGAGAGCAGCAGAGGAGGAAAGTGGTGGCTGTCCTAGAAGGAGCTTCCCCTAATTCTCCTCAAAGTGTGGACAAAGATGATGAGACAACAGCTTGGCTCAGACTGAACAGAGAGGGTCTATGAGTAACTGAAGGTTTTATGGTTCCTCCTTCACTAACAAGACCCCTCATATTCTGGGAATGCTGGCACACCACTTGCCTGCTGCCTCAGTGCTCCTGTTCCTGGTGTGCAGATAATGAGGCATTTACAAATCCCAGCCCTGGGCTGTTCACTGGTTCTTCCAAAGCTAGCCTCATGCCACCTCCTTTACCAGCTCTTTGTGCTGCCCCTAGAAGCAACTTCTCCCAGCAGCAAAGGTGCTCTCTGGGACTGGTCCTGGCACCCACACACCGAAGATTTTCTTCATTTTCCTGGCTGTGTACCAGTCTGCACAGCTCCTGACAGCCCAGTGCAGCTGCCTGCTTTTCCAAAGTGCCACTGGCTGTGCTGCCTGTGTGCAGCAGGACATGGTACACCACTGCACAGAGGTATTTCAGACTATCAAGTCTGTTGAGACACTGTTGAAGGATTGGGAAAGGACATTGGAGAGCCAGACTTGACAAAGTTCACATCCCCACCCCAGACAGCGCAGGATTTTCCTGTGTGCACCCTCCTAGTCTGTGGATAGAGTTTTCTGCCAAAAGAGCAGCTGCTTTTATACTAGACTGGAGTCAGGCACAAAGTAAGCTGCCTTAAGTGACTGCAGAACTCCAGCTCTGGAGTGAAAGGGGCAAAGCAGCAACAGTACAGCCTGGTGTCAGCCATAACTTACTGCTTTGAAACAGGAGGACCACACTGTACACTGATAGCATTTAAGTGTCAAATTCATAGTGATGTGCTTCACTGAGCACTAGCTTTCTGCTGTAAAATAGAAGAACCCCTGTGTTTGAGATGAAAAGCCTGCCTTGTTCAGTATTATTTTTCCAACAGTCACCAGTAAATGGATGTCCTAAGCACAAGAACAGGGAAAGAAGAACAGTCTCAAGCTGTGCCAGGGGAGGTTTAGGCTGGGTGTTAGGAAGAAGTTCTTCCCAGAAAGAGAGATTGGCCATTGGGGATGTGCTGCCCAGGGAGGTGGTGGAGTCACCATCACTGGAGGTGTTTAGGAAGAGCCTGGATGAGGCACTTGGTGCCATGGTTGAGTTGATTAGATGGTGCTGGGTGATAGGTTGGACTGGATGATCTCAAAGGTCTTTTCCAACCTGGTTAATTCTATTCTATTCTATTCTATTCTATTCTATTCTATTCTATTCTATTCTATTCTATTCTATTCTATTCTATTCTATTCTATTCTATCCTATCCTATCCTATCCTATCCTATCCTATCCTATCCTATCCTATCCTATCCTATCCTATTCTAAAAAGTGATGCTTCCCCCAGCACTTCCACAGTTTACAACCATTTTCAGATTAGGGGGTTCCTGTCCTTGGGGTGTGGATCATTGTGAAGAGCAACTTCCCATGGTCTTCTTATCAGAGGACCTACCTCATCTTTCCTTGAGTGTGTGTTACCTCCTAGCATCCCCACTATTTGATTGCAGCCTTTGACACAACTGGAGTCTTTACCAGAATTTCTCTATCATTCATCACTTAGCCTTAGCTACCATGAGACAAGAACATAGTTCTTTTGCTATGAAGACAAATTTTTACTTTAGTGGTGAGGAGAATGCAAACATGCATCAATAGTCTCAGCAAAATGATACAGGTATCTTATGGGGAAAAAAAGCAGTGTCAAGGGCATTGTTTGTGTGGGATTTTGCCTTGGTTTACTTTAGGCATTATTCATTCCTTTTTGTCAGAGAGCAACACCCAGGGAGATGCTGCTCAGCTGGGTGCTGAAGAGCTATACATACAGCAGGGACAGCTGGAGATGAGCTGGGCAGGAACCCTGAGCACACACGTGTCTGAGCTGGTGCCTGTCGTGCTGTTGTTAACAGTCAGGCACGAGAAAGCAAGGCATGAAAGTTAACATCTGCTGGGAGTTAGAGAGAACACACAGAGTGGCACATTTTGTAGGCAAAACCTTTCTCTCACTCTGCCATGCCATTGGTCATACATGGTTACAGCTGTCATGCAGCCCAAGACAGAGATGCTTGGGCATCCGATCCTGAGATGGGCAAGAGGGACAGGAGACCCTTGAGTAGTTTAGGTTAACTTAATGCTTAAGTAACAATCCTTGTACCTTTCTGTTGATTACAAGTTGCATGATTCTACAGGCTGTTCTTGACAGGTGGTTTGTAGCCAAGTCAGCAGCAGTGGTTTAAGATGGTATCACCTTGCCAGCTGCCCTGCTTCTCTGCTGGGGAGGTACCCACACCTCTCCACCCCACAGGTCCTGGCTTCAGCTGCTCATGGCTGTGAACAGAGGAACTGAGGAGCTGACACATGTTTTCTTTGCCTCTCCTGCCTTGCCTTCTAACATCCAATAGCAGGGTGGGACTGACAACAGGTAGCATCTTAAAGCACTGCACCTAAATCTCCTCAATCCTTCCAGGAAGGGCTGCCAGCAAAAGCATGACTCAGGTTCTTTCCATTTCTTCTACATGTCAGCTTTCTTGCAGCTCTGTTGGCTGGTGGATATAGATAAAATCACTGACTGCAAAAGAACAAATGGCCAGTTACCACAAGGGCCTCTGACTCTGGATCTGCAGGTAGGTTTCTGAGCAGGTCACACACACTTCCCCAACACATGGCAGTATCCCCTGCTGGGTTAATTTTGTTTCGCTGAAGGCACCAGGTCATCCCAGAAACATTCACAGTTTAACTCTGTTCAGCACTGTAACGGAGTTCTTGTTGTCCCACATCTTCCCACAGCTCTTTAAGCTATCAAGTTTATGTTGGTGAGGCTCTGAAGACACACACAGACCTTACTGGCCATAACCAGCCTCTTTTCCTCCACTTTACCTCTTCCCATCACCCAGGACCCCTATTTCAGCCCAGCCAGGACATCAGCCTGCACATTTGAACCAAGGCTTTTGAGAAGCTACAAACTGGCACCACTACAGAGCTGCAGAGGCAGGGGGTTGAAATGGGAGTGTGCAGAAGCTGCTCAGGGCCAGTAAATTCTATTAGTGTGCTCAAATCCCTGACATTTATCTTGCAGGTCTTGGCAACAAGAACATGTTGATGTGAAGCTCACATGATGAGGAAGAATGGCCACCCTGAACCACATGGTTTGTTCAGTTTTCAAAGTAGCAAAGTATTTGTTCCTTGTATTTTAGTGGTGTCTCTTAATTGCAGTGCCAAAGAATAGTATTTGCTTAGCTGCATCAAAATGTTTTCTCTCTGAGCACATGCAAGTTTAATTATCTAGTCAGGAGCTACACCAAAAAGCTTTATTTAGGCAGTGAAACTAATCAGCCTTCCATGTAGCTCTGTTGAAGAGGGGTTCAATTCCTGAGTGTCTACTAAGACTGGTGAAATGCACTGTGAAAAACGCTGAAGAGCTTACATCATGGATAGGAAACAATGAGAAAGAAAAGTCATCACCACTGTTGTATCTATAGATCCCATCTAGAGGAACTGGGATCGATTTATGGATTGGTAAATTGAATTGTCCCAGTCTGGACACAGTTTTTATTTGCAAGTTCTCCTTTCACCTCACAGATCATGCTGAATGGACCTGAACAAAGCTCTTCTGCACATAGTGAACAACACCTCCAGAGGATAACTGCAACACTCCCACACTGGCAGGGATCAGATCAGCATTGCTCTTATGTCCTACCAGGCCTGAGTAAGCCACAGCTGCAGCTGGTAGCTGCAGCCACCCTCCCCGGCAGGTAAAACAAAGTTCTCAGCTATGGCATCTGCTTTAGCAGCTCTCTTGAAGACTTCTGGACTCCATTACCCTTCAAAAGAGCAAGTGCTAGAGCTTAGGAGTCATCTCTGACATTAGTCACATTGACAAACACTGGTTGCATCAGTTGTGCCATTTGGGCTTTGCCTGCTGCTGGATCTTTCTCCTCTTCCATTGCAAGGCATAATGGCGCAGTGTGCCCAGCCAAAGCAGTTGGGAAAATGCATAGAGCAATGTGCACTGGGAGCTGGAATTACTTGGAAAAGAGAAGAATGGAAATGCTACACGATCCCCCAGATAAGAACATTTGGCACACAGCTGAACAACAGTGAAGAAGAGCATGTCTTCCAGCTTTTTATTCATCTCCATCAGGCTGCAAGCCTTGTTTTGCCAGAACTGCGACTTACAAGTTACACTGATTTGAACGATCTAAAGAGGAGTTTGGGGAAGGCAATTAAAAAGCAGAGCTGTCAATTAGAGGAAGAGACTCAGAAAGAGGTCTGTGAAAAGCTTATATATAGCTATAAGGCTCTGTTGCAGAACCTGATATGGTCTAAGATGAGCTAGATATGAACATGAGACATTTTTGTTATTTTGGAGGTTTGTTTTTTCTGGATACTTTTCTTCCAGAGCAGCAATACTCTCCCTTATGGAAAGCATTAATTACTTCTTACCACTGCCTGCAACTATCTTACATGACCCCCTACACATCCCCTTTTCTAGCCAGGTGGGACTTTGAGGTGCTGTATTTGAGGTGCTGTGCTCAAGCTACTACAGACTGGGAGGTCCTGGGTCTGTTTGCAGCATACAGAACTACCACCACAGCTGCACTGACAACTTGGGGAGGTGCATGTGCAGTAATTCTGCTAGTTCAGGGACAGTTTGTTGGACTGGCAAGAGACCATTTGTGCTCTGCATTACAGTAGGTACCACACCACAAGGACACGCTCAGCTAGTACGTGCACACGTGGTATGAAAGATGTGTTTGCAAAGCGCTGCATTTGCTCTCCAGGTTGGGCTCGCTTGCATAGCAGGTGAGCTGGAGACTCAGGACTTCCCAAAACATCTGGATTAGCTAGATGCATGCTTCTTGTGCAGCCTTTCCCAGGTGACAGCGTTAGTGCAGCCGTCGGAGGCAGAGGGAGGTGGAGCAGACCCTCAGTGCACCCTGGGCAGCAGAGCCTCCTGGGGCTGATGTTGCAGGTGAGCCACGCCAGCGAGGTCACCGCACACTGCAGTTGCGGGGGACAAAACTGCAGCCGCCGAGGGTGTAGGGGCTCAGGGAGCTTCCTGAAGGCCAAGCTCACTGTGGGGACCGGGCGCCCCCAAAAGCACGAGGCCATGGATCATACGCGCTCCACTGCCTGCCCCCGCCCCGCGCCGCCCTCGGGGCTTCCCGGAGCCTCACAAAGCTCAGTATGGAGATGGAACTGGCCAAATAGGCCCGCGCAGGGCCGGGCCAAGGCGTGAGGCCGGCGGCACCCCCGCCTACCCTGCAGGGCGCTCCTTCCCGCCCGCTCCACGTGCGAGACCACGGCAGCCGCGCCCCAGGACTACACCCCCCAGCACCCAGCGCGGAGCCGCCGCGGTGCATGCCGGGGAGCGCGGCGTGCCCCCCCCCCTCCGCCGGCCCCGCTAGGTCACACCTCCGCTCGTTGCGCAAGGCGGGGCCAGGCGGAGGGACCGCGCCGCGATTGGCGGGAGTCGGCCGCCTCGTCACGTGCGCTCGCGGCCGCCCTCTCAGTCACTCAGCAACGGCGCGCGCGCTTGCTCCCTCGCCCGGCTACTTTTCCTCCTCTCCTCCCCCCCTCGCGCTCGTCACGGAGCGTCCCGCTTCCCCCCGCCCCCCTCTCCTCCCCCCCCCGCGCCCTCCCCTCGCGCGAGCCGCCGGGAGCCGCCGCCGGAGCCGCCTCGCAGGAGCTGGGAGCCGCCGCCGGGAGCTGCTGCCGCCGCCACCATGGCCGAGAACGCCGCCGCCGCCGCTGCCGGCCTGGAGAACCACCGCATCAAGAGCTTCAAGAACAAGGGCCGCGACGTGGAGGTAGATGCGGGGCCCCGGGCGCACCCGGCCTCCGCCTCCGGCGGGCGCGAGAGGAGGGGCCGGGGCTGGGGCCTGGCTGCGCTCGCAGCGCTGCCGGCGGGCGGCGGGAAGGAGGCGGGGAGCGGCCGCCCGGGGCGGGCGGCGGTGGGGAAAACGCCCGCGGGGTTTTTTTTCTCCTCCGTCATGCGGGTGCGGCCGGCGGGGGGCGGAGGAGGCGGGAGCGGCGGCGGGGGGAAGGGTTGGCGCTGCCGGGCCGCGCGCGGCCCCGCCGCGCCCCCTCCGCCGCCTTCCTGGTTTGCTGGTGTGCGGAGGGCCCGGTGGGCCCGGGGCCGGAGGCGGTGCCCGGGCAGGGCCGGCAGGCGGCGGGATACACCATCCCCCGCTCGCCCCGCGTCCCCTCCTCCCGCCGCGTTCCTTTCTCCCACTCCAGCTGCCTCCCCGTCCTTCCTCCTCCCCGCGCCCCCTCCCCCGTCCTCAGCGGGGTCGAGGCTCGGATGGGGTGGACAATGGTGCCGGCTGCCTTTTGTGCCAGCCCCTCTGGGCGGTAATAGCCTTTCCGCTGGGGCGAGGGGCTGCCCTGCCCGTCCTGCTGTGCCCCGCTGTGCCTCTGCCGCGCAGGGAGGCCTGTGCTGGAGGCAGGGACTGCTCTCACGCTCTGATGAGCCTTTTTACAGTGTACTCTACAGCGCTCAACGATTTTACTCCCTGTATTGCCTTAAATCACCATTGTTTTATTTTAGTTTGAATTGGTAGCGCGCAAGTGATCGTCTCCATATAAATCGGGAAGGAGTGTGGTGGTTACTTGGGCTAATGGGGTAGTAGTTTACTCCCCCGAATTTGAGAGGCGCTGGGTGATGAGAAGTTATTCCTTAGAGAGGCTGCTAAGATCTTCTGAATGTGTGTGCCATTAGTGGTGACATCTCCAATTCTGGTCGTAATCGAAAAGGGAGGAAATACTAAATCATGCGTTTAAGTTTCTGTAGTAGGAAAGATAGGGGGAGGAAGCTGTTCTGAAATCAGGCTTGGATTGAAATCGGATTAGGATTCACTGGAGTGAAAACCCGAATAATGTGTCTGATTATTTGGGCTTTACCTGAGGGCGCTTTCCATGCTTCTGTTGATTTTATCACTTAAATTCACTTCTGTAATCGGTAGGGCTGATATTTTTCACTCCTTTGAAAGTACCTTAGGAGAATTCACACCTCTGCTGCTATTGTTTGGGTGGAGACAATTTTATGCAGGTCAGGCTTAGCAGCGGCAGTGTCTTTAAGATGACATTCATGATGTAAACTAATCTTAATTTTTGTTTAGCTTGGTGACAGAGAATTTTACAGCAAATATTGTATGGGGAGAGTGTGCTAACTTCAACACTTCTGGCTAACATTAGTAAATGTTAAAAAGTAACTAAAAATTGCCCGTCCTTGCGTTTGGCAGTTGCTTCTCGCGGTGAGGATGAGGAGGCGGCATGGTGGGTTTCTTTTTACCCTTCTCATCCAGTGAGACTCTTCCTGCTGCTCCTCATTCATTTTGTCCTTGTCTCATCTCCCTGTATTGGTTGCTGGCTTTGTTGCTGCTTTCTCAGTCACTGGCCTGAATCCATCAGAGCTCTAAACAGGGAAAGGTTAGGTATGTTCATGCCTGGTGTGAACTGATCTGTCATCCGTACTTGCTTGTATTATAGCATGCCCGAGACGAGGGGAATTAAATGTCTGCCTCTGTGGGGGGAAGAAGGGAGTTGACTGCCTGAGCTTTGCTGAAATTAGTTACACCAGCCCAGCTTAAGGTAGCTTAACTCTCATTTCCTCCTGAAGGGGAGTAATTTTGGAAGAGGGTATTTGCTGTTACAGAGAAGTACATCCTCTGGGGTTATTTTCCAGTGTGCTGACTGACTTCTTTTTGCGGTCGACCATAAGACTGTTTGGCCAAAAGCTCCACGATGTTAATGTGATTAAAGATTCCCACTATGCTTTTGAAAAGGGCTAAAATCTTAAGAAGCAGCAGCATCTTTTTTTTTTTTGGGGTGGTGAGGGGCAACAAAGAGATGAAATACAGAAGAATGTAAAAGCTCTAAGACTATGGAGATGCATTAAAATGTCTTTAAATGAATCTAAATGTATTGTAGAAGGTTAGAAATGTGTCAGTGCCTTTCAAAACAACTGAATTTGTATCAAATGTCTGAAATTTCCTATCCAGCCTCCTTTTTGACTCTCTTTTTTGATCATGGTACTTGTTTGAAAGTACCCTTCTAAGTAAAGTTTAGCTGACTGAAATTTCCTGCAGTAAAACAATGTTAGTGAAGTTTACAGTGGAGAATGAAGGAGCCCAGCAGTGCTATATAATTGCTGTTACTGACTGCATTTCTCTTGAGATACTGGTACACAGACTGAACTGCTGATTGGACAGTTTGTCTGTATTTACTGAAAGTTATCAGCTCTCCATCAAATGTTTGTTTTCTAAATCAAATATTGTGTGTAGTTCACAACTGTTAGTAATTACATGCACTTGTTTTCATTCCTGTGCTACGGTTGGGAGTTTTATGTCGAGATCCTGCCTCCAGTTTTGTCTACCCTGGAAACCAGGAGACATCAGTGCTATTGTTGGCCTTGAGCTATGCATTTATCAGATTCCACCAAAGAGAAAATAAATGGTTGGGATGATGGAGTAATGGATCATGGTCTGATATTTAGATTATATCCTTTGGAGAACCTAAAGTATTCAAAGCCCATATGCTCTCCAGTTTGAAAACAGTGGCATTTGAGTCACCTTTTGCCTGGAGACAGTCGCTGCCTTTGAACTCACCAGGCTTGAACACATCCTTTGGTGATCTTCCTTTGGCTTCTAACAAATACTGAGGAGTTATTATTGATCCCCTCTGGGTACAGACTCTTCTGGCAGACCAAAACACTTGCTCCTTTAATTTGTAGTTAACTCCTGTTTTATTGCTGGGTTTGTTAGGCTATGTAAGCCTTTGCTTTTTGTCAATACGACTTTAAGGGAAACAAAACATGTGCCAGTAGTTTTGGTTTATGTTAAGACAGACCTCAGTACCACATGCAGCTTCTCACTAGGCTCCTTTTATAAGAGCAAAGAAACATATCTGTTGATCAGAAGTCAAAAATTCTGAATCTGTGAGCTTCACAGGTTCCCTCTGCTTTTCCTAGTTTCACATTTGGGTGGGAGTTATCTGAAGCTTCTTTGCTGTCTCTGTTAAGGAGGTAGAGCTGTGCATACAGAGCTGGAAATCTGGCTCTGAGTTTAGCCCTCTGAAGGTATAACAACAAAATCAAAAGCTGGTAACGGTGTGTTACTCACATAAAATGAGTTTGTGTTCCTGCTTTTATTTTTGAGACTCTTCTATTTTTATAGGTACTGACATGTGATTAGCAGCAGACAGAGCTAACCTGAACCTGCAGAGCTTGAGCGATAAGGAGCCAAGACACTAGTCGCTTCATCTGGACAAACAACTGCTAGGACAGTTTCTCCTTGCAACCTTCTCAGTGCTACATTCTCTGGAGTTGTGAATGGGCTTTTGAAATGGTCACTTACGGGAAGCAAAACCTTTCTTGTGTTGATCTGAGGCTTGCAGTCTTAAATCTCGGTGGGTTTCTTGTGAATGTGCAGCCCTGATTATGCCAATGCAATGGAGGGACAAGATTAAACAATTGAAATCACTTAACTTGTAATACCCCTGCTGCATTTATGTGTTTAGATTGCTATCTACTTAACCCAGCTTTTAGAAAACCTAATTTGAACCTTCTTTTATTTTTTTTGTTCCCTGCTTGCAGTTTTTCAGCTTCATTCTTTGCCTAGTAACATCTCTCTTACACTTTTTCACTCCTCCAGCTTCTTGGACCAGAAATGTAACTTATTCTTGATTACAATACCAGGCATCCATATGTTGGCTCGCTGTTCTGATGTTTAAGGTGACAGATCATACAGTTCAGCCCATTTCTTGTTGTCAGGATTAGTCAGCATCCCTCACTAAAGCTGAGGAAAAATCCTTGAGTTACAGAGATGTTGTAGTTTGTGGGACTGTTTGCAGGACTTATGGGGTTATTTTTGTGTGTGATGCAGTGAGCCTGTGTGGTCATGTCATTAGCAAAATGCATACTGCATCAAAAGTAAAGCCCCATGTACACTTACTTAATAATTAACCCCCCCCCCCAACCACCAAACCTAAAAGAAGCAAATAAAACCACCTAGTGAGCAGTTAGTGCATTAGAACCTAAAGAACTTTCTCTAAAAACATTTCCATGACTGGGGTTAAAATTTTCTGTACTTGTCATGCTCCTCATCATGGGAACACAAGTTCTTGAACTTCTGTTGCTTAGGCCATAGGATTAACCTGGAATGTGTTGAAGGCTATTTACCAAAAGGAGACATAGCCACTCTCTCATCTTTCACCTACTCCTGCTTTGATTTTAAGCTTCAGAGATCCTGGCCATGAAAGTATTTCCCCCAGTTTTAGATTATTTATTTATCACATTTGGGTCCAGGGAACTTAAAAGGATCCATTTTTATTCTGTACCTTCAGCATCTTGACACCAGATGAGGCAGAGGAAGAAAGTGGGCTTGGCCCAGATCTCCATCATCAGCTCTGGCAGCATCGGTGTATTTACTGTTGCTGCATTGCTAACAGTGTGGGTCTGTGAGGATGCTTGGATTTATTCATGTTTTACTGTCATGCTGCCATGACTTCCTTGCCAGCAGTAGAATATGATTCTGGGGAGGCCAAGTCTGTGCAGGCTCTGAGCAGCTGAGGAAGGTGGAGGTACCATAGCTGTGCAGTATGAAGGAAGGAGCATACACGCTGCTACCAGTGTGTATCTTGATGCTGTTCTTTCTCTGCACTATCTAGTGTTCTTGCTGTCTCCCCCTGCTCCCCTCAAACACTGAAATAAGGCTTGTAGCAGTCCCAGAAAGCCTGTTTTTTTCCCCCATCTACTTTGCAGCAATCCAGTTTCTTTCAGGAGCTTACTTTTACAGATTTCTGTTTTTCACTTTGCAGGAATGGATACTGGCAAAGGGAGGTCTGGGAGTAAGGCTGTAATACCTGATTTAGGTTGGCTTAAGGTGCCGTGGCTTCTGTCCCAATAGCCTTACTGGCTGGGTGAATCTCAGCAGTTTTAAGTGAAAACAGCTGTGTCAGGTAGCTTCCTGTTGGGAACTGGATTTAATATAAGATATGGTACTACTATGCAAAATTTCCAAGCTGTGACTCCTGCAGCTTTATCACTCTTCCAGGTCAGTACATAACACTCTTGGGAGAATACAGGTGCACATCTTTGTACCTTGGAAATAATTGCATGGGTGGGAAGCAGGAGAGAGGTGTGGGTAGGAAGCAAGAGAGAGGTGTGGGTAGGAAGCAAGAGAGAGGTGTGGGTAGGAAGCCTCCTTGGTTGATATTGCTGTGGAATTCTCCAAACTTGAGATAAGTCTGCAAGTCAATGGTGCTGTGACCTGTTAGTGACTGTTAGCAGAAAACAAACTCCTGATGAGTCCACTTAGATGTGCCATCTTTTATTTTCCTTGGGAGCTTCAAAACTGGTTGAATGCATTGCATTTCAAAGCATTGAAAGACACAAGTACCTTAGGAAGTCATTGTTGATTTCAGAACTACCTGTGGAGAAAGCAATTTGGAGATGGCATCTCATGATGAACATAATCTTCATAAGCTGATTGGGATCTTCAGCTGGCTGTATTGAGGCCCAATTATTGCTGTTTGTTGTTGTGATAGAGCAAGGCTTAGCTAATCTTTCTGTAATTACAGAATTCATGTGTCTTCATTCTTGTGTATTTCTACTACTACAGCAGTTGCACAGATACCTCAAAAGGTTCTTCTGTTAAACAACTTGTAAGCTGTTGAAGTCTGTCCAGGTTGGTGGTGGTATAACTCTTGCTAGTTTTAAGAGCACTTGAACTATTTTTCTGTAAGCCCTTTGAGGCTTTGGTAGTACTTGTGCACTTCCAGCACAAACCCAAGCGGGACGTTGTGTCCTCTGAAACCCTGTTATCTGAACAGACAGCAATCAGGAGGTGGTTCAGCTCCAAGTGAATGATCATGTTTGTGTGTATTGTGGGACTGGAAGTGGAATGAGACATCTAATTTATGAGATGAGGCTAGAAGAGGCAATGAACTGTTTAAAGCTGATGGGGTGCGTCATCAGGTAGTAAAGACAAACTGCCAAAGTGAACTGACTTGAAAGAGAAATGTAAACCCTGCATATTATTGGGAGCACAGCCCTATGAGGAGAGGCTGAGGGAGCTGGGGTTGCTTAGCCTGCAGAAGAGGAGGCTCAGGGGAGACCTTCTTGCTCTCTCCAACTCCCTGAAGGGAGGTTGTAGCCAGGTGGGGGTTGGTCTCTTCTCCCAGGCAACCAGCACCAGAACAAGAGGACACAGTCTCAAGCTGTGGGAAGTTTAGACTGGATGTTATTTGCCAATGGAATGTGCTGCCCAGGGAGGTGGTGGAGTCACCATCACTGGAGGTGTTTAGGAAGAGCCTGGATGAGGCACTTGATGCCGTGGTTGAGTTGATCAGATGGTGTTGGGTTATAGGTTGGACTTAATGATCTCGAAGGTCTTTTCCAAGGTGGTTGATTCTATTCTATTCTATCTCCAGAATACCTGGCACTGTGAGACTCTGAATAGAATAGAATAAACCAGGTTGGAAGAGACCTTCAAGATCCTTGTGTCCAACCTATCATCCAACACCACCCAATCAACTAAACCCTGCAACCAAGCATCCTGTCAAGCCTCGCCCTGATCACCCCCAGTGACATAGACCTCACCACCTCCTCGGGCAGCACATTCCAATGGGCAATCACTCTCTCTGTGTAAAACTTCCTCCTAACCTACTGCTGCTGCAGCAGGAGCTGTGGGCTTTGCATCCCATTTCACAACATCTGACATGGGTAATCCAAAGAGCTAGTTTCTTCCACAAAGTTAGACCTGCATCAGATCTGTCGGTGCCTTGGAGTGAACTAGCTGCAAAGCTCTTCAAGCTTCTTGTATTTTCTGCTGCCTTAGCTTCCCAAGCCAGTCCTTCACGTTTGGAGAAGGCCAGTGCTGGCTCAAAGAGGTCAGTGGGAGAAAGTATACCTTGTCTAGTGTTATCTACCTGTTGTGTGGTTATCCATTCACAGTCAGAGTGACACCATTGAATCTGCTGGGGAAGTTGTGTATTGTGTCAGCTGGCACTCGTCTCTTTTCTTAGGTTAAGCAAGTGGTTTGTAAATTATAAAGTTGATTTTGTGTGCTTTTAACAAAAAGTGGCAGGACAGGACACAAATTTAGTTCCTCCCCATCCAAACACCCCTTACTGAATGACTTGTTTCCCTCATTCTCTCATGTCTGACCATTTGAGGATCTCTTCTTGGGCATTTTTAACCTTGGTTACTGTCAGATACAGTAACAGGTGAACTTTGGAGGTAATGAGAGTTGATTTGTAAAATCAGCTTGGAGAAATGACTTCCTCATAGTTTGACTTGTAAGCCTTGATGGAGATGTATTTTAGTGAGTACACAAGCCCCATTGCAAACTTGCTGCTGTAGAACATAGTCAAAACTCACCTGCATGAGGTGGTGGCCAAGTATTCAGACAAGGTGCTAGAGTGACTTGTGACCAGGTTGTCAGAGATGCACTGAGGGATTCCTGGACAAGCATGATGTGAGACTTTAGGTTTGCAGTTCTTAGAAGAATGTCCTAGTCTTTGTCTTTTCTTGGTCACCTACAGTGTAAGTCAAGGTTGATGAAATAATGCAGAGACATGTTGTGTCTCTCAGGTAAGCTACAGTCCCCCTAACCAGCAGATACTGTCCTGTGAATGCAGCTTTTCAGCATCAGGATCTCTTTGTTTCTTTTGCTGCACACAAATGGTAGATGCTAAGTCAGTGGTAGCGATTTCTCTGCACTAGAAATCTGACTGCAGCCAGGTACAGAAGGCTTTCCACATCAGAAGAGAATTCTGTAATGAGTGCTTCTAGGAGTCAGTGGGATCTTGTTCATGGCTGTTTGTCAAGCATGTAAGAACACAGGCTGGAAATGGGTGGTGTTTGTAACACTGAAGGAACAACAGTGAAGAGCAACCTTCCAAACAAGAATAGATGCTTTGAGGAGCTCTGACACAAGCAATCGACATGACTCTGCTCTTGAGTTTCATGAGCTGCCAGTGCTGTTCAGAATCTCTCAGTACCCTCTTCCCATGCCCTTTGCTGGTGGGGGTATGGCCCATTATACCTATGTGCTCAGGGTGACCTTTGCTTTGGTGGGCACTGCAGCTGGAGGTTTGGAGTTTTGCACTTGCTCTCATCCATCATCAAAACCACAATGTCTAAGCATCTTCTTGGGGCTAGCTGATACTCTTTTTATCAGAGGATGTATAAACTGGGATTTTAACAGACTGAAGGTATTCTTGAGGCAAGAAGTATGATGCCCAAGACACTCAAATGGCAGAAACTTGGAATCATGGCATATGTCCCTGTGGTAGGTTGAAAATTCCCCCCAACATTAAATTTGCCAGACCACCCAGCTGGAAGCAAGTGAAGCTGTATTTACAAGCAGAACTGCAATCTGCAATGACATGCAATGACTGTGTACAAAATATACAGTGTTTACAACATTTACAATTAATGAACATCACAAAACCCTTCCTGGCCAAAAACCAAGGGAGCTTCTTCTGACCCTGCTCCCCTCCTTACCCACCCCCTGAACACAAACAGGACAAGAGATAGAGCAAAGAAGTCACAACAACTTGACCAGTCAAGGTCAGTAAAGCCAGGAGAAGCATCAGCCAGAGCCAAAGAACCAAAAAGAGAGATTGTTTTCATTAGTAGCTTATGTTTGTTGTCTGCCCAATGGATTGTTTGGAACCTACCATTATTTTCCTTTTTACACCCAAAAGTGATATATTTACATTCCACCACTTTCTGTTCAAGATCTGTGGAAGATTTTAAAGGTACAGCCTAGAACTACCACAGTCAGGTTAAGAATTGAGGTAGAAGCATCTAGAATTCCTGATACTGAAATGATTGGTATCATAGTATCAGCCAGGGTTGGAAGGGACCACAAGGATCAGCTAGTTCCAGCCCCCCTGCCATGGGCAGGGACACCCCACACTAGATCAGCCTGGCCAGAGCCTCAGCCAGCCTGGGCTTAAACACCTCCAGGGATGGGGCCTCAACCACCTCCCTGGACAACCCATTCCAGGGCTTCACCACTCTCCTGGGGAAGAACTTCCTCCTCACCTCCAGCCTCAATCTCCCCACCTCCAGCTTCATTCCATTCCCCCTAGTCCTATCACTGCCTGACATCCTGAGCAGTCCCTCCCCAGCCTTCTTGTAGCCCCCTTCAGCTACTGGAAGGCCACAATGAGGTCACCTGGGAGCCTTCTCTTCTCCAGACTGAACAGCCCCAACTCCTTCAGTCTGTCCTCATAGGAGAGGTGCTCCAGCCCTCTGCTCATCCTCATGGCCCTTCTCTGGACACCTTCCAGCACCTCCAGATCCCTCTCGGAACAGGGGCTCCAGAACTGGAGTCAGTACTCCAGGTGGGGTCTCAGCAGAGCTGAGCAGAGGGGGAGAATCCCCTCCCTTGCCCTGCTGGCCACACTTCTCTTGCTGCAGCCCAGGCTCTGGTTGGCTTTCCGGGCTGCAAGTGCACACTGAGAGCTCCTGGTGAGCTTCTCCTCCCCCAGCACCCCCAAGGCTCTCTCCTCAGGGCTGCTTTCCAGCCAGTCCCTGCCCAGCCTGGATTTGTGCCTGGGATTGCCTCCACCCAGCTGCAGGACCCTGCCCTTGGTCTTGTTGAAACTTAAGAGGTTGGCTTGTGCCCTTACATTAGAAGGACTGTGGACAAGGTTCATAAAAGATCATAGGGTGTTGCTGGAGTGTATTTTCAAATTCCTAAGGCTCCATCATCTTCCTGGATTGTCAGATGGATTTGTTTTCTCTTACATCTTGATCAGAATGATCTCTTCATAGGTTTAATTAGGCAGCTAGCACATGCTTAGTCTTTATTTTTGCCTTTTGATTTTTGTCTTTCACAAAATGGGGAAGAATTGACTTAAGGCATGCAGTGTTACACTGAAAAAGATTGCAGTGGTTGACTACAGACTTGAATAGGGACTTGAATTGTTTTTTACATGGCACCCTGTGAAGGTATGCCAATTAAAATTAGTGTTTCCCATTTGATAGCTGGAACAATAGGACTTCATTTTTCTCACTTCACAGGGAGGTGCTTGTAAAGCACATTATAAAACGATTGTTAGAGGTGCAGAGTCTTCAACTAGGATATCTAAGTAAGTATCTGGGAAGAATAGAATAGAATAGACCAGGTTGGAAGAGACCTTCAAGACCATGTGTCCAACCCATCAACCAATCCAACACCACCTAAACTACTAACCCATGGCATCAACACCCCATCAAGTCTCCTCCTGAGCACCTCCAGTGATGGTGACTCCACCACCTCCCCAGGCAGCCCATTCCAATGGGCAATCACTCTCTCTGTGTAGGACTTCTTCCTAACATCCAACCTGAACCTCCCCTGGCACAGCCTGAGACTGTGTCCTCTTGTTCTGGTGCTGGCTGCCTGGGAGAAGAGACCAACCCCCACCTGGCTACAACCTCCCTTCAGGTAGTTGCAGAGAGCAAGAAGGTCTCCCCTGAGTCTCCTCTCCAGGCTAAGCAACCCCAGCTCCCTCAGCCTCTCCTCACAGGGCTGTGTTCCAAACCCCTCCCCAGCTTTGTTGCCCTTCTCTGGACACCTTCCAGCAACTCAACCTCCTTCCTGAACTGAGGGGCCCAGAACTGGACACAGGACTCAAGGTGTGGCCTAAGCAGTGCTGAGTCCAGGGGCAGAATGACCTCCCTGCTCCTGCTGGCCACACTGTTCCTGATGCAGGCCAGGATGCCCTTGGCCC
The DNA here is from genome assembly GCF_014839835.1 of Dryobates pubescens. Taxonomy (NCBI): domain Eukaryota; kingdom Metazoa; phylum Chordata; class Aves; order Piciformes; family Picidae; genus Dryobates; species Dryobates pubescens. The sequence continues at coordinate 43,702,160 of NC_071618.1, read as the reverse complement.
TCCTGGCCACCTGGGCACACTGCAGGCTCATGTTCAGCCTACCATCAACCAGTACCCCCAGGTCCCTCTCTGCCTGGCTGCTCTTCAGCCACTCTGCCCCCAGCCTGTAGCACTGCATGGGGTTGCTGTGGCCAATGTGCAGAACCCAGGAAGGGAGAGTCTTTGTTCAAACAGATTGCACAAGAGGGTGTCTGTCTAGTAGTTAGTGTAGTAGGTTTTTGGTTTGTGTGTTGGTTTATTGTTGTTGTGTTTCGGTTTTGTTGTTCATGTGTGGGTTTTGTTTGGGCTTTTTTGTTTGGTTTTTATAGTTTGTGTTTGTTTGGGGGGGGGTTGTGTGTAGTTGTTTTTTTCTTCCTAGGGAAAACGAGTATAAACATTTCCCAAGCTTGAGAATGTCTGGTGGTCTGTGGTCCTTGCCCCACAAGTCTATGAGACCTTCATGTAATTTTGTGATTAGATTCCTGAACACGGTAATCTACAATTTGGTGAAAGCTCTTGCCTTTAAAAGAATGTAAGTCTCCATGCTGATCAACATTTGAGTGTGGTGTTTGCTCCTGGTTACCCTGAGCAGTCACTTTAATTTTCCTTGGCTGTTTTCTGGTCTTGTTATGTACACAAGTAAAGACACAATTTTGTCTGTGAAGTGTGGCATTGAAAGTGGTGTACTTAGTGTTTGGAGAAGAGGAGGCTCAGGGGTGACCTTATTACTCTCTACAACTACCTGAAGGGAGGTTGTAGAGAGACAGATGTTGGTCTCTTCTCCCAGGCAGCCAGCACCAGAACAAGAGGACACAGTCTCAGGCTGCGCCAGGGGAGGTTCAGGCTAGATGTTAGGAAAAAGTTCTATACAGAGAGAGTGATTGCACATTGGAATGGGCTGCCTGGGGAGGTGGTGGAGTCACCATCCCTGGAGGTTTTCAGGAGGAGACTTGATGGGGTGCTTGGTGCCGTGGGTTAGTTGTTTAGGTGGTGTTGGATTGGTTGATGGGTTGGACACGATGATCTTGAAGGTCTCTTCCAGCCTGGTCTATTCTATGTATTCTATGTATCTGTTAGGCAGAAGCTCAACCTATACCTTCTAGGCTATAGAAGAGGAAAGGGATTCTGCTCTTGGCACAGCAATCAACTGTTCTGCATGTTCTGCAGCACTCTGTGCTGGGTTAGGAACTGGCTGGAGGCTGAGCCCAGAGAGTGGTGGTGAATGGTGCCACAGCCAGCTGGCAGCCAGGTGTGCCCCAGGGATCAGTGCTGGGCCCCTTGCTCTTTAACATCTTCATTGACAATCTGGATGAGGGGATTGAGTCAGTCATCAGCAAGTTTGCAGATGACACCAAGCTGGGAGAAGATGTTGGTCAGTTAGAGGGTAGAAAGGCTCTGCAGAGGGACCTCGACCGACTGGACAGATGGGCAGAGGCCAATGGGATGGCATTTAACAAGTCCAAGTGCCAGGGGCTGCACTTTGGCCACAATAACCCCAGGCAGAGCTACAGGCTGGGGTTGGAGTGGCTGGAGAGCTGCCAGACAGAGGGGGACCTGGGGATGCTGATTGACAGCTGCCTAAACATGAGCCAGCAGTGTGCCCAGGTGGCCAAGAAGGCCAAGGGCATCCTGGCCTGCATCAGGAACAGTGTGGCCAGCAGGAGCAGGGAAGTCATTCTGCCCTGGACTCAGCACTGGTTAGGCCACACCTTGAGTCCTGTGTCCAGTTCTGGGCCCCTCAGGTTATGAAGGACATTGAGACACTTGACTGTGTCCAAAGAAGGGCAACAAGGCTGGGGAGAGGCCTTGAGCACAGCCCTGTGAGGAGAGGCTGAGGGAGCTGGGGTTGCTTAGCCTGGAGAAGAGGAGGCTCAGGGGTGACCTCATTGCCCTCTACAACTACCTGAAAGGTGGTTGTAGCCAGGTGGGGGTTGGTCTCTTCTCTCAGGCAACCAGCACCAGAACAAGAGGACACAGTCTCAAGCTGTGCCAGGGGAGGTTTAGACTTGAGGTGAGAAAGTTCTTCACTGAGCGAGTCGTTCGTCACTGGAATGTGCTGCCCAAGGAGGTGGTGGAGTCCCCATCCCTGGAGGTGTTCAAGAGGGGATTGGATGTGGCACTTGGTGCCATGGTCTAGTCATGAGGTTTGTGGAGACAGGTTGGACTCAATGATCCTCTCTCTTCCAACCTTTGTGATACTGTGACAGACAGGTTAGTGTACCTCCCCTCTTTGGTAGGGAATTGGGCAGGATGCTTGCTTAGAAATTCTAGGGGAGCACAGAGGTGGTGGTGTGCAGGTGCTTCTCTTGCTCTGCCTTAAGGAGAGGATAAACTTCTGTTTCTGTGAGATTTTAGGGCATCTGCTATGCTGTTCATGCAGCACAGGCAAAGAAAGGACAGGCATATTTTTCTTGTTCACATATGTGCATAGAAATTTGCATACTGGCACAGGCAGATCCTGTAACATAAACCTGTACCAAATCTCAAATCCTCAGTGAAAAAGCCTCAGTCTTTGGACTCTGTGGGTTTGCCAAGTGTGACTCGGATAACCAATTACCAACGATGCCACTGTGTGTGGTGCTTACCTGGCACGTCGTTCCGATGAGGCAGAGCTGCCGTTACTGTAAAATTCAGTGTGCCCTTCTTTCCCAAAAGTACAGGGAAAGCAGACTTGATGCAGGTATTATTTAGTTTCTCTCAGGCTGCAGAATAAATGACTAAGTTAAGTTCTCACATCCACTTACCAAAGTGGGCACAGCAATGGCTGCGTTGGCACCGCTCTTCAGAGCACTGCATGGACAGGTTCCTTGCCCTGTTAGGACCACAGGACAAAATAAATACAGTATAACTAACTAAGGTTGGAAGAGACCCCAAGGATCATCAAGTCCAACCTGTCTTGATAAACCTCACGACTAGACCATGGCACCAAGTGCCACATCCAATCTCCTCTTGAACACCTGCAGGGATGGTGACTCCACCACCTCCCTGGGCAGCACATTCCAATGATGAACGACTCGCTCAGTGAAGAACTTTCTCCTCGCCTCGAGTCTAAACCTCTCCTGGCACGGCTTGAGACTCTGTCCCCTTGTTCTGGTGCTGGTTGCCTGGGAGAAGAGACCAACCCCTTCCTGTCTACAACCACCTTTCAGGTAGTTGTAGAGGGCAATGAGGTCACCCCTGAGCCTTCTCGTCTCCAGGCTAAACAATCCCAGCTCCCTCAGCCTCTCCTTTGAGTGAGTTGGTGATCCTTCTTGCCTGCTTGTTGACAGACCAGCAGTGGTGAGTTAGCCTGGGATGCTGTGGGATTACCTTGAAATTTCAGCCTGACCTCAGGTGGAACCCATATGGCTGTGTTTGTGGTACAGGTGTGGTTGGTAGTCTGAAGATCCACATCTGAATGGAAGCGCTGTGCAGTTTTTTTTTACTAGATACAATGTCTTGATTCACACAACAGCTGCAGCTGGAAGTCTACTGGATTCTGCCTTCCCTCAGTTGTTTGGATAGAGAATTCCAGCTCTTCTTTTATTTTTAATTAAAAGTATGTAATGAGCTGCTTGTGTTCTGGGCTGCTTTATGTCTTTCAGTATTGCTGCAATTAGTGTCGAATGCATCCAACCAAATTGCTTCAGGTCCAGTCTCCTGAGTATTCTTTGATAGGTCTCTACTTGTATATTGGGTAATTTGTATATGCAAATTAAAACATGAGTGCTCATGTCTCATTTTGTTGCCAGCACTCACTCAGTATGCAGGTTAAACAAATGTGGAGAGGTTATTTGGGCCTCGAAGAATATGCTTACAGAAGGGTCAGTAAGGAGTAACCTTTGCAATTGCTTTTCTTCTGAGGTCTTTTGGAACAGTAGAAGATGATGTGGATGGGCTTTCAGGTGAGTCAGCACCAGGAGCAGCAATAATTGGAGGCTTGTGGCTTTCCATCTTGGCGTGTACATCTGACTTCAGTGAGTCACTGCCTGTCACTAAAAGAGAATGGTGCTGGATATCCTGCATCCAGTATGCTGTGACTAGCCAGGTTTAGATACTTCATCTTGCCATGGACTGGCTAACAAAAAGCAGCTGATACTCATCTTAAGGGCCCCAAACTGAGGGTGGAAAAACCCTTCAAACCACCCAAGATTGCAGCTTGAACTGTGAGAGGACTGGTTTCCTTCAGTGGCCTTTATTAACCCTGAGGAACACAAATCCCAGATTATGGCATAACAGACAGTGTAAATACAGCACACTGCTGCTGATGTACATAGGGCTGTGGTAAAGGTTGCAAGGCAAAAGGAAGCATTCTCATTTTAAGGTTCTACAGCACACAGAGAATCTGAGCCAAGTTTGAATACTTTCTGCAAAATAATAGTCTGTTTCCCTAAGAAAGGAGGAAATGCTTTTTTTTTTGGTCAAGCAGTAATTGAATGAAATAAAACTCTGTTGGGGTCTCAGGTCAGGCTACAGGCACACTGGAAGTGAATTTGGCTGCTTTGCTAGATGGGTTGCTCATACTGTGGAATCCATACCCCCTGCCTGCATTTCTAACTGGTTCAGCATAATTTAATACAGAGTTTTAATAATAAAGCCAGAGGTGAAGTTGTTCTAACTTTGTGAACTGAAAAGAGCTTCACTGTTGTTCTTAGAAGGACAATTTGGAGCTTTAGAGGAGCACTTGGTAATTGGATAAATCTCAAAATTAGGTTTGGGGAACAAGACTCAGCCTAGAGCATGCCACTGGCAGGAAAAAAAGGCTGGGTAATAATGATGCTTGTAATTAAAGGAATAAAACTAGCAGGAAGGGTTAACTGTGACTAGCCATGTGGCATGTACATCAAATCTTGGCCTGTCCAAAAAAGATAGAGGAGTTCTGTGTGCATAGCATCATTGCTCCTGGTCTTTCCAGTTTTCATTAAGCATTTACATTCAGCCTATCATGATGCTTTCCCAGAAGTTGGATTTAGGAGTTCTAGAATTTTCCCTTCACTTACTGTGATGTGCTTGCAGTTCTTGGAGTAAGCATTTTGAAAGTGTCAACTGGTAGAACAGCAGTATTGCCTCCTGTCAGCATCCTTTTGGTTTTTTCTGAAGCCAGCTGAGCCAGAGCAAGTAGAACAATATCCTCAGCCTAAGCCTCAACTTTGCACCTACTAAAAAAATATATTCCTATGCAAATAAGGAATATTTAACTGATGTTAAGCACACAGGCAGCTGCCAACCTTCATCATCTCTTGTATACAAACAGGCACTTGCCTTTTTCCCTGCCCAAACCCAGCCCATCTCCTGAGGCTTCTGCATTTTAATGTGCATGGCAGTATTTCATGTTCATTAAAAGGTGTCAGAGCAGGAGTAAGGGGGGGAAAAAAAGGAACAAAAGCCATTTCTAGGGAAGAACTGTGTTTACTTCAGCAATGTAAGCACCTTCTCCTTTCACTGTATTGCACCCACACCTGTCGTGAGGTCTGCGGAGACAGGTTGGACTCGATGATCCTTGGGGTCTCTTCCAACCTTAGTTATACTGTGATACTGTGTTCTAAAGTTATCTGAACTATCCTCCAGTGTATGCTTATATGCAAGAGAGGAGGTATTAGTTAAATCCAATCCAGCTGTTGGAATGGGGCCAGATTTTTTTCCCCCCTTCATTTAGGCAGGTGGAAGTAGTCTGGAAGTGACTTGCAAATGCTAAGATCTTTGGGTACCCTCTGTGTTCAATCAAGCTACTTTGCTATTTCAGTGATGTGTTTAGGGTAGGTCTTTCTTTCAAGCATGAATCTTCTGGTTTCTTTTTTTACACCTGTGATGTTGAGAGGCAAGAGCAGAAATAAAGAGTTAGGTGACCTGTTAACTTTCAATGAAGTTTGCAGTTGCAGAGAGATTGGAATCAGTTAGCAAATCTGTTCTCTTTTAACTTGCCAAAGGAGCAAAATGTACAGCTTAAAACCGTAGAAAACTTGTCTTTTTGTATCCACAGAATAACCAAAGCTGACATAGGTGTGTGGTGTTCCTTGTCAAGGTGAGCCTGGCTTCCCCACTGCCTTGGACATGCATGATAAGCATGCAGGAGAGCAGGGATGGCCAGCTCCCTGCTTGTAGGGCAGCTGACAGGCCAGCTGCATGGGCAGTATCTATGTGCTGTGTAGCATAAAAACAGTTATTTCCTGTCACTCCATCTCTGATGTTTTCTGGACATGCTCCTGTTGCAGTTGAAGTGAGGTAAATATGGTGATTAAAAGATGACACTCCTCAGGTACCCCACTTAATGAGGTGGCTGGTTGGGGCAGCACCACGCTGAGCACCAGTTCTCATTGTTAGAGTGGCAGCTAGAGTTTTAGTCACAAGATGATGGTTCTGCTTTAACCTTCCTTCTGACACAACTGGTCTAGATAAAAATAGTTAACATTTCACACCACTTACTGTTGCAGCCTCCCCTGGCACAACTTGAGACTGTGTCCTCTTGTTCTGGTGCTGGGTGCCTGGGAGAAGAGACCAACCCCCACCTGGCTACAACCTCCCTTCAGGGAGTTGGAGAGAGCAAGAAGGTCTGCCCTGCGCTGCCTCTTCTCCAGGCTAAGCAACCCCAGCTCCCTCAGCCTCTCCTCACAGGGCTGTGCTCCAGACCCCTCCCCAGCTTTGTTGCCCTTCTCTGGACACCTTCCAGCAACTCAACATCTTTCCTAAACTGAGGGGCCCAGAACTGGACACAGGACTCAAGGTGTGGCCTAACCAGTGCAGTGTACAGGGGCAGAATGACCTCCCTGCTCCTGCTGGCCACACTATTCCTGATGCAGGCCAGGATGCCATTGGCCGCCTTCTTGGCCACCTGGGCACACTGCTGGCTCATGTTCAGCCCACCAGTACCCCCAGGTCCCTTTCTGCCTGGCTGCTCTCCAGCCACTCTGACCCCAGCCTGTAGCACTGCCTGGGGTTGTTGTGGCCAATGTGTAGAACCTGGCATGTGGGTGTGTTACATCTCAAGCCCTTGAAGTCTGCCCATCTGTGCAGCCTGGCAAGGTCTCCCTGCAGAGCTCTCCTATCCTGTAACAGATCAACTCCTGCCCCCAGCTTGGTGTCATCTGCAAACTTTCTGCTGCTGGACTCAATCCCCTCCTCCAGCCCAGCAAGTGGCAGTGTTACAGCACTGATACTTGCTCTTCAACATCTAGTGAGCTTCTTGTGCATCTTTGCAGAGTATTCAACCAATGGTACTTGTGAAGTCACAGTGGTTGATCCAGAGGGTCCCAAACATTCAGTCACTTAAAAATACTTGAATGGGCTAGGGGTAAAGGTTGCTGTTCTGCAGATAATTCTTAATTTCAGAGTTCAGTCATTGCTTTTTGTTATGAGAAGTTGTCAGTGTAGTTTCATGTTGTGTGGCAAACCATCACCTGAAAAACCAGGCAGACAGTTCCCTTCTCTGCAGGTGGTTCTAAAGCAGAGCTTTGAGTTTCTTGTCAGCTTCTCTTGGGAAGAGAGATGCCAGGGCTGAAGCACTGATCTGATGAAGATGCCTGTGTTCTGTGTCGGTTTTGCCCAGTTGAGTGTGTTGAAGACAGTTTCACAAGGGCTGCCTTGTTTTGGGACTGGAGACTTGCTCTGCTTTCAAGGTCTAGTGTCTCTTAAATGCCTTCTTTTGTCAGCCTGGCACTTTTGTCTTTTGTTTCACTGGGAAACAAAGTTTCCTTGCAGCCCTTATCACAGCAGCCCTAATGTGTGCAGTGATTTCTTTCCTGCCATATGAAAATTATTTCAGCTTGGATACTTTGAGGGAAATAGTGGTTATCTTTTCTTCAAAGTGGAAGGTGTTAGGGAGAGATTCTTCACATGTAATGCTTGGTGCCTAGCTTTGGAGGAGTATTCAGAGGGTGGAAATGAGAATGCTGGTTTATCTATCAGCATCTAGTAGATCTGTTGGGGTTTTTCCTTCTTTACTTTGTACAATAACAAAATGCTGGAGAACTTAAAATTGGAGATACTGCTGAGCATCTGCTTTTAGCTTCTAACATGACCTACGGTGCTTGGTGTGTTACTGTGGTTATGTCAAAGCCACTGGTGAGTAGTTGTTCTTCACAGGTGAACTGTGCAGAAGAAATCTCTTGTTACAAAAGCTTTATGAGCATAGGTCTGGCTTGAGTAATGTTCCCCTCTACTCAGCTCTGGTTAGGCCACACCTTGAGTCCTGTGTCCAATTCAGGGCCCCTCAGTTTAGGAAAGATGTTGAGTTGCTGGAAGGTGTCCAGAGAAGGGCAACAAAGCTGGGGAGGGGTCTGGAGCACAGCCCTGTGAGGAGAGGCTGAGGGAGCTGGGGTTGCTTAGCCTGGAGAAGAGGCAGCTCAGGGGAGACCTTCTTGCTCTCTACAACTCCCTGAAGGGAGGTTGTAGCCAGGTGGGGGTTGGTCTCTTCTCCCAGGCAGCCAGCACCAGAACAAGAGGACACAGTCTCAAGCTGTGCCAGGGGACATTTAGGCTGAAGGTTAGGAAGAAGTTCTTCCCAGAAAGAGAGATTGGCCATTGGAATGTGCTGCCCAGGGAGGTGATGGAGTCACCATCCCTGGAGGTGTTTAGGAAGAGCCTGGCTGAGGCACTTGGTGCCATGGTTTAGTTGATCAGATGGTGTTGGGTGATAGGTTGCACTCCATGATCTCGAAGGTCTCTTCCAACCTGCTTAATTCTATTCTAACAATTAAGCTGTAATGTAGCACAACTTGGTAAGTGCTGTATGTTCTTAATGTCCATGCTGACTGATAGTTCCTCATTTTTACTTTGTGCCTTGGGTATGGTACAAGCAGCCTTGCAGTTAAGGTGCTGCAGGAATAAACAGTCCCTTTTTTGTGTGTGTGTGATTTTGGAAGACTTTTTGCCAGGGCTGAGGTTTTTCTTCCTGAGATTTGGAGGGTTTGGTTTTAATATTTTGGTTGTTTTGTTCAGTCTGAAACGGCTGAGATTTCCTCTTGAGAGTGAGTTTTAAGATGTGCTGTTGCAGTGTGACATGAAGCCACTTGTGAGAGTGCTTGAAGCTGAGAAGTGGCTGTAGCCTGACACTGGATGGCAAATGCTGTATTAGATCCACTGGTGACATCTCACTAGGTTTCAGCTAGTGTTGCATATAGACTGTAGCAGATGGTTGTCCTTCCAGTCTGAAAGCTGGTAATGAATCCTTGGGGTTCAGTTGCAGAATAATTTTGTCTCTTCACTGTTTTAGCTGACCTGTGTTATCTGGGGAAAGTGTTTATCCTTTCTGCTGCTGTATCAATCTCTTGCAAATGCATATCAGTTCACTACATGCTGAGGCTTGCAGCTAATCTAAGTGTGTGGCTGCCTTCTCACAATGGTAATGCTTCCTTTAAGGGAGGCTTGCAGTGGTACTTAAGATTGTTTCTTATATATGATGTTGGATTATAGGATGTTTACTACTTCAGAGGCTGTAGGAAGGTGCTGATAACCTGCTGTATTTCTAAAATGCTTCACATACTCAGGGGTGACCTTATTGCCATCTCCATCTACCTTAAGGGAGGTTGTAGACAGGCAGAGGTTGGGCTCTTCTCCCAGGCAACCAGCACCAGAACAAGAGCACACCATCTCAGGCTGCGCCAGGGGAGATTTAGGCTGGAGGTTAGGAGGAAGTTTTACACAGAGAGAGTGATTGCCCATTGGAATGGGCTGTCTGAGGAGGTGGTGGAGTCACCATCACTGGAGGTGTTCAGGAGGAGACTTGATAGCATGCTTGGTTGCATGGTTTAGTTGATTAGGTGGTGTTGGATGATAGGTTGGACACAATGATCTTGAAGGTCTCTTCCAACCTGGTTTACTCTGTTCTATATGTGCCCTTCAAGAAGTGCCAGATCAGTAAAAAAATTAACTGGATCACTGAAGTTTGGGTTTTGGGAGTAAAGTTTGAGCTTTGCCAAGCTTCCCCTCCACCAACAGGTAGGGTCAGAAGTTGTGCCTTTCAGCCTGCAAAAGCCCCAGCAGGAGAATCCAGGAGACAGTGTGGTGCTTTGTGTATCTGCAGGCGAGGTTGAAGCACGGTTTTGGTCTTGAGGCTATTGTCTCTCAAGGCAAGGATGGCTGAATTGCAAACAGTGAGAAGGCTATCAGAGAGCAGTCACTAGTGTATCAGCTACTGTGGTAAAGAGGGGGGGAAAATGGGGGGACAGCCTCAATAAATCTGAGGCATAAAACTAAGGCATCAGGCCCAAGTGAAGCGCATGCGACGTGTTTTTCATGTGCGGCCTAGAAATGCAGGGACTGACATGTAGGGGGTGGAATTAATCATCTTAAATATATTGGTGTACAGTGGCCATCTCCTGTGTCAGGGACATGAAGTGTCAGGTTAGAAATAATGTTAGCATGCCTCTGGCTGACCGTGCTGGTCGTGATCTGGCCATGGCTACCAAGCTTAACTGCCAGAATGCACCATCGGCTCTTGGGGACCTTCACTTCCATGTACTTGTAGGAAGACTGTAGCCCTAATTGTGTCTTACTGAACCTTACATTGTCCTGGTGACCCTGACATGCTGAATTCTTAAAGATGCTGTGCCAGCTCTGCAAGACTGGGAGGCCTTAGTTCTCTAGGGGCCAGATAACATGCATCAGTTCTGTGAAATTATGGCTAAGTGATAGACCAGTTACCAGCCTGCTTGTTCTGTGAATGGGGAAGCAGCTCTGAATAGAATAGGAATGGAATTAACCAGGCTGGAAGAGACCTTTGAGACCATCAAGTCCAACCTATCACCCAACACCATCTAATCAACTCAATCATGGCACCAAGTGCCTCATCCAGGCTCTTCCTTAACACCTCCAGTGATGGTGACTCCACCACCTCCCTGGGCAGCACATTCCAATGGCCAAGCTCTCTGTGTGTGTAGAACTTCTTCCTAACATCCAGCCTAAACCTCTGCTGGCACAGCTTGAGACTGTGCCCTCTTGTTCTGGTGCTGGGTGCCTGGGAGAAGAGACCAACCCCCAGCTGGCTACAACCTCCCTTCAGGGAGTTGTAGACAGCAAGGTGGTCTCCCCTGAGCCTCCTCTTCTCCAGGCTAAGCAAGCCCAGCTCCCTCAGCCTCTCCTCACAGGGTTTGTGCTCCAAACCCTTTACTGGTGAGTACTGCCTCTTCTGCCTTTTAAAGGAGAGAGGGAGGGGAAAAAGGCAAAAGGTACCAGAGCTGCTTTGAAGGAGGAATTACATATAAGTTTAAAAGGAAATGCAGCTAAAAAGGTAAAGCACAAGCAGCATGGAGATTGCCTTAAGAAGTCTATTAAGGCTCAGAAAATGTATGCTCCTAGTCAGCAAAAATGTTCACATAGCTGACAACCTTTTTTGAAGAATGCTTCTCCAAAGTGGTTTCTTGCTAAAGGAGAAAAAGATGAGTGGTCCTTACACATTAAATGCAAAACCATAATGGAGCAGCCAAGTATTTTGAAGGTCAGCTTGGTAAAAGCAAAAAAAAAAGTAGTAACAAATAATTAGACAGCACTGTAATAGGGTACAATCAGTGGGCCTGAAATCCTGACAGCATCACAGTACATTAGAGGTTGGAAGGGACCTCCAGAGACCCTCAGGTCCAACCCCCCTGCCAAAGCAGGATCACCTAGGATAGTCCACACAGGAATGCATCCAGGTTTTGAATGTGTCCAGAGAAGGAGACTCCACAGCCTCTCTGGGCAGCCTGTTCCAGTGCTCTGTCACCCTTGCTGTAAAGAAGTTTCTCCTCGTGGTGAGCTGAAATCTTCTGTGTTCAAGCTTGAACCTGTTGTTTCAGTGGTGCACCATAATAAGAAAAGAGATTGCCCCCATCCAGTTGACACCCACCCCTCAGGTGTTTATAGACACTGATCAGATCCCCTCTCAGTCTTCTCAAGACTAAACAGTCCCAGGTTTCTCAGCCTCTCTTCAGAGGGGAGGTGCTCAAGTCCCCTAATCATCCTTGTAGCTGTCTGTTGGACTCTCTCCAGCAGGTCTCTGTCTCTTTAACTGAGGAGCCCAAAACTGGACACAGTATTCCAGCATGGTCTCACCAGGGCAGAGTAGAGGGGGAGAAGAACACAACATGCTGGACACAGTTGTCTTGATGCACCCCAGGATCCCATTGGCTCTCTTGGCCACAAGGGCACATCGTTGTCCCACGGAGAACTTGCTGTCCACTAGGATTCCAAGGTCTTTCTCTGTGGAGCTGCTTTCCAGCAGGGCAGCCCCTAGCCTGTACTGTTGTCTGTTGTTATTCCTCTCCAGATGCAGGACCCTGCACTTGTCCTTATTGAACTTCATGAGGTTTGCCTGCAGCCAGCTCTCAGCCTGTCCAGGTCTCATTGGATGGCAGCACAGCCCAGTGGGGTGTCAGCCACCCCCCCAGTTTTGTATCAGCAAACTCAATGCCCTCATCCAGATTGCTGATAAAGACCTTGAACAAAACTGGACCCAGTCCTGATCCCTGGGGTTCACAGGCCTCCAAGTTGACTCTGTGCCACTGCTGACAACCCTCTCTTCTCAAGCCACTTTTCAATTCACTTCATGGTCCAGCTGACAATAGAAGTATGAAACAAAGATAAAACCCTAGTTGAAAATCTGTGTGAATTATTTGCCTTTAGAAAGAAGGCTAGGATCTTCCCAGTAGAGTCTTTGTGGATGGAAGACTCTGAGTGACTCTCTTTAGTCAAAGCATTGTTAGAAAAGGGTTTAGAGTAAATTGATGAAATAAGAGGAATGCCTTGCCTGGGACTACATTGTGGTTTTTAGTTTTCTAAACAAAAAAAGTTAAGCTGCTCAACTGTTCAACATAGTATATAGGCTTCCCTAAACCTCCCTTGCTTCCAGAATGGAACAGAATTAACCAGGTTGGAAAAGACCTTTGAGATCATCAAGTCCAACCCAGCACCCAGCACCATCTAATCAACTAAACCATGGCACCAAGTGCCTCATCCAGGCTCTTCCTAAACACTTCCAGGGATGGTGACTCCACCACCTCCCTGGGCAGCACATTCCAATGGCCAATCTCTCTTGCTGGGAGGAACTTCTTCCTAACATCCAGCCTAAACTTCCCCTGGCACAGACTTTGTCCTCTTGTTCTGGTGTTGGTTGCTTGGGAGAAGAGACCAACCCCCACCTGCCTACAACCTCCCTTCAGGTAGTTGTAGAGAGCAAGAAGGTCTCTCCTGAGCCTCCTCTTCTCCAGGCTAAGCAACCCCAGCTCCCTCAGCCTCTCCTCACAGGGCTGTGCTCCAGACCCCTCCCCAGCTTTGTTGCCCTTCTCTGGACACCTTCCAGCAACTCAACATCTTTCCTAAACTGAGAGGCTCAGAACTGGACACAGGACTCAAGGTGTGGCCTAACCAGTGCTGAGTCCAGGGGCACAATGACTTCCCTGCTCCTGCTGGCCACACTATTCCTGGTGCAGGCCAGGATGAAGAGTGGTAGATGGCAAATGTGTTTGTTCCCTGGAGGGCTTCAGACTTTTTCTGGTGTTTTTTTGTTTCTGCTCACTAGAACATGTTCTGGAGGTTTTTTTGCAGAGATAAATGACAAAATAATGTAGGAGTGAATTGTAACTTGTGTGAAGAACCAAAAGCAAATGGTATCATTTATATCACAGAGACTCCAAATCTGGGTTTTGGGGGGAAAATGTTAATGGCCATTTGTGGGGAGGTGTTGCTGAAGAACTTTGGTGTCTGAGTGATCGAGAGAAAAGGGTTTTACAGCAGAAACTGAAGGTAGGAATATGAGAGGGCATAACTGCATCCTTCCATTGAAGTGCTGGCATTGTGGGGAAGAAGTATTGCAAACATTGTTAGGCTGTTTATCACGGTATCGCTGAGGTTGGAAGAGACCTCAAAGATCATCGAGTCCATTTAGTGCCCTTAAACCTGAGGCAGTCCTTAAAGATTATTCAAATGTAAAATTCTTACAGAAGGAGGAACTGGAATGACAAGTATTGCTGGTTGCCTGCAGTGACTTGAGGCTTTGCATTTGTTCATTCCCTACCTACCCAGTACCCTCCCATTCCTCAGCAATCCAGCCCTGTCCTACTGAGCTCTTGCTCAGATGGTCACAAGAATCAAATGATCTAGCCAAACTGAGGGGGGGCAGATGTGCTCTGATAGAGGCTGTAGTGCCCAGTGTCCTCATGCTGTAATGAGGACTTGCTTTGTTTAAAGTAGTATATCTAGTTCATGCTCCTAGATGTCAAAGGATAATTGTGTCTGTGTTCACTGGAGTGAGTTGGTTAATCAAGCAGCAGAGAGGAAGACAAGCCTTCTTTACTCTCAAGTCGACCTAAGTTAATTGAATGAATGCTGCTATGCAAACTAGTTGAGAACAGTGAGGCTAAGAATGCTCTAAGCATTGAAACTACTTTCTGTACAGATTCATAGTGTGAAGTCTGCTTGCTTCATGTACCTTTGTTAGAGCTTTAGCATGTTTGCTGTTTCCTTAGGTGGCTGGTGGGGAGTGCTGGTCTTTGCTGTGTGCACTGCTGGTCTTTACTGGTACTTTTTAGCCCAGGGAAGTTATTTGCCCTAACTCAAAAGGAATGTGATAGCAGCAGTGAAGGTCAGTAGCAAGTACAGGACACAGAAAGTATTTGAAAAGGCTAATTTTAGTTAGTGTGGGTGATCTTTCTAGGCTGTCAGCAGTCATCCAGTCCTGATTCTCTCTGAATTGCATTCTGATAGTACATGTCCTTTCCTCTGAGTGTGAAACAAACCTGGGGAGATGGTCTTCAGTAGGCTGTACTTCTTTTCCAATCTTTTGATCTCTTCTAGCTAAGAGGTGTAATTGTAGGCAATGCATCCTAAGTGCTCTGTATATTTAGTAGCTGAGATGTTTATGAGCTGATTTTCCTTTACAGTGTTTAGGCTATAGATTCTAAGTAGACTCAGTACCACTGTGCTGCTTTGTTTCCTATTGCCACCAGGCTCCTCTGTCTTGTTTGCACTGAGCTCAGTTGCCTTCTGTCACTCATGGTTGATTTGGGCCAGATAACTGGCATAGGATGTGTGTTTAGGGTGGGAATGTGATCATGTGGGAATGTGAGACTGTCTTAATTTGTACTTACTGCTGCTTTTGGGGTGCACATAGAAACACCTGGAGAGTTGTTTAAGTGATAAACTCCATGGAAGAATTAGTGTTTGTGTGGTGGGCTTAGGAATTTCCCCCCAACGTGAGTCTGGAGAGCTGCCCCCAAAATAAATCACAGGACTGGCTCAGAAGGGTCTGGAAGCAAATGAAGCAGCTATATTTACAAGCAAACTAAAGTCTAGGAATATGAAATGCAATGAATACATACAAAATACATATTTATGTATATTTGCAATTTATACACAGCACAAAGACTCCTCTGGACAAAGCCAGGGGGCTGCTCGCAGCTTGCCTGCTGCTGCTGTCTTCACCTACCCTTCCACTGTACCTTACGCAGTCTCAACAGAAGACAGGTCAGCATGCAAGGTCAGAGGGATAAGGGAGCAAAGCATAAGCAGAGAGAAGAAACAAGAAAGAGAAAGCAAGTTTATGCAACTGCTTTTTATTCCAGTCAGCAAGTGAATGGAGTGATACATACCTATCTGTGTTACTGTTGTGTGTCCAATGGCAATGTATTGACCCTTTTACTCACAGATGTCCAGAAAGTTCCTGCTCTTGTTCTTGTAGTTAGGAACTAGACAGAAGTTCCACCTTCAAACCATAACAGTTTGCCTCTGGGATACTTAGCCCAGGTGGCCAAGAGGGCCAATGGCATCCTGGCCTGTATTAGGAATAGTGTGGCCAGCAGGTCATTGTGCCCCTGGACTCTGCATTGGTTAGGCCACACCTCGAGTGCTGTGTCCAGTTCTGGGCCCCTCAGTTTAAGAAGGACATTGAGAGACTTGAAGGTGTCCAGAGAAGGGCAACAAAGCTGGGGAGAGGCCTTGAGCACAGCCCTGTGAGGAGAGGCTGAGGGAGCTGGGGTTGCTTAGCCTGGAGAAGAGAAGGCTCAGGGGTGACCTCATTGCCCTCTACAACTACCTGAAAGGTGGTTGTAGACAGGAAGGGGTTGGTCTCTTCTCCCAGGCAACCAGCACCAGAACAAGGGGACACAGTCTCAAGCTGTGCCAGGGGAGGTTTAGACTCGAGGTGAGGAAAAAGTTCTTCACTGAGCGAGTCATTCGTCATTGGGATGTGCTGCCCAGGGAGGTGGTGGAGTCGCCGTCCCTGGAGGTGTTCAAGAGGAGATTGGACATGGCACTTGGTGCCATGGTCTAGTTGTGAGGTCTGTTGGGACAGGTTGGACTTGATGATCCTTGGGGTCTCTTCCAACCTTGGTGATACTGTGATACTTACTGTGGTTTATGACATAGATATCAGTAAAGTGTATAATCATAAAAAAACCCCAAACCAACTTGTTCATCTTGCTGGGAAAGACTGAGCTCTGAATTATATCTGCTGTTTTCCTTTATGAATAACTGTACTTTTGACCTAAACCCAACTGCTCTTTAAACACCACTGTTTTCTTTGCATGCAAATAATGTGTGTGTTTGTTTGTTTGCTTACAGACTATGAGGAGACACAGAAATGAAGTCACAATTGAGTTGCGGAAGGTAAGGCTGCTCTCACCAGGTGGTGCTCTGCTACTAAGCCTTGGGTGTCTTAGATAAGTATTTTGCCACAAACTTTGCTTTATGGCCCCAAACTCACATGGAAAAGCTGTAAATTTGTGGCTTGCTAACTGTGGATTCTAATGTTAGTTCTACTCTCCAGCTCATTAAGCTCAGTGCAGTGTAACAGTAGTGCTTTGCTCAGTGTATTGCTTGGAAATAATCCATGCTCAGTTTCTGCCTCAGCTGTTAAAATGTTTAAAGCCTCCAAATGGGAAAGGGGAGAGTTTTAACATTTAGAAAGTGTGGATGTTCTTTTCTTTTGCTCTCTTGAAATCACTGCTTCTGTGCTTCTAGGGGGAGTTAATTTTAGGGTCATGTTTTGGTTGTGTTGGGTAAATGCCAGTAGAGCAGGGAAGATCACGAGCCTGAGAGGTGATCCCGATTAGTGCTTTGCCGGAATACAGCATTTGTTGCACTCATCAGTCATGACTCTGCCAGCAGCCTTTCTGGACACCTTAAAAGCTCACTGCTGAAGGACATTCTCACAAGCTAAACTACTTTTTGCTGTGTGTGCAAAGAGAAGGGGTGAACTTTTATCTGCCTCTGCGTACCTTTGCTGTGCTTGAGGTCTGATAACCAGCCCTTTCTAGTTTTATCTTGTTGAGACAAATGCAGGTCTTTTCTTTCCTCAAACATTCTATTTCCTGGATTTGACTTGTTGCTGCTCCTCAGATCCAGATTGCCTTCATCTTTCTAGAGGTGTGGCAGTCTGGAAGGGTGCAGGCTGCAGCTGGGGTTTAAGCAATTCTTTCACGGTATTCCTATTGATATTAAGTACGTTGTTGACAGGCACTCAAGTCTGTGATCTGTTGCATCCTTTGGACACTTCTTACAGTACTGCAAAGCAAGGATGGTTTGTTCTTGGTTTTATATTTCCTTTTTTATTTCTCCCAGCAAAAACTAATGAATTGACAGGATTACTTCATATGAAATACCTGTTAGTCTTGTTTGTAGTGAAACCCCTTCCCCACTATTTCCTCCTGTTTCCATCCATACTTCAATAATGGTTACCAGTTTCAATGGACTTCCTTTCACAGCAAAGTTTTTCCTTGTGTTAGAGAGAGTGGTTGCCCACTGGAATGGGCTGCCCAGGGAGGTGGTGGAGTTGCCATCATTGGAGGTCTTTAGGAGGAGACTTGATAGGGTGCTTGGTTGCGTGGTTTAGTTGACTAGGTGGTGTTGGATGATAGGTTGGACACGATGATCTTGAAGGTCTCTTCCAGCCTGGTCTGGTCTATTCCCTTCCAGCCTGGTCTGGTCTATTCCCTTCCAGCCTGGTCTGGTCTATTCCATTCCATTCTCTATTTGCACAGTTGAATGCAAAAGTTTTGCACATGATTGCTTTTTTTCTTTTGAGTTGCTTCTACTTTTTCCAGACATTCTTAACTTGGATCACCAGCCTGCTTCCCACTATGCTTCAAGGCCTCACTCACCTTTGTTTTCTGAGATTCTTGTTAATGACTTGCTGGAAGTATGTGTTTTGAATATTCTAGATCCAGGCCAAGCTCCTTTCAGTCTCCCATTTGGTGCATATCTCCAGTTTGTCACTGGAGTCACTGACAGTCTGTGAATGGTGCTTGCCTAGGAATGCACACCCACCTAATTTCACCTAATTGGGAGAGGACAAAAGCCTTGCTAAAATCCAAGAGAAGGATTTGTGAGTAGAAGTTACACTGACAAAACTGAGCCTGACTTCTGGAAAATTTTTACCACCTGTTTGTGTAGGAGCTGCCAAAAATGTAGTGCTAGCATCTTCCTGGGATCCTCCTTCTGCTGGGAAAAAAAAGACTTTTTTCCCCCCAGATCTTGCAGGAAAAATTCAGTATCTCATTACAGTATGAAAAGTAAATATTCATAAGATTCATCCTAAGGGGGCCTGCAAGAAAGCTGCTGAGGGACTTTGTAGGGTGTCAGGTAATGATAGGACTATGAGGAATGGGGAAGAATTGGAAATGGTTAGATTCAGATAGGATGTTAGGAAGAAGCTCTTCCCCATGAGGGTGGTGAGAGAATGGCACAGGTTGCCCAGGGAGGTGATGGAAGCCTCATCCCTGGAGGTTTTTAAGGCCAGGCTGGAGGTGGCTCTGGGCAACCTGCTGTAGTGTGAGGTGTCCCTGCCCATGGCAGGGGGGTTGGAACTGGATGATCCTTGAGGTCCCTTCCAACCCTAACAATTCTATGATCCTGAGACTATAGGAATTAGTGGAAGAAACCTAATTGGACCCAGTTGACTGAAAAAGAAATAATCTTAGCACTTACATGGGTGTGATGTGTTAAAATTGTTAAATGCTTTCATAGTTTCCTAATCAAAAAAACCTGCAGAAGATAACTGAATATATTGTGTATCATAAACTGCCTGTGGCCTCCTCAGTACTGGCAGGAGATTGAGGTGTGGAGAAAACTTAGTTTTGCATACAGTGGCAGGTACCAAGTGAAAAATGAAATTAGCCAGCTCTTGCTTCAAATGAGATTCAGGTAATTACTTTTGATACTATCAGCAATTGAAGTTTATGTTCACATGTTACAGGCCTTCCCTGTTCAGGATTTGTGTGTTGACTCAGTGTAAAATTCACTATATAACTGTGAAATCTGTACTGGGAAGCATCACTCTCAGCACTCAGGCAGCCTCTGCCTCCTAGCACGGCACTGCTGTAAAAGCTGGCTTGGCTGGTGCAGCATATCCTCATGCATCTCATTGAGCTGAGAGTGCATGTGAGCATTTCAGAGAGAGCTTTGCAGTACAAAGTGAGAATTTTAGTTGCAACTGAATTCCCATAATTGGTTTTTGTAACAGGTCACAATTTCAGGCCTGTTTTATTACAGAAGCGTGGTGGGAAACAAGTCAAACCCTTCAGGCAAGGCAACAGAATGTTCTGTGTAGAAGGTATCTTGTGTCTGCCAGTGATACATGAGAGACAATGAGGAAGAAGCAGCAGCCTATGAGCTGCTAGTGAGTTTTCACTGAAAATGCTACATGCAGAGATCAGTTACAGGTGTAGAGGAGCCTGGGTGCTGGATGTAGGTCAGATTGTAAATCAACAGTGAAGAGCAGCTGCAGAACTCTTGAAGGCAGGAAGCTGTGTTCCTCTGGAGCCTTTGCTTGAACAGTTTCCACTGCAGAGATAGAAGATAGAATGAACCAGGTTGGAAAAGACCTTTGAGATCATCGAGTCCAACCTATCACCCAACACCATCTGATCAACTAAACCATGGCACCAAGTGCCTCATTCAGTCCCCTCTTAAACACCTCCAGTGATGGTGACTCCACCACCTCCCTGGGCAGCACATTCCAATGGCCAATCTCTCTTGCTGGGAAGAACAAGAAGAAGAAATCTGTTTTAATGAGAGATTCGGCATGCGTCCAAGGTGCAGGCTTGTGGCATCTGAACTGGTGCTAGTGGACAACTGGTTTCTGTGGGAAGTCTGTGACAGATGTGAGCCCATTGCTTCTGTGACAGAATCTGAGACTGTAAATGTAAAGCTTCAGCAGTGGAAAGGATAAGCTGGAATAGAGTAGAATTAACCAGGTTTGAAAATACCTTTGAGCTCATCATCTCCAACCTATCACCCAACACCATCTCATCAACTAAACCATGGCACCAAGTGCCTCATCCAGGCTCTTCCTAAACACCTCCAGTGATGGTGACTCCACCACCTCCCTGGGCAGCACATTCCAATGGCCAATCTCTTTTTCTATGAAGAATTTCTTCCTAACATCCAGCCTAAACCTCCCCTGGCACAGCTTGAGACTGTGTCCTCTTGTTCTGGTGCTGGTTGCCTGGGAGAAGAGACCAACCTCTGCCTGTCTACAACCTCCCTTCAGGTAGTTGCAGAGAGCAATGAGGTCTTCCCTGAGCCTCCTCTTCTCCAGGCTAAGCAACCCCAGCTCCCTCAGCCTCTCCTCACAGGGCTGTGCTCCAGACCCCTCCCCAGCTTTGTTGCCCTTCTCTGGACACCTTCCAGCAACTCAACATCTTTCCTAAACTGAAGGGCCCAGAACTGGACACAGGACTCAAGGTGTGGCCTAAGCAGTGCTGAGTCCAGGGGCACAATGACTTCCCTGTTCCTGCTGGCCACAGTGTTCCTGATGCAGGCCAGGATGCCATTGGCCAATACCATTGCTTCAGTCTTCCAGCTTTCCAGCTGACACTGTGAGCCTAGCATGAGCGTGCCAAATCCAGGCAGCACGTGTTGGCAGGGCCTTTGCAATCCTGCCCCCACGCCTCTTGGGAACAAAGGGTTATCTTCCCTTTATCTCTGCTACCCAGTTGCTGAGTGTACACCAGGCTTTGGAAGGAAATGGGCAAGCTGAGACTATTCCTGGTCCCATCCAGTCAAAGCCCTGCATAGTCATGAGTTGATCTTTTGAATCACTGTGTGTATAAATATGAAATGAATGGCTCTGATGAGGCTGCTTACATCTCTGCTGTGAAAGAGGGAAGAAATAAAAAATGCACAGCTTTGAGCAGTAGTAAACAGTTCCTGCATGCATCAGTGTGAGGTGTTTATTCTTTTGAGCTTACAGATGTCAAGGTGCATTTGCAACACATTCTGTGTTTCGAAAGTAGAGTATCTCTGTTCACTATCTTCACAGCTTTTCTTCAGAAGGAAACTTCCCCTTTTTTCCTTTTTTTCCCTTTCTTTTCCCAGTGACTTGTTATCTGTTTAGGAATGAGCTAACAAAGCTCTCTGACATAAAAGGATAGCAGTCAACTGGCAGAATCCTGGCTGAGGCATGGGTTGGCACCATGAGCCAGTCAGATGACAGTCCTGACGGTCAGGTGCCCTTTTTCTGATTCCACATAGCCCTTGCTGAATAGGTGGTTTACATTTTTGGGGAATGGACCTCTGCCTTTCTAGAAAATTGAATAGAATCAACCAGGTTGGGAAAGACCTTTGAGATCATCAAGTCCAACCTATTACCCAACACCATCTCATCAGCTATACCATGGCACCAAGTGCCTCATCCAGACTCTTCTTAAACATCTCCAGTGATGGTGACTCCACCACCTCCCTGGGCAGCACATCCCAATGGTCAATCTCTCTCTCTATGAAGAATTTCTTCCTAACATCCAGCCTAAACTTCCCTGGCACAGCTTGGAACTGTGTCCTCTTGTTCTGGTGCTGGGTGCCTGGGAGAGGAGACCAACCCCCACCTGGTAAAACCTCCCTTCAGGGAGTTGTGGACAGCAAGGAGGTCTCCCCTGAGCCTCCTCTTCTCCAGGCTAAGCAACCCCAGCTCCCTCAGCCTCTCCTCCCAGGGCTGTGCTCCAGACCCCTCCCCAGCTTTGTTGCCCTTCTCTCTGGTCTTGTCCTCTGGCTATATTGTTAGTGCAGCAGTGAGCCTAAGAGATTTAGAAGTAGCCATCTTGCTTTCCACACAGCTGTCATAACCCTGGTAGTTTTGGTGATGGAGAGACTGCCTCAGGATTTAGATGTTGAACTTCTCAGCTCAGTTTCTTGATGAAGTTTGATTTGGAATGTTTGTTGCTTAATTTCAGCATCACAGAAAGCTGAAGGCTGCTCTGTTAGTTCCAGGGTCCCTGGTGAGAATTGGCTAACCTAGCTGATGAGTCTCACTCCAGAGAGGAATGGACAAGCCATGTTTAGGATTCACAAAATGTTAGGGGTTGGAAGAGACTGCCAGAGATCAAATCAGACCCCCCTGCCAAAACAGGATCACCTAGGGCAGGCCCCACAGGAACACATCCAGACAGGTTTTGACTATCTCTGGAGGAGACTCCACAACCTCTCTGGGCAGCCCATTCCAGTGCTCCATCACCCTCACCACACAGAAGTGTCTCCTTGTGTTGAGGTGGAACCTCCTGTGCTCTAGCTTGTACCCTTTGTTCCTTGTCCTCTCACTGGGCACCACCAAAAGGAGACTGGCACCTTCATCTTGACACCCACCCCTCAGATATTTATAGGTGCTCCTAAGATCCCCTCTCAGCCTTCTGAAGACTACACAGCCCCACTTCTCCCAGTCTTTGTCCCTAGGTGAGATGTTTGAGTCCCACAATCATCCTTGTAGCTCTGCACTGGACACTCTCCAGCAGATCCCAGATTCAGTTTAAGGTTCCATATGCAAATGAAGTCTTTAACTCTGTTGCTGTAAGAGCTCCTTTGGCTCTGGGTGCTTGGCTTTCCGTGAGGAGGAAGCTTGACTTGAGCTGCTTGTGTGCTTTAGGAAAAGTAGTCTGTGGTGGGTTGAAATTTCCCCCCCTTCAACATGAACTGTGCCAGAGCAGCTCAGTTGGGAGCAGATGGAAGCTTAGCCAGGTCAGCGATAGAGCCATTCAAATAGATGCCACCCTTCAAGGGACACTCTAACCCCTGCAGCCACAGAAGAGCCTGGCCTGCTAATTAACTGGAATCCTAAGAACTTCCAGGATCTCTCACAAGGTTTGCTTCTGACTTTCTTGGCAACCTCAGCTGCCTCTGAGAGCTCAAACATGCGCTCATGAAAGCTCTAATTGCAAATGATGTTGATGGAAGGCAGAGCCATGATTTGTGGAGTAAGTGGTGGATTAAGAAGCCGTGGGCGTGCATGCCTTTTCCACCTGCTTCTCTGATCCACTGTGCTGTCCCTGTTCTGATCTTCCTTAAATAAGGTTGCTTATGTCCACAGCACCTCCTCAACAGTGTAGTAAGCCTTGAAGAAAGGAGGCTGTCTTCCTGTTGCTTGGAGAGCTAGGGTGGGCAAAATCTATTCTCTAATTCTCTGGAAGTCTGAGACTGCCAAAGAAACATTGGAAATCCACATTTTCAAGTTGAGGACAGTGAAACTTGTTTTCATTGTGGCTGTTTCTCCAGGTGAGTGTGAATGTGTAGCTTCTCACTGTGAAGTAGAATTTTTTTAGGCTTGAGTCTACCAACTTCAAAGAAACAGCCACAATCAGAGGGACACTGAAGTGTGCTTTGCCTGGAGGCTTCCCTATCCAGTGTTGGTAGTTGGGGAAAGAGCTCACATCTACCCTGCCTTGGCTGATTCTTCCAGCAGGAAAAAATAGAGAAAAAGGCCCTAGGGGGAGAACTTTACTCCTAATGTATTCTTTTGGAGACATAGTTGAAAGGGCTATGAAGAAATTCCTTGGAGGCTTGGAGCATGCTTTCAACCAATTTGACAGGCCTCAACCATTGCAGGCCCTGCTTGGGGC
Organism: Dryobates pubescens; assembly: GCF_014839835.1. NCBI lineage: Eukaryota > Metazoa > Chordata > Aves > Piciformes > Picidae > Dryobates > Dryobates pubescens. Next base: position 43,678,413 of record NC_071618.1, on the reverse strand, counting down.
TGTGGGGCCACACACTGAGGTACACAGAAATCATAGACTCACAGAAATCATTGAATCAATAAGGTTGGAAAAGGCCTCAGAGATCAGCAAGTCCAACCTGTCACCCAACACCTCAGCACTAACTAAACCATGGCTTCAAGTGCCACATCCAATCCCCTCCTGAGCACCTCCAGGGATGACGACTCCACCGCCTCCTTGGGCAGCCCCCTCCAATGGCCAGTAACTCTTTCTGAGAAGACATGTATGTGTCTACTTATTTTCAGTCAACATGCTCATCTGGGAGAGATGTGCACTAGCCAAACAAAAACATTGTGACATTGTGTTAAATCTCATCCAAGGGCATGAGGTTTGACACATCCAAGTGCCGGGTTCTGCACTTTGGTCGCAACAGCCCCAGGCAGTGCTACAGGCTGGGGTCAGAGTGGCTGGAGAGCAGCCAGGCAGAGAGGGACCTGGGGGTACTGGTTGATAGTAGGCTGAACATGAGCCAGCAGTGTGCCCAGGCAGCCAGGAGGGCCAATGGCATCCTGGCCTGCATCAGGAACGGTGTGGCCAGCAGGAGCAGGGAGGTCATTCTGCCCTGGACTCAGCACTGGTTAAGCCACACCTTGAGTCCTGTGACCAGTTCAGGGCCCCTCAGTTTAGGAAAGATGTTGAGTTGCTGGAAGGTGTCCAGAGAAGGGCAACAAAGCTGGGGAGGGGTCTGGAGCACAGCCCTGTGAGGAGAGGCTGAGGGAGCTGGGGTTGCTTAGCCTGGAGAAGAGGAGACTCAGGAGTGACCTTCTTGCTGTCTACAACTACCTGAAGGGAGGTTGTAGCCAGGTGGGGGTTGGTCTCTTCTCCCAGGCAGCCATCACCAGAACAAGAGGACACAGTCTTAAGCTGTCCCAGGGTAGGTGTAGTCTAGAGGTGAGGAGAAAGTTCTTCCCAGAGAGAGAGATTGGCCATTGGAATGTGCTGCCCAGGAAGGTGGTGGAGTCACCATCCCTGGAAGTGTTTAAAAAGAGACTGGATGAGGCACGTGGTGCCATGGTTTAGTTAGTCATGAGGTGTTGGGTGACAGCTTGGACTTGATGATCTCTGAGGTCTTTTTGCAACTCTCTGATTCTGTGACTGCAGACCAAGCTGAAAACACATCTAACCAGGAAACTCTGCAGCAGGTTTAGCTGCAAGCCGGTCTCGTGCTGCAAAATGCTTTCTGTTTTATCTGCCTAAATGTTAATGCAATGCAGATCTGTATGTATCATAAATAACTGTTACAATATTGATCCCCAGACTCTTGTTTTAATTCATCCAAATGTCATAGTTCTGTCTGTGATTAGCAAGCTGCTAGATTCCTGGAGCTGAAACACTGCATGCCACAGAAAGCTTCTGGGTTCAAGCATTTGCAGTGCCTTTTAACACAGGCAGGTTTTTTTTTCCCCCTAAGGTTTTCTGAATGGTTCCATTGTGCTGTCACCCTGTGTTAATAAGCATTAAGTGGTTTTATTTTGGTTCCTTTCCAGAACAAAAGAGATGAACATCTTTTGAAAAAAAGAAATGTTCCCCAGGAAGAAAGTTTAGAAGATTCTGATGTTGATGCTGACTTCAAAGCAGTAAGTCCCTGGATTCTGGAATTGTTTTGAACTCTTGAGTGGTAGCTCAAAACACTGTGGTGTGTTTTCCCTTCAATACTGGCAGCCCTGCAGTTAATTTGAAAGCAAAATTAACTGACACAGTGTTAAAATGAGTTTGATTGTATTACATGTATAAAAAGAGACTACCTGGACTCAGCAAGGCCTTTGACACCATCCCCCACAGCAAACTCCTGGCCAAGCTGCCAGCCCCTGGCTTGGACAGCAGCTCTCTGAGCTGGGTTAGGAACTGGCTGGAGGCTGAGCCCAGAGAGTGGTGGTGAATGGTGCCACAGCCAGCTGGCAGCCAGGCACCAGTGGTGTGCCCCAGGGATCAGTGCTGGGCCCCATCCTGTTCAATATCCTTACTGATGATCTGGATGGGGGCATTGAGTCCATCATCAGTAAATCTGTGGGTGACACCAAGCTGGGGGCAGGAGTTGATCTGTTAGAGGGTAGGAGAGCTCTGCAGAGGGACCTTGCTAGGCTGGACAGCTGGGCAGAGTCCAAGGGCAGGAGATTGAACACATCCAAGTGCCAGGTTCTGCACATTGGCCACAGCAACCCCATGCAGAGCTACAGGCTGGGGTCAGAGTGGCTGAGAGCAGCCAGGCAGAGGGGGACCTGGGGGTATTGGTTGACAGTAGGCTGAACATGAGCCAGCAGTGTGGCCAGGTGGCCAAGAAGGCCAATGGCATCCTGGCCTGCATCAGGAACAGTGTGGCCAGCAGGAGCAGGGAAGTCATTCTGCCCCTGGACTCAGCACTGGTTAGGCCACACCTTGAGTCCTGTGTCCAGTTCTGGGCCCCTCAGTTTAGGAAAGATGTTGAGTTGCTGGAAGGTGTCCAGAGAAGGGCAACAAAGCTGGGGAGGGGTTTGGAGCACAGCCCTGTGAGGAGAGGCTGAGGGAGCTGGGGTTGCTTAGCCTGGAGAAGAGGTGGCTTAGAGGAGACCTTCTTGCTCTCTACAACTCCTTGAAGGGAGGTTGTAGCCAGCTGGGGGTTGTGCTCTTCTCCCAGGCAAGCAGCACCAGAATAAGAGGACACAGTCTGAAGCTGTGCCAGGGGAGGTTTAGGCTGGATGTTAGGAAGAAGTTCTTCCCAGCAAGAGAGATTGGCCATTGGAATGTGCTGCCCAGGGAGGTGGTGGAGTCACCATCCCTGGAGGTGTTTAGGAAGAGACTGGATGAGACACTTGGTGCCATGGTTTATTTGATGAGATGGTGTTGGGTGATAGGTTGGACTTGATGATCTCAAAGGTCTTTTCCAACCTGGTTAATTCTATTCTATTTTAGCAACAAAGTCACTAAAACTTTTTTTCCTCTCTCTTTTCAAGCAAAATGTAACACTAGAAGCTATACTGCAGGTATGTTGCATTCAACTCTTTGGGGTTTTTGACTGGAAGGGCATGTCCTGTGCATCTGTAGTATGCTCTGTTTGGTTGGTTTTGTGTTTCTCTTTCAGAATGCCACAAGTGATAACCCAGTGATCCAACTGAGTGCTGTCCAAGCTGCAAGGTAACAATCAGGGAAGGCACAGGAATACATTTCCTACTTCTTTTCTCATGAGGAAAGTTACTGACTTCATTTTTATGTTTAATTTCACAGAAAACTCCTATCCAGTGACAGAAATCCACCTATTGACGACCTAATAAAATCAGGAATTTTACCAATTCTGGTGAAATGCCTAGAAAGGGATGATAAGTAAGTATGCCTCTAAAAATGTTCAGCTTTACTGAAAAACTGCATCCCAAAATTGATCTCAGTATTTCAAATGAAACAGAGAAGTCATCACACCAAATATCTGACCCAGTGGATCCCATTCCCTGATGAACTATACATTCTGCAGGAGTATTTACTGTGCCACTGGAATGTCAGTTTAAAAGCTTGCATGTGCATATCCAACTGTCCTACACTTTGGCCACAACAACCCCAGGCAGTGCTACAGGCTGGGGTCAGAGTGGTTAGAGAGCAGTCAGGCAGATAGGGACCTGGGGGTACTGGTGGATAGTAGGCTGAACATGAGCCAGCAGTGTGGCCAGGTGGCCAAGAAGGCCAATGGCATCCTGGCCTGCATCAGGAACAGTGTGGCCAGCAGGAGCAGGGAAGTCATTCTGCCCTGGACTCAGCACTGGTTAGGCCACACCTTGAGTCCTGTGTCCAGTTCTGGGCCCCTCAGTTTAAGAAGGACATTGAGACACTTGAAGGTGTCCAGAGAAGGGCAACAAAGCTGGGGAGGGGTCTGGAGCACAGCCCTGTGAGGAGAGGCTGAGGGAGCTGGGGTTGCTTAGCCTGGAGAAGAGGAGGCTCAGGGGAGACCTCCTTGCTTTCTACAACTCCCTGAAGGGAGGTTGTAACCAGGAGGGAGTTGGTCTCTTCTCCCAGACAACCAGCACCAGAACAAGAGGACACAGTCTCAAGCTGTGCCAGGGGAAGTTTAGGCTCAAGGTGAGGAGAAAGTTCTTCACTGAGAGAGTCATTTGTCATTGGAATGTGCTGCCCAGGGAGGTGGTGGAGTCCCCATCCCTGGAGGTGTTCAAGAGGGGATTGGATGTGGCACTTGGTGCCATGGTCTGTTCATGAGGTCTGTGGTGACAGGTTGGACTCAATGATCTTTGAGGTCTCTTCCAACCTTGGTGATACTGTGAAAATTTCAGTTCTAGGCTGGTGGTGTGTTCAGTCACCACAAGAACAACAACTTTAATGATCTGTTGTGCAGTGTCTTCACAGAATCTACCTCTTTCAGAAACTCCATAGCCATCACAATTAAAAGGACTGCTTAAGAAAAAGCTGAGTTCAGTTTCCAAAGGCTAATTAAACGTTTACAGAAGTAAATCATACACAAACCAGACAGGTAATTGAAATGAAAAGAACTCTCACAGCACTGAACCATCTACTTCTAGAGCAGGCAGGCACTCATTACCCAGTTTGGAATTCTCTCTTGATTGGAATGTGTTTGCCAGCTGCCTTCTGGGCTACTGTTCTGTTACTCAAGCGAGAAACAAAGCGCCTCACGCCTCATGTTTGTGCAACCACCAAATTACAGCCAAAAGGCCAATGGGCATTTCTCAAGTTCCCAGCCCTGGTGGCCACAGAAATACCCTTGAAAATGGAAATACTGGAAATACATTTATGGCTGACTGAAGCAGGCTAAAACATGGATTTCAAATGCATTAATCTCCATCTGTCTCAGTAAAGGCTGTGGAATGTGGTGGGTTTTCTCACGTTGTTACATCCGTGCAGCTATGCACTCAGGATTCTCTACCTCCTTCTCTGGAGCTCTTGTTTTACAACAAGCACAACAGAGAGCTGCACTGTACCATCACATGAAGGAGTAGCACAGAGCCAGGGAGGAAACCTGCCTTGCAGTGAGAATGAATCATAGAAAAGACCTCAGAGATCATCAAGTCCAACCTAGCACCCAACACCTCAGGACTAACTAAACCATGGCTTCAAGTGCCACATGCAATGCCCTCTTGAACACCTCCAGGGACAGTGGCTCCACCACCTCCCTGGGCAGCACATTCCAATGGCCAATAAGTCTTTCTGTGAAGAACTTTCTCCTCACCTTGAGCCTAGACTTCCTCTGGCACAGCTTGAGACTGTGTCCTAACACAAAAGCAGCTAGAAACTTAAGCTAATAACCTTAGTGAAAAAGACAAGTGTGTTCTGGCAGAGAAGAACCCTGCTCATGACCAGACATGTTCACAGAACCACAGAAACATTCAGGTTGGAAATCACCCTCAGGATCATCAAGTCCAACCAATGACCCTACTCTACAAGGTTCAGCCCTAAAGCATGTCCCCAAGCACCACATCCAAATGGCCTTTCAACAGATCCAGGGTAGGTAACTCCACCACCTCCCTGGGCAGCACTTTCCAATGCTTGACCACTCTTGCTGGGAAAAACCTTTTCCTAATGGGCAGTCTAAACCTACCCAGTCTTAGCTTGAGGACATTCCCTCTTGTTCTATCACGAATTACCTGTGAGAGGAGACCAGCACCAGCCACCCCACAATATCCTTTCAGGCAATTGTAGACAGCAATGAGGTCTCCCTTCAGCCTCCTCTTTTCGAGACTAAACAGCCCCTGCTCCTTCAGTCACTCAAGATTTATTCTCCAGGCCCTTCACAGCTTCACTGCCCTCCTCTCTACTCCCTCCAGTACCTCCACAACTCTCCTGTATTGAGATGCCCCAAACTGGACACAGTACTCCAGGTGTGGCTTCACAAGAGCTGAGTACAAGGGGACAATCACCTCCCTGCTCCTGCTGGCCACACTGTTCCTGATGCAGGCCAGGATGCCATTGGCCCTCTTGGCCACCTGGGCACACTGCTGGCTCATGTTTAGGCAGCTGTCAACCAGTACTCCCAGGTCCCTTTCTGCCTGGCTGCTCTCCAGCCACCCTGACCCCAGCCTGTAGCTCTGCATGGGGTGGTTGTAATTATAGCTTGTGGTAGGTTGAGAGAGGGCCTAGCTCTCCCTCCCCCACAGAGTAAGTAACCATGGCTAAACTCAGTTGGAGAAAGCAGACTATATTTACAAGCATATATGGAAAGCAGGGTATATATCACACAATATATACAGGTATTTACAATATATACACAGAAATATACAGCAAAGAGAAATAACACAACAAAAATCCCTCCCCCAGGAGGGATCCCCTCCCTGGAACCTCCTCTCTCCCCCCCTACCTCCCTTTTTTTCCCAAAAAGGGGTTAGAGAGAAAGAAAGGCAAGTTATTAAGGGAAAGAGTTGTTGTTAAGCTTCAAAAAGCTCATGCAGGATTAGTGTTTGCTCATCTCAAGGTCAGCTCCAGCTAGTTCACAGAGAAAGCAGGCAGGGAGAGCAGCAGTTCAGGCTGGCACGGCAGAACAGGCTGAAACCCAAACTCCCAAACTGAGGAGAAAAATTCCAACTGCCCTACAATTTCAAGTTGCATTTTGTCCATCCACCAATGAAATTCGCTTAGAATCTCAGAGTGTTTTTGTTCTAGTACCGGAAACATTCAGCCAGAGTGTCCCAGTACTGTCTGTTTCTTAAAGGCACAGCCTCAAATGGTCACAAGCTAGCTGCTTTCAAATGCTCTTTGTTTTCACAACCCTCATTTACATATCTTGAGCCCTCCTATCTAATTCTTGTCCAATCCTATCCCCACTACAACCTTCAAATTCTTTGGGAGCTAATGGCAAAAAAGAGCTTAAAGGAAGCAGATGCAATAACTGTGTGTAAAACATAACCAATGAAGACCCCAAAAGCATGGAAGTCAAAAAATAATCACCTAATAGTAAATGTTCTCTGCTCCTCCCAAACTGGACACCTTGCTGTTATTCTGACCACCATATGCTGCATAGAACTTCTAGAACTCTGAGGTGACCTCATTGTGGCCTTCCAGTAGCTGAAGGGGGCTACAAGAAGGCTGGGGAGGGACTTCTCAGGATCTCAGGGAGTGATAGGACTAGGGGGGATGGAATGAAGCTGGAGGTGGGGAGATTCAGGCTGGAGGTGAGGAGGAAGTTCTTCCCCAGGAGAGTGGTGAAGCCCTGGAATGGGTTGTCCAGGGAGGTGGTTGAGGCCCTGTCCCTGGAGGTGTTTAAGCCCAGGCTGGCTGAGGCTCTGGCCAGCCTGATCTAGTGTGGGGTGTCCCTGCCCATGGCAGGGGGGTTGGAACTAGCTGATCCTTGTGGTCCCTTCCAACCCTGACTGATACTATGATGATGAACTCCTAACCTTTAGCACTTGTGTGAACAAGTTTTCATACAAGCTGTTCTCCTAAACTGCTGTTGGCATAGAGCAGAGTTGGCAGAGGTCTTGGAAGAGAAGCTCCCCTGGCTTTCATAACATTTGTAGCTAATGTTACCTGCATTTAATGTCAGTTTTAATACAGGTATGATGGTTTCTTGATCCTCATGCTAGATCTATTCCCTGCCTTTGGAGCAGAAAAATGTCTTTATCTCAGTGTACCAGGTTACACTTCATCTGGGATGTAATGTTAGAAGGGCCAACTGGAGAAGAGGAGGCTCAGGGGAGGCCTTATTGCTGTCTACAGCTACCTGAAGGGAGGTTGTAGGCAGGTGGGGGTTGGTCTCTCCTCCCAGGCAACCAGCACCAGAACAAGAGGACACAGTCTCAAGATGCACCAGGGGAGGTTTAGGCTGGATGTTAGGAAGAAATTCTTCCCAGAAAGATTAATTTGCCATTGGGATGTGCTGCCCAGGGAGGTGGTGGAGTCACAATCCCTGGAGGTGTTTAAGAAGAGATTGGATGTGGCACTTGGTGCCATGGTTTAGTAGTCAGAGGTCTTGGGTGACAGGTTGGACTTGATGATCTCTGAGGTGTTGGATCAGTGAGATGTGAAGAAGTCTCTGTTAGCCTTTAGAGAAGTAGAGAAGCATAATTAAATGTTGTGATGATAAAATCTTTCATATAGGAGGCCACTGGTCATGGTCAGCTTCATTGGTTGGTTTGTGCTTCAACAAGTAGTACTGCTTCTATTTATTATTATTACTATTGTTATTGTTAATTGCTAAGCCAGAATGATGGATGGATTTCAAAAAGTCATAGAATGTCAACTCTTACTTCTTTTCCTTACAGCTTTGCCTCTGAAAAGTCCAGGCTTATAGGTTGTATTTTTAGAAGCTTCTAGGCCAGTGGCACTGCATAAAGTGTCTCACAGTGGGTACAGCTGGTAATACTGAAATGAGCCATGAAGTGATGTGCAGATCATCTTTCAACTTACTACTGTGAAATTATTTCATTCCAGTCCTTCATTACAATTTGAAGCTGCATGGGCATTGACTAACATAGCATCAGGCACTTCTGCACAGACTCAAGCTGTTGTACAGTCTAGTAAGTATTGGAGTTTGCCTTTTGCAGGGTGGTGGCTGTTGGGGGCAAAAAGGAAAGGGGAGTATTTGGGTAACGAGTGGTATTTGTTAGCAAAATCATTCAAATAGTAAATGCATGTCTCTCCTCTGCTTGCAAAAGTGTCTACAGTTGCTCTTCAGCATCAATCTGCTTGCCATTGGCAATTGGGACCTGGGGGTGCTCGTTGATGGTAGGCTGAACATGAGCCTGCAGTGTGCCCAGGTGGCCAGGAGGGCCAAGGGCATCCTGGCCTGCATCAGGAACAGTGTGGCCAGCAGGAGCAGGGAGGTCATTCTGCCCCTGGACTCAGCACTGCTTAGGCCACACCTTGAGTCCTGTGTCCAGTTCTGGGCCCCTCAGTTTAGGAAGGAGGTTGACTTGCTGGAACGAGTCCTGAGAAAGGCAACAAAGTTGGTGAGGGGCTTGGAACACAGCCCTGTGAGGAGAGGCTGAGGGAGCTGGGGTTGCTTAGCCTGGAGAGGGGGAGACTCAGGGATGACCTTACTGCTCTCTACAACTCCCTGAAGGGAGGTTGTAGACAGGCAGAGGTTGGTCTCTTCTCCCAGGCAGCCAGCACCAGAACAAGAGGACACAGTCTCAAGCTGTGCCAGGGTAGGTTTAGGTTGGATGTCAGGAAGAAGTTCCACACAGAGAGAGTGATTGCACATTGGAATGGGCTGCCTGGGGAGGTGGTGGAGTCACCATCACTGGAGGTGTTCAGGAGGAGACTTGATAGGGTGCTTGGTGCCATGGGTTAGTTGTTTAGGTGGTGTTGGATTGGTTGATGGGTTGGCCGCGATGATCTTGAAGGTCTCTTCCAACCTGGTCTGGTCTATTCTTTTCTATTCATATTAAGGATCCCAGACTTGATTTTCCAATAAAGAAGGTAGAGAATGAGAGATGCCTTAAGTATGACAAAAAGTTAGTGCTTTCTTGAAGGAGTGTACTGCTAATTCTCTGGTGGCCAAAACTTTTGTTAGGGACTAATGCTTTCTACCTCAAAGGTATGCTCATAAATCTTACTAAAACTGTCAAACAGACAGAGTTCTGTGAGGTTGCCTATTTAAATATAGTCAAGAAAATTACTGTCCATTCCTTGACCATATGGTGGTTATCTCCTGTATACACTGAGTTTGTGCTGCCTTTATGTCTTGCTTAACCAACCAGTAAGACCTCCATTATAAAGAGACAGGAAGTAAACACTGAAACTAATTGAAGGGAAATGACATACCTTATTGCTGTCTACAGCTGCCTGAAGGGAGATTGTAGCCAGGTGGGGGTTGGTCTCTTCTTCTGGGCAACCATCACCAGAACAAGAGGACACAGTCTCAAGCTGTGCCAAGGGAAGTTTGGGCTTGATCTTAGAAAGAAGCTCTTCACAGGAAGAGTTATTGGCCATTGGAATGGGCTGCCCAGGGAGGTGGTGGGGTCAGTATCCCTGAAGGTGTGTAAGAGGAGACTGGATGGGGTGCTTGGTGCCATGGTTTAGTTGATTAGATGGTGTTAGGTGATAGGTTGGACTCTATGATCTTGAAGGTCTTTTCCATTCTATTCTATTCTATTCTATTCTATTCTATTCTATTCTATTCTATTCTATTCTATTCTATTCTATTCTATTCTATTCTATTCTATTCTATTCTATTCTATTCTATTCTATTCTATTCTATTCTATTCTATTCTATTCTATTCTATTCTATTCACTCCTTACCCTTACTCCTTACCCTTACTCCTTACCCTTACTCCTTACCCTTACTCCTTACCCTTACTCCTTACCCTTACTCCTTACCCTTACTCCTTACCCTTACTCCTTACCCTTACTCCTTACCCTTACTCCTTACCCTTACTCCTTACCCTTACTCCTTACCCTTACTCCTTACCCTTACTCCTTACCCTTACTCCTTACCCTTACTCCTTACCCTTACTCCTTACCCTTACTCCTTACCCTTACTCCTTACCCTTACTCCTTACCCTTACTCCTTACCCTTACTCCTTACCCTTACTCCTTACCCTTACTCCTTACCCTTACTCCTTACCCTTACTCCTTACCCTTACTCCTTACCCTTACTCCTTACCCTTACTCCTTACCCTTACTCCTTACCCTTACTCCTTACCCTTACTCCTTACCCTTACTCCTTACCCTTACTCCTTACCCTTACTCCTTACCCTTACTCCTTACCCTTACTCCTTACCCTTACTCCTTACCCTTACTCCTTACCCTTACTCCTTACCCTTACTCCTTACCCTTACTCCTTACCCTTACTCCTTACCCTTACTCCTTACCCTTACTCCTTACCCTTACTCTAGTCTATTCAGATTTTCAGGATTATATATATAGTTTCTATGTGTCAGCACACTTGAAACAATGACCTTTATGCTAAATATGACATTTTGTCATTAAACAAGAGAATACAGATAAGCAAATATATAAGAAATGTCTTGGCTTAGTGTTTTTATGAGAGAAAACAGTGACTTAGCTAGTTCCTGGGTTTTGTTAAGTGTATGAACCTGTCTTTCAAATCAAAATGCTGCTTTCTACATTTAATAGCTAGTACATTATCTCTGCAGAATCTCACAGCCAGATGAGAGATTGGAACAATGGAATAAGAATGCTTATCAAAATGAGCTTTGGATAAAAATCCAAAACCTTTTCAAAAGCTCCCAAAACCTCCCAAAAAAGAAAGCCTCCTGATGTGACTTGGGTGCCTCTGGTTTTCTGGTGTCTAAATATCTTCATAAATCTGTTCCCAGGATTGTTGTCTTTCCCAGATTCTTCATTGGTTGCTCACTGTTTTCTTTTCAAGTCCCACAACATGATCATATTTGCAGGAGTGTATCTAATGACAAGGCTGTTTGTAGTATTAACCTTGCAAGAAAAAGGAGAATCTGGGGAAAATCTGAAGTAAAAAGCAGAACTAGAATGAAGATACATACAGCATGGCCAAAAGCATTGCTATTACCTTAACAATTGCTGGAAGTTCAGGCTGGGTTATGTCTCCCAAAATCAGCTTAGCTCATGCTTGAAATGAAGAAAATGTGACAAAAACACTTTAAAGAATCGAAACAACCATTTTTGTTTACTCCTAAAGGGGAAATGGCAGAAGTTCAGTCTAAAAGGCTTTGGCTAGGCAATGGCTAAGGGAAAACAACCTCCTAGCTGTACTCCCTTTAGGTAAAGGGGTGGTTTGGAGAAACAAAGTGATAGACCCTTGCAGCTGTAGAGGAGGCTGGTGCAGCTTAAATACAAAAGAGGGCCTCCTGCAATGAGGAGGGACAGGTGGCAGTTGGAAGGCCCAGCAACAGAGGCAAAGTATGCACAGAATAGACCTTGGCAGGAGCCAGTCTGTAGCAGAGGTAATTAATTTTTGAGAGCAGTAGATCAGGTAACTTGCAACTCATGTTTTCTCAGACCATCTTGCTGCCTGAGTGCTGATAGGAAATTATTTCTCTCCTGCTTTTCAAAGCATAGCAGGATTGCTGCCTAATATAAGCTACACACTTGACCCTTCTCTCTGAAATCCGTTGAACAGGCACATGGCTGAAGTATAATCTCAGCAATCACTGAGAAGGAAGCCAGAATATTCCACTTGAGCTAATGGAAGTGGGATGATTGTTACAAGAACTAGAGAGAGTGTTCTTAAACAGTGTGTTGTTGGCCCTCCTAACTTGTCAGTTACAGGCAATTGCTGAATTACTCATCTAGGGCAGGGGAGGAATTTTAGGTTGTCTTTATTCTTCATAGTTGGGCGTTTTCCAGGAAACAGAGCAAGAGGACACAGTCTCAAGCTGCACCAGGGGAGGTTTAGGCTGGATGTTAGGAAGAAGTTCTTCCCAGCAAGAGAGATTGGCCATTGGAATGTGCTGCCCAGGGAGGTGGTGGAGTCACCATCACTGGGGGTGTTTAGGAAGAGCCTGGATGAGGCACTTGGTGCCATGGTTTAGTTGATCAGATGGTGTTGGGTGATAAGTTGGACTTGATGATCTTGAAATTATTTTCCAACCTGGTTAATTCTGTTCTCTGCCCTTCTCTCTCTCTTTGCCCTTCTCTCTCTCTTTGCCCTTCTCTCTCTCTTTGCCCTTCTCTCTCTCTTTGCCCTTCTCTCTCTCTTTGCCCTTCTCTCTCTCTTTGCCCTTCTCTCTCTCTTTGCCCTTCTCTCTCTCTTTGCCCTTCTCTCTCTCTTTGCCCTTCTCTCTCTCTTTGCCCTTCTCTCTCTCTTTGCCCTTCTCTCTCTCTTTGCCCTTCTCTCTCTCTTTGCCCTTCTCTCTCTCTTTGCCCTTCTCTCTCTCTTTGCCCTTCTCTCTCTCTTTGCCCTTCTCTCTCTCTTTGCCCTTCTCTCTCTCTTTGCCCTTCTCTCTCTCTTTGCCCTTCTCTCTCTCTTTGCCCTTCTCTCTCTCTTTGCCCTTCTCTCTCTCTTTGCCCTTCTCTCTCTCTTTGCCCTTCTCTCTCTCTTTGCCCTTCTCTCTCTCTTTGCCCTTCTCTCTCTCTTTGCCCTTCTCTCTCTCTTTGCCCTTCTCTCTCTCTTTGCCCTTCTCTCTCTCTTTGCCCTTCTCTCTCTCTTTGCCCTTCTCTCTCTCTTTGCCCTTCTCTCTCTCTTTGCCCTTCTCTCTCTCTTTGCCCTTCTCTCTCTCTTTGCCCTTCTCTCTCTCTTTGCCCTTCTCTCTCTCTTTGCCCTTCTCTCTCTCTTTGCCCTTCTCTCTCTCTTTGCCCTTCTCTCTCTCTTTGCCCTTCTCTCTCTCTTTGCCCTTCTCTCTCTCTTTGCCCTTCTCTCTCTCTTTGCCCTTCTCTTATTTCTTATTCCATTTCTAATTCCACTTCTATTCCTAGTCTATTCCTATTCCTATTTCTACTCTATTTGGATTTTGAAAAATTGCCTCAAGAATTACTGTCTTTCAAAGTGTATGGACTGTCTGAAGGGAAGTAGTGCATGGGAATAGTAGAGAGATGGTTTCTTGGCTCCATTAAATGTACTTAATTCAGCAGAGACAGATACCTAAAATCAGTACCACTTCCTTAATCTGGTACATTGCCTGCCTTATATAAGAGCAAATGAAAACATGTCTTAGGACTGGCAGATGGATGTAAATCTTCACTGCATATGGAAACTAACTATAGGCACCTCCTGGGAGGGAGCTGGTGTCTCAAAGTTGAGAGTTGAAGCACGTTTGCAGGAGTAGTCATGCCATTCTGCTAGGTATGTTTCACGGATGACTGGAAAACCTGAACTGCTAGGGCATGAAACCTTGCACCTACCTACTTGAGGCTCTTCTATCTCTCTTTTAGAGACATGGGGAAATGTTTAAATGTGAGGAGCAGGGTGGTTTAATTGTTGCTTGTTCTCAAGTTTTCTTCCCCTCTCTAGATATGAATGGAAGTATTTAACTCTTCATGACAGAAACACGTAAGGCGTGGTTTAGGTAGTCATGAGGTGTTGGGTGACAGGTTGGACTTGATGATTTCTGAGGTCTTTTCCTACCTTATTGATTCTATGATTCTATGATTGTATGGCTTTTGTATTAATGAGAATATTGTACACATGCTATGTTCCAGTCAAAACAAGTCTAATCTCTGTGTTCTGCAGATGCAGTACCTCTCTTCTTGAGACTACTTCATTCACCACACCAGAATGTTTGTGAGCAAGCTGTGTGGGCTCTCGGAAATATTATAGGTAACTCTTTGTTGTTGCAATGCTTTGAATGCAGGGAGCATTTTGCTTTAGAATTTGCCTTCTTGCACATTGGCATTATCATACGAGACTATGTTTCCTCTGAGTTCTGAGCCTTAACATGATTTCTCACGTGGCCAAAATTACATCCTCTTTTTTTCTGAAGGGTAGTGTCACTTGCTACACAAACTATTGACAGTTAATTAACACTTAGTGTTGTGTCCTGTAAAATATACATATCTGTCTGTATGTATATTGAATTGAGCACGACCTTTTAGCAGTAGACTGTTGGTGAGGAAACATAGAGGTTCAGTATCCCGACATGCCATGGCATACATTCCAAGATTCTTTCATTCTTAATGTGATTTCTTTTGCAACAATTTTCATTTCTGTAGGTGATGGTCCTCAGTGTAGAGATTATGTCATATCACTGGGAGTTGTCAAACCTCTTCTGTCCTTCATCAATCCCTCCATTCCCATCACCTTCCTTCGGAACGTCACATGGGTCATTGTAAATCTCTGCAGGAATAAGGACCCCCCACCGCCTATGGAGACAGTTCAGGAGGTAAATAAAGAATTACAAGAGAGATCCTTTGCTTTTTTATTCTCTGGGCTAGAGGCCAAATGTTTTTACAGTGTCATGCTATGAATTTGTGCATGTGTTTTGTCACAGTCTTGTGCTGTTTACCAGTTGGTAAGTGAAGTAATATGACCAGTGAAGTGAAGTGATTTGACCAGCCTTCTCAAGAAGTAATTTGAAGTGATTTGACCAGCCTTCTCAAGAAGGCTTCAATAACATTTGTCACATCTGAAACTGACTAAGTCACATTAAAAAGGGACACAGCAAAAAAACTAAAAGCACTGGAAGTGTTAACATACTCAGCCTTTCATGTTGTTATCAAAGGGGTACAAATGTGATTCTGTGTGTGGAAGTATTCAGGTGTAATTATTTTCAGTAAGAGGAAATGTAAGTAAATGATAGGTTGGACTTGATGATCTCAAAGGTCTTTTCCAACCTGGTTAATTCTGTTCTGTTCTAAATGTAGTGCAGTTTCTGTGTTGACTAGCTGAATGTGTGAACTAGTAGTCAACATCAAGGCCCTGCTTGAGAGGGGAAGCACCTGAAAATCCTTTTAAATTGGTGAACAGAGCAAATGTGCTTTAAGAGCAGGTGCAGCTAGTGAGGTTGTAATGTACATGAAGTTCTTTGAGATCAATTCCAAATCCATGTGAAGTATAATATTGTTAGCAAGCAAACTTTAACAACATGTTAAAAATTAAGCAGAGAAGGGAGCAACTTTTGCAAGCAATATTTTACCAAGCAAAAAAAAGGCCCCAAAGCTGTGGTGCCATGGTTTGGTTGATCAGATGGTGCTGGGTGATAGGTTGGACTTGATGATCTCAAAGGTCTTTTCCAACCTGGTGAATTCTTTTCTAAGCTGTCTTACCATGGCTCACTTTTGCACTTTCTCAATATCTGAGTACAAAAATGAAATGCTGCTTCCAGAGGGTTTTACATGTGGATACTGGGCTAATGGTTTTAATTGCATTGTGTGGTAAGAGGGCTTTCAAACCAGCAAAGGTTGTTTTATCTCTGTTGGCTTGGTTGCCCTCAAACTGCAGTCTGCTTTCTGTGTCTTTTGAAGTGCATCTGTGTCTTTTCAAGGTAGCATCTTGTATTACCAATTTTAAATATGGGGTATTTTTCCCTCTCCTTTTACACATCCTTTGAGGGAATGACCTCAGTGACTGGGAAATGTGTACAAGTGTAAATGCAGGTTGCTTGGCTTGAGACTGCAGTACTTGGCTTTGTGCTTGTACAGCCAGTTTGATTGTATTGTAATGACTACTGAACTTCTTTTCAGATTTTGCCAGCATTGTGTGTTCTCATTTACCATACAGATATCAATGTAAGTAATTTCTACAGATTCAGATATTTGGGATTGTGTTTCAGTGGCAAACTTGGTTTTGTGTGTTAATTCATGTGTAATTAAGTAGTAAATGTGCCATTAAATACAAAGACTAATCTTAACTATAGTCATCCAGAGTATTAAAGTGCAAATAGCATTGCAGAAATACCTGTCCTAGAAAGTAGTTGTTTTTACTCTTTGCATTGTAGAATTGAGCACTGGAAGTGCCAGCTTTAGCATCAACTTCACTTCTGGCCCCAATGATAGTTTTGTATGGATGATATAGAACATGTGCCTAAAAATCTTTCCATAATTCTAGCTATCAGTGCAATCAAATACTGTGTGTGTATGAGTAAACCTGACTTTCAGAACTTCAGTGCCTGAATTTGCAAGCTGTTTAAGCCAATCACACAGGAAAATTCACTTGAACCGCAATAAACTTCTCTTTTGTGGCACCTTGGACAACTTTTATTCAGGTTTTTAATACTAAACCTTCCCTGCTTCCCACATTCCTGATCCATTTTCTGAGTCAAATCCTAGAGGGGTGGAGTGAACCTCCAGAAGTCTTATACTGGGAGCTTAGGAACAAAGGTCTTTTTACTAAGGGATAGTGAGCTGTTTTCCTGTCGGGGCTGTGGTGTCTTTGACTCTTGCTCCATGTAGTGATCCTTCACTTTAGGGATGCAGCAACTGAACCCTTGTGGTGGTTCTGGGGATAGAGCATAAGATCTGTGGAGCTGTCTTTGACATTGTGGTAGTGGTGTTTCTGCTGCTTCATTAATGATAGGTGGGCTTGGCTTCACAAACTATTTGCTAACAGTTTCATGTGGGATTTTGACAGGGTAACGTGAGCAAAAGACAGCACCTGCTGACTTCCCAGTTTGTAATCTGGACGACCCTGGGAAGGGAAATTGATAGTAAAATCAAACATACTTCTAGCCTGTAGGCTTTTTCCTTTTTCTTCTTTTTTTTCCTTGTCAAATTTGAAAGCTTTGAGCAGCAATGGTTGTGTGAGAGCTTCTTGAAGCAGACACGAGACGATGTGATGCCAGGTTTTGACTGATCTCAATTAGGGTGCCCGCCTTTTTGATCCTGAGAGTCAGGTGCTAGTTTGGAGGTACCAGTCTGGTCCCAGCCTCTCTGTACTGGAGCAGCAAACCTATCTTTGGAGATGAGTCAGTGATGCAGGTAGGTCAGACAACAGTCCTGTGAGCGCTTCTGGCGGCTGCTGCTCTTGTCACCACCAGGGCTGTGGGGCAGCGAACTGGTGAGGCACCATCTCTCACTGCTTCTGCTGCAATACTGGCTCCACTGCAGCACATTCTGCTGTCCTGTGGCATTGGCAGGTGAGGGCAGCAGCAGGCTGCGTCAAGAAAGTGTTAGGTCTGTGTTGTCTGGTCCCTGGAGCTGAGTGTAAGCAGCCTGCGGGTCAGGACTTTGAAGTTCTTCCTGCATTTCAGTAGTGTAGTATTTAGCTGTCTTAATGCCTGGAAAGTTTAAGTATCTGTTTTAAAAGTAGAGTAGATCTGAGTACATCAACAGGTGATGCCCTCAGTGGGGTCCAGATTTCTCTTCCCACAGATCCTAACATCGTCTGTGTGATGTGATATCCCTGTTTCTTCTGGCTTTGTTTCTGCTTCAGATTCTGCCTTTCAGTGGCTGTAACCTTTATCCCTTTCTATTTTTTTTGAGGGCTATCAAATTATCCTTAAGCCATCAGTGACTTGTCTTTGTTTCTTTAAGATACTAAGATTGCTCTGCATGATAGTGATTTCTCTGGGTTTTTGCTTTGCTTCAACAGTTGCCACCTTACAATCATTGCTAGTCCATTAGTTGGTGTAAGAACTCCTTTTCTTTTCTGTGGACTTCTGTGTTAACAGGAAGGCAGAAAAAAGGCATAACATCCAGAACAGTTTGCAGCCTCACTTCAGAACAAAAGACCTGGGGCTCTTTGGTCTGGAGAGAAGACTGAGAGGGGATCTAATAAATGTATCTGAGGGCTGGGTGTCAAAGAGGAGGAGACAGCCTCTTCTCTCTTGCACCCTGTGATAGGACAAGGGGCAATGGATCTAAACTAGAGCACAGGAAGTTCCATCTCAGCTTCTTTACTGTAAGGGTCACAGAGAACTGGAGCAGGCTGCCCAGAGAGGTTGTGGAGTCTCCTTCTCTGGAGACTTTCCAGCCCTGTCTGGCTGTGTTCCTGTGTGACCTGCGCTAGATTCTGTGGTCCTGCTCTGGTAGGGGGGGTTGGACCTGAAGATCTCCAGAGACCCCCTTCCAACCCCTAATATCCTGTGAACTGCTCTGTGGATCAGAAAGGTGTAGATAGATTAGACACCAAGGGAACTTGTGTGTTCTGTAATGGAGAGGTAGCACAGCTAACAAACTACAGCTGTGCTAGGAGGCTGGGTTGGCACTTTGTTCTAAAAGCTCCTAGCACAAGTACTTGCCTGAGCTGGTTGTCTATCTTTGAGATGCAGATCCAGCTTACCTTTGTGAGGGGATCCATGCTGCCACTTTATACACTAAAATGTGTTATTTAATTAAAAAGAACACTTGAGAGAGTAGCCCTAGAAAGTATTACTGTGGAGCAAGTGGCCCCAGTTTCCATAGCTATACAAAATAGGCTAACATTTGACTCACTAGGTCTTGTTACGATCATGTTTGGGTTTTTGTCTGTAACTTAAGCTGCATGCTCTTCCCCCCCACCCCCCATGTGGAATGTTGATCACTAAATAAAGCCTCTGTGATACAGACTTCACTGTTCAAAGTGTAAATCATGTCCTTTCTAACTTACAGATTCTTGTGGACACTGTTTGGGCTTTGTCCTACTTAACAGATGGTGGAAATGAACAGATACAAATGGTGATTGATTCAGGAGTTGTACCTTTTCTAGTTCCCCTTCTGAGTCATCAGGAGGTTAAAGTTCAAGTAAGTCTGGGTCAGTTGCTGTTAAATAGTCCATTGTAAGCTACTTTCAAAACAATGTGCCTTAGAGAGGTTGTTAGTGGAGTAGTGAGATGAGCATTTATAGCTACGTTTGTTGTAGGTAAGACTGAATGCAAAGTGTTACCTACACAGGCTGGGGGAAAAGCGATGAAAAAGGAAGAAGCCTCTGACAAAACTCTTCCAATGTGGTTTAAAGTGTCAGGTTAAACCTTAACTTCTGTTACGTGATTGCCAGGTTTGCTTTCTTTTTGTGGTCCTAAAATCTGTGATGACAGCAGATTGCACACGTTCCACAATTCAAGTTACATGCACCCTGTGCTGCATATGGACTTGTGCATATCCTGTCTGAACAGCTTAGGGAAGTCAGTTAATATTTTGGGCTCTCTTGAATGTTACAACATTTGCAACTGCTGACTCCTCTTAGTAAATTTCTAATAGCTTAGGGAAATCAATTAATATTTTGGGATCTGTTGAATGTTAAAACATTTGCAGCTGCTGATCCCTTTAGTGAAGTAGATTTCTAATAGCTTAGGGAAATCAATTAATACTTTGGGATCTGTTGAATGTTAATATTTGTAGCTGCTGAGTCCTCTTAGTAAATTTCTAATAGCTTAGGGAAATCAATTAATATTTTGGGATCTGTTGCATGTTAAAACATTTGCAGTTGCTGATCCCTTTAGTAAAGTAGATTTCTAATAGCTTAGAGAAATCAGTTAATACTTTGGGATCTTTTGAATGTTAATATTTGCAGCTGCTGACTCCTCTTAGTAAATTTCTAATAGCTTAGGGAAATCAATTAATATTTTGGGATCTGTTGCATGTTAATATTTGCAGTTGCTGATCCCTTTAGTAAAGTAGATTTCTAATAGCTTAGAGAAATCAGTTAATACTTTGGGATCTTTTGAATGTTAATATTTGCAGCTGCTGACTCCTCTTAGTAAATTTCTAATAGCTTGGGGAAATCAATTAATATTTTGGGATCTCTTGAATGTTAAAACATTTGCAGTTGCTGAGTCCTTTTAATAAGGTAGATTTCTAATAGCTTGGGGAAATCAATTCATATTTTAGGATCTGTTGAATGTTAAAACATTTGCAGCTGCTGAGTCCTCTTAGTAAATTTCGAATAGCTTAGGGAAATCAATTAATATTTTGGGATCTGTTGAATGTTAAAACATTTGCAGCTCCTGAGTCCTCTTAGTAAAGTAAATTTCCAGCTAGCTACAAAAGTTAACTGAGCTTGTAAAAGGATTGGACATGGCCCTTGAAGCCATGGTTTAGTTAGTCATGAGGTGTTGGGTGGCAGGTTGGACTTGATGATCTCTGAGGTCTTTTCCAACCTTATTGATTCTATGATTGTTTGATTCATTTCAAAGACAAAGGGAAATGCAAGTCAGTTAATGTGTGCTTAGTCTGTATAAACCAACCAACTCTTCTACTGTTTTAATATTCTTTTAAGCTCTGATCTTTACACTGTTTGAGTAGAGCCTCAGTGTGTCTGTTCAGTGAAATGCTGCACTGTTTGGATGAAGCAGTCCCCATTTTTAGGCTGTAGCTCAGAGGCTGAAGTGCTGAATTGTGTTCTGCAGTGTTTTTGATGAAGAGACGTCTTTAAATGATCTTTGTTTTAGCACAAGCACCAGCAACGCCTTTAACATGCAATTCTCTTTCCTTCCCACTCTGGATGTTCAGACAGCAGCACTGAGAGCAGTAGGCAACATAGTAACTGGTACTGATGAGCAGACACAAGTTGTTCTCAATTGTGATGTTTTGTCTTATTTCCCAAATCTCCTGACGCATCCAAAAGAGAAGATAAACAAGGTAGGACTGGTTTCTTCCTAACTTTTTGTTTGGTTGGTTTAAAAAGTAAAACAGTCTATAAACTATTGCAGCAGAATTTCTTGCAGCTGATACTTCCAAGCTGTGAGCAGTTTTGGATAAAGGTGCAGCTTGTCAGGGGAGACCTTGCTCTCTACAACTTACCTGAAGGGAGGCTGTAGCCAGGTGGGGGTTGGGCTCTTCTCCCAGGCAACCAGCACCAGAACAAGAGGACACAGTCCCAAGCTGTGCCAGGGGACGTTTAGGCTGGAGGTGAGGAGAAAGTTCTTCCCAGCAAGAGAGATTGGCCATTGGGATGTGCTGCCCAGGGAGGTGGTGGAGTCACCATCACTGGAGGTGTTCAAAAAGGGGATTGGGTGTGGCACTTGAAGCCATGGTTTAGTTAGTCCTGAGGTGTTGGGTGATAGGTTGGACTTGGTGATGTCTGAGGTCTTTTCCAGCCTTATTGATTCTATGATTCCATGAAGCTGGTGCTTAATTAGGGCTAAAGTCAAACACCCGTGGTGAGGGTCCATGTGTTGGTGTTGCTGCGTGGTGCTTTCTGGGACTACTGCTGTTGTGCAGTGTGGATTGTCATACCTTGTGAGTAACTGGTTACCTTGCATTACACTTTTAGAATCATAGAATTGTCAGGGTTGGAAGGGACCTCAAGGATCATCTAGTTCCAGCCTCCCTGCCATGGGCACGGACACTTCACACTACAGCAGGTTGCTCAGAGCCACATCCAGCCTGGCCTTAAAAGCCTCCATGGATGAGGCTTACACCACCTCCCTGGGCAACCTGTGCCAGTGTCTCACCACCCTCATGGGGAATAACTCCTTCCTAACATCCAATCTGAATCTACCCATTTCTAATTTTGCTCCATTCCCCCTAGTCCTATCACTAGCTGACAGCCTAAGAAGTCCCTCCCCAGATTTCTTGTAGCCCCCTTCAGATGCTGGAAGGCCACAATTAGGTCTCCTTGGAGCCTTCTCTTCTCCAGACTGAACAGCCCCAACTCCTTCAGTCTGTCCTCAGAGCAGAGCAGCTCCAGCCCTCTGCCCATCCTCCTGGCCCTTCTCTGGACACCTTCCAGCACCTCCAGATCCTTCCTGTAATAAGGGCTGCAGAACTGGACACAGTACTCTAAGAGTGTTACTTTTGGTTGAGTCCAGCGAGTTGAGTAAGACTGATCCAGTTTTTTCACTCCATATTTTTCATAGTGGAATTTCTTCTCTTGTCCATCTTCACTTGCATGGAGGCAGGGAGTACCACTGTCCTTTCCTGAAAACTCTCACTGCATTTCTTCTCCTTAGTTTTGGCAGAAGTAACTTCACCTGCTGCAAGGACTGGACAGAGTGGAGGGAGTTTGGTGAAAGTGATCAGTGCACTCTTTTCTAGAGCTGTACATCACATTATTTGCTGTTTTTGAATCCCTGTGCCCTCTTCCACTGCAAAGATGGGGCTGGCTGATTAGGAGGCTCTTTTGTTTAGGTTAGGTGCTTCCCTCACTCAGTGTGCCATTGAGGGGAAATCTGCTGGTGAGGAATCTCTCTCTCTTCAGGCCCTGTTAGCTGTCAAGAGCTCGAAGGAATTCTCTTCAGCAGTTCAGACTGCTCTGATTTGTGTTTGTCTGACCTTCCAGCTCTCACAAAAGAATGAAGAAGAGCTCTTTCTGAATGTCAAGAAAGGAATTATTTTTATGTAAGAAGAGTCTAGAAATGCTTTGAGTTTTAAGGGTATGTTGTGAGGGACAAACAAAAGCAAGATACACACCCCTTAGAAATGGAATCCATGTTTTGTCCCCTGCAGAAATTCATAGCTGGCTTCTTGCCATGTGTTTGTCTTTTAGTTAAGGCTGAAGCCTTTTCTAAGAAAGTATCATAGTATCAGTCAGGGTTGGAAGGGACCACAAGGATCAGCTAGTTCCAACCCCCCTGCCATGGCTAGAACACTAGATCAGGCTGGCCAGAGCCTCAGCCAGCCTGGGCTTAAACACCTCCAGGGATGGGGCCCCAACCACCTCCCTGGACAACCCATTCCAGGGCTTCATCACTCTCCTGGGGAAGAACTTCCTCCTCACCTCCAGCCTCAATCTCCCCACCTCCAGCTTCATTCCATTCCCCCTAGTCCTATCACTCCCTGAGATCCTGAGCAGTCCCTCCCCAGCCTTCTTGTAGCCCCCTTCAGCTCCTGGAAGGCCACAATGAGGTCACCTGGGAGCCTTCTCTTCTCCAGACTGAACAGCCCCAACTCCTTCAGTCTGTCCTCACAGGAGAGGTGCTCCAGCCCTCTGCTCATCCTCGTGGCCCTTCTCTGGACCCCTTCCAGCACCTCCAGATCCCTCTTGGAATAGGGGCTCCAGAACTGGAGGCAGGACTCCAGGTGGGGTCTCAGCAGAGCTGAGCAGAGGGGGAGAATCCCCTCCCTTGCCCTGCTGGCCACACTTCTCTTGCTGCAGCCCAGGATCTGGTTGGCTTTCCGGGCTGCAAGTGCACACTGAGAGCTCCTGGTGAGCTTCTCCTCCCCCAGCACCCCCAAGGCTCTCTCCTCAGGGTTGCTTTCCAGCCGCTCACTGCCCAGCCTGGGTTTGTGCCCAGCTGCAGGACCCTGCCCTTGGTCTTGTTGAACCTCCTGAGGTTGGCTTGTGCCCACCTCTCCAGCCTGTGCAGGTCCCTCTGGATGGATCCCTTCCCTCCAGCTGTCTGCTGCACCACACAGCTTGGTGTCATCAGCAAACCTGCTGAGGGTGCACTCAATGCCACTGTCTGTGGCACCCACAAAGATGTGGCATTGAGTGCACCCTCAGCAAGTTTGCTGATGTTCTATATTGACCTGACAAGTCTGCACCTTTGTAACCAGGACTTTGTAACTGCCTTTAGATATGTGTTAGCTATGTTGATGAACCACCACCCAAAGGAGATAACTGCTGTGTAATGGCTCAAGACTGAGTCCTGTCTGATACTTGAAGGAGCTTTGCAAGCTTCACTTCATGTTTCAGGAAGAAAAGAGGAACTGGATTGGTTTTCCTTGTAACAGCACTGAAAGCTACAATAGTAGGATGTTAAGTCCTGGTTTCTGTGAGCTTTTACCAGTTTTCCTATTTTCCTTGTCAAACTCATTGAAAGTTTAAAACATGGGTGTGCCTCCAGCCAGAGGAGATGTGTGGTGCAAGCCAGTGGTGCTGGCTCCATGTGTAAGTCATAGTCTGGCCCTGCTAGTTCATGGTATCAGTTTTACCTTGATCTCCTGCATGTTTGGCTTTCACAGTGCAATCAAAGTTTGTGTGCTGGCAGTGCTGTTGAGGAGGAAACCTGGAGGTTCTTTGAAGTCATGGTGCAGTTTGAGGTTTTGAGATGGTTTTGTTGAGCTTGGTTGGTTTGGGATCATTTCTTGTGTGATTTGTTCGTTATTTGTTAAAAGTGCTTTGGGTTTTTGTTTTGTTTTGTCCAACTGTAGGAAGCAGTTTGGTTCCTCTCCAACATCACAGCAGGAAACCAGCAACAAGTTCAGGCTGTAATAGATGCTGGGCTAATCCCTATGATCATACACCAGCTGGCTAAGGTCAGTCAAACTATCAGCTATGCAGCTTGTCATTCTCTTTTTATAAACCTGGCCTGAGGAGCCTGTGATTCTCAATAAGAAGCCTGACAGATGTTTCCATGCTGATTTTAATGAGCTGTTAATTTCATTTTGCAGGGAGACTTTGGAACACAAAAGGAAGCTGCTTGGGCAATTAGCAATTTGACAATAAGTGGGAGAAAAGATCAGGTATGTGCAGGGGGATTTGCCATCTTTCCTGAAACACTGCACATGCAGCAGTTTGCAAGAAGCACAACACTGAAAGCAGCCTTCTTATTTATGGGTTTTTTTCATTCATTGTTTAGGTTGAATACCTTGTCCAGCAAAATGTAATCCCACCATTCTGCAATCTGCTCTCAGTAAAGGATTCTCAAGTGGTACAGGTGGTCCTGGATGGCCTGAAGAACATCCTGATAATGGCTGGTGATGAGGCTAGCACAATAGCTGAAATTATAGAAGAGTGTGGAGGTAAGGACTTAGGAGGCTTCTGAAGAAATGTGGCTTGCTGGATCTTGTTCTGGCTTCCCCTTGCTGCTGCTGCTATTTACCACAGCATTTTTTTACAGTGGGTTCTTTGAATAAGCAAGTGAGACTTGGGTCACAAGAGAAGTGACACTTCTCTTTGGTGAGGTTTAGAGATGGTCACGTTGGAGGCACTCATTGAAGGAGCTTTCTGCAGCTCAGGGTTGTTTCAGTTGAAGTGAGAATTGTGTTTTCCTTTGATTGTTGCCTATACTTTGTTCTGTGGTGAAACAACACACTCCTTGCTTTAGTTCCCTGCTTTGGGAGCAGCTATGATCATGATTGCATCACAGACCAAAGCAGGATGAGAAGCCTTTGAGATAGTGCCATCCCAAGTTTTTACACATGCTAATTAGTGTATTAAAGTAAGATAGCAGCAAAAGGGTGCTGAAGAGCTGAATACACTGGTAGTCTTTCCCTTTAATTACTCCATGTCCAGTTTTCAAATGGGACTAGTGGTTTAAGCTGCTCTTGATGTGAGACTCTATTGCCTTGGTTTAGTCTGGTATCCAGTACACAAAGGGAGCCACGTCCATTTGGGAGGTGCACAGAAGGAACAATGAAGCAAAAGCTTTGTGGCAGAAGTAGTCTTTAAACAGAAATTAAGTACAGAGAATGTTACCTAAAAAGAGAGAAGGTTTTATTAAGTTCTGTTCCTAAAAGGGGATATATTGTGGCATGCAAAAATTCACCAACTTCTCTTTCTTTCCAGAGAGAAAGATAGCTCACGTAGCTGGTACTTGCAAACTGAGCCCCATCTGTTCTAGTGTGTTTCAGCAGTAATGTTTCAGTATGTTTCTTATTTCTGAGTAGTCAGTAACTCCATCTTTGATTTAGAAAACTTCTCCATTTCTCTTTATTCAGGCTTAGAGAAAATTGAAGCCTTGCAGCAGCATGAGAACGAAGACATTTATAAACTAGCGTTCGAAATCATAGACCAGTATTTCTCTGGAGATGATGTGAGTATGCTGAAGCTTGAGGACTCCATGCACTGTGCTGTTGGCTTAGGATGTTCCCACTGTGCCTCACTTCCACTTGTCATGAACATGCATTGTCTGGAAAGTCAGCTTTCCTGCTCCTTTTGTCAGCACAGCTTCCCTTCCCATAACTCACAGTCTCACAGTGTCACCAAGGTTGGAAGAGACCTCAAAGATCATCGAGTCCAACCTGGCACCACAGACCTCAAATTGAAAGTCTTTGAAGAGTTTTTCAGTGACAGGAATTGTCTTGAACAACATCAAGACTGCTCCAGTTCTGTCTAATAAATTGATTGACACTGACCTAATTTTATCACACTGACATGTAAATTGATGTGTAATTGCTTGTGATTAGAATCTAAACAGCTCTCTGACTCTCCTTTTGACTTTCTCATACATCAGTCTGTAGTGGGGGTGGTGACCTTACTTTCAGATAGATTACTGCATTTCAGCCTTGTCATTACTCACTCTGGATTCTGCACTGAAGAGCTTCTGCATCTAAGTGCCAGGTTCTACACATTGGCCACAACAACCCCCTGCAGTGCTGCTGGCTGGGGTCAGAGTGGCTGGAGAGCAGCCAGGCAGAAAGGGACCTGGGGGTACTGGTTGAGAGTAGGCTGAACATGAGCCAGCAGTGTGGCCAGGTGGCCAAGAAGGCAAATAGCATCCTGGCCTGGATCAGGAATAGTGTGGCCAGCAGGAGCAGGGAAGTCATTCATCCCCTGTACTCAGCACTGGTTAGGCCACACCTTGAGTCCTGTGTCCAGTTCTGGGCCCCTCAGTTTAGGAAAGATTTTGAGATGCTGGAAAGTGTCCAGAGAAGGGCAACAAAGCTGGGGAGGGGTTTGGAGCACAGCCCTGTGAGGAGAGGCTGAGGGAGCTGGGGTTGCTTAGCCGGGAGAAAAGGAGGCTCAGGGATGACCTTCTTGCTCTCTACAACTCCTTGAAGGGAGGTTGTAGCCAGGTGGGGGTTGGTCTCTTCTCGCAGGCAAGCAGCACCAGAACAAGAGGACACAGTCTCAAGCTGTGCCAGGGGAGGTTCAGGCTGGATGTTAGGAAGAAGTTCTTCCCAGGAAGAGAGATTGGCCATTGGGATGTGCTGCCCAGGGAGGTGGTGGAGTCACCATCACTGGAGGTGTTTAAGAAGAGCCTGGATGAGGCACTTGAAGCCATGGTTTAGTTGATTAGATGGTGTTGGGTAATAGGTTGGACTTGATGGTCTCAAAGGTCTTTTCCAACCTGGTCTGGTCTGGTCTGGTCTGGTCTGGTCTGGTCTATTCTATTCTATTCTATTCTATTTAACACTTCATGCACCTGCTTGATCTAGACCAATATTTTCTTGCACCCTGCTTAGGTATTTTCATCCTTTGAGTTCTAACTCTTTCTGCTACTGGCTGCTTGTGAGTGCCTCAGAAGCACTGCAACAACCAATTTGAGGATGATAGTTTTATTTCCTAGGCCACCCCAGGTGTTTGGAGCTCTGCATCCTAGCAGGAATGTTTTCAATTCTTCTCTTAAATTTAACTCTCCAGATACCAGCTCTGGCTTTGGGACTCATTAATATTGCAGTTTATGGGCCCATTATGTGGTTGAAAAGTCACCAGAAGTTAGGAAATGTGAACAGTTCCCTATTCATGTAATGATCCTGTGATCAGTGTCTAACAGCCTACACAGTGCCCCTGAGAGGTCTGTACAGTCTAGTCAGTGTGGGTGGAAAAAAATTCCCTTTTTGAGGTTAATTCTCCTTTTTTCTGCTTTTACTTTTTTACATAAACTAAGAGAGATAACCTCATTTGCTGAATTCACCTCCTTTACTCAGGAGCCAGGTTTTTGTTTATCCTGTTCCCATGGTTTCTGGGGCTTTTGCAACACAAAATTGTAGAAAATCCATGATTGGGACATAGAGGTTATAAACCAGACCAATCTTCAGGCAGAAACTCTAAGTAGGAAAATAGCCTTTGTTCTTTGAGGACTGGTACAAAAAAGAAAACAACAGGGTGAAAATAATAACCCAAATTGCCCTGGGGATGCAAGAGAGTGCTTATGTTAGCCTGCTGGGCTGTGTTAAGATTGACTGCCCAGGAGGATTCCTGCCTTCTGTCACTTCAGGATCTTCTGTATTCTCAAGAGATGTTCTGGCTGCTAGATAGTCCTCCTTTCTTAACCCCATCTGCTCCTTTGCTGAGCCCTGTGAAGTGCATGGGCATGTATTTCAGAGCTAGTACTAATGGCTACCTGACTTTAGTCTGTGTTAAGGGAGGTTAAGAGAGGTTGTAGCCAGGTGGGGGTTGGTCTCTTCTCCCAGGCAACCAGCGCCAGAACAAGAGGACACAGTCTCAAGCTGTGCCAGGGGAGGTTTAGGCTGGATGTTAGGAAGAAGTTCTTCCCAGCAAGAGAGATTGGCCATTGGAATGTGCTGCCCAGGGAGGTGGTGGAGTCTCCATCCCTGGAGGTGTCTAAGAGGAGACTGGATGGGGTGCTTGGTGCAATGGTTTAGTTGATGAGATGGTGTTGGATGATAGGTTGGACACGATGATCTTGAAGGTGTCTTCCAACCTCATCTGGTCTGGTCCTATTCTATTCTATTCTATTCTATTCTATTCTCATGTGAACTCAGGTGGCATTATTTTTTAGCACCCCTGCAGAAGGCACAAGTGAGACTCACAAACATTTTGCAAAGCATTCTGAAACTATATTCACTGTTTGTTTGGGCATGACATGCCCCACTCTTCCTCCTGTGGGTTGTTACTGTCACCAAAGGCCTTAATCTCTCCCTGCAATTTTAGGTATATCACCCAAAGTCAAATCTGCACTGCTCCAAGGCCAGATCTCAGGTATCTGAGTCCAGCATTAGTAAGTTTGCAGATGACACCGAGCTGGGAGCAAGAATTGATCTGTTAGAGGGTAGAAGATCTCTGCAGAGGGACCTTGACAGGCTGGTCAGATGGGCAGAGTCCAACATGATGGCATTCAACAAGTCCAAGTGCTGGGTGCTGCACTTTGGTCACAACAACCCCATTCAGTGCTACAGGCTGGGGTCAGAGTTGCTGGAAAGCAGCCAGGCAGAAAGGGACCTGGGGGTACTGGTTGACAGGACTTGAACATGAGCCAGCAGTTGTGCCCAGGTGGCCAAGAAGGCCAATGGCATCCTGGCCTGGATCAAGAGTAGTGTGGCCAGCAGGAGCAGGGAGGTCATTCTGCCCCTGGACTCAGCACTGCTTAGGCCACACCTTGAGTCCTGTGTCCAGTTCTGGGCCCCTCAGTTTAGGAAAGATGTTGAGTTGCTGGAAGGTGTCCAGAGAAAGGCAACAAAGCTGGGGAGGGGTTTGGAGCACAGCCCTGTGAGGAGAGGCTGAGGGAGCTGGGGTTGCTTAGCCTGGAGAAGAGGAGGCTCAGGGGAGACCTTCTTGCTCTCTCCAACTCCCTGAAGGGAGGTTGTAGGCAGGTGGGGATTGGTCCCCTCTCCCAGACACCCAGCACCAGAACAAGAGGACACAGTCTCAAGCTGTGCCAGGGGAAGGTTAGGCTGGAGGTGAGGAGAAAGTTCTTCATAGAAAGAGAGATTGGCCATTGGAAT
The DNA here is from genome assembly GCF_014839835.1 of Dryobates pubescens. Lineage (NCBI taxonomy): Eukaryota > Metazoa > Chordata > Aves > Piciformes > Picidae > Dryobates > Dryobates pubescens. Next base: position 43,648,944 of record NC_071618.1, on the reverse strand, counting down.
GTGCTGCCCAGGGAGTGGTGGAGTCACTGTCCCTGGAGGCGTTCAAGAGGGTATTGGACAGGGCACTTGAAGCCATGGTTCAGTTAGTCCTGAGGTGTTGGGTGCTAGGTTGGACTTGATGATCTCTGAGGTCTTTTCCAACCTTATTGATTCTATGATTATTTTTCCTGTTGCATCCAGTTTATTTTACTTTTACTCTTTGCAGTCAGGATCTAGACTGAAGCTCCCCCTTCAAACCGTAGCACTGATGTGTTGTTCTCGTGTCTTGCAGATCGACGAAGACCCCAGTCTCATTCCTGAAGCCACTCAAGGAGGTACTTACAACTTTGACCCAACAGCCAACCTACAAACAAAAGAATTTAATTTTTAAGTTCCAAAAAGTGCAGCTTCTCTGTCCCACACCAGGATGAAGCACCACCAGATGGCTACCAAGAGAAGAAACAAAAGGCTCCAAGACACACAATGCCTCTTCGTTTTGATGCTTCTAAAGCAAGCCATGTATCGGTCACTTTGCAGTTGCCAAACGTCACTATCACATGGACTGTAAATGCATATGCATGATCTCTTAAACAACTCTTTCAGAACCCTTTTTAACAGTCCCAACTACCTTTTTTTTGCCTTTTTCCTGGTGCCACGTGCTGACAACCGCAGTTTTGTTAAGAGAGATTCCATAGTGGTGGCACATTGGCTTTCCATGGAAACGTAGCTTCTTTGGGAAACGGTGCGCTGTGGATCAAGACACTTTGGTATGATGCCTACATTTTGGAAGACTTTACAGGGGCCCAGTTTGCTCTGAGCCTTCCTCCTCCTCCTCCTCCTCCTCCTCCTCCTCCACAAGCATATTTTCGTAATACTTCACGTGGAAGAATAGATACAAAAGGAAAAACAAAACGCAAGCCAAATGCATTTCATTGGTGAAACTGAAACGAAAAGTTACTTTAAACACAGCAAAACCAACACCACTTGGCAACTGGTTAAACACTTCAGTTTAGAACAAACAAACAGAGAAACAAAGAGAGAAACTACTTCAGCTGTGGGTAATTGATGTGTGTTCATTGACTGCCTCAGAAACCAGGGTTGGAGAATGAACTGTAGATTTGGACTGGTAAAGCTTTTTTTGCCATTATACCTAATTTTTTTTGAGAACAGCGAGCCCTCTTTGACCACTCACTTCAGCCTGTGTGTTCCTGCTGTTTTTGAAGTAATCAAATGCTGTGCATGGTATTTTACCTGAGCTACAACCTGTTATGGACTTGAACTTCTGTTTAAGCTGAAAGCAAGAGTCCCAGACTGTAGAAAACAAAACAAGGAGAAAAATTTCTGTCCAAAACCCAAACCAAACAAAAGGTGTATTAGTTCAAAAGAATCTTGCTTTCAACTTTCAGTAGTCAATATATTTTTTTTTGTTTTGTTTTCAATTGATAATTGGATATGGTTGATTTATATTGGGTTTAAACTGTGGAGCTTTCATGTTTACTGTAATTTAGTCTTAAAACTATTTTTTACTTAGTAACCAGTGCTTATTATGATGTGGTTGGCAACAAACCAGCAACTACTTGGGAGCGTCATAAAAGCTTCAATTCTTGGAGTATCGGGAGAAGTAATTCAGAGATTAGTCTCAAATCTTAATTCAAGTGATTGAGGGAAAAAAAAACACAACACACACACACACACAAAAAAAAAAGGAGTGAAAAAAAATTGCAAACTGGTTGATGTGTGAGGCTGTATGGAAGCTGCCATCGCTCAGCAGAAACCCTGATGCGCAGCCACGCGTTAAGCAGCTTCACGCGGCGCGTGTGAGGCCATCGCCGTCGGCAAACCGCCCGACCCGCTCGCTCGCAAAGGGGAGTTTTGGCGATCGACGGCGTAGCTCGTCACACAAACTGGTTCTGTTGCTGTTGTTTACTGGGTGTCATTTCCCAATGCATTGATGTGAAGGGATTGGGGGGGGGGGGGGGGGGCAAAAAAAAAAAAAAAAAAGGAAAAAAAAAGAGAAAAGGAAAAAAAAAAAAGAAAAAAAAATAAGGAAAAAAAAATAATAATCTAAACTAATTTTTAGTTCTTGGATGTGGGTTGTATTTCCTGTGATGAAGATAAGGACAGATGCCATCAGAGCTTTGTGGATCAGCTGTTTTTCCACTGATGAACAACGCATAGCAGGTGTGCATTCATTAAATATATAGCTGCCAAGGTGGAGCCACTTTAAAGAGCGAGTTGTCTTGTATCGCCGCCGGATACAAGCGTATGTTTAAACTGCAAGATTTTTACTTGCTAGATAATCTGTTTTAATAGAGTGGTTTGGCCTCTGATTATTTATAGGTTTTATAAATTTTAGAATTCAATTTCTCTTTAAGGTGGCTCGGATTTTTTTCAACTCTTGTGCACATAAAATTGAGTTGAAGTTCATTGTGCCTTTTTTTCTTTTCCCAGGAGTTGAGTCGAAGCTTCATATGGTAACTGCATCCTATTCACACACTGTAGTCTAAAAACACAAACCAACATCTTGAGACTGTGTGGTGTTTGCTTAAAAAAAAACAACAACAACAAAAAACAACCAACTAAAACAGTAAAAAGTCAAAGTTGGGTAAGGTCACAAAGCCTTCGTGAAATTGAGAGTTCCGGCAGGTGTTACTGTGAACAAACATTGCCCCCCTTCTAACTCAGTCTCCCTCTAGAACATCTGGACTGACTGACAGACTGTTCGCCCACGGACTGGCAGCCAGCGTGTTCAGCTGCAGACTGACAGCCTGTTCGGCCACGGTCTGTCAGCCAGCCTGTTTGGTCACAGACTGACAGCCTGTTTGGCCACGGACTGACAGCCAGCCTGTTTGGCCACGGACTGGCAGCCAGCCTGTTCGGCCACGGACTGGCAGCCAGCCTGTTTGGCCACGGACTGACAGCCAGCCTGTTCGGCCACGGACTGGCAGACTGTTCTGCCACGGACTGACTGCCAGCCTGTTCAGCCACGGACTGGCAGACTGTTCTGCCACGGACTGACTGCCAGCCTGTTCGGCCACGGACTGGCAGACTGTTCTGCCACGGACTGACTGCCAGCCTGTTCGGCCACGGACTGGCAGACTGTTCTGCCACGGACTGACTGCCAGCCTGTTCGGCCACGGACTGGCAGACTGTTCTGCCATGGACTGACAGCCAGCCTGTTCGGTTGCAGACTGACAGCCTGTTCGGCCATGGTCTGTCAGCCAGCCTGTTTGGCCATGGACTGACAGCCTGTTCGGCCACAGACTGGCAGCCAGCCTGTTTGGCCATGGACTGACAGCCTGTTCGGCCACAGACTGGCAGCCAGCCTGTTTGGCCATGGACTGACAGCCTGTTCGGCCACAGACTGGCAGCCAGCCTGTTTGGCCATGGACTGACAGCCTGTTCGGCCACGGACTGGCAGCCAGCCTGTTCGGCCACGGACTGGCAGCCAGCCTGTTCGGCCACGGACTGACAGCCAGCCTGTTCAGCCACAGACTGACTGACAGACTGTTCTGCCACGGACTGACAGCCAGCCTGTTCGGCTGCAGACTGACAGCCTGTTCGGCCACAGACTGACAGACAGCCTGTTCAGGCATGGACTGACAGCCTGTTCGGCCACAGACTGTCAGCCAGCCTGTTTGGCCACGGACTGACAGCCTGTTCGGCCGCGGACTGACTGGCAGCCTGTTCGCCCACAGACTGACAGCCAGCCTGTTCAGCTGCGGACTGACAGCCTGTTGGGCCATGGACTGACAGCCAGCTTGTTCAGGCGCGGACTGACAGACAGACTGTTCTGCCACAGACTGTCAGCCAGCCTGTTTGGCTGTGGACTGACAGCCTGTTGGGCCATGGACTGACAGCCAGCCTGTTCAGGCTCGGACTGACAGACAGACTGTTCTGCCACAGACTGTCAGCCAGCCTGTTTGGCCATGGACTGACAGCTTGTTTGGCTGTGGACTGACAGCTTGTTCGGCCACGGACTGACTTGACAGCCTGTTCGGCCACGGACTGCCGGATAGCCTGTTTGGCCATAGACTGACAGCCAGCCTGTTCGGCCACAGACTGACAGCCAGCCTGTTCAGCCACAGACTGACAGCCAGCCTGTTCAGCCACAGACTGACAGCCAGCCTGTTCAGCCACAGACTGACAGCCAGCCTGTTCAGCTGCGGACTGGCAGCCTGTTCAGCCACAGACTGACAGCCTGTTCGGCCATAGACTGACAGCCAGCCTGTTCAGCCACAGACTGACAGCCTGTTCGGATGTAGTCTGTCAGCCAGCCTGTTCGGCCACAGACTGACTGACAGCCTGTTCAGCTGCGGACTGGCAGCCTGTTCAGCCACAGACTGACAGCCTGTTCGGCCATAGACTGACAGCCAGCCTGTTCAGCCACAGACTGACAGCCTGTTCGGATGTAGTCTGTCAGCCAGCCTGTTCGGCCACAGACTGACTGACAGCCTGTTCAGCTGCGGACTGACAGCCTGTTGGGCCACGGACTGACAGCCAGCCTCTTCAGGCGTGGACTGACAGACTGTTCTGCCACAGACTGTCAGCCAGCCTGTTTGGCCATGGACTGACAGCCTGTTCGGCCGCGGACTGCCGGATAGCCTGTTCGGCCGCAGACTGACAGCCAGCCTGTTCAGCTGCGGACTGCTGGATAGCCTGTTCGGCTGCGGACTGACAGCCTGTTCGGATGTAGTCTGTCAGCCAGCCTGTTCGGCCACAGACTGACTGACAGCCTGTTCAGCCGCGGACTGCCGGATAGCCTGTTTGGCCATAGACTGACAGCCAGCCTGTTCAGCTGCGGACTGGCAGCCTGTTCGGCCATAGACTGACAGCCAGCCTGTTCAGCCGCGGACTGACAGCCTGTTCGGCCATAGACTGACAGCCAGCCTGTTCGGCCACAGACTGACAGCCAGCCTGTTCAGCTGCGGACTGACAGCCTGTTCGGCCACAGACTGACTGACAGCCTGTTCGGCCATAGACTGACAGCCAGCCTGTTCAGCTGCGGACTGGCAGCCTGTTCGGATGTAGTCTGTCAGCCAGCCTGTTTGGCCACAGACTGACTGACAGCCTGTTCGGCCACGGACTGCCGGACAGCCTGTTCAGCCTGCAGTCACTGCGACCCTAGAGGCGACATACCAATTGATACTGAAACAACACTTTTTCCACTACTGTGAAGATTTGATCCTTTTCTTGCACTCAATGCATTAGATTCAAAGTGAACACAGAGAGCTGGGTAAGGCAGGACGAAGCATTTGCTCAGTTCCTTCTGCTGTGACCTTATCAGCTTTTGATTGGGATTGCACCATTTCATAGTTAATAAAGGAAACAAAAAAGTCTATTGCTGCACTTTTAAGTTTTCAGAACAGTGTTTAAAATGGCATTGTTTTTATTATTTTTTTAAAACTATCAGTTAAAATAGACTAAAACCTTCTTTCAAAGAGGCATCTAAATGTGTTCCTAATTTTGTATATGGGCTTAGGTTTTGTAACCAATAAAAAAAAAAAAAGCTGCTATCAAATACTATTAAAAAGAAAAAAAAAAATAATTCAAGAACTTATTTTGAAGATGATGAAACTGCTTAGTCTTCATGGATGATGGACTTTTAGGGGTTTGTTTCTTATTATTATTACTTTTTTTTTTTTGTCTTTGACTAGATATTAGCTGAACTCCGCATCAAAGTTTGAAGTCTGTTACAAGAACGAATAAAGTAAGCTAATTCAGTCACCTCTGAAACTTTGGATGCTGTTCCCCTAGGGGAGTACACTGTAAGGAGATGTTTCCCACCAGGAAACTGGGCTGGGAGGGGGAAAGGGCATGGTAAGGGTAGTGGTGGGATGGTGGAATGGAAGGCAGTAGGGCGGAATGGAGTAGGGCAGAATGGAGTAGAACAGAATGGAATAGGGCAGAATGGAGTAGGGCGGAATGGAGTAGGGCGGAATGGAGTAGGGCGGAATGGAGTAGGGCAGAATGGAGTAGGGCAGAATGGAGTAGGGCAGAATGGAGTAGGGCAGAATGGAGTAGGGCAGAATGGAGTAGGACAGAATGGAGTAGGACAGAATGGAGTAGGACAGAATGGAAGAGACCTTCAAGATCATCACGTCCAACCCATCACCCAACGCCACCTAATCAACTAAACCATGCAGCCAAGCAGCCTGTCAAGTCTCCTGAACACCTCCAGGGATGGTGACTCCACCACCTCCCTGGGCAGCACATTCCAATGGCCAATCCCTCTGGGAAGAACTTCTTCCTAACATCCAGCCTAAACCTCCCCTGGTGCAGCCTGAGACTGTGTCCTCTTGTTCTGGTGCTGGTTGCCTGGGAGAAGAGACCAACCCCCACCTGTCTACAACCTCCCTTCAGGGAGTTGTAGAGAGCCAGAAGGTCTCCCCTGAGTCTCCTCCAGGCTAAGCAACCCCAGCTCCCTCAGCCTCTCCTCATAGGGCTGTGCTCCAAACCCCTCACCAACTTTTTGGCCCTTCTCTGGACACCTTCCAGCAAATCCAGCCCCACCCCTGTAAAGCACAGCTGGACTCCCACCAGAGAAGCGAGTGGAGAGCTGTATTTTACAAGCACTAATGAAATGCAATGAATAGGTACAAAATAATAACAGTAGCTGCAATAGGATACAGGAACTTACAGGAAAGAACACAAACGCAGATCCTCCCGAGGAGAATCCCCCCTTGGGCTCCCCCCAAAACCCCTCTCTCCCCCTCCTCCCCTTTCCCCTAGTGGTTAATTAGGTGAAAAAGGAGAAAAAGAGAAAAGGATATTAAGGGAATTCATTAGTTCAAAGCTTTGTCAGAGAAGTTAGCTTCTTACCAAGTCCAGCCCAGGGTCAGCAGCATGCTCTCTGCTCAAGAGCAGAAAGACTGGAGACAGACTGTAAGGTCTTAGAGCTACATTCTACTGACCTACCAATGACATTTGTTTAGAATTACCTCCTTTTGTTTTCCTTTATACACCAAAGCATTCAGCTAGAGAGTTCTGCAGCTGTCCTTTCCTTAAAGGCAGAGCCTAGGCTGTCACAGTGACCTGCAGCTGATCTACCTCTCTGTGTGATTTCAGTTGAAAGGTTTGAAGGGATTGTTTTAAGCTGTTGGAGACTTGTGCTGTCCAGCAGCCTCCTCATTAGTGCAGTCCTGCTTTAATTACGTGACAGCACCAGTGGAAGAAAAACCTCTGATGGGTGCCTGCAACTCTGCAGCTGTGGCTTTGGCATCCTTACTCCTGTCAGTTGGGTGAGTCACAAGGACGAGTCCCTTCCTCTCCATGAATAGGCTGATGAGTGATGTGACCCCCCCCATGGCAGGGGGTTGGAACTAGATGACCCTTGTGGTCCCTTCCAACCCTTATTGATACTATGACACTGTGAGCTTCCAGTGCAGTCTTGAAATCTTTGCAAATCCTTTCCCCTGAGGATATAAAGGATAAAGATTTCAAGAGAATCCAATCCCAGTTCCAAAATCTCTGGCTCCTTCAGGAGGGAGGTTTAGGCTGGGTGTTAGGGAAGAAGTTCTCCATAGAAGAAGAGATTGGCCATTGGAATGTGCTGCCCAGGGAGGTGGTGGAGTCACTGTCCCTGGAGGTGTTTAGGAAGAGACTGGATGGGGTGCTTGGTGCCATGGTTGAGTTGATTAGATGGTGTTGGGTGATAGGTTGGACTTGATTTCTGAAGTCTTTTCCAATCTGGTTAATTCTATTCCTATTCTTATTCTATTCCTATTCCTATCCTATCCTATCCTATCCTACCCTATCCTTCTTCAGCTTTCAGCTGCCAGAATGAAACTCATGATTTGTGTTTGGTTTTTTTTTCCTGCCCCCCCCTCTTTTTTTGCAACCTATTGATCATCCACCAGGTCTGACCTAGAAGACTTGAGAGACACTGCATTGGAATGAAGAATGCATTGTCTTCAGAGACATGTAGAACAAAGCCTGGGGGATGGCTTGATGGTCCCCATACTTCTAAAATGTAGACACTTCCATTTTGTTTGCTTGATCTGCTAAACAGAACTGAGTAAAAAGATCCACTGACAGGCAGACCTTTTAACATCCCCACGGACTGAATGGAAGCCTAGGTCCATTTTGTTCCTCTGATCTGCTCTGCAATGCCCTGCAGATTCTGAGTGTTTCCTTTCTACCAAAGCACCCTAGCTGTGTTGTGTCCTTCCTATTTTGTTGCATTAAGAAATAGGCCCTTCTGTGGCATAATTACTGCCTCTATTCAAACAGATGTAGGGCAACAAATGATCCCAAGCCATCAGAAAGCACTTTGCAGAGAAAAATAAACAAATAAAAGGAATAAAACAGGAGAAAACTATGGGCTGCAGCAGGCAAAGGCCTGGGAGATTTGTTACAAGTTTTGTCATGATACTGTGCTCAGTTTAGGAAAGATGTTGAGATGCTGGAAGGTGTCCAGAGAATGGCAACAAAGCTGGGGAGGGGTGTGGAGCACAGCCCTGTGAGGAGAGGCTGAGGGAGCTGGGGTTGCTTAGCCTGGAGAAGAGGAGGCTCAGGGGAGACCTTCTTGCTCTCTACAACTCCCTGAAGCGAGGTTGTAGCCAGGTGGGGGTTGGTCTCCTCCCAGGCAACCAGCACCAGAACAAGAGGACACAATCTCAAGCTGCACCAGGGGAGGTTTAGGTTGGATGTTAGGAAAAAAATCTTCCCAGAAGGAGTAATTGGCCATTGGGATGTGCTGCCCAGGGAGGTGGTGGAGTCACCATCACTGGAGGTATCACAGTATCACGGAGTCACCAAGGTTGGAAGAGACCTCGAAGATCATCAAGTCCAACCTGTCACCACAGACCTCATGACTAAACCATGGCACCAAGTGTCACATCCAGTCCCTTCTTGAAAACCTCCAGGGACAGTGACTCCACCACCTCCCCGGGCAGCACATTCCAAAGGCTAACGACTCTGAAGAACTTTCTCCTCACCTCCAGCCTAAACTTCCCCTGGTGCAGCTTGAGACTGTGTCCTCTTGTTCTGGTGCTGGTTGCCTGGGAGAAGAGACCAACCCCCACCTGGCTACAACCTCCCTTCAGGGAGTTGTAGAGAGCAAGAAGGTCTCCCCTGAGCCTCCTCTTCTCCAGGCTAAGCAACCCCAGCTCCCTCAGCCTCTCCTCACAGGGCTGTGCTCAAGGCCTCTCCCCAGCCTTGTTGCCCTTCTCTGGACACCTTCAAGTGTCTCGAGGTCCTTCTTAAACTGAGGGGCCCAGAACTGGACACAGGACTCAAGGTGTGGCCTAACCAGTGCAGAGTACAGGGGCACTGCATCTCAGCAGGCTGCTGGTGATGAGATGGAAGTGACAGGCAAAAGCAGGGCAAGCCACAGCCAGCCCCGAGGACACAGACACAGCCTGCCATAAGCCAGTCTGTGGCATTTTTGGCTTCTCTGGCTGAGGCTCTGATCTTTCACAGAGTTAATGTGGCAGGGACCTGTTCTCCTGCATTTTCCTGCATTAGTGCTTCCCTGTCAGCAGTGGCCCATGATTTTCCATGCAATGGTGGAGGCAGCTAATGAAGTCTTCATCTCTGCAAGGAGAGGGACCAGCAAAGCCATTTGTTGCCTGTGCTGATGGTGCTGGGCAGATAGATGGCAACGTGAGCAATTTTTTTTACATGGGATGAAGAGAGGCTAGAGAAAACAAGCAAAATAGTGGGGCAGTTTTCTTTGTGAAAGACAGATCTGCCTGAGGTCAGTCACAAGTGCTTCCTCTGAGGGAGAAAATGCATGAGGGTAAAGCTCTCACTAAGGGAGAGAGCCCAAGGGGCACCAAGGGGCCAAGCCAGTGCCTTCCTGCTGGGTCATGGTGCATTTATATTGCCCAAAGCCCTGTGGCTGCCTGCAGCCATCTCCACCAGGATGTCCCCAGCCCTCCTGGTCCTTCCCATGTACTGCCTTTGAAGAGCTGCTTTGTTCTTGGGGGTATGGTGAACATTGTCTCTATCCCTCCTGGGGCAGCTCTGGAGACCACTATTCCAGGGTTGCAACCCAAAACCTGCTCTTTCTTGATGAGCTTCCCTTGCCTTGCTGCTGCTGGGCCCATCCCATCTGGCAGAAATGGGGCATCCCCAGGAGCAGTCTAACATTCCACACTGAGCTTTCCCCAGGAGGAGGGGGAAGCTGCTTCTCTGACCTTGTGAAAGCTCCACTCTGAGGCTGAGGGAGCTGGGGGTGTTTTAGCCTGCAGAAGATGAGGCTCAGGGGAGACCTTCTTGTTCTCTCCAACTCCCTGAAGGGAGGTTGTAGCCAGGTGGGGGTTGGTCTCCCAGGCAAGCAGCAGCAGAACAAGAGGACACAGTCTCAAGCTGTGCCAGGGGAAGTTTAGGCTGGAGGTGAGGTTGATTCTATGATTCTGTGATTCTGTGTATGCTGCACACTCATCTTACAACTGGTGTGGTGCTGGACTGCTGCTCCAGCCCTGGAGTGACCTCTTCTCCAGGCTAAGCAACCCCAGCTCCCTCAGCCTCTCCTCACAGGGCTGTGCTCAGGACCTTTCCCCAGCCTTGTTGCCCTTCTCTGGACACGTTCAAGTGTTTCAGTATCTTTCCTAAACTGAGGGGCCCAGAACTGGACACAGCACTCAAGGTGTGGCCTAACCAGTGCTGAGCACAGGGCAGAATGACCTCCCTGCTCCTGCTGGCCACACTGTTCCTGATACAGGCCAGGATGCCATTGGCCCTCTTGGGTGCATGGGCACACTGCTGCCTCATGTTGAGCTCTGGGAGCTCTAGCAAGATGTTTCTCTCAGCAATTGGCAGACAAGACCATAATGGTACCAGCATGATTTGAAAGCATTAGAGCTTTGGGGGTGACAGATGTTGGACTGGGCTGGAGCAAAGGTTTATGCTTCTGGTCTAACTACAGAGAGGCAAGCAGGGGTGTGAGCAGAGGGGGGCACACTTGCTGGGGTCTGAGTCAGCATCACCTTTCACAACAGCTGGCCAATTATTTTTCCTTTTGCAAGAATTGGGGAGGTGGTGGAGCCACCATCACTGGAGGTGTTTGGGAAGAGACTGGATGGGGTGCTTGGTGCCATGGTTTAGTTGATTAGGTGGTGTTGGGTGAGAGGTTGGACTCGATGATCTCAAAGGTCTCTTCCAACCTGGTTTATTCTACTCTACCCTACTCTACCCTACTCTACCCTACTCTATCCTACTCTATTCTATTCTACTCTACTCTACTCTATTCTAATACAGTTCTCATTGTGTACAGTACAAGGTGAGGGGCTGATGCTGTCTAGCCATGGATGCATGACTGAGGTCCTGACCCAAATGCCAGCCTTCACCTGGTGCTCTTAACAGTATCTGGATGGCAAGCTCAGGGCTGTGACTCAGGTAAATGCATCATGGAAAACCCAAGCATCAGAAAGTTTAAGTGCCAGCTCATTAACCCCTGGAGGGCTGTAATGTCTCTGGCTGTACTTTGTCATTTGTCTTAGTCATAATTGCATGGCTGGTTTTTAATTCCATTTGGCAAGGGCATTAATTGGGTTTTTAAGAAGTGGCATCACATGTGGTTTTGTTCCTTGGCTTTTTTTCCCTGTGAGTTAGGTGCTGAATATTTATAGCTGCTATTTCAGGGCTGCTTTAAGAGGAAGAAATTGATTTAAAGCCATTAGGTGTATTAAAGCAAGGATTCAGACATTCCACTGCCTTATACAACCTGTCTCCTACAGTGAGGCCCCCCCCCCCCCTCCTTTTAAAGAGCCCCCTTACTTATTTTCTTTTGGTGCAGAAGAAAGCTCTTCTTAGCTCTGTAAAATGTTCTTCTTGACCTTTCTTCCTTCAGACATTTCCCAGGTCCCTGGCTGCTGCTCTGACACTCTTCTCCCAGCATTACAGCTGGTCACAGCTGCCTCTCATGTGCCCTGTGGCTGCCTGTTCCCTCTTTAAATAGTTCACTGGCAGTCATTCATGCCCTCACCCTGCAGGTCTGGAATTGCAGGGTTACCCTCTGATCTCAGGCCCTTCAGCAGGACTGTGGTGAAACCCATCAGAGAAGCCACAGGAGCTGGCAGCCAGTCACTAGTGGTGTCCCCCAGGGATCAGTGCTGGGCCCAGTCCCATTCAATATCTTTACTGGATGAGGGGCTCATGTTCAGCCAGCTGTCAACCAGTACCCCCAGGTCCCTTTCTGCCTGGCTGCTCTCCAGCCACTCTGACCCCAGCCTGTAGCACTGCCTGGGGTTGTTGTGGCCAATGTGTAGGACATTTAGCTCATAACCACTAAATTCAAGATCATGGAAAAGCAGAGCACATTAGCAACTAAATCCTAACCAGGGCAATCAAAGAGAGCTGATGGAGCTGTAGGAAGCTACTAGCAGCTTCTGGAGGCAAGCTGCAAGTTATAACAGTGGTTAAGGGGGAGAAAAACCCAGCAGTGCAACAGGCAGTGCCTTTCCTTTAGAAAGAGAGCCAAATCAATACTTGTTGCTGAAAAGAAAAGCAAAACAAAAGAAGGAAACAAAAGAGGAGCAGCCTGCTGCTCCTAACTTCTCCTTTTGGCTTGGAGAAAAGCAGCATCAGGGATAGCAAGTGGCTAAACTTAGCAACCAGAGAAGCTGCTAAAAAGCAAAGCTTAAGCAACCAGAGTGTGCTCTGGGGGCAAAACCCCAGATGATACTTCAGATTTGTGAGGAACCTAAACCAAAGAAGTATCCTAAGGATTTTTCTTTTGCCTGATCCTAAGAGAGAAGCTGTGTGATCCTAGCCCTCTGTGCAGGGGCTGTGACATCTGTCACATACTCAGGAAGATGGAAATTCTGAGGGTGCCCTCCTGGCTGGAGTCCCAAAGCACAGATGTGTAAGGGACTAATTGCTACCACTCTGTGTGGCAGCAGCTCTCCTGTAGAGTTACCAAGACAAAGAGGTAACAAACTTCCCTCCTTAGAGGGGCCTCTTCCTGCAAACCTCCATGCTGCTCCCTTTGAACTAGGCAGGAATTTTGACACTGAAGCATTTCAGGACTGTTGGGTGAATGGCCTTCAAGCATTCTTCAAGTAGGAGAGCTGTGCAGAGGGACCTTGAGAGGCTGGACAGAGGGCAGAGTCCAAGGGCAGGAGATTGAACACATCTAAGTGCCAAGTTCTACACACTGGCCACAACAACCCCATGCAGTGCTGCAGGCTGGGGGCAGAGTGGCTGAGAGCAGCCAGGCAGAAAGGGACCTGGGGGGACTGGTTGATGATAGCTGAACATGAGGCAGCAGTGTGCCCAGGTGGCCAAGAAGGCCAATGGCATCCTGGCCTGCATCAGGAACAGTGTGGCCAGCAGGAGCAGGGAAGTCATTGTGCCCCTGGACTCAGCACTGGTTAGGCCACACCTTGAGTCCTGTGTCCAGTTCTGGGCCCCTCAGTTTAGGAAAGATGTTGAGTTGCTGGAAGGTGTCCAGAGAAGGGCAACAAAGCTGGGGAGGGGTCTGGAGCACAGCCCTGTGAGGAGAGGCTGAGGGAGCTGGGGTTGCTTAGCCTGCAGAAGAGGAGGCTCAGGGGAGACCTTCTTGCTCTCTCCATGTCCCTGAAGGGAGGTTGTAGCCAGGTGGGGGTTGGTCTCTTCTCTCAGGCAACCAGCACCAGAACAAGAGGACACAGTCTCAAGCTGTGCCAGGGGAAGTTTGGGCTGGATGTCAAGAAGTTGTTCTTCCCAGCAAGAGAGATTGGCCATTGGGATGTGCTGCCCAGGGAGGTGGTGGAGTCACCATCCCTGGAGGTGTTTAGGAAGAGCCTGGATGAGGCACTTGGTGCCATGGTTTAGTTGATTAGATGGTGTTGGGTGCTAGGTTGGACTGGATGAACTCAAAGGTCTTTCCCAACCTGGTTAATTCTATTCTGTGTATTTCAGAAGCAACATCTAGAAAAGCCTCATTCCAGAACACAAGGGTGGTAAATCACATGCTGCCCCATGAGATGGGGTATTTTGCCAAATTACTGCTTCAGGGGAAGTGAGAACACTTTCAGTAACCAGGATGTTGCTTCACCAGTGTCAGGCATTCAGGCTTCCCACTGCCAAAACAACTCCTTCTTCTGTACCTCCTGCCTCACCATTTCAGTTTTTAATTGATGATACCTACTAAGGGGTGGTGGTTCCCTCTATTTGCTGCTATTTTTGCTCTTGAAAGGGCTTAAAAAACACTCACAGGCATTTAGTAACTGTGCCACCTTTGTGTCCTCTGTCACCAAGGCACCCACCTTGTTCAGCAGTAGGCACACTTTGCCTCTGGTGTTAGTTTTTCCTGCCATGTATTTGAAGAAGGGCTTTCTGTTATCCCTGACCTCCCATCCAAGGTTGAATTCCAAGGAGGCCTTAGCCTCCCTAGTTGCCTCCCTAAGAAGTTCTTTATAGAAAGAGAGATTGGCCATTGGGATGTGCTGCCCAGGGAGGTGGTGGAGTCACCATCCCTGGAGGTGTTTAGGAAGAGCCTGGATGAGGCACTTGGTGCCATGGTTTAGTTGATTAGATGGTGTTGGGTGATAGGTTGGACTTGATGATCTCTGAGGTCTTTTCCAACCTGGTCTGGTCTGGTCTGGTCTATATTCTGTTCTGTTCTGTTCTGTTCTGTTCTGTTCTATTCTATTCTATTCTATTCTATTCTAATATTCCTCCCAAGTGGCCTGCCCCTCCTTCCATGATCTGTAGACTCTCATCTTCCACTTGGCTTTGCTCAGCAGTTCTCTACTCAACCATGCAGGTCTCCTGGCTCTCTTTCTCGATTCCCTGCTGGTTGGAATGCTGTGATCTGGAGCTTGGAAGAAGTGGTCCTTGAATATTAACCAGCTACCATGTCCCCTTTGCCTTCTAGTACCTTGTTCCATGAGATTTCCCCTAGAAATTGCTTGACAAGGCCAGATTTCCCCTGCTGAAGTCCAAGGTTGTGATCCTGCTTGATGTTCTGTTCCTACCACACAAGATCCTGAACTCCACCATCACAACAGCCAAGGCTGCCCTCATCCTTCTCTGCTTCAACCAGACCCTCCTTGTTGGTGAGTACCAGGTCCAGTAACAGTATCACAGTACATTAGAGGTTGGAATGGACCTCCAGAGGTTATTGGGTCCAACCCCCCTGCCAAAGCTGGATCACTTAGGGTAGTCTGCACAGGAGTGCATCCAGGTGGGTTTTGAAAGTCTCCAGAGAAGAAGACTCCACACACTCCCTGGGGAGTCTGTTCCAGTGCTCCTTCACCCTCACTGTAAAGAAGTTTCTCCTCATGTTGAGCTGAAATCTTCTGTGTTCAAGCTTGAACCTGTTGTTTCTTGTCTTATTATTGCACACCACTGAAAAGAGCTTGCCCCCCTCCACTTGACACTCCCCCCTCAGATGTTTATACACATTGGTGAGATCTCCTCTCAGTCTTCTCTTCTCAAGACTAAACAGCCCCAGGTTTCTCAGCCTCTCTTCATAGGGGAGGTGCTCAAGTTCCCTAATCATCCTTGTGGCTCTCTCTTGGACTCTCTCCAGCAGGTCTCTGTCTCTCTTGAACTGGAGAGCCCATAACTGGACACAGTATTCCAGCATGGTCTCACCAGGGCAGAGCAGAGGGGCAGAAGAACCTCCCTAGAGCTGCTGGACACACTTGTCTTGATGCACCCCAGGATCCCATTGGCTCTCTTGGCCACAAGGGCACATTGTTGTCCCATGGAGAACTTGCTGTCCACCAGCACTCCAAGGTCTTTGTGGAGCTGCTTTCCAGCAGGGCAGCCCCTAGCCTGTACTGATGCCTGTTGTTAATCCTCCCCAGATGCAGGACCCTGCACTTGTCCTTATTGAACTTCTTGAGGTTCTCCTGCTCTTCTCCTAATTGGCTGCTCCACCATTTGCATCAATAAGTTATCACCAATGCACTGGAGGAACTTTCTGGACTGTGGCTGGCTGGCTGAGTCGGTATTCCAGCAAGTATCTGGTTGGTAAAAACCCCCATGAGAACCAGGGTCTGTGACTGCAAGGCTGCTGCCAGCTGCTATGAAATGTCTAGGTTTCTGAATTGTAACTCTGCAGAACAGAAGCTACACCTTCCTGTGTAGAGGAAGCCCTCAGGAACACAGGTCTTTCCAGTGGTAGGTTAAGCAGGACTGAGCAAGGACTGTCACTGCAACAAGGAACCTGGGTCATGAGCTGCCAAGAGCATTTGGCTGCCCTGGATGCAGGTGAGTGTGGAGAGCCCTTTGGTTACCAACCTGAATGTGCCCATAGGTGTCCATGGCTACCAATCATTGCCTGTAGTGTGGTCTCATCCAGTTTCAAAACATAGAATCAAGAAGGTTGGAAAAGACCTCAGAGATTAAGTCCAACCTAGCACCCAACACCTCAGGACTAACTAAACCGTGGCTTCAAGTGCCACATCCAGTCCCCTCTTGAACACCTCCAGGGATGGTGACTCCACCACCTCCCTGGGCAGCACATCCCAATGGCCAATCTCTCTTGCTGGGAAGAACTTTCTCCTCACCTCCAGCCTAAACCTCCCCTGGTGCAGCTTGAGACTGTGTCCTCTTGTTCTGGTGCTGCTTGCCTGAGGGAAGAGACCAACCCCCACCTGGCTACAACCTCCCTTCAGGGAGTTGGAGAGAGCAAGAAGGTCTCCCTTAAGCCTCCTCTTCTCCAGGCTAAGCAACCCCAGCTCCCTCAGCCTCTCCTCACAGGGCTGTGCTCCAGACCACTCCCCAGCTTTTCTGCCCTTCTCTGGACACCTTCAAGTGTCTCAATATCCTTCTTCAATTGAGGGGCCCAGAACTGGACACATCTGAGAAGTGGGGCTCTGTCTTTGCTGGTCAGACCACCACGAGGATATGCAGAGATACAGACTGGCCATGCAGATGTGTTTCCAAGCATCTAGAAGTCAGGCTGCATTACTTTATATTTAAATATAATCCAAGGAAAATGGGGTATGATTTTCACAAGATCAGTATTGGATAGAAACAATGAATGGAAAAGAAAGATCCAAACCAAGAAATGCAGAAATAAGCACATGAACATCCTTGAACCTTCATTACACCATCAAATCCTAACTGGTTTGAAGACTGTACCTGTAGATGCCAAACTATAACCAATGAGCTCCTGGCTATTCAAAGTCCTGTGCTTACACTGCTCCAGTTCAGCCACTATCCTTTAGCAGCTGCTGCTTTTTCAGCTGGTGAACATGGGAGAGAAGTGGTACAGGGCATGTTCAAACACCCCACTGTGAGGATCACTCTGTCAGGATAGCTGCATCTGGGCTAGCAGCCACAGAGAGATGAAAACCTCTTCTGTCCCAAACAGAAAGACTAGACAAGACTAGACTAGAATAGAATTAACCAGGTTGGAAAGGACCTTCGAGATCATCCAGTCCAACCTAGCACCCAACACCACCTAATCAACTAAACCATGGCACCAAGTGCCTCATCCAGGCTCTTCCTAAACACCTCCAGTGATGGTGACTCCACCACCTCCCTGGGCAGCACATTCCAATGGCCAATCTCTCTTGCTGGGAAGAATTTCTTCCTAACATCCCGCCTAAACCTCCCCTGGCACAGCTTGAGACTGTGTCCTCTTGTTCTGGTGCTGGTTGCCTGGGAGAAGAGACCAACCCCCACCTGGCTACAACCTCCCTTCAGGTAGTTGTAGCCAGCCATAAGGTCTCCCTGAGCCTCCTCTTCTCCAGGCTAAGTAACCCCAGCTCCCTCAGCCTCGCCTCACAGGGCTTGTGCACTTCTCTGTCACAATATATATTGCTGTGGCTAAAATCATCCCTGCAGAATGCAATGGACACAGACACAATGAATGAGCAGAGCCTGGTGACAGCAGTCCAAGATGCAGTCCAAGAGATGGGGCCAAAAATGCTCCAGGGTGGGAGTTCTGCTCAGGGTTCTTCCTGGTGGGTTTCAGTGAGGAGTGGCTGTGTGTTTGCCTGGTGCAACTCTGCTCCCTTTCAGGGGTACCTGGAGGCTGAGATCCTCTGCAACAAGTGGAGCTGGCAGCGATGAGTGGGCAGAGTCCGTTTCAGGTTCAGGTTTGCTCTGGAGCTTGCCTCCTCCCCGCTGCCCCTGTGAGGGGCTGCTCTTGGGGCGGGCAGCTCTGCCCCAGGTCTCGCAGCAGCTCTCCTAGGCTAGCCAGGGCTTCCTGCAGTCCCTGGCCGGTGTAAGCGCTGCACCCCTGGAGCACCCACCGGTGGTCCACCAGCCGCCCCTGCTGCAGCCGCTCCCCCAGCTCGGTGGGAGCCAGCGCTCCTGGAAGCTCCTGCTTGTTGGCCAGCAGCAGGACAGGGACGCCAGCCATGCTGGGGTGGCTCAGGGCTTCCTCCAGGGCTGCTGTCGCCTCCGGCAGCCGGGCCGTGTCTGCGCTGTCTAGCACGAAGATGAGGATGCTGATGTCTTCCAGGTAGTCGGGCCAGCTTGCCCGCAGGCTCACCTGGCCGCCAACGTCCCACAGGTTGAAGGGCAGGCGGCAGGGTGTTTGCAGAGACTCCACGTTGAAGCCCACCGTCGGGCAGGTCTCCACAGCCTGGCCTCTCTTCAGTTTGTACAGAATGGTGGACTTGCCAGCAAAGTCGAGCCCCAGCATGACAACTCGAGCATCTCTTTTGCGCTGGCCTTTGGAGATCAGCTTCCCCATCAAGATGCTGCCTCAAGCGTGGCACAAAAATTGCATCCAAGCCAAACCCCCCCCAAGCGAGCGTCGGTTCGCGTCAGTGAATCACAGCGTGCTCAGCCCTGCCTCTCCGAGACAGCACCTTAGGTCTGTTGAAGACAGACACAGGCAGCTTGCTTCTGCTTCTCCTCGTGGCTGAAGTGAGGCGAGAGCTGTTGTTCAGGAGGCGTGGAGCAGAGCCAGGGAGCGCCGCTCGGAACAACACTTGCTGTGCCCCAGCTCCGCTGCCGCTCGCTTCCAGTTGCATCTGCAACCCGAAGCGATTGGTGCAAAGGAGCAGAAACACTGTGCAGGAAGAGGTGGGGAGATGGTGGAGCAAGTTTCCTCCTCACCACGTAGAGCAATAAGTGAGCTCTTGTTCATTGGCTTCTGCAGGGGAAATCCACCCCCCAGCCGGACAGGAGAAGGAGGAACCTGGGTTTCAGAGCGGGGTTACTCTGGGAATGTGCTGAATCACAGCTTGAGGGTGTGGCTCTAAACATGGGCAACAAGACAACTGACAAGTTTCCTGCCAGTCTTATGGTAAAGGGTACAAACCCAATCTCTGTAGCATCAGCTTCCACGAGCTGCCACACAGACAGCAACGACAACAGCGTCAACAAATGCACGCAAAGCGTGGTTGGGGTTTCTTTGAGGTCTGGTTGAAATACAGCTACTCAAAAGGCCTTCCCTGGGGTGAAAATCTACAACAGTCTTCACATCAAAGTATTGACTGCACTATAACCTTTGTAAGTGAATGAAAGTCGGTTCTCTGTGGCTGAGTGGGGGGGGAAAAAAGTCCTTAAAAGAAGGAAAAAATGTTGAAGGAGACACCACCACTTGAGCTTTACACTCCAGAGGCAGAAATGTGCCTCTGAGACAGCTCACAGAGTCGCTTGTGCAAGAGCTGAAGGCAGCCAAGCACAGCCCCAGCAATGCCAGTGTTAGCCTTCTTTATTGGTTGGGGTTAGCTCCTAAAAGGCTGCTCAGAGGCAAGCAGAGCTGAACACAGCTGTAAACCGCCTGTCATGGCGTTAAAGCACAGCTGCGCTCCAGCTGCCTTTATTTGAGGCTAAAGAAGGACTTCCATGCACTCGCAGCAGGTAGAGTTTCCTCAGCAATAATCTCTGCCTAACACCTTTGTGTTGTAAGACAGCATTGCTGGGGGTGAAGCTCAGCAGGGACTGTCTGGTCAGTGACTAGGGAGCAGCATATTTCTTACCTCAGGGGTGAGGTGTGTCAATTTTCCCCTCTTTAAAAGAAAGGAAGATGAACGAGAAACAAAACTCTCTACAACTACCTGAAGGGGGGTTGTAGTGAGGCGGAGGTTGGTCTCTTCTCCCAGGCAACCAGTACCAGAACAAGAGGGCACAGTCTCAGGCTGTGCCAGGGGAGGTTTAGGCTGGAGGTTAGGAAGAAGTTCTACACAGAGAGAGTGATTGCCCATTGGAATGGGCTGCCTGAGGAGGTGGTGGGGTCGCCGGCGCTGGGGGTGTTCAGGGCGAGGCTTGACAGGGTGCTTGGTTGCATGGTTTAGTTGATTGGGTGGTGTCGGATGATAGGTTGGACACGATGATCTCGAAGGTCTCTTCCAACCTGGTTAATTCTATTCTATTCTATTCTAAAACACTGCATCCAGCCCAGACAGACTGCACAGGGTTGCAAAGGATTGCACAGGATTCTCCCAGACAACCTGTGACAGAATGAGAGGACACAGTCTCAAGGTAAGCCAGGGAAGGTTTAGGTTGGATGTTAGGAAGAAGTTCTTCCCAGCAAGAGAAACTGGCCATTGGGATGTGCTGCCCAGGGAGGTGGTGAAGTCACCATCCCTGGAGGAGACTGGATGGGGCGCTTGGTGCCATGGTTTAGTTGATCAGATGGTGTTGGGTGATAGGTTGGACTGGATGATCTCAAAGGTCCTTTCCAACCTGGTATATTCTGTATTCTGCTTCTGGAAAAGAAGAGAGAAAAAAAGAAAGCAAGAAAAAGAACTAAAGCCAGAATGAAGAACAGCACTAGGGCACAGTGTTACTGCAGACTGCATTCAGGGTTTCTGTGGCACAGAGCAGAGTAGTTAATGGGCAAATAGATGCCAGTGTGTGTATTTATATATGTATATGTATAAATGTATATACTTCTTTCCATTCTCCTCCCCTCTGTACTGAAGTGCAGCCTATCTTCTCCTCTTCCTACCAATCATTCTAAAGTTGGGGTGCAGACTGTGCCTACAGCGCCTGTTCCCCCCACGGCCACGTTATAAAAGCAGAGCCTTTCCAATACATAATACATGGGGAGCAATTGCAAGGCTGCTTGAGGAGGAATGAAAGGAAAGAAAGTAAAAGCAGATGAGATGAGCTCTGAGTGAGCCTGTTGCTGGAGCAAAGAGGCTGTCTGCTAAATAATTCAGGAATTGTGCTGAGAGACGAGCACAGCCCCTACTCCAGCTACATCTTACGTGGGCAGAACTAATGTTCCTGCCTTGTGTTTCACAGGGGCAAAGCCAGTGGCCACTAATTCCAGTTGCAATTTCACAGGATTCCAAGCTGGGGGCAGGAGTTGATCTGCTGGAGGGTAGAGAGGCTCTGCAGAGGGACCTCGACAGGCTGGGCAGATGGGCAGAGTCCAAGGGCAGGAGATTGAACACATCCAAGTGCCAGGTTCTGCACATTGGCCACAACAACCCCATGCAGTGCTACAGGCTGGGGTCAGAGTGGCTGGAGAGCAGCCAGGCAGAGAGGGACCTGGGGGTGCTGGTTGATGGTAGGCTGAACATGAGCCTGCAGTGTGCCCAGGCAGCTAAGAGGGCCAATGGCATCCTGGCCTGCATCAGGAACAGTGTGGCCAGCAGGAGCAGGGAGGTCATTCTGCCCCTGTACACTGCACTGGTTAGGCCGCACCTCGAGTACTGTGTCCAGTTCTGGGCCCCTCAGTTTAGGAAGGATGTTGACTTGCTGGAACGAGTCCAGAGAAGAGCAACAAAGTTGGTGAGGGGTTTGGAACATAAGCCCTACGAGGAGAGGCTGAGGGAGCTGGGGTTGCTTAGCCTGGAGAAGAGGAGACTCAGGGGTGACCTTATTACTCTCTACAACTACCTGAAGGGAGGTTGTAGACAGACGGATGTTGGTCTCTTCTCCCAGGCAAGCAGTACCAGAACAAGAGGACACAGTCTCAGGCTGCGCCAGGGGAGATTCAGGCTGGATGTTAGAAAAAAGTTCTATACAGAAAGAGTGATTGCACATTGGAATGGGCTGCCTGGGGAGGTGGTGGAGTCGCCATCACTGGAGGTTTTTAGGAGAAGACTTGACAGGGTGCTTGGTGCTGTGGGTTAGTTGCTTGGGCGGTGTTGGATTGGTTGATGGGTTGGACACGATGATCTTGAAGGTCTCTTCCAACCTGGTTTATTCTATGTATTCTATTCTATGTATTTGTGTCAGTTTCTTAGGCATGTTGTTCCCCTGTTTCCTAGGTATTCATCACAAAGCCTCCCTCCTCTCCATGTCCTAAATACTCCAGTAACTGGAATTTTGCCATAGTCAGCACATTCACTATCAAAGCACTGGGCTTACTCCATGGGACACAGGCAGGAAGAAGAATGAGACTTTAAACTGAAAGAAGGTAGATTTAGGGGGAAATCTTTTACAATAAAAGTGGCAAGACACTGGCAGAAGTTGCCCAGAGAAGTTGTGGGTGCCCCCTCACTGGAAGCATTCATGGCCAGGTTGCATGGGGTTTTGAGCAGCCTGATCTGGTGAAAGATATCCCTGCTGAAGGCAGAGGGGTTAGACTAGATGATCTTTAAAGGTTCCTTCCAATCCAAGCCATTGCATGACTCTATGATTCTGTGACCTGCAGCCTTTGGAGAACGAGCCAGTGGTTGATGGTTTCCTAAAGAGATCATGTCATCTCAGGGTTGGACCATGACACTTTGAGCATGGTTGTCAAGATAGTCTTCATGGCTGTGATGCCATACACCAAAACAGGGTGAGCTCTGAAACTTCTTGACCTTCCTGACCTGTCCTAATAGAACCACTCCCTTTTCTGAGACTGCTCATTACCTCCTGCTCTGATAGTTGATGTCTATCCCAGTTTAGTTGATACATCCATCTGTAGCACATACTCCATACATCCTGTTTTCATCTTAGAAACTAGTTAAAATGCAGCTTGAAAAGCCTTAGTATCCATTATTGCATTAATGTTTCCAGTTGAAAAGGAATAATAAATTCATAATAATACACCCCAAAAAGGCAAAAAATGAGTACAGTTACAAAAGTATCATAGAATCAATAAGGTTGGAAAAGACCTCAGAGAGCATCAAGTCCAACCTGACACCCAACACCTCAGGACTAAATAAACCATGGCACCAAGTGCCACCTCCAATCCCCTCTTGTACACCTCCAGGGATGGTGACTCCACCACCTCCCTGGGCAGCACATCCCAATGGCCAATCTCTCTTGCTGGGAAGAACTTTCTCCTCACTTCCAGCCTAAACTTCCCCTGGCACAGCTTGAGAATCTGTCCTCTTGTTCTGGTGCTGGTTGCCTGGGAGAAGAGACCAACCCTCACCTGGCTACAGCCTCCCTTCAGGGAGTTGTAGAGAGCAAGAAGGTTTTCCCTGAGCCTCCTCTTCTGCAGGCTAAGCAACCCCAGCTCCCTCAGCCTCTCCTCACAGGGCTGTGCTCCAAACCTCTCCCCAGCTTTGTTGCCCTTCTCTGTTATGTGTGCCAAAAAAAACAACCCCAAAACTACATTTACTCTGTCCTCTCACATATTGCAGTATTTGTTTAATGTATAAGCTTATAAAGCAAGGACTGGTTTTTGTTTGGTTGGTTGGTTACTGTTGCTTCTGTTGCTATCACAAGGAAGCCCTGCAGACGCTTAACTACACTGCCTACTCCCACTATGTGAAATATAGGTAATACCTTATCTGTTCCTTCTATGGGAAGTTAAAACTACAGCTTGGAGGTACACTGAGGAAGGTCCTATCTTCAGACTAGCCTGGATGTCGTGAGGTCTTGGGTGACAGGTTGGACTTGATGATCTTTGAGTTCTTTTCTAACCTTACTGATTCTATGATTCTTTGATTCGAAATTCTGCTTTGCAATATTGTTGCAGTTTGAGCTGGGTGCCCCCCTGGTGCATTCACTTCCTGTGTCCAGAAGTCCAGCCCAGAGGGATGGACACAGGAAATTGTGTATTCCCTACCATAATTCTTTGCACCACTATAAGATCCAGTGCGGGGTCTGGCACTCTCTCTTTCCTTCCCTCTCCGAGACTTGGTAACTGGGGGAGAGATCTCCCGGCCATGGGCCTGATTAGGCCCAAGGCCACAGGGGGATGGGCAGTCTCAGGCCTGGCCAGCTGAGACTAGCCCAGCAGAGGGAGGGGGAAGAAGGAGCCCTGGGGGTTTTGGATGCACCCTCAGGTGGGGATGGGATCTTTCTTTGTCACTGCGCTTTGGGTGTTCTGTAACATTCACTGCTTTCTATTTAAACTTTCATCACTTTTGCAATCCGTTTGCCTGAGTCGTTATTTCTGCCTGTGGTGGGGAGGGGATCTGCCCCAACCCATTACAAATATACAAACCCAGCTCCTCTTAAGGGACTTCCCCTCATTTCAGTTCCACAGGAAGAAATGGGATTACAATGACAATGTAAGCTTGGTGCTGAAAATGTGCTGTGTACAACTTGCCAAGTGGCAGAGCAACAGTGGAGCCTCACTCTTCACCCTCAGAGTCGAAGATTTTGGATGCAAGATTTTGTTTGGTTCTTTGCTCTTAGCTTTTGTCTTGGCTTACATGTTTGGGGCATTTTATAACATACATTAAATGTATTAAAAAAGATACCAGAAATTATCTCACAGCAAGAGAGATTGGCCATTGGGATGTGCTGCCCAGGGAGGTGGTGGAGTCACCATCCCTGGGGGTGTTTAGGATGAGCCTGGATGAGGCACTTGGTGCCGTGGTTTAGTTGATTAGATGGTGTTGGGTGATAGGTTGGACTTGATGAACTCAGAGGTCTTTTCCAACCTGCTTAATTCTAGTCCAGTCCAGTCTATTCTATCAACAAGAACAAAAACTACAAACTGATCTTTGCTACCTACCTGGTAAAGAGGCTTAAACCCAAGCAAATAATCGAACCCCTAAAACTAAAATAAACAAAGCCAAGCACCAAGTTGTGGCTGTTCAGAAACTGCATTTTACCTGGCTGGCCACCGAGTGTCACTCTCGCCCCGCACGTTTCTCACTGGAGAGCCTCTCTCCATGGGACTCAAACAGCCCCTGCCAAACCACACAGATCAGAGCTCCTGCTTGGATTAAGGGCAGGACTTCCCTCTGTGGAGCCCTCAGGCCTGTGGCACCCTTCTGCGGCTGGTTCGCTTTGAAACTGGTTTTGCCGAACAAGGGACCAGGGCTGTGGCTATGTTTTGTGTACCTGTTCTTTCACAACATAGAAAGCTGATGGTGAGGACTGCAGGACAGAAAGGCAATAAAATGCCTACTACTTGCAGGTGACATCTAGAATCATAGAATCAATAAGGTTGGAAAAGACCTCAGAGATCATCAAGTCCAACCTAGCACCCAACACCTCAGGACTAACTAAACCATGGCTTCAAGTGCCACATCCAATCCCCTCTTGAACACCTCCGGTGATGGTGACTCCACCACCTCCCTGGGCAGCACATGCCAATGGCTACCAACTCTTTCTGGGAAGAATTTTCTCCTCACCTCCAGCCTAAACCTCCCCTGGCACAGCTTGAGACTGTGTCCTCTTGTTCTGGTGCTGGTTGCCTGGGAGAAGAGACCAACCCCCACCTGGCTACAACCTCCCTTCAGGGAGTTGTAAAGAGCAAGAAGGTCTCCCCTTAGCCTCCTCTTCTCCAGGCTAAGCAACCCCAGCTCCCTCAGCCTCTCCTCATAGGACTTGTGCTTGAGACCTCTCCCCAGCCTCATTGCCCTTCTCTGGACACATTCAAGTGTCTCAATACCCTTCTTAAATTGAGGGGCCCAGAGCTGGACACAGGACTCAAGGTGTGGCCTAACCAGTGCTGAGTCCAGGGGCACAATGAGCTCCCTGCTCCTGCTGGGCCACACTATTCCTGATGCAGGCCAGCTCCAGATTATTGTCCTCTCAGATTTAGCTTGGATCATACCCCAGGTCTCTGCAGTTTGAATGAAAAGAGTTAGCCAAGGGATGGGAAAAATAACTCTGAATGAGGAGGAGAGAAACACTCTGAAGAGATTTCTTCTTTTACTATCCTTTAACAGGTCACTGAGAGCTGCCATCATGATTCTTCACTGTGGTCATGTGTGGAGCTGTAGATACAGAATGGACTTCAAAATCTACAATTGCCAAGACTATAAATTCTCCTGAGATTAGATTTATCTGTGGTTATACACACCTTCATTATCTCCAGCTTCAACAACCTATGCTTAGAAATGAAACTGCTGATTCAGGTTGCTGTAGGCTTTGGGGTGTAATTCCATGCCATGCTGTTGTCCATTTTGAATCTCAGATATTCCCAGCTTGAGAATAATGCTTCATTAGTCACCTGTTACTGTTATCAAAAGAGGTGCTGTCCTGGTCTGAGGCCAGGCAGATCTTCTCCTGCCCTTGAGAGGAGCGAAAGAATGACACTCACACCAAGGGATTGCAAAGTGGTGGAAAGTTTAAATGGAAAGCAGTAAGTGTTGTACAGAAGCTACAAAGCATAGTGGCAAGAGAGTCCCAAAGCTTAGAGAGGCCCCTACAGCACACCCCAAAAGCCTCCTGACACTTTCCCTTTCCCCACCTGAAGGTATACCCAAGACCCCCCAGGCCTCTTTCTTCCCCCCCTGCTTAGCCTATTTAAAGCTTTAATAGCATTTTCAGTCTCTCAGAGTTTTTTCCAGGACAGATGCAAGATTTCCTATCTCTTTTCCCTCTAGAAAAAGATGAGGAGGATTGCTTTTTGCTGTTGCTGGCTTTTGCAAAGAGCCAAACTGAAAGAAAAAAGCAATGAAACTACACAGTGCTAAGAGTACAAAATTACTTCTGCTCCACACAGAGCACTTTTAAAACTCTTTCAGCTGATTCTAAAGCTCAGGGGCAGTCTAAACTGCCTGCAACCACTGTTGAAGAATGCACTGCATGTGGCAAAAATGAATTAGTGCTAACTATTAAACTTAAATGCAGCTGGCTGGGTGCTTGTGTTCCAACACAACTACTAGGTTTCCACAGAATGTAACTAACACCAAGTCTGTTCTACTTTACTGAATGGGACCAAACTTCTGTTTGCACAGCTTCCCCTTTGCACTGTTTCCTAGCAATGCCAGGAAAGGCACTTGTCCTTGACAGATGATGCCTTTGCAGACACACAAACAACAGCTGACAATAAGTGTTGTGTATGTCCCCATTCTGGCTCTTTCAGAGCTTCCCATGGAGACTCTGATGACACTTGTCCACCTATCTTCTCATTTATGCCTTCTCTTTGTCTTGGCCCAGAATTTGCACAGCCTATTCAGCAGTCCCTTCCTGATGCCAGCTAAAGTCACTCAACAGCACAGTAAGCAGGAACTTGGCAGGGAAAAATCTCATTTTGCCCTGGACCTACTGCTGTGCTTTCCATGTCTCATATTCCAGGGGAGAATGTCTTCAGCATCATTGATTCCTTCTCAGAGCAACCCATCCAGACTTGATTCCTGGGTGCTGACATCGATGTTTCTTTCCCCCTTTTTATTCCTAAAATAGTTTTCTCCTAGATTTTACTACCCCTGAATCCAGAGTGACGCTTCCAGTGGGCTCTATGCTACTGCTTGGTTTCAGATTGATCAGCTCCTTACTTCTCTGTGCTTAGTACAAATCTCAGTTGCCTTCTGACCCTGTCCACAGCCAGGAAAAGAAGCAAATGCTAAGAAAAACGGAAGCTACTTCCTGGTAACACTGTGCAACAAAAGAGCTCTCTTGGGACTGCTGGTCTTCAATCTTCTCTTTCCTGGATCCGCCTCCACAGCGCTGTGTCCTGCTTGACCTGCAGGTACAGACGCCGAACTGGGAAGAGACAAGATTATGGCAATGCTAAACTCTTACCGAGTACTTATACACTGGCTAAACCCCTTTGAATCGAAAGCAGGCTTTATTGTGACTGTCAGAAGACCGCTAACGCAACCTCCAAGATGCAGCTGCTTTCAGACGTCTCTGGAGCCAGCCTGGAGTACATCCAGCGAGAGTCCTGCCGCAGCCCTGCGGGATTCCGTTTGGTTGCAGGCAGGGGTGGCTGCAGGGAACTTCGACGAGGACGCGGGGGCAGAACGGTGCCATCGGTCTGCCCCTGCCGCGACTCCGCCGTGCGAAGCCAGGCCGTGGAGCCGCTGGCCAGGCCCTGTCGGCCACGGCGTCCCGCCCCGAGGCCTCATGCGAGGGGGCGACGGGACAAGCCCCCGGGCGCGTTTCAGCGCCTGTGTGGACGCCAGCCGGGGCAGGGGAGCTGCGCCAGGAGAGAAGCCGCAGCTGAGGGCCTTGCGGTCAGCTGGGGGCAGCCTCGGCGGGCGGCACTGCCTCCCCAGCGCACGGGGAGGGCAGAGGCCACGCCAGCAGCGGCTCCGCCCTCTGGGCAGGCCAGAGGAGGGGATGGGGGGCGGGAAGAGGGGCAAGGGTAGGGGTGTCACCACGTGGCCCCGTTTACGGCGTCCAATAAGCGGTGAGGAAAGGGAGGGAGCGCCACCTACTGCCGGTGACGTCACGGCGCGCGCGAACGGTCAAGCGGGAGGCGGCCCTCCAGGGGCTGTGCGTCACGTGACGCAGTTCTCTGCCCCCCCCCCCCCCCCCCCCCCGCCCCCCTCCCTCCCTCGGCCTCGCCTCCTCCCGGGCTCGCCGCAGTCACGTGCGCGGGGCCGGCGCGCGCGCTGCGCCCTCCGCGCGCTCCCTCAGCCCTCTGACGCGCGGCGCGCGGCGCTCCCGACGGCCGTGCGGGCAGCGGCTCCAGCCAGCGTCCTTCGGAGGCAGCGGCAGCGCCCAGCCCGCCCGAGGACGCTGCCGCGGCTGGGTGAGGAGCGCTGGGCGCGGGTAGCTGCGTGTCCCCCGCTTCGCGCTGCGGGCTCCTCCCGCTCCTTGCGTTTCCGTTAGGCTTGCGGCTTGGCGTGGGCGGGAGCAGTCGGCAGGGGGAGCAGCTGGGCTGGGGGCACCGCTGAGACCCTGGTGAGGGCATGCGAGGCTGGGTGCTCTCCATCCCAAGGAGGAGAGGTCCTTCCCATCAGAAGGGGGCTCGGCTGGGGATCCGCACCGAGCGGCTTGGCGGAGCTTCCTCTTGGTCTGCCTGTGGATTTCTCCCCCGCAGCTGGAAGTGCCTCTTCCTGCTCGGCGTAGCTGAGTGCGCTGCTACAGTTGTTTGGGGGGTTGGTTTTGTTTGGGGTTTTTTTTTGCTGTTGTGGCTTTGTTTTGTGGCGTTTTGTTTTCTCTGATTCATGGGGGTCCGTTTCATCCTTGCCTTTGTTGTCAGCTGCCTGGGGACTGGCATCTGGCTTACCGACAAAAGAGCTCAATAAGGTTGGACTTGATCTCTGAGGTCTGTTCCATCCTTATTGATTCTATGATTCTCGGACTGTTTTCTTCTTCTTCTTCTTCTTCTTCACAGGGCTTTGTGAATAGCTTTTCTTCAGTTTTCCATACGGCTCTACGACATAAAATTAGTACATGAGTGTTTACTCTTTTAAAGGACCTTTCAGAGCTCCAGTTCGGACACTTTAAGTGAGCTCTTTGGGGAAGCACGTTGTCATCTGGTGGCTGAAGGTAAAAGGGACTTTAAGTCATTAAAGCTGGGGGAGGAGTTAGGAGGAAAAGATGCTAAACATCGGAGCACAACGTCTTTTAACAGTGTTTGGAAGAGGCAATAAGTATTTAGAGCCCCAACATGAGTGCTTTCCTTTGCTTATCTATATAGGTTTAGTAGTCATGAGGTCTTGGGTGACAGCTTGGACTTGATGATCTTTGAGCTCTTTTCCATTCTGTGAGTCTGTGTCTCAGACTGAAATACAGGTGTTGCTTTAGGAGGTATCTTTTCCTGAGTGAATTCATAAGTTTCAGTAATGGTTCTGTAATTACTGTCTTGTTATGGTTGGTGGATGATTGCATCCTGCTTTTGGGCATGCCTAAACCAGCTTTGTGTTCAATGGTATTCCTCTGTGTGGTGTGTTTTGCTTGCTTCTGTCTCTTTCAGTTGGATTCTCAAAGCAAATAGGTCTGGCTGCCAGTTCTTAGACCAGCAGGTTTCTCTTTTGCTCATAAAAGGCATCTGATAATAAATCCTGCAGGGGTTTGATCACAGATTTTGTCATAGAAATCTTGCCTCGTGTAAGGTCTAAGGAAAGTTAAGTTAAGGCATTGCAAGATCTTTTTGTTGGCAGGGGGAAAGCTGCAGAAATGCCACTTGGGTCATGCCTCTGATCAGTGTCAACAGTAGGTATTGTTCCCATGGTTTTTTTTTAGTGCTGGAATATGAGATTAAAAACCCAAAAGCTGAGGAAACATGGGGGAGATTGGTGTTATATCTAGAATGTGGGGTCTTTCTCTTGGTTGAGATGTACTTGAAAAGGGATCTAATGTGCTAGATAGCCCAGCT
The DNA here is from genome assembly GCF_014839835.1 of Dryobates pubescens. Lineage (NCBI taxonomy): Eukaryota > Metazoa > Chordata > Aves > Piciformes > Picidae > Dryobates > Dryobates pubescens. Next base: position 43,618,769 of record NC_071618.1, on the reverse strand, counting down.
TTTGTGTTCTCAGGGCTGCTTATAGTTCTTGCAGGCAAATGGGAGAAATGAAGGCCTGAGCTTGCAGTTTCGTTTCTGTGTAAGTCTGCCCAGCTAGAATAAACTGCAACACTGGAGCCTGAGGAAAGAGTGAAGCAAACAACCATGTGATTGTATTCCCATTAGCCTTTGCAAATCAGGAGATAATCTTTGAGGAGCTAACTGTAGTTGTTTTGTTGCAGTGACAATTGGTGCTGTTTCCCTGGTAGGATGTTGTGTTAGGTGCTATTGTTCTCTGCAGCAAAGCTTTGTTTAGCTGAACTATAAACTCTGTGAAGCTTTGTCTAACATCATTTCACAAAACATTTTGTAAACACAGGTTGCAATTTTATTCTTATTGTTTTTTGTAGGTTATTTTCTTGGGGGGGGGTAAGGAAGGGATCCATGTTCACCTGCAAGCACTGCAGAGAGCTGGCCTGCACACTTGTTTAGAAAGCAAATTAGTGAAAAGGGAATGGAATGGAATGGAATGGAATGGAATGGAATAGAAAAGAATTAACCAGGTTGGAAGAGATCTTTGAGATCATCAAGTCCAACCTATCACCCAGCACCATCTAATCAACTAAACCATGGCACCAAGCACCCCATCCTGTCTCTTCCTAAACACCTCCAGTGATGGTGACTCCACCACCTCCCTGGGCAGCACATTCCAATGGCCAATCACCTTTCTATGAAGAACTTCTTCCTAACATCCAGCCTAAACCTCCCCTGGCACAGCTTGAGACTGTGTCCTCTTGTTCTGGTGGTGGTTGCCTGGGAGAAGAGACCAACCCCCACCTGGCTACAACCTCCCTTCAGGGAGTTGTAGAGAGCAAGAACGCCTCCTCTGAGCCTCCTCTTCTGCAGGCTAAGCAACCCCAGCTCCCTCAGCCTCTCCTCCCAGGGCTGTGCTCCAGACCCCTCCCCAGCTTTGTTGCCCTTCTCTGGACACCTTCCAGCAACTCAACATCTTTCCTAAACTGAGGGGCCCAGAACTGGACACTAGGACTAGGGAGGTTTAGGCTGGATGTTAGGAAGAAGTTCTTCCCAGCAAGAGAGATTGGCCATTGGGATGTGCTGCCCAGGGAGGTGGTGGAGTCACCATCCCTGGAGGTGTTTAGGAAGAGCCTGGATGAGGCACTTGGTTTAGTTGATCAGATGGTGCTGGGTGATAGGTTGGACTTGATGATCTCAAAGGTCTTTCCCAACCTGGTTTATTCTATTCTATTCTAAATGCTGAGCCCCAAGTTTGTGCTTATGACTTTCATACTAGTAATGAATTTGAAGTCTAAATGTTGTGTTAAGTGACAGATAATCCTTAGAAGGGCTGCTGCCCTGTTGCAGAGTGTTGTATGCAGAATGCACACAATGGCTTGAGAGGTGATGCATTGAGGCAGCTCTTGGTGTGCAGATTGAAGTAACTTCATTACCTTTGCCTCCATCTGTTCCATTTGCCACTGTGCTGCTCTTGCAAACTTTCAGTTAAGGTGCAGTGATTGCATAGTGGCAGGGGCCAGGCTTCTGTGCCATTATCAGGAAAAAGTAAACAATAACCTGAGCTCCCTTATTGATGCAGTAAAGGAAGGGAGAGTGAAGGACGCTGTTTCTTTGTGCCACTACTTGCAGTGACATGACTGAAGCTCCTGGAGCAGCCTTCCATAGCGAGGATTTGCCCAGGGGGCAGTCTGGCCACCTTTCCTCCCCATGATTAGACAAATACTACACAAGGATCAAGTTTGGAGTGTGGTTGGTGTGAGAGGTCTGCTGTTGATGGTGTCTGCTCATGTCTGGAAAGCCTTGTGTGCTTGAAAGCCTTTCTTTTATCTGCTGGTGTTAGTTTGTGTGACAAATGTACTGGGTTTGTGTGACAAGCTTTGAGGGGTGGGAGGGGGTTGCTGTAGTGGTGTAAGAAGCTGCAAGCAGCTTTCCCTGTGTCTGATAGAGCAAATGCCAGCCAGCTCCACAGCAGACCTGCAGCTGGCCAAGGCTGAGCCCTTCATCAGTGGTTGTGGTGCCTCTGTGATAACATATTTAAGAAAGAGAAAGCTCTGCATCTGTGTCCAGAAAGGAGTGAGAGTATGTGAGAAAGCAGCTCTGCAGACACCAAGGTCAAGGAAGAAGGAAGGGGAGGTGCTTCAGCCACTGGAGCAGAGAATCTCCTGCAGTCTGTGGTGAAGGCTGTGTGAGGCAGGCTGTCCCTCTGCATCCCCTGGAGGTTAACAGAGGAGCAGATCACCGTGAGCTTTTTGTTTGATTTTCTTTCCCCTGCCCAGCTGGGGAGGGGCAGTAATAGAGCAGCTTCAATGTACACCCAGCAGCCAGCCAGCCAAGATACCCAGCTGAGGTGTAGGAAAGGCAGCATAACTTGCATAGCTCTTGGAAGTGTTTGGAAAGGTTTTGTCAGAGAGGAGTGTTTAGCTGAGCCACACAGTAGTGGAAAGTAAGCCAAGTCGATTGAAGGCCTAGTGCAAAGATCAGGAAAGGAGGGGTAACTGGTTTTGTACTGGTTTTGTCTGGGCTAGAGTCAGTTTTCTTCACAGCAGGTGTTATGGGGCTGTGGTTTTTATTTGTGCTGAAAACACAGGCATGTTTTTGTTACTGCTGAGCAGTACACGGTCTGGTTCTCATAGCACCACACCAGCGAGTGGGCTGGGAGTGCACAAGAAGCTGGGAGGTGGCATGGCCAGGACAGCTGACCTCAGCTGACCACAGAGGTGCTCTGTACCATATGACATCGTGCTTAGCATATAAAGCTGGGGAAGAGGAAGAAGAAGGGCAGGGACATGCAGAGTGATGCCTTTTTTTCCTCCCAAGTAACTGTTATGCATGGTTGAGCCCTGCTTTCCTGGGGACACTCAGAATCATGGAATCACAGAATCAGGCAGGGTTGGAAGGGACCACAAGGATCATCCAGTTCCAACCCCTCTGCCATGGGCAGGGACACCCCACACTGGATCAGCCTGGCCAGAGCCTCATCCAGCCTGGGCTTAAACAGGGATGGGGCCTCAACCACCTCCCTGGACAACCCATTCCAGGGCTTCACCACTCTCCTGGGGAAGAACTTCCTCCTCACCTCCAGCCTCAATCTCCCCACCTCCAGCTTCATTCCATTCCCCCTAGTCCTACCTGAGATCCTGAGCAGTCCCTCCCCAGCCTTCTTGTAGCCCCCTTCAGATCCTGGAAGGCCACAATAAGGTCACCTGGGAGCCTTAAGGGACTCCTAATCACTGTGCTCAAAAGAACAAGTCAGTGCTCTCTCCTTTTAGTTGATTAACAGTGTCCCACGTTAAAACACTTGCCAAAGTGAGGTAACAAACTTCCCAGCTCACTAGCCTGAGTTGCTAATTGGACTAGAAATTAAGAAGGCTTGAGATGCATTCAGATCTGTTTAGCTGTGTAGAATGCTCAGTGGCCTTGGCATCAGGCAGGCTTTCAAAATCTCTTCTACAAAACAATGAATTATGGATGTGCAGTCTGGAGCCTGGATGTTTTCAAGGCCTGCTTCAAGTGTGAAACAGAGCAAAGTTAGGCTTTGAGTGAGAGAAGTGCCTGCAGAGCAGAGCTGGGTTTGTTGGAGCAAGCTTATGAAATCTGATAAGGAGACAGGTCTGGGGTTTGTCTGCATTGTTGGTACACAGGCTTGCAGTGAGACCTCAGCACTTCTGAAAACAAAACCAACCAGCCAGAAAAGCCCCCAAACAAACCAAAAACCCCAGCCAACCAAACCCCCCCTCAAAACAAAACCAAACCCCACCCAACCAACCCAACCCCCAGAACTGCTCTCCCAAAAACATCTGTGCTGAACAGCCTGTGTTTTAGCATAGACTGCTGGTCTTGAATTGCTTTTCTCTTCATAGTATTTTCATAGTATCAGTCAGGGTTGGAAGGGACCACAAGGATCATCCAGTTCCAACCCCCCTGCCATGGGCAGGGACACCCCACACTAGATCACCCTGGCCAGAGCCTCAGCCAGCCTGGGCTTAAACACCTCCAGGGATGGGGCCTCAACCACCTCCCTGGACAACCCATTCCAGGGCTTCACCACTCTCCTGGGGAAGAACTTCCTCCTCACCTCCAGCCTCAATCTCCCCACCTCCAGCTTCATTCCATTCCCCCTAGTCCTATCACTCCCTGAGAGCCTGAGCAGTCCCTCCCCAGCCTTCTTGTAGCCCCCTTCAGCTCCTGGAAGGCCACAATGAGGTCACCTGGGAGCCTTCTCTTCTCCAGACTGAACAGCCCCAACTCCTTCAGTCTGTCCTCACAGGAGAGGTGCTCCAGCCCTCTGCTCATCCTCGTGGCCCTTCTCTGGACACCTTCCAGCACCTCCAGATCCCTCTTGGAATAGGGGCTCCAGAACTGGAGGCAGGACTCCAGGTGGGGTCTCAGCAGAGCTGAGCAGAGGGGGAGAATCCCCTCCCTGGCCCTGCTGGCCACACTTCTCTTGCTGCAGCCCAGGCTCTGGTTGGCTTTCTGGGCTGCAAGTGCACACTGAGAGCTCCTGGTGAGCTTCTCCTCCCCCAGCACCCCCAAGGCTCTCTCCTCAGTGCTGCTTTCCAGCCAGTCCCTGCCCAGCCTGGATTTGTGCCTGGGGTTGCCTCCACCCAGCTGCAGGACCCTGCCCTTGGTCTTGTTGAACCTCCTGAGGTTGGCTTGTGCCCACCTCTCCAGCCTGTCCAGGTCCCTCTGGCTGGCATCCCTTCCCTCCAGCCTGTCTGCTGCACCACACAGCTTGGTGTCCTCAGCAAACTTGCTGAGGGTGCACTCATCTCTTGGTTGTCATCACAATGTTGAGAGCCAAGCATCCAAAGCAAAGGAAATAGGCTCTCCTGTGTTTTTACTCATGTCCCTACCTGATAGCCAGGCCTCATCCAGAAGAACCCTGACGTGAAAGCATCAGAGCAAATAAGGGGATGGGATAGGACTGGAGCAAACAAAGGAAAAGGAAAGAGCTGGATGCTGATGGGGAGGATGGCATCTGGAGAGAGACTACTTGTCTTACTCATTGAATGATTCCTTAGCCTTTGATTGATTGTTTTGGGGTTTATTTGGTTGGTCTTTTTGATGGTTTCCTGTGATTTGTGTGATGTCAGTGATCCTCTGTGAAATTCTCCTCCTGCTTTCTATATTTCACAAAGCCTTCTGGCATCCCTGAGCATGGATCATGGATTACGAGTGGCAGAATCCCTTCCGAGTGTGAGCAGCTTTTATGTGCAGGACTGAAGGCTTAGACAAGCTCTGCATGTTTGTGTGGAGTGTCAGCCTGGTTCTTGAGCTGGTGCAGTTGTCCTGAGGAGACTGGGAAGCAGGAGCATTGTGGAAGGATGGGGTGTGCACAGCTGTGTTCACTTGCAGGTGATGTCTAGACCCAGCCTGTTTCCAAGTAACTGATGATGACAATTTTACTGAATCACTTTGCCTCTGATGTGCTTCACTGCTTAATGTTACAAACACATGAATGGAGTGGAACAGGATAGGATGGAATAGGATAGGATGGAATAGGATAGGATGGAATAGGATAGGATGGAATAGGATAGGATGGAACAGGATAGGATGGAATAGAGTAGAGTAGAATAGAGTAGAGTAGAATAGAGTAGAGTAGAATAGAATAGGTTTAAGCAGGTTGGAAAAGACCTCAGAGATCATCAAGTCCAACCTATCACCCAGCACCATCTGATCAGCTAAACCATGGCACCAAGTGCCTCAGCCAGGCTCTTCTTAAACACCTCCAGGGATGGTGACTCCACCACCTCCCTGGGCAGCACATCCCAATGGCCAATCTCTCTTGCTGGGAAGAATTTCTTCCTCACCTCCAGCCTAAACCTCCCCTGGCACAGCTTGAGACTGTGTCCTCTTGTTCTGGTGCTGCTTGCCTGGGAGAAGAGACCAACCCCCACCTGGCTACAACCTCCCTTCAGGGAGTTGGAGATGGCAATGAGGTCTCCCCTGAGCCTCCTCTTCTGCAGGCTAAGCAACCCCAGCTCCCTCAGCCTCTCCTCACAGGGCTGTGCTCCAGACCCCTCCCCAGCTTTGTTGCCCTTCTCTGGACACATTTAAGTGTCTCAATATCCTTCTTAAACTGAGGGACCCAGGACTGCACACAGGACTCAAGGTGTGGCCTAACCAGGCTGAGTCCAGGGGCACAATGACTTCCCTGCTCCTGCTGGCCACACTGCTCCTGATGCAGGCCAGGATGCCTGGACACTATTTTGCTGCATGTTGATGAAAAGTGTATAAACAAACTTTCTAATAAACTTCTGGTGTGTTTTTTTTCCACAGCAATGCCATCTTACTGGTAGAAACATCATGACCCACAGCAGCATCATGGTGGATGTAGGCAAGTGGCCAATATTTACCTTGCTGTCCCCTCAGGAGATAGCATCCATTCGGAAAGCCTGCGTGTTTGGTACCTCAGCCAACGAAGCCATATACATTACCCACAGTGATGAGGTAAGGCTGCAGGACAGTGCAGCATGTGGTCTCCAGTCAGCTGCTTGCAGAGGCCACACTGAAGCCTTGTAAATGTGCAAGTTTAGGAAACTTGGCACGTGGCAAGGTGAGGGGGGGTTGCATGCACTTCTGAAGGCACTCAGGATTCAAATGGTGAAATTAAGAGCAAGGGTTCCAGGTATGAAGATTGAGAGGAGGTTATGCACCACACAGCTTGGTGTCATCAGCAGCCCTGCTGAGGGTGCACTCAATGCCACTGTCCCTGGCACCCACAAAGATGTTGAACAAGCCTGGTCCCAGGACTGATCCCTGAGGGACTCTGCTTGTCCCTGGCCTCCACTGGGACATGGAGCCATTGACAGCCACCCTTTGGGTGCAGCCATCAAGCCAGTTCTGTATCCATCTAGTGGATGGCTACACCTTCTGTATCCATCTAGTGGATCACCCATCACACCCATGTGTCACCAGCCTGGAGACCAGGATGTAGGGTGGGACAGTGTCGAAGGCTTTGCTCATCTCCAGGCAAATGACAGCAGTTGCTCAGAGTCCCTGGCAAAACTCTGTCCTGGCTTTATGGAGACCTGAACATTACCATCTTGGTGCATGCACAAGTTTAAATCACTTGAAATGAATATTCCTCTGTTTTCCAGGTGTTTGTTTTTGGGCTGAATTGCAGTAACTGTTTGGGAACAGGAGATAACCAGAGCACCATAGTACCAAAGAAATTAGAAGCCTTATGTGGAAAGAAGATTTCCAGCCTGAGTTATGGAAGTGGACCCCATGTTGTACTGTGCACTGAAGGTAGAAAATGCACATTTAGCACAGAAACAGCTTTTCAGTTCCACCTCCATTCAACCAGAATGGATTAAGGTGTCATTGCAGTGGGTTATGAACTGGGTGAGGTGCACTAAGAAATTCTCATCAGCCTTAAGTGGAACTAAATGTGTTCTCTAAGAGGTAAAGTCAGTTTTGACTTCCATTGTGTTGCAGCTGCAGGGTTTTACTCTTGTAATTTATACATAGAATACATAGAATACATAGAATACATAGAATAAACCAGGTTGGAAGAGACCTTCAAGATCACCGCGTCCAACCCATCAACCAATCCAACACCACCCAAACAACTAACCCACGGCACCAAGCACCCCATCAAGTCTCCTCCTGAACACCTCCAGTGATGGCGACTCCACCACCTCCCCAGGCAGCCCATTCCAATGTGCAATCACTCTTTCTGTATAGAACTTTTTCCTAACATCCAGCCTGAACCTCCCCTGGCGCAGCCTGAGACTGTGTCCTCTTGTTCTGGTACTGCTTGCCTGGGAGAAGAGACCAACATCCGTCTGTCCACAACCTCCCTTCAGGTAGTTGTAGAGAGTAATAAGGTCACCCCTGAGTCTCCTCTTCTCCAGGCTAAGCAACCCCAGCTCCCTCAGCCTCTCCTCGTAGGGCTTATGTTCCAAACCCCTCACCAGCTTTGTTGCTCTTCTCTGGACTCGTTCCAGCAAGTCAACCTCCTTCCTAAACTGAGGGGCCCAGAACTGGACACGGGACTCGAGGTGCGGCCTAACCAGTGCAGTGTACAGGGGCAGAATGACCTCCCTGCTCCTGCTGGCCACACTGTTCCTGATGCAGGCCAGGATGCCATTGGCCCTCTTAGCTGCCTGGGCACACTGCAGGCTCATGTTCAGTCTACCATCGACCAGCACCCCCAGGTCCCTCTCAGCCTGACTGCTCTCAGCCACTCTGACCCCAGCCTGTAGCTCTGCATGGGGTTGCTGTGGCCAATGTGCAGAACCCGGCACTTGGATTTGTTCAATCTCCTGCCCTTGGACTCTGCCCATCTGCCCAGCCTGTCGAGGTCCCTCTGCAGAGCCTCTCTACCCTCCAGCAGATCAACTCCTGCCCCCAGCTTGGTGTCGTCAGCAAATTTACTGATGATGGACTCAATGCCCTCGTCCAGATCATCAATAAAGATGTTAAAGAGCATGGGGCCCAGTACTGATCCCTGGGGCACACCACTGGTGCCTGGCTGCCAGCTGGCTGTGGCACCATTCACCACCACTCTCTGGGCTCAGCCTCCAGCCAGTTCCTAACCCATCTCAGTGTGCTCCCATCCAAGCCATGGGCTGACAGCTTGGCCAGGAGTTTGCTGTGGGGAACGGTGTCAAAGGCCTTGCTAAGGTCCAGGTAGACTCCATCCACAGGCCTGCTCAGTCTTACCTGTGCACCTTCAGGTATTTCCACAGCAAATCTAGAGGTTGTGCTGTGATCTGTTTATGTGAACTGCTTCAGTAGGAATGTGTGATTTCTCTTAGCATAGAGGTGATGCTTGCAACAGTTTCACCCTTTGCCCTCTCACTTTCCTGGTGCCACTTGCTGATTTCTTAGAGTTCTGTCTCAACCTCTGTGGCTTTTGCTGTGGCTTTGATCACAAACTTGACGTGTTTTTGCAGATGGTGAAGTGTATGCCTGGGGACACAATGGTTACAGCCAGCTTGGGAATGGCACAACCAACCAGGGCATTACTCCTGTTCAAGTTTGCACAAATCTGTTGGTAAAGAAAGTCGTGGAAGTCGCTTGTGGCTCTCATCACTCCATGGCGCTGGCCTTTGATGGGGATGTAAGTTGAAACCTCTTCAAATCTCTTAATCTCCTTCTTGAAGTGAATGCCACATGTGACCTTGCTAGTTCTTTCTCTGCAGTGGAGTTGCAACATAACCTTTCCTCTTGCTGCCTCAGACTGGGATGTCCTGTTCTTCAGAGCACACTTGAGAACAGCTCAGAAAAATCACTGCCTGCAAATCTCAACAAAAGGCCCTGACCAACCCAACCACATAAAGAAGGCAGTAAAACCCTGTGTCTTTCATTTCTTGGATGTCTCACAGGGAAGCTTGTGTCACTTACAGGTGGAAGAATGGTTTGTAAGGTGCACAGTGGAATGTTGTTACTGGCTTGCAGGAGTTGATCTGCTGGAGGGTAGAGAGGCTCTGCAGAGGGACCTCGACAGGCTGGACAGATGGGCAGAGTCCAAGGGCAGGAGATTGAACACATCCAAGTGCCAGGTTCTGCACATTGGCCACAACATCCCCATGCAGAGCTACAGGCTGGGGTCAGAGTGGCTGGAGAGCAGCTAGGCAGAAAGGGACCTGGGGGTGCTGGTTGATTGTAGGCTGAACATGAGCCTGCAGTGTGCCCAGGCATCCTGGCCTGCATCAGGAACAGTGTGGCCAGCAGGAGCAGGGAGGTCATTGTGCCCCTGTACACTGCACTGGTTAGGCCACACCTCGAGTACTGTGTCCAGTTCTGGGCCCCTCTCAGTTTAGGAAGGATGTTGACTTGCTGGAAGGTGTCCAGAGAAGGGCAACAAAGCTGGGGAGGGGTTTGGAGCACAGCCCTGTGAGGAGAGGCTGAGGGAGCTGGGGTTGCTTAGCCTGGAGAGGAGGAGGCTCAAGGGTGACCTTATTGCTCTCTACAACTACCTCAAGGGAGATTGTAGACAGGCTGAGGTTGGTCTCTTCTCCCAGGCAGCCAGCACCAGAACAAGAGGGCACAGTCTCAGGCTGCACCAGGAGAGGTTTAGGTTGGATGTTTGGTAGAAGTTCTACACAGAGAGAGTGATTGCCCTTTGGAATGGGCTGCCTGGGGAGGTGGTGGAGTCACCATCACTGGAGGTGTTCAGGAGGAGACTTGATGGGGTGCTTGGTGCCATGGGTTAGTTGTTTAGGTGGTGTTGGATTGGCTGATGGGTTGGACACATGGTCTTGAAGGTCTCTCCCAGCCTGGTGTATTCTACTCTATTCTTTTTACTAAGGGGTATATTGAGTTGTTTGTATTTGCTGGTTAGTGCTTAGTCTGTTTCTTGCTGTCTTCATGATTTCCACACTGCTATTATGAAAGAATGTTGCTCTGCACACCTCTAAATACCTTTGTGTGTAGCTAATGGCAGATTTGGTTTATATCCAAGCCTGCTTTGTGCTGTTTGTTTCCATGGCTTGAGGCTGTGTGCCATGGGAAGCATGTACAATTAGTTTCCAGTTAGTCAGATTTGACCAATTTGTGTGTATCTGATTTGAGTTGCATGTTACTGCGTGGGGGAAAGCCTGGATTCTGCCCTGCTTCTGCAAAAGAAGAGTTGTCATATTAAAACCTTCTGTAAGGAGAAAGTTCTTCACAGAGAGAGATGTTGGCCACTGGAATGTGCTGCCCAGGGAGGTGGTGGAGCCACCACCACTGCAGGTGTTCCAAAGGGGATTGGACGTGGCACGTGGAGCCATGGTTTAGTTAGCCATGAGGTGTTGGGTGACAGGTTGGGCTTGATGGTCTCTGAGGTCTTTTCCAACCTGATTGATTCTATAAAATGGAATGAAAATGGATACCACAATGAAAAATGGATACTACAGTGCTTTCCATCCTGATAATGTGAACAGGCCTGTGTTATGCTTCAGCAGGGAGTCATAATACCACAGGCTGGATGTTAGCAAGAAGTTCTTCATAGAAAGAGAGATTGGCCATTGGGATGTGCTGCCCTGGGGGGTGGTGGAGTCACCATGCCTGGAGGGGTTTAAGAAGAGATTGGATGAGGCACTTGGTGCCATGGTTTAGTTGATTAGATGGTGTTGGGTGATAGGTTGGACTTGATGATATCAAAGGTCTTTTCCAACCTGGTTAATTCAATTCAATTCTATTCTATTCTATTCTATTCTATTCTATTCTATTCTATTCTATTCTATTCTATTCTATTCTATTCTATTCTTTCCTATTCCTATTCCTATTCCTATTCCTATTCCTATTCCTATTCTATTCTATCCTATTCCTATTCTATTCTATTCTATTCTATTCTATTCTATTCTATTCTATTCTATTCTATTCTATTCTTTCCTATTCCTATTCCTATTCTATTCTATCCTATTCTATTCTATTCTATTCTATTCTATTCTATTCTATTCTATTCTATTCTATTCTATTCTCTGAGCCCACACTTAGGGAAGGTCTTAATGTTGTCATGTTTAGCTTGGTTGAACTCAACATCTTGCTGCCTGTGTGGGAAGGAGAGGCTGTTCATGTATTAAACCAGTGCCCAGCTGCTGCGTGTTAGCTGCCTGTCATGGTCATGCTGGCTCTTGTGATAAATGCCATGTGCTTCAAACCTCAATGGAAGCAGAGATGTTTCTTTGTGTTCCTCATGGATATATGCAGCTTGCTGGCCATTGTGGCTGGTTAATGTACTGTAAATCCATCCCTAGTGTACTCCCCAGTAGCTTACTCTCTTTGTGCTCTGGGATTTTGTCTCTAGCAGGATCAATAATGCTAAAAGCAGCAAAATTGTGTTAAGCAGAGCTTTATTTGCAGCAAGATTGGCCTGCAAAATAACATTGTGATGGTATATCTGGAGTTGAAGGGAGGCATTGAAGTTGGAAGCATTCATGGAAGTGCTTGGCATAATTGTTTTACACAGTGGGCTCAGTGTCATTTTAATGCAGTGCAATGTTAGAGAGAGAGAATAATAGACTTTAAAGGACCACAGACATTTGTGCTTCTCAGGGAGAGGGAACTGATTAGCTCTTTGGCATTTTGGTTACCTTCTGAGGTTTTCTACCTTAATTTCTCTGTGCTACTGAAATTAAGATATTTTATAGAGCATCTCCAAATATTCAGTGGGAGTCAAAGACCAGGACAACACAAGTAACAAAAAAGTACAGGACCAATGCTTCCTTTTGCTCATGTTGGGCAGAGAAAAATGTGTTGTGTTGGCTTGAGGGTTTTTTTGGTGGGGGGGGAGGTGTTTTGTTTCAAACAGCTGACTTTTGGTCAGGGATGAACAGAATGTACAGACTCTCCATTAGGGTATCTATCAGTGTGCTGTTAGTGGCTAGCATGGCTGTGGCTGGGTTGTCCAAGAAGACAAACTTTTGAACTGGGTGAAGCATCAGGGGGTAGGGTAGGGTAGGGTAGGGTAGGATAGGATAGGGTAGGGTAGGGTAGGATAGGATAGGATAGGATAGGATAGGATAGGATAGGATAGGATAGGATAGGATAGGATAGGATAGGATAGGATAGGATAGGATAGGATGGAAGAGAAGAGAAAGGAGAAGAGAGAGGAGAGGAGAGGAGAGGAGAGGAGAGGAGAGGAGAGGAGAGGAGAGGAGAGGAGACCTTCAAGATCATCAAGTCCAACCTATCACCCAACACCATCTAATCAACTAAACCATGGCACCAAGCAGCCCATCCAGTCTCCCCTTAACCACCTCCAGTGCTGGTGACTCCAGAATGAACTACCAGAAACATTTTTGTGCCAAACTGGGGGTGTGTATGCACATAACAAAAACTGAGAACACAAAAGTAGAAATATTCTTTACAGCCAACTACTTCCCTGTCTTCTGGACATCTAAATGAAAGGAGGCAGAGTTTTTTTGGTTTATTATTATCATCAGTTTGCTTCTGGCAAACCTGAGCTGTCAGAGATGGTGCTCTTTTTTTTTTGCTCAATACCATTATATAAGAAGGTTTTGCTGCTTTGGAGCAGCATCTTCTTTCTTTCAGGTGGTGGAGTCACCATCATTGGAGGTGTTCAGGAGGAGACTTGATAGGGTGCTTGGTGCCATGGGTTAGTTGTTTAGGTGGTGTTGGATTGGTTGATGGGTTGGACACGATGATCTTGAAGGTCTCTTCCAACCTGGTCTGGTCTATTCTATTCTATTCTATTCTATTCTATCCTGTTCTGTTCTGTTCTGTTCTATTCTATAGCTGTTCTGTTCTATTGCTATTCAAAGGTACAAGGAAGGTAGGATGAGTGTTCAGCTACAACCTGGTTTAGAGTTCTAGGAAGAAAGCTGATTAGCTATAAACTAGGGAGCTCAGCATCTTTGGGAAAGAAATGACATCATAGTATCACAGAATCACCAAGGTTGGAAGACAGCTCAAAGATCATCAAGTCCAACCTGTCACCACAGACCTCATGACCAGACCATGGCACCAAGTGCCACGTCCAATCCCCTCTTGAACCCCTCCAGGGAAGGTGACATCCTGGCCTGTATTCCTGTTCCCAATACCCTGAGAGTATTAAGACAGCCCAGCACTGTGCTCTTTGTCTTATGGTTTAACATAATTAATATGGAAGTGTTTGCCTTTTGTTTCCTACTGTAGTCAGGTGCTCTGATGCTGTAGCAAGCAGCTGTACCATGTGCTGTGTTCATATTTGCCTGATCAGCCCTTTTTTTCTGTGTTGAAAATGAATTTAAAGCATTTTAGCTTCTTAAGCACTGATGTTGGCTATAGCTGGATTAGCATTTCTTACCATGACTGTTATTATGGCTTCTAATGCAGTTTGTTTGTTTGTTTCTATGGACAGCTGTATGCTTGGGGCTATAACAACTGTGGTCAAGTTGGATCTGGATCTACAGCAAACCAGCCAACTCCTCGTAGAGTTTCCAACTGTCTGCAGGGGAAAGTGGTAGTTGGCATTGCTTGTGGTCAGACCTCCTCCATGGCTGTAGTGAACAATGGTGAGGTAAGCTTTGCTGCATTCTTCTGCTCTGTTCCCCATCCCTGGGAGGTTAATGTCTGAACATGGAGAAGTGTTGACATGGAGTGCTCAAGTTGCAGAATTGGACTGGTAGAGTTGTATCAGAGTTACTGATAACTTCTGTGAGATCACTTAGTAATTAACTGGAGGTGGTGGCTTACAAGCATCCCTTCTTATGGCAGAGACTGTGCTGGGAGATAATTCTTGCTGAGTCTCCAGCTGCAAGAATTCACACAGCTGTGTGAAGCATGTCTGTCTCCATGTTTCAGTGGGGTGCTCAACACATGTCTTAGTTAGATTTTTGGAAAGTGAGCCCCATTAAACATTTGTTCTGCAAGAATACACTGATTGATATGGGTTCCTAAACACACTGCTTAAGTGCCAGCAGCAAAACCAAACCAAGCTGTCAAGCATTTCCCTAGTGTTGCACAGCTGCTTCCTTTCGTCCAAGTTTATGGTGTTGTCTTGTCTCCAGGTACGAGCTGTAACCTAGATTTTACCACATTTCACTAATCTGACTACTTTTAACCAAGCATTTTCTGCTTGGTTAGGCCACACCTTGAGTCCTCTGTCCAGTTCTAGGCCCCTCAGGTCAGGAAAGATGTTGAGTTGCTGGAAGATGTCCAGAGAAGGGCAACAAAGCTGGGGAGGGGTTTGGAGCACAGCCCTGTGAGGAGAGGCTGAGGGAGCTGGGGTTGCTTAGCCTGGAGAAGAGGAGGCTCAGGGGAGACCTTCTTGCTCTCTACAGCTACCTGAAGGGAGGCTGTAGCCAGGTGGGGGTTGGTCTCTTCTCCCAGGCAACCAGCACCAGAACAAGAGGACACAGTCTCAAGCTGTGCCAGGGGAGGTTTAGGCTCAAGGTGAGGAGAAAGTTCTTCCCAGAAATAGAGATTGGCCATTGGGATGTGCTGCCCAGGGAGGTGGTGGAGTCACTGTCCCTGGAGGTGTTAAAGAGGGGACTGGATGTGGCACTTGAAGCCATGGTTTGGTTAGTCCTGAGGTGTAGGGTGCTAGGTTGGACTGGATGATCTCTGAGGCCTTTCCCAACCTTATTCCTTCTCTGAAATAGCATACTTTCTTAATAAGATTTACTTTTTGACTTGTGCTTGATGCTAAGTCTTAAGTGCTCTACACATCTGGAGAGGAGTGGCTTAATTTTGTTTTCCTTTTGCACTCAGGTTTATGGCTGGGGTTACAATGGTAATGGGCAGCTAGGACTTGGGAACAACGGCAATCAGCTAACACCCTGCAGAGTGGCAGCCTTACATGGGGTGTGTGTGCTCCAGGTATGTCTAACACAGAAATGAAACTGCAGTTGTATTCATGTGGTCAGCATCTGCTGAAGCTGTAGCTTTAGGATCTTACATCTACTTCCAGACTTCACAGTCCCAATACTGAGCTTCTTTAGCTCTTGTAAATGATATTAGGCTTGTAAAAGGTGCAGTTCAACTGTAAGATGCTTACCTTGGTAAATATTCTGATTGAGTTTAGGCAGGCTGGTGTAACTACAACTGAACTGTGCTTTGGTCACAAATGACATCTTGGTTACAAAGCTGAATGAATTCAATGCACTAGGCAAAGCCAAGAACTGAAGGGGAGTTCAAAATTGTTCTAATTAGCCCTGGAGAAGTGAGTGGAGAAGATAAAATGAGAGTCACGGCTGTGGGTTTGGCTGGTTGGTGTTAGAGGTTTGTTAGGTGGATAGTTTTTAGGTGGATAGTTTTTAGGTGGATAGTTTTTAGGTGGATAGTTTTTAGGTGGATA
The DNA here is from genome assembly GCF_014839835.1 of Dryobates pubescens. Taxonomy (NCBI): domain Eukaryota; kingdom Metazoa; phylum Chordata; class Aves; order Piciformes; family Picidae; genus Dryobates; species Dryobates pubescens. The sequence continues at coordinate 43,603,018 of NC_071618.1, read as the reverse complement.
GTTTTTAGGGTGATAGTTTTTAGGTGGATAGTTTTTAGGTGGATAGTTTTTAGGGTGATAGTTTTTAGGGTGATAGTTTTTAGGTGGATAGTTTTTAGGGTGATAGTTTTTAGGTGGATAGTTTTTAGGTGGATAGTTTTTAGGCTGATAGTTTTTAGGTGGATAGTTTTTAGGGGGATAGTTTTTAGGGGGATAGTTTTTAGGGGGATAGTTTTTAGGGGGATAGTTTTTAGGGGGATAGTTTTTAGGGGGATAGTTTTTAGGGGGATAGTTTTTAGGCGGATAGTTTTTAGGTGGATAGTTTTTAGGTTAATAGCTTTTTCCCACCTGAGAACAAAATCAAAATGGGGGTTTTCCTGGGGTTTTAATAAGGTTGTGTGGAGTTTCTTGTGGTAACCTGAGGTAGAAAGGTGTTGGCTGCTGAATGGCAGCTCTCATAGTTTCTGTAGTACTCAAACCAGCAAACTCTGAACGTGTTTGAGAGTTGCAAGGCGTGATGACGAAATTCATTGTTCTTTGCATGGAGGATTTTCAGCTGAAAGCACACAAAGGCCTGGGCAACTTTTGCTAGGGATGCAGAACATTATTTGAGAGCAATCAACACTAACTTAACAAAGTTAATTACCTTTGTTAATTACCATTAACAAAGTTAAACACCCTGGAGGTGTTTGAGCCCAGGCTGGACGAGGATCTGGCCAGCCTGATCTAGTGTGAGGTGTCCCTGCCCATGGCAGGGGGGGTTGGAACTGGATGATCCTTGTGGTCCCTTCCAACCCTGACTGATACTATGATACTATAAAGTTGGGACTTTCCCAGGCCCTACAGATAGTGTATTTAGTGTTACCTCTAACTACTGAGAAACAGCACACTGTAGTGAAGAATGCCTGAGGTATTTAACATCAGCTAGAGTAAGGTGATGAAGAATGCCTGAGGTATTTAACATCAGCTAGAGTAAGGTGATGAAGAGGGCCTGAGGTATTTAACATCAGCTAGAGTAAGGTGATGAAGAGGGCCTGAGGTATTTAACATCAGCTAGAGTAAGGTGATGAAGAGGGCCTGAGGTATTTAACATCAGCTAGAGTAAGGTGATGAGGAATGCCTGAGGTATTTAACATCAGCCATAGCCAGGTAATATGTGGGATGGTTTTGTGCCTCACCTCTGTTTTGTTTGGTGGTAACCCTCATGCATTTGCTTACAGATTGCCTGTGGCTATGCGCACACGCTAGCACTAACAGATGAGGGTTTGCTCTATGCCTGGGGAGCTAACACTTATGGGCAGCTGGGAACTGGCAATAAGAGTAACCAGCTCAGTCCGGTGCAGATCATGATGGAAAAAGAAAGGTAATCTTGCTGAAGCTGTTTCTGGATTGATAAGTGTGTGTCATGCAGTCTCCAGCACTGGAAGCCTGTGTGTGTAGGCATTGCTGAATTGTTTTTCTCTTGTTAATGTTAAGAGCATAAGAAAGGATGGTAAGTTCTTGTTTGCTGCAGAGTGAGTGCTTTCCCATGTCTGTAATGGTTACTGAATGTGAATATACTTTGTGTGTAGCTGGTTCTGAAAGATGGTGAGTGTTATGCTGTTCTGAATGTGAGGCCTTTGATTCTGAATTTGGAGCTAGGAAATGGGTGAGCCAAGCTTTGAAACTGTGTCAAGGCCTACACTGGAGAGAAGAAAAACAGTTTAAAAAGAAAAGGTGAGGAAGGAAGCATCACCTTTGTAAGAAGTGACATGTAAGGAAAGAAAAACCCAAACATTTTCTGAAAGGCTGATAATAGCCTTCCAAGTGCAGGCCAGTGATGAGAGGAATCCCTCAGGCATCGGTGCTGGGACCAGGCTTGTTCAACAGCTTTGTGGGTGCCATGGGCAGTGGCACTGAGTGCACCCTCAGCAAGTTTGCTGAGGACACCAAGCTGTGTGGTGCAGCAGACAGGCTGGAGGGAAGGGATCCATCCAGAGGGACCTGGACAGGCTGGAGAGGTGGGCACAAGCCAACCTCAGGAGGTTCAACATGACCAAGTGCAGGGTCCTGCAGCTGGGTGGAGGCAATCCCAGGCACAAATCCAGGCTGGGCAGTGAGTGGCTGGAAAGCAGCCCTGAAGAAAAGGACTTGGGGGTGCTGGTGAATGAGAAGCTCAACAGGAGCCAGCAGTGAGCACTTGCAGCCCAGAAAGCCAACCAGATCCTAGGCTGCATCAAGGGAAGCACAGCCAGCAGGTGCTGTGGTGAGACCCCACCTGGAGTACTGCATCCAGTTCTGGAGTCCCTATTACAGGAAGGATCTGGAGGTGCTGGAAGGTGCTCAGGAAGGGCCATGAGGATGAGCAGAGGGCTGGAGCTGCTCTGCTCTGAGGACAGACTGAGGGAGTTGGGGCTGTTCAGTCTGGAGAAGATGGCTCTGAGGAGACCTTATTGTGGCCTTCCAGGATCTGAAGGTGGCCTGCAGAAAAGCTGGGGAGGGTCTTTTAAGGCTGTCAGTTAGTGATAGGACTGGGGAGAATGAAGCAAAACTAGAAGTGGGGAGATTCAGATTGGATGTCAGGAAGAAGTTCTTCACCATGAGGGTGGCGAGAGACTGGCAGAGGTTGCCCAGGGAGGTGGTGGAAGCCTCATCCCTGGAGGTGTTTAAGGCCAGGCTGGATGTGGCTGTGAGCAACCTGATGCAGTGTGAGGTGTCCCTGCCCATGGCAGGGGGCTTGGAACTAGATGATCCCTGAGGTCCCTTCCAACCCTAACAATTCTATGAGTCTAATAACCAAGCCTGCAAACAGAGCTGCATTTGCAAGTTTGCTGGAGCTGAGGGCAGGCAGTGCCACTTTTACTGCTATTACCACTTAGTAGCCTGCAGTTTCATAGTTTCCTGCTCTCATGAAAGAGTAACACCAAGTCTTGTCCACTGCATTTCAGCACCCTTCTCATTTGCATATTTGGGATGACTCTTCTGTTCTTTACCTGCAAACCTGGACCTCAGTCCCATTCCCTGGGCCCCTGTGTATCCCTACAGCTTAATGTACCTCAGTTTGGAAACCTCTTAAGTCTATAAACCTCTTAACCTGTAAATCTCTTAATATGTAATCTCCTCTTAACTGGGAGAGGCTTGAGGTTTAGATTTCTCCTCCATTTCTGAACTGTCTGGGAAGTCATTCCTCTCTTTTTGCCTATTTTTCACACTTAATAGCTGCACAGGGCTGAGATGATATAAAAATGGGTGGGGGGAAAAGGAGAAACCACTGAGGTGAGGCTGACCTGTTTGGGAGGAAACTGACACAAGCAAAGCAAAAGTAAATGTCCTTAAAGCTGCTGAAAGAGAAATGTGTGTGTTTGCAAATACAACTTTGTCTCCTGAGTGATTTAGTTCTTGAGAGAACTAAGGGCAGCTGCTGCATTTAGAGTTGTATCTGAGCTCAAGCAGAGGATTATAATGATATTGATTGTTTCTGTGTTTCACTTTGAAATAGTTCTTGCACTTGAATTTTACAGGCTGGGTGTTTAAAAAAAGCTTTTTTGCCTAAAAAGCTAAGTTTTCATGCATGTTGTTATGTAAAGGAGCAGACATTCTGCTGTGTATGTTCTCAGATTGCTTGGAAGGATACTCACTTGTCCCAGCTGATCTGTTTCTGGCACAAAAGCAAGAAACCCTCTGCTGCGTTTTTAGCATGGAGAATAAACAGGAAAGCACAGCTTTCATGTTGACCTCATGCTGGAACTTCCTCTGGTATTTGCATATTCTGTGAACTGAGACCCTGGAAGTACCCTGCTTCTTTTAATGGAAGTAGGATAGGATAGGGTAGGGTAGGATAGGATAGGATAGGATAGGATAGGATAGGATAGGATAGGATAGGATAGGATAGGATAGAGTAGAATAGAATAGAACAGAACAGAATTAACCAGGCTGGAAGAGACCTCTGAGATCATCAAGTCCAACCTATCACCCAGCACCATCTAATCAACCAAACCATAGCACCAAGCACCCCAGCCAGTCTCTTCCTAAACACCTCCAGTGATGGTGACTCCACCACCTCCCTGGGCAGCACATCCCAATGGCCAATCTCTCTCTCTATGAAGAATTTCTTCCTAACATCCAGCCTGAACCTCCCCTGGCACAGCTTGAGACTGTGTCCTCTTGTTCTGGTGCTGGTTGCCTGGGAGAAGAGACCAAGCCCCACCTGGCTACAACCTCCCTTCAGGTAGTTGCAGAGAGCAGTAAGTTCTCCCCTGAGCCTCCTCTTCTCCATGCTGAGCAATCCCAGCTCCCTCAGCCTCTCTTCTCGGTTCTTGTAATGTTTCAGCTAGCGAGATAGGGATTGTCTGAGCAGTGGGAGAATTCCTATTCCTATTCCTATTCCTATTCCTATTCCTACTCCTATTCCTATTCCTACTCCTACTCCTACTCCTATTCCTATTCCTACTCCTACTCTATGCTATTCTAATACCTGATTGCAACAGACTCTCCAAGCACTCTGCAAATGTCATTCAGCGTCACGTGCACGCAAGACGAAGCAGTACAGCGATGTAGATGCACAGCGTGTTTGGTTGTTATTTTGATGAGGCCTTGGGAAAGTCATTTTATTCTGTACCCTTGTCTTCTGTTTGCAGGGTTGTGGAGATAGCAGCCTGCCACTCAGCTCACACATCAGCTGCCAAGACCCAGAGCGGCCAGGTGTACATGTGGGGCCAGTGCCGCGGGCAGTCGGTGATCCTGCCCCACCTGACGCACTTCGCCTGCACGGACGACGTGTTCGCTTGCTTCGCTACCCCTGCTGTCATGTGGCGTCTCCTCTCAGTAGGTGAGAGCAAGGTCCAGTGTAGCAGCTGGGGCTGTAATCTCTGTGTGCTGGCCTGCATCAGGAACAGTGTGGCCAGCAGGAGCAGGGAGGTCATTCTGCCCCTGTACACTGCACTGGTTAGGCCTCACCTCGAGTCCTGTGTCCAGTTCTGGGCCCCGCAGTTTAGGAAGGAGGTTGACTTGCTGGAGCATGTCCAGAGAAGAGCAACAAAGCTGGGGAGGGGTTTGGAGCACAGCCCTGTGAGGAGAGGCTGAGGGAGCTGGGGTTGCTTAGCCTGGAGAAGAGGAGGCTCAGGGGAGACCTTCTTGCTGTCTACAACTACCTGAAGGGAGGTTGTAGACAGACGGATGTTGGTCTCTTCTCCCAGGTGGCCAGCACCAGAACAAGAGGACACAGTCTCAGGCTGTGCCAGGGGAGGTTCAGGTTGGATGTTAGGAAAAAGTTCTACACAGAGAGAGTGATTGCCCATTGGAATGGGCTGCCTGGGGAGGTGGTGGAGTCACCATCACTGGAGGTGTTCAGGAGGAGACTTGATGGGGTGCTTGGTGCCATGGGTTAGTTGTTTGGGTGGTGTTGGATTGGTTGATAGGTTGGACACGATGATCTTGAAGGTCTCTTCCAACCTGGTGTATTCTATGTATATATTCTATGTATATTCTATGTACCTTTGTGGTGATCAGTACAGAGTTCTGCTCCTGTGGCAGGATGGTTCTTGCTTTAAGGACAAGCAATGACTAAATCTAGTCCTTTTACCTAGGGTTTTTCCCTTCTTGTTAAGAAAGCAGGCTGCTTCAGCAGCTAAGAAGAGGCTGAACTAGATTGGTATGTTTACCATTGTACATCTGGAGAGAGCCCTGTTTTCCCATTGCACTGAGTGGTGTGTATTTCCTATATTTTGATGGAATAGAGTAGAATAGAATTAACCAGGTTGGAAAAGACCTCTGAGATCATCAAGTCCAACCTATCACCCAACCCCATCTCATCAACTAAACCATGGCACCAAGTGCCTCATCCAGTCTCTTCCTAAACACCTCCAGGGATGGTGACTCCACCTCCTCCCTGGGCAGCACATTCCAATGGCCAATCTCTCTTGCTGGGAAGAACTTCTTCCTCACCTCCAGCCTAAACCTCCCCTGGCACAGCTTGAGACTGTGTCCTCTTGTTCTGCTGCTGGTTGCCTGGGAGAAGAGACCAACCCCCACCTGGCTACAACCTCTCTTCAGGTAGTTGTAGAGAGCAAGGAGGTCTCCCCTGAGCCTCCTCTTCTCCAGGAGAAAGTTCTTCCCAGAAAGAGGAATTTGCCATTGGGATGTGCTGCCCAGGGAGGTGGTGGAGTCACCATCCCTGGAGGTGTTCAAGAGGGGATTGGACGTGGCACTTGGAGCCATGGTTTAGTTAGTCCTGAGGTGCTGGGTGCTAGGTTGGACTTGATGATCTCTCAGGTCTTTTCCAACCTTATTGATTCTATGATTCTTTTACTAAAGACAGAGATTAGCCTGAAGTGATCTGCTTCTGAATAAATCCTTGTCTTGTTTCATCCCACTGTCTCCATGCTCTAGTCTCTGTGATAGGTGTTAGTCTTGCCCTCTAGAGTGGTCTGATGGTTTTCCAGGTCTGTTGCCTATTGCTAGTAGTGGAGGGTATTTGAAAGACATCTCCCCAGTTTAAGTACCTTTCAAGCTCTTGATTTTTATGCTGTCTTTGCAAAGTGAGTGGAACAAGAGATGTGAGTTTTGTACCTGCATTTTAATTCCTCTTATGCCTGTGGGAGTTCTTCCCCTCTTACTCTCAGAATTCTACTTACTGAATATTGATTCAAAAGCATTAATTTGGGGGGCACTTGCAGTGTCCATTTTCCCTTCTCTGTCTTTTTCCCTTTGTACAGCTTTGAACCCTCTCTTTGTCCTTTTTATGTGTGTGTTTGTTTGTTTTGTTGCATGTTTTGTCTTGGTGAGGGCTAACTCCTCATGAAGGTGGTTGTCCTACTTCCAGTTATGATTGCTCTGCCAAAACAAGCCAACACAAGACTCGATCACTCAGGATTGGCTGTGGGGAAGTAGAAATCTGCAGGCTTTTTTTAAGGCAAGAATGTAAGGCATTTGGAGGGAAAGTTGATCTGCTGCATAGCTCCAGTTAAGCTGATGGCCTAGAAAACAAAATCACATGAGCAAATGGATGGGGATTAGAGCGTGGTTTAACTAGCCCTGATGAGAGACAGGTTGTGTGAATGATCCATGCATTAGAGAAGCCTTTTGTGGCACAAACAGGACATGCCTGTGACAGCAGCTTGTTAGAGCAGTGTGCTTTTTTAAGTGCCAACTGATTCAGCTGTCTGTAATGGTGAAGAGTAATTCCTGGGTTGTATATGGATGACCAACGTGTGGGCCTGTGGGACACAGGAGCCATCCTGTTCCAGTGGAAATCCCTTTCTTTTCCATACCTTGCTGCTTAGAAGCCAGGTGTTTTGAAACACCCTTTAGAGGTGCAACAACAGAAGCTTCACATAGTGGGTTACATGAAATTCTTTAAAACCTCAGAGCTCTTACTTCACCAGAAGCCTTAGCCTGCTTCTGCTGCCAGCCTTGTAAGACTTCCAGAGGCACAGAATGGGACCTCTGTAGGACCAGTGCCATAGCCTTTAATACAAAGAACTGCCAAAGAGCTGTGATATCTCATCTTTAATCCACTTCTGAAACTGCTAAGGTCCTGTGTCCTTGTTTGTACCAACCCCACATGATCTACTGTCTCTCATCTTCATCAGCACTGCTGTTGGATTTTGTGTTGTCCTAACTGACTAACAACCTGGTGTGAGTGATGTCGGTGAGCCCTGGCAAAGACCTCAGTCATACAACCTGCAGGCTATACCCAGTCTGCCAGCACAAGAAAGGGGCCAGCTGCTGAGATGCTTCCTTTTTCTTTAGGCTCAGATCACACTGTGGCTGAAGTACTGTACACTGTGTCTCAGGTGAGTTGCAGCTGAGGCTGTAGACTCACTCCCATTACCTGGAGACCAGTCAGCAGGTCGAGGTTGCAGACCTGAGCTGAGCCAGCACTAGTGCTGGCAGTTTCACAGGTGGTGCCCAGGAGGAGCATGAGAAAGGAACTTCTCTAGGTACTCTCCTTGGTGCTCTGCTACCTTTGTGCAGTGAGCTGAATCACACAGAATCAGAGAGTGTTATAGGTTGGAAGGGATCTCCAGAGATCATCCAGTCCAAGCCCTCTGCCAAAGCAGGATCACCCAGGGTAGTCCACGCAGGAATGCAGCTGGGTGGGTTTTGAAAGTCCCCAGAGAAAGAGACTCCACAGCCCCACTGTGCAGCCTGTTCCAGTGCTCTGTCACCCTCACTGTAAAGAAGTTTCTCCTTATGTTGTGGTGAATCCTCTGTGTTCAAGTTTGCATCCATTGTGCCCTGTCTTATTACTGCACACCCCCAAAAAGGGCTGGGCCCTCTCCACTTGGCACTCACCCCTCAGATATTTATAGACTCCTCTCTCAGTCTTCTCAAGACTGAGAGAGGTTTCTCAGTCTGTCTTCACAGGGGCCATGCTGAAGTCCCCTAATCATCCCTGTGGCTCATCCTTGTGAAATGGGAACCACTGCTGCCTTTGGCTTTTGTAGAGCCAACAGGAAAGGGTGTTGGATGAATTCATTCTTACCACTTTGCCATTTAAGCCAACAGAGCTGCCCCATTCTCTTTGGCATGCTCTTAGCTGATCTGCTAGCCTTAGTTACTGATGTGTGTGTTCCATTTAAGATGTTTAATCCAGTTGGAATTGTTTGTTTGTTTTGAAACTGCAGAGCATGAGGACTTTTTAACGGTGGCAGAGTCCCTGAAGAAAGAGTTTGACAGTCCTGAAACCTCAGACCTGAAGTTCCGTGTGGATGGGAAATACATCCACGTCCACAAAGCTGTCCTGAAGATCAGGTAGTGATCATGTTTCACAGCTCTTCTTTCTACAGAATAACCTTGTAGTGTCACACCTCAAGGGGGAAGGAGAAAGTGAAAGATAGGGAGGAAGCCCTCAACCTGTACTATGCAGCATCTGAGTATCCACAGCCACTTTGAATGGGCTGTGAAAGGAGCTGGATCAAAAGTCGTGGCTTAAAATGGTCCATGTCCAGTTTTCACCAAGCCTACCCAGGGTAGGATCTTCTGTTAAGTGTCTGATTGCAATGTACACACAGATGTTTCTGCAGCACAGCTCAAATGAAGAGCTTTATCTTTCTGCCTAAGGATAATGCTGCCCACAGTATTGGAAACTGGGATGTGGACCACTGGCTGTGATGGGGTTTGGCAAAATCATAGTATCATAGTATCAGTCAGGGTTGGAAGGGACCACAAGGATCATCCAGTTCCAACCCCCTTGCTATGGACAGGGACACCCCACACTAAGACCAGGCTGGATGAGGCTCTGGCCAGCCTGATCTAAACACTTCCAGGGCTGGGGCCTCAACCACCTCCGTGGACAACCCATTCCAGGGCTTCACCACTCTCCTGGGGAAGAACTTCCTCCTCACCTCCAGCCTCAATCTCCCCACCTCCAGCTTCATTCCATTCCCCCTAGTCCTATCACTGTCTGAGATCCTGAGCAGTCCCTCCCCAGCCTTCTTGTAGGCCCCTTTCAGATCCTGGAAGGCCACAATGAGGTCACCTGGGAGCCTTCTCTTCTCCAGACTGAACAGCCCCAACTCCTTCAGTCTGTCCTCACAGGAGAGCTGCTCCAGCCCTCTGCTCATCCTCGTGGCCCTTCTCTGGACCCCTTCCAGCACCTCCAGATCCCTCTTGGAATAGGGGCTCCAGAACTGGAGGCAGGACTCCAGGTGGGGTCTCCCCAGAGCTGAGCAGAGGGGGAGAGTTACATATATTATATACCTGTGACTGTTGCAGAGTGCCCCAGGAAAGTATTGCAGGAGGGCTGGGATGTAGCATTCATGTGTTCATATAACGGTGTGCCAGATGATGTCTTTGTCTCTTAGGTGTGAACACTTCAGAACCATGTTCCAGTCATACTGGAATGAGGATATGAAGGAAGTGATAGAAATAGACCAGTTTTCCTACCCTGTGTATCGTGCCTTTCTTGAGTACCTGTACACAGACAGTGTTGACCTCCCGCCGGAAGATGCAATAGGTACTGCTTACAGTCCAGCTGTGTCACAGAGCAGCACCCAAAAGCTGAGGTGGGGACCCAGAAGAAGTCTGTTAGTACAGGCTTCCAGTCTAGCCTGCAGTGCATTTTACTGCTGATTGATGAAGCTGTCATTAAAATAGCTGTTGTGGCAAACTACAGCAGAAGTGTTGCCTAGAAGTAAGCTCTGGGCAGTGTTTTCCATCTTGGGAGAGAAACTCTTTCTGTGGGTTGCAATGCTTGCATATTTTTCCTACACTGAGTCTGTTCTTGTTTATAATATCCAAGAGGATAATAGGATAATATGCAAGAATCCCTGCAGGTCTAATAGGGGAAACTTGGCCAGCAAAGTGCAAGCTGTAATCCAAGCAGGGCTTTTTCCAAGGGCAGCCTTTGCTCGTGCTGTGGCACTCGTTCTGTGGCAGCAGCACCACTTGCAAGCAGTTAGCTATGCAGCTCCATGGAAGAGCTTGCCTGTCTGCAGAGATTAAGATGATTGCAGCATGAGGTATTAAGAGGCCTCTCTTCCTGTGTAATGGTGAAATACATTTCTCTGAGTAGCAACCTGCTTGCATTGTTGCATGTCACAGAGCACTGCACGTAGAACCCAGCTGCAGTCTGTGCTCCAGGAGCACAGAGTGCTGTTGAAGGACCAGAGGCTGCTAAAACAGGCTAATAAGATGCTCTTTGAATTGCAGGGCTTTTGGACCTGGCTACTTCATACTGTGAAAACAGACTGAAAAAACTCTGTCAGCACATTATCAAGAGAGGAATTACTGTGGAAAATGCATTTTCATTGCTCTCTGCTGCTGTCAGATACGATGCAGAGGTAAACTTCTACACTTCAGTGCCTTAAATAGTTGGCTGCTTTCTGACAGACTGTGGAGAAAAAGTAGCCCTTTGTGTTCTCATACAGGCTCTCACTTACTAGCAGATAATACTGGTGCCCACTTCTAGAGGTTTAGAATGTTGGACTGTGTTTGCCATGAGAGGTAAATAGACCTTTTTGGAGGGGGTTTCCCCACAAACCAGTACTGGGAAGGTGATATCTAAAGATTACTTTAGTCCCAGGCTGAGACTTGGTGTCTGTAAATGTTTGCCTTGCTTGGTTTCATGGTAAAAGGTTATGATGCTTTGCCAAGCTTCATGAATTCCTGTTTCTGTGGAGGTGAAAGAAAAACAAAGGTAACAAAAAGCTCCTGAAAGATGCAAACACTAACTCTGAAATGAGGGTTTCATTGCAAAACAAACCCCATAGCATTATGGAAAGCAGTCTCATCAGCCCTGAGCTGATCATCTGTAAGGTTGTGTGTGGTGTGCAGTGCCACAGGATGGTAGGTTTGAGAGTTGAGTGCACTTGAGGTGGGGTTTTTGTGGTTGGCAGGCTGGTTTTCTGTTGGCTGGTTTTGGTCTGTTTTGGCTACACTACACTTCCAGTCTCTATGGTATGCTAATGCAGTGGCAGGATAGGGCCAGGGGAGGCTTGAGGTGAGGAGAAAGTTCTTCACAGAGTAATTGGCCATTGGAATGTGCTGCCCAGGGAGGTGGTGGAGTCACCATCCCTAGAGGTGTTCAAACAAGGACTGGATGTGGCACTTGGAGCCATGGTTCAGTTAGTCCTGAGGTGTTGGGTGACAGGTTGGACTTGATGATCTCTGAGTCTTTTCCAACCTGATGGATTCTATGATTCTGTGACCTGCTTTGTGGTCCTGATAAATGTTGAAGACAAGCCATGTGTGAGAAGAGGGGCAGGCAAGTGAAACTTCTGTGCTGTGCAGTGTCTGGCCTTACTGCTAGGTCTCTAACCTGCTGCTTTGGGAACTAATGGGGAAGTGCTCCTGGCTTGGCTTGGGCTGTGTGTATGTGGCACAGTATCTGTGCACCATGTCTGCAGCTTGGTGTTTGGTTAGCTTTTAACTTGCTGCTTATGCTTGCAAAGCAACTTTCATCGACTCAATAAGGTTGGAAAAGACCTCAAAGATAATCAAGTCCAACCTGTCACCCAAGACCTCATCACCACTAAGCCATGGCACCAGTTTTGGCTCTCAGTAAATCAGCTTAGTGTTTTTCCTTCTATTTAATATCCAGAAATGGGCATACAGGAGCCCTAACGTGTTCCAGAGCCCTGCAGTGTGCTTGTTTGATGCACTTTTACCCAAAGGGCTGTGTTAGTGCCTGAGTTGTGGCTTCAGCTCTACTGTGAGTACCAATTTCTTTGGTGGGAGTTAATGGGAAACAGGAAGATTTCCAGGGTTTAGCCTTTGAAGATTGTTTGCTGGTGGGTCTTCAGTGTGTGCATCTAAAGGGTGGGGGAAAGCCAGTTCCTATGCCTTGGCTATACCTCACTAGCTAAACAGAACTAGAAATAGTTAGACCTCTAGGCATGAGTAGAGTAGAGTAGAGTAGAATAGAATAGACCAGACCAGGTTGGAAAAGACCTTTGAGATCATCAAGTCCAACCTCTCACCCAGCACCATCTAATCAACTCAACCATGGCACCAAGTGCCCCATCCAGTCTCTTCCTAACCACCTCCAGGGATGGTGACTCCACCACCTCCCTGGGCAGCACATTCCAATGGCCAATCTCTCTTGCTGGGAAGAATTTCTTCCACGTGCCACCTCCAGTAGCTCACTTGAAGGACTGTGCCTCTGGAAGGCAGCAGTTAAAACAAGCTGCTTCACCAGTTTAAAGTACCTTCAGTACCTGACCATCTCCTGTCCTTTCTTTTGGTGACTGAGCTGAAGTGCCTGCAGTTAGGCCAGCTCTGTCTTTGTAGTGTAGCATTCCAACTAATAACTGGATGTACTTTGTGCCTTTATTCACTGCAGTCCATAGTCAATCTAGATTGCTGGGAGTGCCTCCACTGCAGAGCAAACTCAGCCTTTGTTCACTCAGAACTGAAAAATCATCCAGAGTTACTGACCAGTACTATTTCTGTTTGTTGTATGGAACTTGGACTATGATTTAAAGCAAACAAGCAAATAAAGCAGTGCCAAATGTTGTCACATTTTGTTTTGTTTGGAATTTTGTTTCAAGCAGTGGTTTGTTGTGTTTCTTAAGAGCAAAAAGCAAAGCAAGCCATCAGTGTTCAGTTCTAATGAGCTTGTCTCTCTTTGTTGCACAGATGCCACACAAGCCAAGATCTGCAGCTTCAGAAAGCCTGGCTTTAGGGCCAGGATGTGTTTAATATTGTTGCTGGGTCAAGAGCTCTCACTGGCACACAGTTGCTCTAGCTCTCAGTATTGACCTTAAGTGAAAAGCATTGAGTATTAATCAGTCTTTCAACACCTCAGGTGGCTTAAAGAGCTCTGCAGATTGGTTGTGCTTCACTGCAGTGCCCAGTGCTGCTGAGCAGCTGAGGAAGGCTGTGCCCTCTCCTAAGTGCTAGGCTACCAACTTAGAATACAGAAAGGAGAAGGAGCAGGCAGTTGCTGTTCTGTAAGGGCTGCAGCAGCCTCCTTAGGGCAGCTTAGATCTGCACTACAAAGAGTCAATTTCCTCCTCGAAAGAGGAGCTGGGAACAAACAGTCCGAGTGGGAAGCATCCTGTGGTCAGCCTTACCTTGACAGTGCCTGTGTCTTGTTTTTTTAGTCATCCCTTCCCTGTGACATCATGGGGGTGCAATGATGACTGTGAGGCTTTCCTAATCATTGCATGGAAAGCACTTCCAAAGAGGCTCAGATACCTGCAGGAATTACTGTGCTGCACTGTGCTGCAGTACTTTGTGACTCCTTCTGGGGACCCCTGTGTAACACTGTGTGTAACACTGAGCCTGTTGAAGGCCTTCTGCCTAAGCTTTGCTTTAAAGCTACCCAGTTGGCACACACTTGCATTGGGTGTGATGGTGTGCAACTTCCAGGCTTTGGCTCAGACCTTAACAAAGCAGCAGGTCAAGCTACCTTGCATGCAGGGTTTGTATTATGGAACAAACCAGCTGCATTTCCTAACTCCACACAGCCTTCGGGGTGTCATCACTTGCAGTGGGTGTTCCTAGCTGGCAGTGAACGCAGCTGAACCTCCAGTGGAAACCCTTCCTCTGTATGTATTGCTCAGAACAGCTGCTTTTTGGTGACTGCAGCTGTGCAGTAGGAACCAATTGTGATTACTTTCCCCCCCCTGGTAACCATCTGGCATGGGTAGAATCCTTCCCTCTGTGTGGGGGGGGGGAGGGGAGGGACGTTGAACGCCGTTGGGTCAGTGTGTGTGTGCCAAGTTCTCTGCCAGAAATAAAGCACAGCCAGGAATTTGTGGCTGCATGTGTGTGTCAGTGATGAAAGCAGAGGTGGGGTTGTTTTCATTGAATTTTGTTTCTTTTCTGTCTAGGACTTAGAGGAGTTCTGCTTTAAGTTTTGTGTCAACCACTTGACGGAGGTGACGCAAACCACAGCGTTCTGGCAGATGGACGGGCCCCTGCTAAAGGAATTCATTGCTAAAGCCAGTAAATGTGGAGCCTTTAAGAACTGAGATGAGGCTGTAAGTTACAGGGGCTGGTAGGGGGGGGTTGCAGGTACAGTAGGGCTGTCACAATCGTACTGGCAAAAGCAAGTGTCACCTGGTCTCTATCAGAAGATGTGGAAAGGCCACAGTGAAAACAAACATCTTGTCTGCTCGAGGGTGAAGTGGTGTGAGAATGGGAGGCAAAGCATCAGCTTGCTTCCAGCAAACCTGGATGGGGGAACCAGCTCCACATTTCAGGTGGAGAGAGGACACACTGCAGTGTGCAAAGGATGCCAGCTGGTGGCCAGGACTTGTCTTTTTAGCTTAGGAAATCTTGGTTCTAGCACCACCTGTTAATGTTTTCTGTTTACTTCGGGGGGTTGGAGAATAGTCTGACCTGAGCCACTGAATCATGTCACCTAAATCATGAGCTCCCTGTGATTATAGGGAGGCAAATGGCATGGATATCTCACTGCAGTTGCATGGCTGTGAAGGAAATTGGCCATTTGCTGTGTGTAATTCACCAAGTGTAGGCAGGGTGCAAAAATAACACATCCTTGCCTAAGCAAGGAGCTCTGAAGAAAGGGGTGGCAAGCAAACCCAACTGGGAGTAAATCTTCATGTCTGAATATACTTCAAGTTGTAAGATGTGCTGTGTGTAATCTGTTCAAGCATATTCATCATGGCTAATGGAGAAAATGCCCTCTTCACTGACTGCAGATGCCGTTGGTTCCCTTGGAGGGGAAGGGATGCACTGCTCTGAGAGTGAGGGGTTTGCTGCTTCTCAATGTTGTTAAAATTCAAAGCACATGTAATAAATGTCACTTTTTGTATACCTGCTCACTAGCAAACTTCTTTGGGCTCTTGAGAAAGTCACAGGCTGTAGATGTTGAGCACAGCATGCAAGGTGCTGTATAAAAACCAAACAGCAACCCACCCACCACCAAACAAAGCCCAAACCAACCCAGCCCTACAGATTATGTATTACTGAGTCTTACTCATTTCAGTGTGCTTGACAAATACACATGGGCTCAACAGAGCACAGAATTAACCAGGTTGGAAGAGACCTTCAAGATCATCGTGTCCAACCTATCATCCAACACCACCCAATCAACTAACCCATGGCACCAAGCACCCCATCAAGTCTCCTCCTGATCACCTCCAGTGATGCTGACTCCACGACCCCCCTGGGCAGCACATTCCAATGGCCAATCTCTCTTTCTGTGTAGAATTTCTTCCTAACCTCCAGCCTAAACTTCCCCTGGTGCAGCTTGAGACTGTGTCCTCTTGTTCTGGTGCTGGTTGCCTGGGAGAAAAGACCAACCCCCAGCTGGCTACAACCTCCCTTCAGGGAGTTGTAGAGAGCAAGAAGGTCTCCCCTGAGCCTCCTCTTCTCCAGGCTAAGCAACCCCAGCTCCCTCAGCCTCTCCTCACAGGGCTGTGCTCCAGACCTCTCCCCAGCTTTGTTGCCCTTCTCTGGACACCTTCCAGCAAGTGAACCTCCTTCCTAACCTGAGGGGCCCAGAACTGGACACAGGACTCAAGGTGTGGCCTAACCAGTGCTGAGTCCAGGGGCAGAATGAGAGAGCCATTGGAATGTGCTGCCCAGGGAGGTGGTGGAGTCCCCATCCCTGGAGGTGTTCAGGAGGGGACTGGATGTGGCACTTGGTGCCGTGGTCTAGTCAGGAGGTCTGTGGCAACAGGTTGGACTTGATGATCTTTGAGGTCTCTTCCAACCTTGGTGATACTGTGATACTGCTGGCCACACTGTTCCTCAGTTCCAGCAAAGAACAAACCTATGTGCAGGCACTGATTTAGCCCCTGGTCATTCCCATCTGTGGATTTGGGTTTCTTTCTCTGAGTCATCCCTCTGTGACTGCAGCCTTGCAGCAGGTCAGTACAGCCACACACACCTGCTCCTTGTATTGGGTCTTCAGCTGAGAACCTGGAACTTGAAGTATTAGGTTTAACTGCAGGTCTAATTTGGTCTCTAGGTCTGGCAAAGCCTGGAATTTAGTCCTGGTGATTGAGGCCAGGGAGCACAGCATTAGGAGGTCAGCCTGGGATGGTCTGCCAAAACACTTCCAAACGTGTCATCAGTGTTTCTGATCACCAGCCTGGCTTCTGCTGCAAGCTCTGGGCTAAAGGGCTAGCTTGGCAGGGATGCCTGAACAGAAATGGTCAGGACTTGTCCTCAAAGCTTCTCTGAAGCTTTTCAGTCATGCAGTTTGTTGCTGCACAGAAACAGAGCTCATGGGAGCCTTTATGCCTTTCCCATGACAGCAGAGTTGCATTTCTTTGTTCCCTCACAACAGGATAACCCATGCTCCATGTCAATAGTTTTGGGTTAGGTGGGAGTTTTCTAGGCTGAATGACTGAGTGGCATGTGAGTCCTTGGCTCAGGCAGTAAACTGGTTGTGTTTCTGGTCCTGCACAGCCAGCAGGCCTGAGCTGTGTAATCAGGTAAAAATACTAGTGGTGTGTTCTGGGGGCAAAGCTAACAGCTCTGCCCCAAGATCTGAGGCTCTGGAAGCTGGTGTTCAGTGCTTGCTTATCTCCACCTTCATACAGGACAATCTCAAGCTATGAATAGTCAGGGAGAGTACAGCTGCTTTAAGAGGCTGGGGCTGCATCCTCTCATGAGCTGGGTCTGATGTTGATTAGGAGAGTGGCTGAGGCAAGGTGTGGTAAATGGTGCAAAGATGCTGCAGCAGCTGATCTGTAACCACAAGAAAAGAGGGCTATCAGGAGTAGCCAACATGGATGTACCCAGGGGAGATCTTGGGTGACTAAGCTGATCACCTATGAAACCATGACCAAATGGGTCATGAGGGCAGAGCAGTGGCTGTCATACACCTTGCCTTCAGTGAGGCTTCTGATACTGTCTCCCATAACAGCCTCGTGCAAGAGCTCAGGAGATGTGGCACAGAGGGCTGCTCTGTCAGGTGGGTTGGAAAGTGGCTCCACAACAGAGTTCAGAGGGTTGTCAGCAGTGGCACAGAGTCAACTTGGAGGCCTGTGGTGTTCCCCAGGGATCAGGACTGGGTCCAGTTTTGTTCAAGGTCTTTATCAGCAATCTGGATGAGGGCATTGAGTGTACCCTCAGCAAGTTTGCTGCTGATACAAAACTGGGGGGTGGCTGACACCCCACTGGGCTGTGCTGCCATCCAATGAGACCTGGACAGGCTGAGAGCTGGCTGCAGGCAAACCTCAAGTAGTACAATAAGGACAAGTGCAGGGTCCTGCATCTGGGGAGGAATAACAACAGGCACCAGTACAGGCTAGGGGCTGCCCTGCTGGAAAGCAGCTCCACAGAGAAAGACCTTGGAGTGTGGTGGGCAGCAGGTTCTCCATGGGACAACAATGTGCCCTTGTGGCCAAGAGAGCCAATGGGATCCTGGGGTGCATCAAGACAAGTGTGTCCAGCAGCTCTAGGGAGGTTCTTCTGCCCCTCTGCTCTGCCCTGGTGAGTATTGAGGAGTACCTGGAGTACTGTGTCCAGTTTTGGGCTCCCCAGTTCAAGAGACAGGGATCTGCTGGAGAGAGCCCAACAGAGCCACAAGGATGATTATGGAGCTCGAGCACCTCCCCTCTGAAGAGAGGCTGAGAGCCCTGGGGCTGTTTGGTCTTGAGAAGGCTGAGAGGGGTTCTGATCAGTGTCTCTAAACAGCTGAGGGGTGGGTGTCAAGTGGAGGGGGCCAAGCTGTTTTCAGTGATGCACAGTAATAAGACAGGGCACAATGGATGCAATCTTGAACACAGATTTCAGCTCACCATGAGGAGAAACTTCTTTGCAGTGAGGGTGACAGAGCCCTGGAGCAGGCTGCCCAGGGGGGTTGTGGAGTCTCCTTCTCTGGAGACTTTCCAGACCCACCTGGCTGCACTCCTGTGCAGACTACCCTGGGTGATCCTGGTTGTGGCAGGGGGGGATTGGACCCAGTGATCTCTGGAGGTGCCTTCCACCCTCTGACATTCTGTGCTTGTGTGTGACAGCACACTGCCTCCTCCCCCCTGCCCTGGGCACCAGTGCTGCCAGTGAGCAGGACCAAAGCAGAGGGCTTTAAGAAAGTGATGCATTTTGGTAACTTAGCCTTTTGCAGCTAAACAATGCTCTTTGTTTTTTGTATTCAAACAATTCTGCTAGGACAAAACACAGGTGAGTGGTATCATTTCTTAATGGAGAAAGGAAGATACAGTCCCCTGTTTGATCCATTTTACACGCTGCCTAGAGTGTGATGCTCAACCACGGCTGGTCTGCCTGCAAACACTGTTTCATCACTGCCACTACAGCAGAACTGGTGACCCCTGAAGCAGTCACTCAGGAACCACCACCACCAGAAGACATTCCTCTGCATACTTCAGAAGCCTTCTGGATTAAGTGCAAGCTCTGCTGATTTATCTTCTTTGGAAAGCCAAAGCAGCAGTGTGGTCCTTGAAACACCACTGTCTGGGTGGAGGCAGTGAAGCAGCTACCAGCCAGTCAGAAAAGTGCTGCCATGGTTAAACTGACTGTGGCAAGTGTCCTGTGGCCGTTCACGCTCCCTGACCTTGGAGAAGGAAGCCTTGCTGAGCATTATAGGGACAAGCCCCAAGTGGTGGAGGACACTCACTGATCCATGATTAAACCTGAAGGGACAACTTACAGTTATTGCAGCTGTGAGGTATAAAAAGGAGTAGGACAGCCAGTCCTTGCTTGTGTCCTTGTCTTGGCAGGGGAGGAGAGGAATTACTGAAGACATCAACCAGCTGTGCTCTATGGTTTCTATCATTAGAAGACATTGACACCGTTACAGGAAGGGTTATTCAGACACCGTGCTCGAGGTACTGGCACTGCTCTCTGGGGGAGGAAGGACGACCTCCTTCAAGTCCTGCAGTAGCTCAATCTTGTTATCCAGACTTTTTCTGCTTTCCAGAAGTTCCTGGATTTTCAGCTCTGCTCCTGTTAGGAAAGAAGAAAGGGATAAAAGCTTTTATTCATATGCAACTACCAGCGATTCAAAAGCCAGCTTACATATTGATTCACTCTGCAGAGGCTACCACTGCTTGCTTTAACCCACAAGAGCATCTCTGCCTTTCTGATGGGAGGTCTTTAGTGTTACACCCTGCATGTTTGGTCTCCTCCTGAAGAGATGGGCTGTGTGGTGTGGGAAGGAGACCAGGTGCAATATCAAAGAGTCAAACACAAAGCAGTAGCCTTGCACACTCTGTTCAGCCATGTGCTGTGACCTGAAAGTAGCACAGGATCCATGGAAACCATCACAGCAGATGTGAGAATCATAGAATCAACCAGGCTGGAAAAGACCTCAGAGATCATCAAGTCCAACCTATTACCTAACACCTCCTGACAACTAAACCATGGCTTCAAGTGCTACATCCAATCCCCCCCTTGAACACCTCCAGGGCCAGGGATGGTGACTCCACCACCTCCCTGGGCAGCACATCCCAATGGCCAATCTCTCTTGCTGGGAAGAACTTTTTCCTCACCTCGAGTCTAAACCTGGCACAGCTTGAGACTGTGTCCTCTTGTTCTGGTGCTGGTTGCCTGGGAGAAGAGACCAACCCCCACCTGGCTGCAACCTCCCTTCAGGTAGTTAAGAGAGCAAGAAGGTCTCCCCTGAGCCTCCTCTTCTCCAGGCTAAGATGTTTTGACAGCACATCCTGTCCTTTGCAAACGAGGTACCCCCCCTGCCTGCCTGTGTTTCTGCTTCCCTTGGCTGCATACACCTTCCACATGTCCCAGACTGTTGCAGTGGCTGAGACCTCGCTAAGAGGCCTCGCTAGAATTCAGAAGCATTGCCGCAGCCTTGCACTGCTAACTGCAAGCTTTAGATGGAGCCCTTGCATTGGTCACAGAGCACCAGGGGTGTCTGTGACCTCTGAGCAGTGTAGTGAGCCGATTTCCTCACAGCGGGTGGGACCACAAGAGTTTGAGTTAAAGGACAAGCTGTTGATGGTTTTTCTTTTCCCAAACCTGAATGTGGTGTTTGCTTTTCGTTGTGGGGGGGAGGGAAGACATTGAAGGAGAGCTCCAAAGTTGCAGTGGGTGGAGTGGGGGAAATAGCTCCAGCCATTTACTCCTGTTCATTCTGAACTGCAGAGCCTGAACCATCCTGTCTTGGTTTAAGGAGCAAGACAGCATCTTACCACCACCAGGGAGCAAAAGAAAATGCTCCCACAGACTTGTATTCAAAGACATATAGAGACCACAGACTGTATCCATCCAGAATACACAATGTAGAAATCCATACTGTCTACTGCACACCAAGAAAAACCTCCCCCCCCCATCCATGCCTGAATACTCAAGGCCTTAGTGCTCTTTTCTCCTCCCCCCCTCCCAATACATCTCCTACATTAGGCCCCAAAAGGCCAGCATTGTGTATGCCTCTGGCCTTCTGCCTCCCTCCTGCTGCAGCTTCTTGGTGCAGAAAACCCTTTGCTGCTGCTGTTGTGTGTGCAGGGGGGAGGCTGTGTGCAGGGGGAGGGTTGTGTGTGGGTGGGAGGCTGTGTGCAGCATCCTGGCCTGCATCAGGAACAGTGTGGCCAGCAGGAGCAGGGAGGTCATTGTGCCCTGTGCTCAGCACTGGTCAGGCCACACCTTGAGTCCTGTGCCCAGTTCTGGGCCCCTCAGTTTGAGAAAGATGTTGAGCTGCTGGAAGGTGTCCAGAGAAGGGCAACAAAGCTGGGGAGGGGTCTGGAGCACAGCCCTGTGAGGAGAGGCTGAGGGAGCTGGGGTTGCTTAGCCTGCAGAAGAGGAGGCTCAGGGGAGACCTTCTTGCTCTCTGCAACTACCTGAAGGGAGGTTGGAGCCAGGTGGGGGTTGGTCTTGTCTCCCAGGCAGCCTGTGTCAGAACAAGAGGACACAGTCTCAAGCTGTGCCAGGGGAGGTTTAGGCTGGATGTTAGGAAGAAGTACTTCACAGGAAGAGAGATTGGCCATTGGAATGTGCTGCCCAGGGAGGTGGTGGAGTCACCATCAGTGGAAGTGTTTAGGAAGAGCCTGGACGGGGTGCTTGGTGCCATGGTTTAGTTGATCAGATGCTGTTGGGTGCTAGGTTGGACTCCATCTCAAAGGTCTTTCCCAACCTGGTTAATTCTATTCTGTTCTATAAGGCTTAAGGCCAGCCACCCACATCAAGCCCCAGCCCAACATATCAGACACAAGACTATGTGGCAAATTATATTGGCCCTTTGGAACCCTCTCATGGGGAAGCTACAGTCCAGCAGCAAGTTTCAGGCTGACACATGGCCATGGCTACCAGGCCTGCCACAGGAGCTCAACCAATTGAAGCTCTGAAGCAATGGTTCAGCATCCTACCTATGCCTGATTGTAGCCAGAGTGACAATGAATCACTTCACAGCAACCACAGTGCAAGACTGGGCACAAGAAGAAGGAATCAGAAGGGTGTTGCATAGCCCTGTGTTACCCTCAGGCTCATGGGGCAGTGGAGCAATGGTCTGATTAAAAGACACGCTGATGTCTCAAGACACAGCTGGCACCAGCACTTTTCACTGTCAGCAGCTGATGGGGAACATATGGAACCCCCCAAATACAAGCAGTTTGTCCCATGGAACCAGTAATGGGCACTGGCCATGCCCCAGCTGCACAAAGCAGTAAGTCCCTACCACAAATAGAGGGGAACCAAGCTGTGCTCATGAAGTCACCATCCACTGGCATTGTGCCCATGATGCTGGCAAACCCTAGAGGCTTACAGGCCTGAGGAGCCTCGGCTGGGCATGAGACAACACACCACATGAAGTGTTTGGTGGCCAGGCTCCACTTTCTAAGTGTGAAGCCTGGTTTCTCTGAGGCCAGCTCTTTGTCTCCTTACAGAACAGAGACCACCTTGAAGCTTTGTTGGTAGCAACAGAGTCAGAAGCTAAGGCACTGAAGATTGACCCTGAAGAGTGAGATGAATTTGCATCAGGGGGTGGCGATGCAGACCACCACCACGGACCCTGAACGTCTGTGACTTCAGGCAAGGCACTCAGAGCAAGTGCTGCTCTGCCAGGATTGAAGTGGGGATGAAGAGGTTGGGGGATGTTGATCGTGATGGGCATTGTCTGGGCATTACAGCAGCTCATTAAGCATCTTGCACACAAAGTCCTAGGTTAAGATTGTTCTTGAGTCCAGTCTGGGAAATGATGACTGACAATGAGCATGAAACCTCACTGGGACTGTACCCCTTTTAACTTTGGAGGCACGGGGTGACTGCCCACCCCTTGCAGGAGCCCAGTCAAGTTATGACTGTGGTCACCAGGGGGATGGTGGCAGATTCAATCAGCCACCTCCTCCCCTGCCGCACTGGCAGACAGCGGTGCCCTGCCCTGTCCCAGGCTGCATGCTGAGGCCAGGTGCAGTAAGGCCAAGCCCCATGGTGAGAAGCAAGAAAGGGAACCAGCCAGGAAGATCATCTTAGCCTTCTTTTGTCAGCTTGCAGTGCTCTCTAGTGACTGTGATCACACCTTCAAACTCGACTGGGAAGGGGAAGACAGAGTACTGCAGAGGGTTTGACCCCATTGCTTTTGTGCTCTCTCCACGTGGAAGCAGTTTCCAGCAGGCAGGAGAAATCTCCCTGCTGAAAGGGGAATGCAAAGAGAAATCTCAGCCCTCTGCAAGACAGCTTTTGGGGAGCATAGTGCTGGGTGCCCAGGGGAGACTCTCTGCCTTCTCTCAATTGAGTGCCCAGGGAGTTTTGGTTCCCTTTCCACCTGCTGCAGTACTCTGGGTCATTTCTCAGCTGCCCAGTGGCAACAGAATTCCTCAACCAACAAACCAAATTTGTAGTTTTTATTACAGATCTACTGGTAAATAAAAGCCAAGTTTCTTTTTATAACTCTCCTGGTTGCTCTGGCTCCTTCATAACAGGGTGACCTACAGATGGCAGAGAAGAGGTGGTTAATTTCCCTCCCCCCCCTGCAGTGTCACTCCTAACCAGCACGGGTTTCATTTCCTTTGCAGAGGCTCATTTTAAAGGCTCCTCTTTGATCAGTTTTGGAAACAGCCTCGAGGTGTTTCTGTCCCAGGTGACTGGGAACTGGCCAATGTGGTCCCCATCCACAAGAAGGGACGGATGGAGGAACCTGGAAACTCCAGGCCTGGCAGCCTGACCTCAGTGCCAGGGGAAGTGATGGAGCAGATTATCCTGGAGGCAATAACTGCACCTGAAGGATGGCCAAGGGCTCAGGTCCAGCCAACATGGATTTAGGAAGGGCAGGTCCTGCCTCTCCAACCTGATCTCCTTCTATGATCAGGTGACTGTCTGGTGGATGTGGGGAGGCCTGTGGATGTAGTCTATCTGGACTTCAGCAAGGCCTTTGACACCGTCCCCCACAGTAAACTGCTGGCTAAGCTGTCAGCCCCTGGCTTGGACAGCAGCTCTCTGAGCTGGGTTAGGAACAGGCTGGAGGCTGAGCCCAGAGAGTGGTGGTGAATGGTGCCACAGCCAGCTGGCAGCCAGGCACCAGTGGCGTCCCCCAGGGATCAGTGCTGGGCCCCATCCTCTTTAACATCTTCATTGATGATTTGGATGAGGGGGTTGAGTCAGTCATCAGCAAGTTTGCAGATGACACCAAGTTGGGAGCAGATGTTGGTCAGTTAGAGGGAAGAAGGGCTCTGCAGAGGGACCTTGACCGACTGGACAGATGGGCAGAGTCCAACAGGATGGCATTCAACAAGGCCAAGTGCCAGGTGCTGCACTTTGGTCACAGCAACCCCATGCAGAGCTACAGGCTGGGGTCAGAGTGGCTGAGAGCTGCCAAACAGAGAGGGACCTGGGGGTGATGATTGACACCCGCCTAAACATGAGCCAGCAGTGTGCCCAGGTGGCCAAGAGGGCCAAGGGCATCCTGGCCTGTATTAGGAATAGTGTGGCCAGCAGGAGCAGGGAAGTCATTGTGCCCCTGGACTCTGCACTGGTTAGGCCACACCTTGAGTCCTGTGTCCAGTTCTGGGCCCCTCAGGTTAAGAAGGACATTGAGACACTTGAATGTGTCCAGAGAAGGGCAACAAGGCTGGGGAGAGGCCTTGAGCACAGCCCTGTGAGGAGAGGCTGAGGGAGCTGGGGTTGCTTAGCCTGGAGAAGAGAAGGATCAGAGGTGACCTCATTGCCCTCTACAACTACCTGAAAGGTGGCTGTAGACAGGAAGGGGTTGGTCTCTTCTCCCAGGCAACCAGCACCAGAACAAGGGGACACAGTCTCAAGCTGTGCCAGGGGAGGTTTAGACTCGAGGTGAGGAAAAAGTTCTTCACTGAGCGAGTCGTTCGCCGTGGGGATGTGCTGCCCAGGGAGGTGGTGGAGTCACCGTCCCTGGAGGTGTTCAAGGGGAGATTGGACGTGGCACTTGGAGCCATGGTCTAGTCGTGAGGTCTGTTGGGACAGGTTGGACTTGATGATCCTTGGGGTCTCTTCCAACCTTGGTTATACTGTGAGACTGTGAGACTGTGATACTGTTACTGACCTTGACATTAAAAGCAGGCCGATGGTATCAGAAAAGATGAACCTCAGCATCAGCCAATTAAACCCCATTTCCCTTTTCACAGGGATAAAGTGAATCAGGAGTTAGAGCACGGGTGCTGTTAGGCAAGTCTCCCTCATGATGCCTCAGCATTGACCTTGTTTATAACAGCTGAGGCTGGAGTCCAAGCCCCAGAGCCTCTTTCCACACTGCTGCTCCTAAGCAACTGCTCCTGCCTTCATTTTCATGTCCCTCCAAGCATGCTCAGCTTGTTCTCCAAAGCACTCCACAACTGCCACTGGGGTCCAGGTAAGCTCTGCTCAGTGTTTAATGCTCTTCATGGAAACACAGCATCTGGTCTGAACGGCGGTCGTCAGACAGCGGCGAAGCTGCGCTGCAGGCAAACTGCTGAAGGGAGGCTGGAGAACAGGACACAGCCTGCAGAAACAGGAGAGGAGAGCACCCTCGTGGAGAGGGAAGCTCCTGCTCCCTGGGGCAGAGACCTTTTGGTCTTTTAAAGCTGTGTGACTGGGACTTGCCTCCCCGTTCAGGCCAGCCAGATTTGACTCTCTGCATGTCTAAAGATCCAGGCAGCAACGGCTTTAACTCAACTGTTTACATGATGCTGAGCAAAAACCCTCCTTGGGATGTCCATTTTCCACAGCCATGTTACCCAAACCCATGCCAAGTGCCAGTGCTGGGTGGCTGTTCTGACCTACCTGAATGAACATTGGTGAGGATGTTCTCAAAGAGGCCGCAGTCGAAGAGCGACGTCACTGTCGCCTCATACTCTGCAGGAGAAGGGAATTGGACTTGAAATACTCAAGAGCCAAGGGTTACAGAGCCCTGCTGTTAACATCAACCTGGGAAGTACTGCAAAACAGTAATTACTTTCAGAATGCACAATTAACCAGGTTGGAAAAGATCTCTGAGACTTAATGATCCAAATAAAACCTCAGAGTTTTCTTCAGGCCCTCTCTCCAGTGCCTGGGAGAAGAGGTCAGGCTAAGGACAGACTGAAGGAGCTGGGGCTGTTCAGTCTGGAGAAGAGAAGGCTCCCAGGTGACCTCATTGTGGCCTTCCAGTAGCTGAAGGGGGCTCCAAGAAGGCTGGGGAGGGACTGCTCAGGATCTCAGGGAGTGATAGGACTAGGGGGAATGGAATGAAGCTGGAGGTGGGGAGATTGAGGCTGGAGGTGAGGAGGAAGTTCTTCCCCAGGAGAGTGGTGAAGCCCTGGAATGGGTTGTCCAGGGAGGTGGTTGAGGCCCCATCCCTGGAGGTGTTTAAGCCCAGGCTGGCTGAGGCTGTGGCCAGGCTGATCTAGTGTGGGGTGTCCCTGCCCATGGCAGGGGGGCTGGAACTAGCTGATCCTTGTGGTCCCTTCCAACCTTGCCTGATTCTATGACTCTCGAGTCCACTGTGCTTACACCAGCAGGTGAAAGGTGGCTTCAAAAATGCCAAGTCAGAAGGCCTTAATGCTGAGTCGGCAGAGGTACAGCAAAAAATACTCTCCAGCTGCTGAGCAGCTGCAGAAGTAAAGACACAACCCAGCTATCTGGCAGGACAGGAGTGACCACAGCCAAGTGCCTGCCACTCAGATCAGCATTCCTGCTCTAAGACCCCATCTCCATACCTGTTTCTGAAGTGTTGTCATCCATCAGTTTTTCCTGTGCCAGGTGAAGGGTGTCCAGCATCTCTTCAAAGATGTCATCCAGCAGCCCAGCTTGCTTGCATTTCCTAACAAAGTCTATCTGAACTGTTAAAACAGAAAACCACACTCTCACACAGAAGGTCCCTGCAAAGTGAGCCTCCCTGGCTTGCTTCAGAGCCCAGGACTTAGGCTCAAGTGCCCCTTCCAGTAACAAGTGCTTGGGCAAATCCCTGGTGCCCCCAGCCACCTACTCAGCTCCTTTCAGTGGCAACAACAATGCAGTCAGGCAAACACAAGCAGGTGCTGGGGGTACAATTGCCTCAGCTCTAGAGCTGGCTTCTTTCACCAAAAGCCAAGGACCAGCCCTACAGCCTCTCAACAGCCCCTTGCACAGGACAGCAAGTGATTTGTCTCTGGTTCTGTGGTGTGGTTGTTGGTTTGGGTTGCTTCAGTTGGGGTTTTTGGATGTGGGTTGGTTTTTTCCTGGGTTGTTTGTTGTTGTTCATTATTTAATTCCACTCCTCAGGACCACACCATGGACCTGGGCAGGCCACAGGACAAAAAGCAGTGCAAGAGGTGAATAGTATTGATTAGGAGAGTTCAGGCTACTTTTATTGCTAGTAAGCCTGGTGTGAAGCTTGTTTATTGCAGCCCATCTTACAGATCTGCTTTGTCAGACCTGGATTCCAAGGGAAACAGCTACCTAATGTGTCCTCATCTCAGAGCAGCTGGTATCAAAGTATCAGTCAGGGTTGGAAGGGACCACAAGGATCAGCCAGTTCCAACCCCCCTGCCATGGGCAGGGACACCCCACACTAGATCAGGCTGGCCAGAGCCTCAGCCAGCCTGGGCTTAAACACCTCCAGGGATGGGGCCCCAACCACCTCCCTGGACAACCCATTCCAGGGCTTCACCACTCTCCTGGGGAAGAACTTCCTCCTCACCTCCAGCCTCAATCTCCCCACCTCCAGCTTCATTCCATTCCCCCTAGTCCTATCACTGCCTGAGATCCTGAGCAGTCCCTCCCCAGCCTTCTTGTAGCCCCCTTCAGATACTGGAAGGCCACAATGAGGTCACCTGGGAGCCTTCTCTTCTCCAGACTGAACAGCCCCAACTCCTTCAGTCTGTCCTCACAGGAGAGGTGCTCCAGCCCTCTGCTCATCCTCCTGGCCCTTCTCTGGACACCTTCCAGCACCTCCAGATCCCTCTTGGAATAGGGGCTCCAGAACTGGAGGCAGGACTCCAGGTGGGGTCTCAGCAGAGCTGAGCAGAGGGGGAGAATCCCCTCCCTTGCCCTGCTGGCCACACTTCTCTTGCTGCAGCCCAGGCTCTGGTTGGCTTTCCGGGCTGCAAGTGCACACTGAGAGCTCCTGGTGAGCTTCTCCTCCCCCAGCACCCCCAAGTCTCTCTCCTCAGGGCTGCTTTCCAGCCAGTCCCTGCCCAGCCTGGATTTGTGCCTGGGATTGCCTCCACCCAGCTGCAGGACCCTGCCCTTGGTCTTGTTGAACCTCCTGAGGTTGGCTTGTGCCCACCTCTCCAGCCTGTCCAGGTCCCTCTGGATGGATCCCTTCCCTCCAGCCTGTCTGCTGCACCACACAGCTTGGTGTCCTCAGCAAACCTGCTGAGGCTGCACTCAATGCCACTGTCCATGGCACCCACAAAGATGCTGAACAAGCCTGGTCCCAGGACTGATCCCTGAGGGACTCTGCTTGTCCCTGGCCTGCACTGGGACATGGAGCCATTGACAGCCACTCTTTGGGTGCAGCCATCAAGCCAGTTCTGTATCCATCTAGTGGTCACCCATCACACCCATGTGTCACCAGCCTGGAGACCAGGATGTGGGGTGGGACAGTGCCAAAGGCTTTGCTCAGGGCCAGGTAAAGGACATCAGTTGCTCACCCCTCATCTTTACTGTTGTCACCTGTTCAGAGAAGGCCACCAGGTTTGTCAGGCAGGGTTTGCCCTTGGTGAGGCCATGCTGACTGTTCCCAACAGCAACAGCTTTCAGCAAGATCAATTTATCAGGCTGTGCAAAAGGAAAGAGCTGTCAGACAGCTCACAGGAACCTGCCAGCCTGCATTATGAGCCATGCTTCATTTTACTGGAGGCCAGCCATGTCCCTTCCCTTCCACCACAGGCCCCACAGCTGTGCCAGGATATTTTCCAAGCTCCTTGTTTCTTTACAGCTGTAGTGAAAGTCCACCAGAAGCCTCAGGCAGTCACTTTTTTGTACCAATACCATGCCCACACACCAAGCACAGCCACAGGGGAGTGAACAATCACCACCAAGTCTTCCAAACTTCCAAGCAACAGCATAACCCTGACAAGCAATTGCAGCAGGGCCTTTAGGGCAGTATGAGAACTGCAGAACTGGGTCCAGTGGTTGAGTTCACTGCTGCAATGTCATACTTACACAGTACAATACTATGCTGTGTGAGGCACCCTGTGTACACCTAGGGTTCAAAAGATAAAGACAAGCTGTGGTGGCAGCAGTACCAGCATTTAGTGAGCCCAACTCCTACCCAGTGAGCTCCTGTTCAAGGTGTGCTGAAGTCCTCTCTCACTGCTGGGTTACTGCTCAACCTCCCTCACAGCACCTGCTCTGCTAACCCAGCTCCAGAGTTCCACCTGACAGAACTGCTTCCCTCCCCTTAAAGAGATGTTGAGAGCACAAGGTGTGGGGCACAAGGAGAGTGAGGTGTGGGGCACAAGGAGAGTGAGGTGTGGGGCACAAGGAGAGTGAGGTGTGGGGCACAAGGAGAGTGAGGTGAGGGGCACAAGGAGAGTGAGGTGTGGGGCACAAGGAGAGTGAGGTGTGGGGCACAAGGAGAGTGAGGTGAGGGCACAAGGAGAGTGAGGTGTGGGGCACAAGGAGAGTGAGGTGTGGGGCACAAGGAGAGTGAGGTGTGGGGCACAAGGAGAGTGAGGTGAGGGCACAAGGAGAGTGAGGTGTGGGGCACAAGCAGAGTGAGATGTGGGGCACAAGGAGAGTGAGATGAGGGCACAAGGAGAGTGAGGTGTGGGGCACAAGGAGAGTGAGGTGAGGGGCACAAGGAGAGTGAGGTGTGGGGCACAAGGAGAGTGAGGTGAGGGGCACAAGGAGAGTGAGGTGTGGGGCACAAGGAGAGTGAGGTGTGGGGCACAAGGAGAGTGAGGTGTGGGGCACAAGGAGAGTGAGGTGAGGGGCACAAGGAGAGTGAGGTGTGGGGCACAAGGAGAGTGAGGTGAGGGGCACAAGGAGAGTGAGGTGAGGGCACAAGGAGAGTGAGATGAGGGCACAAGGAGAGTGAGGTGTGGGGCACAAGGAGAGTGAGGTGTGGGGCACAAGGAGAGTGAGGTGAGGGCACAAGGAGAGTGAGGTGTGGGGCACAAGGAGAGTGAGGTGTGGGGCACAAGGAGAGTGAGGTGAGGGCACAAGGAGAGTGAGGTGTGGGGCACAAGGAGAGTGAGGTGTGGGGCACAAGGAGAGTGAGGTGAGGGGCACAAGGAGAGTGAGGTGTGGGGCACAAGGAGAGTGAGGTGAGGGGCACAAGGAGAGTGAGGTGTGGGGCACAAGGAGAGTGAGGTGTGGGCACAAGGAGAGTGAGGTGTGGGGCACAAGGAGAGTGAGGTGAGGGCACAAGGAGAGTGAGGTGTGGGGCACAAGGAGAGTGAGGTGAGGGGCACAAGGAGAGTGAGGTGTGGGGCACAAGGAGAGTGAGGTGAGGGGCACAAGGAGAGTGAGGTGTGGGGCACAAGGAGAGTGAGGTGAGGGCACAAGGAGAGTGAGGTGAGGGCACAAGGAGAGTGAGATGAGGGCACAAGGAGAGTGAGGTGTGGGCACAAGGAGAGTGAGGTGAGGGGCACAAGGAGAGTGAGGTGAGGGACACAAGGAGAGTGAGGTGTGGGGCACAAGGAGAGTGAGGTGTGGGGCACAAGGAGAGTGAGGTGAGGGGCACAAGGAGAGTGAGGTGTGGGCACAAGGAGAGTGAGATGATGGGGCACAAGGAGAGTGAGATGAGGGGCACAAGGAGAGTGAGGTGTGGGGCACAAGGAGAGTGAGGTGTGGGGCACAAGGAGAGTGAGGTGAGGGGCACAAGGAGAGTGAGGTGTGGGGCACAAGGAGAGTGAGGTGAGGGCACAAGGAGAGTGAGGTGTGGGGCACAAGGAGAGTGAGGTGTGGGGCACAAGGAGAGTGAGGTGTGGGGCACAAGGAGAGTGAGGTGTGGGGCACAAGGAGAGTGAGGTGAGGGCACAAGGAGAGTGAGGTGTGGGGCACAAGGAGAGTGAGGTGAGGGGCACAAGGAGAGTGAGGTGGGGCACAAGGAGAGTGAGGTGAGGGCACAAGGAGAGTGAGGTGAGGGGCACAAGGAGAGTGAGGTGTGGGGCACAAGGAGAGTGAGATGAGGGCACAAGGAGAGTGAGGTGTGGGGCACAAGGAGAGTGAGGTGTGGGCACAAGGAGAGTGAGGTGAGGGCACAAGGAGAGTGAGGTGAGGGCACAAGGAGAGTGAGATGAGGGCACAAGGAGAGTGAGGTGTGGGGCACAAGGAGAGTGAGGTGTGGGGCACAAGGAGAGTGAGGTGAGGGGCACAAGGAGAGTGAGGTGTAGGGGCACAAGGAGAGTGAGGTGAGGGGCACAAGGAGAGTGAGGTGTGGGGCACAAGGAGAGTGAGGTGTGGGGCACAAGGAGAGTGAGGTGAGGGGCACAAGGAGAGTGAGGTGAGGGCACAAGGAGAGTGAGGTGTGGGGCACAAGGAGAGTGAGGTGAGGGCACAAGGAGAGTGAGGTGAGGGGGCACAAGGAGAGTGAGGTGTGGGGCACAAGGAGAGTGAGGTGTGAGGGCACAAGGAGAGTGAGGTGTGGGGCACAAGGAGAGTGAGGTGAGGGCACAAGGAGAGTGAGGTGTGGGGCACAAGGAGAGTGAGGTGAGGGGCACAAGGAGAGTGAGGTGTGGGGCACAAGGAGAGTGAGGTGAGGGGCACAAGGAGAGTGAGGTGTGGGGCACAAGGAGAGTGAGGTGTGGGGCACAAGGAGAGTGAGGTGAGGGCACAAGGAGAGTGAGGTGTGGGGCACAAGGAGAGTGAGGTGTGGGGCACAAGGAGAGTGAGGTGTGGGGCACAAGGAGAGTGAGGTGAGGGGCACAAGGAGAGTGAGGTGTGGGGCACAAGGAGAGTGAGGTGTGGGGCACAAGGAGAGTGAGGTGAGGGGCACAAGGAGAGTGAGGTGAGGGGCACAAGGAGAGTGAGGTGTGGGGCACAAGGAGAGTGAGGTGTGGGGCACAAGGAGAGTGAGGTGAGGGCACAAGGAGAGTGAGGTGAGGGCACAAGGAGAGTGAGGTGAGGGCACAAGGAGAGTGAGATGAGGGCACAAGGAGAGTGAGATGAGGGCACAAGGAGAGTGAGGTGTGGGGCACAAGGAGAGTGAGGTGAGGGGCACAAGGAGAGTGAGGTGAGGGCACAAGGAGAGTGAGGTGTGGGGCACAAGGAGAGTGAGGTGAGGGGCACAAGGAGAGTGAGGTGTGGGGCACAAGGAGAGTGAGATGTGGGGCACAAGGAGAGTGAGGTGAGGGCACAAGGAGAGTGAGGTGTGGGGCACAAGGAGAGTGAGGTGTGGGGCACAAGGAGAGTGAGGTGAGGGGCACAAGGAGAGTGAGGTGAGGGCACAAGGAGAGTGAGGTGAGGGGCACAAGGAGAGTGAGGTGTGGGGCACAAGGAGAGTGAGGTGTGGGGCACAAGGAGAGTGAGGTGTGGGGCACAAGGAGAGTGAGGTGAGGGGCACAAGGAGAGTGAGGTGTGGGGCACAAGGAGAGTGAGATGAGGGCACAAGGAGAGTGAGGTGAGGGCACAAGGAGAGTGAGGTGAGGGCACAAGGAGAGTGAGATGAGGGCACAAGGAGAGTGAGGTGAGGGCACAAGGAGAGTGAGGTGAGGGCACAAGGAGAGCTGAGGATGATGGGCACAAGGAGAGTGAGGTGAGGGGCACAAGGAGAGGTGAGGTGAGGGGCACAAGGGAGAGTGAAGATGTGAGGGGCACAAGGAGAGTGAGGATGAGGGCACAAGGAGAGTGAGGTGAGGGCAACAAGGAGA
Organism: Dryobates pubescens; assembly: GCF_014839835.1. Taxonomy (NCBI): domain Eukaryota; kingdom Metazoa; phylum Chordata; class Aves; order Piciformes; family Picidae; genus Dryobates; species Dryobates pubescens. Next base: position 43,570,496 of record NC_071618.1, on the reverse strand, counting down.
GTGAGGTGAGGGGCACAAGGAGAGTGAGGTGAGGGCACAAGGAGAGTGAGGTGAGGGGCACAAGGAGAGTGAGGTGTGGGGCACAAGGAGAGTGAGGTGAGGGGCACAAGGAGAGTGAGGTGAGGGCACAAGGAGAGTGAGGTGAGGGCACAAGGAGAGTGAGGTGTGGGCACAAGGAGAGTGAGGTGAGGGGCACAAGGAGAGTGAGGTGAGGGGCACAAGGAGAGTGAGGTGAGGGGCACAAGGAGAGTGAGGTGTGGGGCACAAGGAGAGTGAGGTGTGGGGCACAAGGAGAGTGAGGTGAGGGCACAAGGAGAGTGAGATGAGGGCACAAGGAGAGTGAGGTGTGGGGCACAAGGAGAGTGAGGTGAGGGGCACAAGGAGAGTGAGGTGTGGGGCACAAGGAGAGTGAGGTGAGGGCACAAGGAGAGTGAGGTGTGGGGCACAAGGAGAGTGAGGTGTGGGGCACAAGGAGAGTGAGATGTGGGGCACAAGGAGAGTGAGATGAGGGCACAAGTAGAGTGAGGTGTGGGGCACAAGGAGAGTGAGGTGTGGGGCACAAGGAGAGTGAGGTGTGGGGCACAAGGAGAGTGAGGTGAGGGGCACAAGGAGAGTGAGGTGTGGGGCACAAGGAGAGTGAGGTGAGGGGCACAAGGAGAGTGAGGTGTGGGGCACAAGGAGAGTGAGGTGAGGGGCACAAGGAGAGTGAGGTGTGGGGCACAAGGAGAGTGAGGTGTGGGGCACAAGGAGAGTGAGATGAGGGCACAAGGAGAGTGAGGTGAGGGCACAAGGAGAGTGAGGTGAGGGGCACAAGGAGAGTGAGGTGTGGGGCACAAGGAGAGTGAGGTGTGGGGCACAAGGAGAGTGAGGTGAGGGCACAAGGAGAGTGAGGTGAGGGCACAAGGAGAGTGAGGTGTGGGGCACAAGGAGAGTGAGGTGAGGGCACAAGGAGAGTGAGGTGAGGGCACAAGGAGAGTGAGGTGAGGGCACAAGGAGAGTGAGGTGTGGGGCACAAGGAGAGTGGGGTGTGGGGCACAAGGAGAGGGAGGTGAGGGGCACAAGGAGAGTGAGATGAGGGCACAAGGAGAGTGAGGTGAGGGGCACAAGGAGAGTGAGGTGAGGGGCACAAGGAGAGTGAGATGAGGGCACAAGGAGAGTGAGGTGAGGGCACAAGGAGAGTGAGGTGAGGGGCACAAGGAGAGTGAGGTGTGGGGCACAAGGAGAGTGAGGTGAGGGGCACAAGGAGAGTGAGGTGAGGGGCACAAGGAGAGTGAGGTGAGGGGCACAAGGAGAGTGAGATGAGGGGCACAAGGAGAGTGAGGTGAGGGCACAAGGAGAGTGAGGTGAGGGGCACAAGGAGAGTGAGGTGAGGGCACAAGGAGAGTGAGGTGAGGGCACAAGGAGAGTGAGGTGTGGGGCACAAGGAGAGTGAGGTGTGGGGCACAAGGAGAGTGAGGTGAGGGCACAAGGAGAGTGAGGTGTGGGGCACAAGGAGAGTGAGGTGTGGGGCACAAGGAGAGTGAGGTGTGGGGCACAAGGAGAGGGAGGTGAGGGGCACAAGGAGAGTGAGATGAGGGCACAAGGAGAGTGAGGTGAGGGGCACAAGGAGAGTGAGATGAGGGCACAAGGAGAGTGAGGTGAGGGGCACAAGGAGAGTGAGGTGAGGGGCACAAGGAGAGTGAGATGAGGGGCACAAGGAGAGTGAGGTGAGGGCACAAGGAGAGTGAGGTGAGGGGCACAAGGAGAGTGAGGTGAGGGCACAAGGAGAGTGAGGTGAGGGCACAAGGAGAGTGAGGTGAGGGGCACAAGGAGAGTGAGGTGAGGGCACAAGGAGAGTGAGGTGAGGGGCACAAGGAGAGTGAGGTGAGGGGCACAAGGAGAGTGAGGTGAGGGCACAAGGAGAGTGAGGTGAGGGGCACAAGGAGAGTGAGGTGAGGGGCACAAGGAGAGTGAGATGAGGGGCACAAGGAGAGTGAGGTGTGGGGCACAAGGGAGGACTGATTCCCTTTCAAATCTAACTGCACTGATATTGAGGAGGGGGTCAGGTAGGGGCACCACTCTTTGCTGGAGGCACAGAGCTGCACACAGCAGCCAGCCAGAGCAGGGGCATTCCCAGGTGGATTCAGCAGCTCACAGCACACACCAAGCCTCAGCCAAAAGCACAGAGATCTGTTTGCTGCACAACTATTAGACCTGCACAGCCACTCTGCAAGCCAGACTTCTGCTCCTTGCCAGAGCCTGGGGAGCCACTCTTCTCAGGAGAATACCACAGGAACATCTGCAGCACCACTGCTATCAGGCATCTCCTAGCTCTGTCCCTCAACACAACAGAGCACAGCACCTCTTAGCTGTTCTAGCCAGGGAGCCATACCTTGATGCCTGTTGTTTTTCCTCTTCAGTATTCGTAAACTGCTTTCTTCTGCTGTCTCCTCTGTGCCCTGCAAGGAGACCAAAACAGCACAGCTGTACATCCTGCTGGCACTTAGGGCTTTGTTCTCATTATTTTACCTCTGGATTAGTAGAAAGGTGAAAAGCCCCTGTATTTCTGTGCAGTGTGCCCAGGTGGCCAAGAAGGCCAATGGCATCCTGGCCTGCATCAGGAACAGTGTGGCCAGCAGGAGCAGGGAGGTCATTGTGCCCCTGGACTCAGCACTGGTCAGGCCACACCTTGAGTCCTGTGTCCAGTTCTGGGCCCCTCAGTTTAGGAAAGATGTTGAGTTGCTGGAAGGTGCCCAGAGAAGGGCAACAAAGCTGGGGAGGGGTCTGGAGCACAGCCCTGGGAGGAGAGGCTGAGGGAGCTGGGGTTGCTTAGCCTGCAGAAGAGGAGGCTCAGGGGAGACCTTCTTGCTCTCTGCAACTCCCTGAAGGGAGGCTGTAGCCAGGTGGGGGTTGGTCTCTTCTCCCAGGCCACCAGAACAAGAGGACACAATCTCAAGCTGTGCCAGGGGAGGTTTAGGCTGGATGTTAGGAAGAAATGCTTCCCAGCAAGAGAGATTGGCCATTGTAATGTGCTGCCTGGGGAGGTGGTGGAGTCCCCATCCCTGGAGGTGTTTAGGAAGAGCCTGGATGAGGCCCTTGGTGCCATGGTTTAGTTGATTAGGTGGTGCTGGGTCACAGGTTGGACTTTATTCTCAGGATGTGGGAAAGGCAGAAGTTTTTCCCAAGGAAACTTAGATGGTAACTCTTACAGAATGGAGAAATCCTTCCCCCCACCAAAGGCCAATGGAGTTCCTCTGCATACTTCCATGGAGCCAAGAGAATAACCTCAAAACTTAAAGTAAGATAACCAAATCTATTTCCCTCTCTAAACAGATCTAGCTTTTCTATCCCATCTTCTAAACCAACTGCCCCAGCAGAGTGATGCTCTGCTTGACAGCTCCCCAGCCCTCAGGATGCCATCTTCACCAGCAGAACTGACAAGTGCCTGCTCTGCAATGGAAATCTGCCACACTTCCCATGTGCACAGGCTCACAAACAAGGAAGCACTAGTTTGAAAGGCCAAGTGGGTTGAGGTTTCCCATCACATTAATTCAGCATCCATCAAAAGCATTTTTAATGGAAGCTTTGCCAAGCCCTAAGCAAATCTGAGGGCCATACTACCTCCAAAGAAGAGAAGCCTCCAAAGGGAAGCTCTTTCTGCTCATGTGAGGAGGAAGTTCTTCCCCAGGAGAGTGGTGAAGCCCTGGAATGGGTTGTGCAGGGAGGTGGTTGGGGCCCCATCCCTGGAGGTGTTTAAGCCCAGGCTGGCTGAGGCTGTGGCCAGCCTGCTCTAGTGTGGGGTGTCCCTGCCCATGGCAGGGGGGTTGGAACTGATCCTTGTGGTCCCTTCCAACCCTGACTGACACTATGATGCTGTGTCAAGATCAAAGCCACTGAGTCAGTGTGGTTTGTAAGTTCTCCCTGCATTTGTGCCACATTACCTGAAGGCAGCACTGGCTCTGCCTGAGGCAGGCCCAGAGGCTGCTTTGACAGAGTGACAAGATCAAAACAAAGCAGCTGTGATGGAAAAGTTACTGCTTCTGTGAGGAGGTCTCTTTCTGAATCCAATGTCAAACTATTGCACTGAATGAGCCCTCTGCCACAGCAGATGGGGGTTGCTGCTTTAGAGCTACTTAAACTCAGACTTACCATTTGTGTTGTGAGGGAGGCACAATTCAGTGTGTGTCGTCTTCTCTTGTTAGCTGCACCTGTGACTCAAGAAGCAAAGCAACACATGCATCAGACTAACAAGCCCACAGCACTCAAACTCCCTCTTGTCCCAAGGAGCTACAGCACTGAGGCACTTTGGGTGTCAAGGCAAGAGCATTCCAGCTTCTCCCCCAAACACCTGACAGCTCAGGGGGATCCACATCACTCCCACTGAGGCAGGTTTAGGCTGTGCCTTTAAAATGCAGCTGCAGGAAAGTAGGCAAACACAAACCCTTCCCTGGTGGGTGTGAAAAGGAAACCAGGAGATTGTTCTGAACTAGTTCACTGGACAAAGTGTGTGGGATGGACACAGCTGTACCCTAACAGTCTTTCACACTGCACTTTTCCCATTCCTTTTCTTTTCTCCTGTGGGTTTAGCTGCTTTCTGCCTCACTCAGGAGAGAGAACCTGCTTCTGGCTGGCCTTGGAGACAAGACTAACATTCCTTTTCTTCTGTTGCAAGGTGGGGGGGAGTGGAGCAGCTTCCCTGCTTCTCTGGGAACCCAGAGGGGGGCTACAGGGGGGCTTTTCTGTGCTGTTTTCTGCTTGTAAATACCTGTAGCACACTGTAACTCCTGCCTATTTTGTACACATTCATTGCATTCCATTGTAGAGTGTAGATTTTGCTTGTGAATACAGCTTCCATTTGCTTCCAACTGGGTGAGTTAATGGGATGGGAAACTTCAACCCACCACACCTATGCCAGAATAACTGCAGGTGGGAACCACTGGCAAGAACTGCAGATCACTGCAGTGTTAGGGATATCACTGAGCCTCTTAAACTCAGTGTAAAGCAAATCCCAGTTTCTAACACAAGGCTCTCTGGTTGTGGCAGAGTGGATTTAATCTCCCCAGCAGCAGCACTGCCTCTAGGTGGTAGAAACTTCAGGCACATTGATGAATGGCAACTGCTTGCTCTTCATTCAATTCTTATGTTAATAGAGCCTCAGGGGTGTAAAATGTAAGGCTACCTTAAGAACTGGTTTGGGTAGCCCACAGACACACAAATGGCATTTAGGTTTTCCACTGATCCTCCTGGGAAACCTCCAGAAGCAATTTGAGTGTTAGTACTATTTATGCCATGAAGTGTCTCTCCTGCTGGGGTGTGGTATCTCCTCAAACATGTCTGCTTTCACTCTGTCCTTCCCATCAGCATGTGCCAGCCTCTCTCCAACATCTGAACTGGCAGCTGCTGAAAACAGCTGCAGCACCACAAAGAGGGAAGGACAACTCTGGCAAAGAGGTCAGTGGCAAGAGCAGAGAAAGCTACAGGATGCAACCACCCGCCAAACCCCCAGGGTTTTAAACACAGTGGAGTTATGTGGCCCTGTCCTGGTTTCAGCTGCAATAAGCTTCATTTTCTTCCTAGTAGCTGGTCCAGTGCTGTGTTTTGTACTTAGTGTGAGAGTTTGTACTTAGTTATGAGCCAGCAGTGTGCCCAGGTGGCCAAGAGGGCCAAGGGCATCCTGGCCTGCATTAGGAAGAGTGTGGCCAGGAGGAGCAGGGAAGTCATTGTGCCCCTGGACTCTGCACTGGTTAGGCCACACCTTGAGTACTGTGTCCAGTTCTGGGCCCCTCAGTTTAAGAAGGACATTGAGACACTTGAATGTGTCCAGAGAAGGGCAATGAGGCTGGGGAGGGGTCTGGAGCACAGCCCTGTGAGGAGAGGCTGAGGGAGCTGGGGTTGCTTAGCCTGGAGAAGAGGAGGATCAGGGGTGACCTCATTGCCCTCTACAACTCCCTGAAAGGTGGTTGTAGACAGGAAGGGGTTGGTCTCTTCTCCCAGGCAACCAGCACCAGAACAAGAGGACACAGTCTCAAGCTGTGCCAGGGGAGGTTTAGACTCGAGGTGAGGAGAAAGTTCTTCACTGAGAGAGTCGTTCGTCATTGGGATGTGCTGCCCAGGGAGGTGGTGGAGTCCCCATCCCTGGAGGTGTTCAAGAGGGGATTGGATGTGGCACTTGGTGCCATGGTCTGGTCATGAGGTCTGTGGAGACAGGTTGGACTTGATGATCTTTGAGGTCTCTTCCACCCTTGGTGATAGTGTGATAGTGTAAAACTGTTGAATACACACTGATGGTTTAGCTGTCACTGAGCAGTGCTGACAGTAAGTCAAGGACTTTGCAGCTCCTCATACTGCCCTGCCAGTGGAAACTGATGGACACAGGAGGCTGGGAGCAGACAAAGCAAGGACAGCTGACCCACATGCACCAAAAGCATATTCCAAGTCATATGACATCATGCCCAGGAGATAAACTGTAGGACCTTGGCCAGGAGACAGCAGTGCCTGGGAGGTGGCTGGGCACTGGTCAGTGAGTGGTGAGCAATTGTGAATCACTTGGGCTGTGTGTTCTAACTTTGTAACTACTATTGTTGCTATTTTATCATCATCATCATCATCATTCTCTTCCTTGGCTGTCCTGTTAAGACTGTCTGTATCTTAATGACTTTTACTTTCCTCCCCACCTCTCCAATTCTCTCCCCCATCTCAGTGGGTGGGGGGAATAAGCAAGAAGCTGCCTGGTGCTTCGCTGCCAGCCAAGGTTAAGCCATGGCAGCCCCCTTCCCATTTAACTCCACAGCCTCTGGGCAGCACTCAGGAAGGTCTTTCCTGTCAGAAATCAGCCTCACTAAGAGCAATGAGGAGCTACTATTGGTACAGGAAGGCTCTTGAAACAAGTTGGGGCTTTGGGTACTGGTGCTTGTGTTTTTCCTGGCCTCATTTGGAGCAGCTCAGGAGACACTGGTGCAGGCACAAAGTGTTTCTTGCTGTCTACCACAACATCTTTGACTTGTGGCAGCATCTTCTCACCCTTTCCTGATGCCTGCTTTAGGGATGCCTTACAAAACAAGAAGGCCACAGTCTGAAGAGCAGCCAACTCTTCTTGCTCCCCACAGTGTTCTTTCTCTGTTCTGTTTGTCAGCCTTTGCTCTGGGCACCTCCAACATCTCCAGTTAAGCAGGGGCTGGAGCCTGATTTCGAGTGCAAACCTCTCTCCCATCCCTGCTGCAGAGTTGCAAGGAGAGCTCTTGGCCCCTAAGGCACCCCATCCCCTTGCAACTGCACAGCAGAGCCCTGGCAATTCAGCACAGGAATGTTTCCTGGACTGAGAACAAGGGGTTGTTCCTTGAGCTCATTTTCTCCAAGCTACCATGGAAAACAGGCCTGGAGAGGAAGCCTTTCTGTACAAGCTCCTGCTCCTCCAGAGCCCAGCACCGGCTCAGCCTGCACCAGGGCAACAGCTGAGCTGCTTCAACCAAGATGGATCTTAGAAGTCAAAACTCTACCATGGAACCACAGCACTTCCATCCCAGCCCATCTCCCTCCCTGCCCTGTGCAGACCAGCACATGCAGCCATGGCAGGTGTCCTCTGCCTGCCCAGATGGGCCAGAACTGGGCCATAGCACCTGCTGCTTCAGCCAGCTCACCAGCACTCCTGCCCGTTCTGAGTCACTCTGAGAGCTACTCAGAGGCAGAAGATATTGGGCTGGGGGAACCAAGTGTCATTTACCTAACTCTCACAACTGCCCCCCACTTCCTGGGGTGCATCTGCTCTCTCAGACAGAGGTGGGAGAAGCACACTGAGGAGGCAAGGCAGACACTGCCAGCAGAACCCACTTGCCCCTCATAAACAGAGAGACTACAAATTAAGTGACTCCAGAGGTGACCTTCCAGGGAAGAGACTATGCATTGTATATGTAGCACTTGAAGGCACCAAGACCTTCAGCCTCCTAATATTTAAGCCTTCCTTATGAAGGAGGTGGTCTACAGGGGTGGACCTAATGCCTTACACTCCTATCTTAAACAGGAAACAAAGCAACCCTTGCCTAGTAGGCAGGAGACTACTCAGGACCACAGAGAGATCCAACAGCCTGACAACTGTTAAGAGCACAGAACTCATTTGAGTCCCCTGTACAAGAAGGGAATGGCAGGACTCAGAACTGAGGGTAAACTAAAAGCAAAACTACCCTGGTTAGTGAACCATAGCAATACCAGCTGTTAAAGAGACTGTCTGGTCTGTTCTGAGTTCCAGGCTGGTTCTAAGACTAGAAGTTTAAACAATAAATCACCTAACCCACTCCTGGTGTGGCATCAGGGTAGAGCCAGGCTGTCAAGATTAGCCACACTTCACTGGGAGCACACCACTAATGGCAAGCCAGCAGTGCTCACAGTCTGACTAGGCTGAACTTCAAAGTGAAGGCCAGCCCAGGACCCACTCTGTTCTGAGTAAGAACATCTGCATTAGGTTCACAAAGTCACAGCACTGGTTAATTCAATGAGATTCCTGACTACCTGAATCAACCAGGGCCAGGACAGTCAAAGGAAGCTGTGTTTCTGTAACAAAGGAAGCAATCCCTTAACAGGGGTTGTACAACCCTTTTGTTAGGCTCAACAGAGCTCTTTGGGATCCTTCAGGAGGAAAGGCCCTGCTGCTACCAGTGAATACACAAGATGAAAATGGGAATGCTGCAACAAAGCTGGAGAGGGGTCTGGAGCACAAGCCTAGGAGGAGAGGCTGAGGGAGCTGGGGTTGCTTAGCCTGGAGGGAAGGAAGCTCAGGAGAGACCTTCTTGCTGTCTACAGCTACCCGAAGGGAGGTTGTAGCCAGGTGAGGGTTGGTCTCTTCTCCCAGGCAAGCAGCATCAGAACAAGAGGACACAGTCTCAGGCTGCACCAGGGGAGGTTTAGGCTGGATGTTAGGAAGAAATTCTTCACAGAGAGAGAGCTTGGTCATTGGAATGTGCTGCCCAGGGAGGTGGTGGAGTCACCATCCCTGGAAGTATTTAGGAAGAGCCTGGATGAGGCACTTGGTGCCATGGTTTAGTTGATGAGATGGTGTTGGGTGATAGGTTGGACTCAATGATCTCCAAGGTCTTTTCCAACCTGGTTAATTCTATTCTGTATCTACCAACAAAAATCCCAAAGTGCCCACTCCTGTACCAGCACTCTCTGCTCATCAAGTGAAAGCCTGTGCACCCCTCATGAGCATGGATTTGACAAGCTGCTTAAGCCTACCTGCATGCACAGAGTCAGAGTAATTCCATGAAAGGTCAGCTCCATAATGTTTTGAGTCAGCTCTGAGGGAGATTTGGGGAAGACCAAATACAGACACTTCCTACTTCATCAAAAAAGTCCTCTTGACTTTTGTGCATACCCATGGATCTCAACCTAACCACTCCTGGAAGGTTAGAAATCCACCATTCAGTACAGAGGTGGAGCAACTTTTTGGTTCAGATGAGTTATTGACTGCAAAACACATGAAACCAAGGAAGCCATTAAAAGAAACTCACCATAGTTATTGGTCCTATTGCCTGGGTCATGTTTTGGGCAGAACACTCTAAAATGCAAGTTCAATTTTAAGAGAAAGAGAACAAGTATTAATAAAGAGGTAAAGAGAGTCACACTGATGGATTTTCACAGAGGGTTTCCCCTCTTCTCATCAAACAAACTGAAAAACACTTAGAAAAAGTTACCAGGATTTTTTTGCTCCCCATCACCCACCTAGGAAAGCACCTCCTGTAAAGTCACACACACACACAAGCTTATGTCTTGACTTTCAGAGCTTCAGGGGCCTCTCAACATCTCTGAATAGAATAGACCAGGTTGGAAGAGACCTTCAGGATCATGGCATCCAACCCATCAACCAATCCAACACCACCTAAACAACTAACCCATGGCACCAAGCACCCCATCAAGTCTCCTCCTGAACACCTCCAGTGATGGTGACTCCACCACCTCCCTGGGTAGCACATCCCAATGGGCAATCACTCTCTCTGTGTAGAACTTCCTCCTAACCTCCAGCCTAAACCTCCCCTGGCGCAGCCTGAGACTGTGTCCTCTTGTTCTGGTGCTGGCTGCCTGGGAGAAGAGATCAACCTCTGCCTGTCTACAGCCTCCCTTCAGGGAGTTGTAGAGAGTGATAAAGTCACCCCTGAGGCTCCTCTTCTCCAGGCTAAGCAACCCCAGCTCCCTCAGCCTCTCCTCACAGGGCTGTGCTCCAAACCCCTCACCAACTTCATTGCCCTTCTCTAGACACCTTCCAGCAAGTCAACCTCCTTCCTAAACTGAGGGGCCCAGAACTGGACACAGGACTCAAGGTGTGGCCTAACCAGTGCAGTGTACAGGGGCAGAATGACCTCCCTGCTCCTGCTGGCTACAGTGTTCTTGATGCAGGCATCTGGAGTCCTGTGTTCAGTTCTGGGCCCATCAGTTTAGGAAAGATGTTGAGCTGCTGGAAGATGTCCAGAGAAGGGCAACAAAGCTGGGGAGGGGTTTGGAGCACAGCCCTGTGAGGAGAGGCTGAGGGAGCTGGAGTTGCTTAGCCTGCAGAAGAGGAGGCTCAGGGGAGACCTTCTTGCTCTCTACAACTTCCTGAAGGGAGGTTGTAGGCAGGTGGGGGTTGGTCTCTTCTCCCAGGCACCTGGCACCAGAACAAGAGGACACAGTCTCAAGCTGTGCCAGGGGAGGTTTAGGCTGGAGGTTAGGAAGAAGTTCTTCCCAGAAAGAGAGATTGGCCATTGGGATGTGCTGCCCAGGGAGGTGGTGGAGTCACCATCACTGGAAGTGTTTAGGAAGAGCCTGGATGAGGCACTTGGTGCCATGGTTTAGTTGATTAGGTGGTGTTGGGTGCTAGGTTGGACTGGATGATCTCTGAGGTCTTTTCCAACCTGGTTAATTCTATTCTATTCTACTCTTACTAGCAGCCACTTCCATAGCAGTGTAGCCTTTCCCTCTTTTCCTTTTCAGCTCTGTGTTTTGATCATTACTGCTCATCATCACAAAGATGGCAACTCAGAATTAAAAGCCTGCCACCTCTCCCTCTGAGGAACTGCCTCTTTGGATACACCTCTCTGGGAGTTCTATTTCAAGCAAGGCTGTCAATCCACATCCACTGTTTTCCAAGCCTTGTTTGCCTTTTCTCCAGTAATTTCAGGCTACCTACACATGTTGTGTTTCATTTACACTGTGCCATAGTCTTTGGGCTCAAATCCCTGAAACCTGCCTCACCATCTTTCTCTAAGCCAGGCCTTATTCATCTCCAATACAGGCTGCTATAGATTCTTGTACTTCTGTATAGGGCAAGCAACTAGTCTCACATGGTGACTTAATAGAAGGCATTTATAAAGGTCCCTCTTCCAAAGCTCTACAGTGACCAGCTCAGAAAACCACCAAATCAAGCTATATATTCAACCACCTCTTTACCAGTTTGTATCTAGACTGTTACCAGTCCTGTTCATTTCATAACATCTTGATTTCAGCCTTCTCCAGCCTAAGGTATCCTTCCTAAAGCTACAATGAGAGCCACTTACTCTGATCACAGAGAATTTCCCCTCAGCCCAGCTGCATACTTTGATGAGCTCTGCCAAAGATGTTATAAGCATTATCTAAACATATCTGCACTACACAGCTGGGCTTGCAGACATGCAGAAAGATGCATGCACATTGGACAGAGAGCCCTGCTGAAGCATCCAGGAGTGCAAGTGTCCTGACACTGATGGTGTTTTGTCTGATCTAGTGTGGGGTGTCCCTGCCCATGGCAGGGGGGTTGGAACTAGATGATCCTTGCGGTCCCTTCCAACCCTGACTGACACTATGACACAAAAGGACCCACCCTCCACTGCTGTGCCTGTCCAGCTCTTCCTGAAGGAAGCAGATGAATGTGGTAGAGCATCTAATCATAACTATTGCCTGGGATTTCTCTGACCTTTCACAGAAATGGAAATCAGGGCTTTCTGCACCTGAAGCTACTCTAACTTCAGCATTTCAAAAGGTCTCTGCAGTCAGAGGTTCTCTGGCCCTTTGCCTGCATCCTACAAACAACTCATTTTATCTAGCAACAGCAACACAGGCAGCCCAAGGGCAGCAGATGGCAGGACTAGCACAATAAGGTCTAAAATTCACTTAGCCTCATTGTGCTGACTCTAGTCAGATACTTGAAATATAAAGTCTCTGGCAGGAACACAAAACTTTCTGCTAGCATGTGGAGATAATACAAGAATTTGCCCAATATAAACAGATCCAGAAGTGCTACAGACTGCTCTGTGCTCAGATCACATTTAATGGAGCTTCTGAAGCAACAAAACCTGAGCATTTGAGCTACATTAATAACCATTTGGTCCCTGAAGACCAGCTAGATAACCAGTAAGGACTTCTCTTCTCAGTTTTGGCCTAGTGATCACTCAGGTGTGTTGCAGGCTCAAACACTGAATAGATTCCTTCCAAATGCTGCGATGTTTTCCTGTGAAAGGAAAACACTTCCCTGTTGCTTATGAACAGAGGATCAAGCATCACTTGAGAGGAGAATGGTGAGAGGTTTGGAGCACAAGCCCTGTGAGGAGAGGCTGAGTGAGCTAAGGTTGCTTAGCCTGGAGAAGAGGAGGCTCAGGGGAGACCTTCTTGCTCTCTACAACTACCTGAAGGGAGGTTGTAGCCAGGTGGGGGTTGGTCTCTTCTCCCAGGTAATCAGCACCAGAACAAGAGGACACAGTCTCAAGCTGTGCCAGGGGAGGTTTAGGCTGGATGTCAGGAAGAAATTCTTCACAGAAAGTCACCATCATTGGAGGTGTTTAGGAGGAGACTTGATAGGGTGCTTGGTTTAGTTCATTAGATGGTGTTGGATGATAGGTTGGACAGGATGGTCTTGAAGGTCTCTTCCAACCTGGTCTATTCTGTTCTATTCTAATTAAGAGAGATTGGCCACTGGAATGTGCTGTCCAGGAAGGTGGTAGAGTCACCATCCCTGGAGGTGTTTAGGAAGAGCCTGGCTGAGGCACTTGGTGCCATGGTTCAGTTGATGAGATGGTGTTGGGTGACAGGTTGGACTGGATGATCTCTGAGGTCTTTTAAGTCTATTCTATTTGTAGAAAAAACCACACCTTTAAAAGACACACAATTTAAAAGCCTGTGCTCCTGACACCACCACCAAAAGCTTGACAGTGATCAGTTGGAACACAGTGGGTTCAATACCTGTAGATTCCCTTTGCCTGGTCGGTCTCTATGGCGGCATCGTCGCAGAGCGCACAGAAGTAGTGGTAACTGCGGCGGCAGGCTCGCTCCTCACAGCCCACCGTGGCTCCCTTCTTGCGACAGAAGCTGCACACCTAGGACAGGGGGAGGGGCAGCAGCTCAGCATTACACACACCCACTGTTAAAGAGGTTGAGAATAGAACAGACCACGTTGGAAGAGACCTTCCAGACCATGTGTCCAACCCATCAACCAATCCAACACCACCTAAACAACTAACCCATGGCACCAAGCACCCCCTCAAGTCTTCTCCTGAACACCTCCAGTGATGGTGACTCCACCACCTCCCCAGGCAGCCCATTCCAATGGGCAATCACTCTCTCTGTGTAGAACTTCTTCCTAACCTCCAGCCTAAACCTGCCCTGGCACAGCTTGAGACTGTATCCTCTTGTTCTGGTGCTGGCTGCCTGGGAGAAGAGGCCAACCCCCACCTGCCTACAACCTCCCTTCAGGAAGTTGTAGAGAGCAAGAAGGTCTCCCCTGAGCCTCCTCTTCTGCAGGCTAAGCAACCCCAGCTCCCTCAGCCTCTCCTCTCAGGGCTGTGTTCCAAGCCCCTCACCAACTTCATTGCTCTTCCCTGCACATGCTCCAGCAAGTCAACCTCCTTCCTAAACTGAGGGGCCCAGAACTGGACACAGGACTCAAGGTGTGGCCTAACCAGTGCAGTGTACAGGGGCAGAATGACCTCCCTGCTCCTGCTGGCCACACTGTTCCTGATGCAGGCCAGGATGCCATTGGCCCTCTTGGCAAACAAAAAAAAAGGTTTCCAGAGAAATCCAGCCCACAGGAGGCTGGACAAGCCTGTAGGGGCTGGACAAGATACTACAGACAGCCATATTTATCCCATCCCATTTGCCTGCACATGCTACATGTGGGTAGGCCACACCTTGAGTCCTGGGCCCAGAACTGGGCCCCTCAATTTAAGAAGGATATTGAGACACTGGAACATGTCCAGAGAAGGGCAACGAGGCTGGGGAGAGGTCTGGAGCACAGCCCTGTGAGGAGAGGCTGAGGGAGCTGGGGTTGCTTAGCCTGCAGAAGAGGAGGCTCAGGGGAGACCTTCTTGCTCTCTACAACTCCCTGAAGGGAGGTTGTAGCCAGGTGAGGGTTGGTCTCTTCTCCCAGGCAACCAGCACCAGAAGAGGACACAGTCTCAAGCTGCACCAGGGGAGGTTTAGGCTGGATGTCAGGAAGAAGTTCTTCACTGAGCGAGTCGTTCGTCATTGGGATGTGCTGCCCAGGGAGGTGGTGGGGTCGCCGTCCCTGGAGGTGTTCAAGGGGAGATTGGACGTGGCACTTGGTGCCATGGTCTAGTCGTGAGGTCTGTTGGGACAGGTTGGACTTGATCCTTGGGGTCTCTTCCAACCTTAGTTATACTGTGACACTGTGATAGAAAGAGAGATTGGCCATTGGAATGTGCTGCCCAGGGAGGGGTTGGAGTCACCATCCCTGGAGGTGTTCAAGAGGGGACTGGACGTGGCACTTGAAGCCATGGTTTAGTTAGTCCTGAGGTGTTGAATGACAGATTGGACTTGATGATCTCGGAGATCTTTTCCAACCTTACTGATTGTATGGTATGAAACACAGCAATAAAAGCCCAACACATTTTAATACAAGATTAACCACATATAAAGTCAGATCAGTGTTTCTATCTCTTAGTAGATCAGAAGGACCAAGCAGTCCTCTGCATTTCTTTCCAGCACACAATAGGCCAGGCAGCCTTCAGTACGCTGGGACAAGCCCAGGTGCAGATCCAGAAAGTCAGTCCTTACCAGCCGCCTTCCTCTCTTGAGTTCTTTCAACACTGATGCCACATCAAACCTTATGTCCAGGTTCTCTGGGTTGTACTCTTCAGTTTCCACAAATCCTGAGGAAAATAACTAAAGAAAGAGGTGACATTAAGAATTAGAAGAGAAATTCAGTCACCAGTGCAGAAAAGACAAGAGTACACCTTCTCCACAAGGTGCTCAAGAGGGGCTTGGATGTGGCACTTGGTGCCATGGTTTAGTCATGGGCTCTGTGGTGATGAGTTGGACTCGATGACCTTTGAGGTCTCCTCCAACCTTGGTGAGTCTGTGATTTAATTCTTGCACCTGTCCTACCTGAGAGGTAAAGCTGATTTTTCTCTCTGTTTTTAGGATGTTTCACCTGCAATGAGCAAGCTGTGCTTAAACCTTTCCCTTGTCAAAAGAACTTACCCTGTCTGTAGAGCAGATTTCACATGATCTGAATGTGAACTAAGAAAAGAGAAGGCGAGAAAGTGAATTTAATCAGTGTGAGTGAAGGAAGTCTCAAAGTCCAGGCTGCACAAAGTGAGGAGGAGAAGCTCTTCAGCTGGAGGACCTCCACACTTTCCCAGGCAACCACCAACAGAACAAGAAGACAGAGTCTCAAGCTGTGCCTGGGGAGGTTTAGGCTGGATGCCAGGAAGAAGTTCTTCCCAGAAAGAGAGATTGGCCATTGGGATGTGCTGCCCAGGGAGGTGGTGGAGTCACCAGCACTGGAGGTGTTTAGGAAGAGACTGGATGGGGTGCTTGGTGCCATGGTTTAGTTGATCAGATGGTGTTGGGTGACAGGTTGGACTCCATGATCTTTTCCACCCTGGTTAATTCTATTCTATCACACAACTAAAGGAAAGAGCTGATACACAGGCACAAACATTCAGGGAGGGGCAGCTGCCTGCTACCAAGAGCACCTCTGCTATCAACAAACTGCATAACTACAGGACACACACATGTATGTATGTAGGTATCCATTATACATACAGGACATATATAAGTGTGCATATATATAGTTACATATATAGGATATGTATTTACAGCTGCTGTCCAAGAAGCTTGACAGCTATCTTGGCATGGATCAAGAAGTTGTGAACTTCAGGCAAACTTTGCTCATTGTAATAGAGAAACACACCTCCTGGCCAAAAGCTACCCACCTCCAAGGCAGACCATGCCTCAGACACTCAAGACTCTCCTCCCTGGGCATGCATGGGAGCCTCACTTGAGAAAGGCAGAGACTGGCAGAGAAGCATGGGCAGGGTGTGTTGCACAGCATAAAAGAGGGCTTCTTAGCAACTGAGCTTCAGAAGCTTTCCCCACCAAGGACCATGATGAGCAGAAGATAGGCAGCAGGACCCTGCCTGGAGCTGGGACCATAAGGATGCCCTGGACCACTGGTGGTAGCTACCAGACTCTCTCCTCTCTTTACCTTACTTCTCTCCTTTGCCTGTCACCCTTTCTACCTATTGCACACCACTTTATGGGCAAAACAACAAAGCTTCAATGTTTGATGGAAGCAAACCCCCTTTGCACTTCAAGATCAGAGCAAACAAACCATCATGTGTCCACTGAGCGGACTGTGACACAGGCACAGCCTTGCTACAAGTGATGTTAGTATTTCCCTGCAGAGGGTTACATAACTGCACACATTTCTGTGGTGTGAGTAGCCTCATTCAACTTGGGGTCTGAAGATAATCTGTTCTGCTATTAGCCTGCATGCACGTCTAGAACTACTGACCAGCAACAGACACACAAAAGCACCATGGACCCAACTGTGCAGCCAAGTCCTCTTCCTCTCAAAACTCTGGCTAAGCCCTGCTGCTTTTCATACCTTTTCAATCTAATGTAAGTTTGCTGGTTCAACTTTTTAATTCAGACACTCAAAACCAGACAATCAGTGGAAACTTCCCCTTCAGCCCTTCTCCATTCCTCTCAGGCACCAGCCAACCAAGAGCCACTCACCAGACAGTTCTGATGTGCTGCAATATTTCGGTCCTTGGCAACATACATCACAGAACCAGACTCCCCATCTGGGCAAAATGCACATGTTCTTCTCACCATCTTTGCCATTATCTGGAAAACCTAGAGCAGAAAAACTGGGACAAAACACAAGGCAGTTAATACAACTATCACACACCAAGCAGGAGGAATTGCTCTCTAACTGCTCCTTCACCTACATGCCCTGAACCTTGGTGCTTCTATCCTCCAGAAACTACTGGCAGCAAATGCAAAGCCTGCTCTGGGGCTGGCAGTGGGGTGGAAATCAGCTCTGGCAAGCTCCAGCAGTTGCCACTAACTAAAGAGAGATTGGCCATTGGAATGTGCTGCCCAGGGAGGTGGTGGAGTCACCATCCCTGGAGGTGTTTAGGAAGAGCCTGGATGAGGCACTTGGTGCCATGGTTTAGTTGCTCAGATGGTGTTGGGGGATAGGTTGGACTTCATGATCTCAAAGGTCTTTTCCAACCTGGTTAATTCTATTCTATTCTAACAAGTTATAAGGGGTAATAAAAGAGTTTTCAAGCTTGCTCAGCAACACCTGCTCCAACAATAGGCCCAAGAGCAGGCCATCAAGTCATGCCCTAGACTGGAAACCCCTTTTATTTGGGGGGGGGTCAATCATAACAGTGCTTTCTTTAAGCTAGATCTGCCACATGGGGGTATCCAAGTCAACCAAAGAGAAAAAACTGTCCCCACACTTCTCCAGTCACTCAGGAGTTCACAAAAAAATAAGGAAGAAACAAGCACTCCTACTGTAAAAAGGATATAGAAAGAAGCACAGGAAAAGGGGGTGCAAGACACAGTCACAGTGAGATTTGAACATTCTCTCTCAATGAAGTGGAGCACTAACATGAGTGAGGATTTTCACTACACCGTGGGATTTGCTCTTTTTCTGGCCATATCCAATCAAATCTTAATTGCTCATCTTCACACAGTCTCTCTCCTCCCCCAGCAGCTGCAAAACCAAGGTTAGCTAGCTACTTCACAGAACAGTCTCAATGCTTCTGGATAAGCCTTCACCCTCACTCTTTGCTCACAGATTAGAGCATGATACCACACATTAGTAGCAGTAGTTTTACTTTGTCTGTGGCTTCTGTTCAAGTCCACTGCAGGTATCTTCAACAACTTCCCACTCCTACAAGATGTGATACGTCAAACTGCTCTTTGCTGGAGATGTCACCTCTGACAGCACAAACTCTGTAGTACAAAGGTAAGAAAAGTCTGCTCTTACTTTCAAGAAATAAGAAGAGTTGAAGTGAACTTATTCTAGTGAGAGAGAGGCAGCAAGATGCAAGTACAAAACATCTAGGAAATCTCACAGTTCAACCAATCCCACAATCTTTCTGTGGCTTTCCAACAGCCAGCCTCTGGTTTCATTCATGCTCATATCCCTTCCATAAAACAGAGCAGGCAGTCTCAGGTGAGAACACCAGGGTGTCCTCTGGATCTCTTGGAACTGAGAATTTATTTAATTCTCAGCAGCAAGCTGCTTTGCCTCCACACACATCCAGGTTCCTCCCCCCGCTCCCCATCCTTCTACCTCTAGCAAGCAAGGCAGGGTAGGGACTAATTCCCAATACCCACCTATATCATGACTATCAGATCAGTCTCAGAGCTTAAACATTGAATAAATATGACAGAAACAAACAGAAATACAAAAGAAAACAAAGGCAAAGAGAAATTAAAAGCAGAATGAGCTAAAGTTTGCATTGTCTAGAACTCAGGAAGAGTTCTCTGCAGCAAGCTAACACCTGGAATTGATGCAGATACCTAGGCCCTGCTCAGGCCTGATCAGAAGATAGAGCTCTAGAAACCTTTTGAGGAAGAGACTAAAGGTGGAGTGTATAGTCCCTGGTGTTCTCCCAGGCTCAAGAGAAATCCTGGCCTGGGGGTTACTCCAGTGCCTTTGCAGGAACACTGAAGCAGTAGGACAGCTCTTGGCTGTTCCTCACTGCAGAAGCAGCCAGGCTGCAGCCACTGCCCTGTTTAGCTCAGCATCCCACAGGAGCACTGCTTCAGCCCTTTGCCCTTCCCTAGCTTTCTGCTGCAGATTACTGTCAGGAAAAGGTTACTGACCTAAATGGGGCAATGGATCTGGCTGGCTTCTCTCAAGTGAGGAGAGGAGAGACTAAGGCCAAGGTTCCAGTTTAACAGCGTAATCACATCTTGACTAAAAAGCTCCTTGCTTTCACAGGGCTTAAGACCACCACTCAGAGACTCCATTTGACACTCCAGAACCTGACAAGGCAAGAAAATATTGTTCCTTACTCAGCTCCTCCAGTAACACTTGTGACAACACAGACCCGCTCTACTGTCCCTACTTCCAGCTGATGAAACTGAAACCATTTAACTGCTCCTCACACAGAAGCTGCTCCACATCTTTGCCCTGTCTTGTCAGGCACTTCTCCACTCCTGCTATGTTCCCAGAAGGGCAAACAAGCTTCCAAAGGCTGGGCTACTGTTCACAGAGTTACAACAGCACCCTGTGTTGTTCTTTTAATAACTCTAAATATTTCAACAACACTTCAGAATGTTTCTGAGCACAGGACTGATACTTTCCTAGAACTACCTATTATAGCCCCCCCAGAGCTTTTGCCTAAGCAGTTACCAGGCAGGACATCAGCATTATGGTGGTTGCTCTGACACATGCATCATTTTCACCTGCTATGTTATAGTCAAATGACTCGCTGTCACCAAGTCCTTCTGCAGCTCTTCACAGCCAGCTTTCATTTTCACTGCCACAGAAGCAGACCACAGGAACCTAAGGCAACTAAATCATCTGCAACAGCCCTTCCACCGCCCTCTGCTAATGGCAGGGCAAACACAGCTGCAAAACAGAAGACAAAGAGAAGCAGGTGAGGGGAAGAAAGTGTCATCACGTGCCCCTGTCTGCTTCTTCAGTATCTGTGCTCTTTTTCTACCAGAACACTGGGCTCTGTTTTTTCAACAGCAACGAAATGGGAAGGGAGGAAACGAAACAGAAAGTAAACCAGGACATGAACCTCATTGTAAGTGTGCAGGGACAGTGCCAATTGCAAACACCTCTTGCTGAAACATGACCAGTTTGGCTGTGCATTTCCTCTACAGAGCCAATTCTGAAAGCATCCCTGCTTGTAAATACACACATTTTATACAGCAGGAAACTAAGGCACAGAATGCCACTCTGCACATCCATAGGAGAGTATGGAAGAGAACTCAAGTTGTCTGGCTTCCTGTGTGCCACTGAAACCCACTGCCACAGCTCCTGCCCTCCTCTTCACTCCAGTACTTGGAGCACAGCCCTGTGAAGAGAGGCTGAAGGAGCTGGGGTTGTTTAGCCTGGAGAAGAGGAGGCTCAGGGCAGACCTTCTTGCTCTCTACAACTACCTGAAGGGAGGTTGGAGCCAGGTGGGGGTTGGTCTCTTCTCCCAGGCAACCAGCACAAGAGGACAGTCTCAAGCTGTGGCAGGAGAGGTTTAGGCTGGATGTTAGGAAGAAGTTCTTCATAGAGAGAGTGATTGGCCATTGGAATGTGCTGCCCAGGGAGGTGGTGGAATCACCATCACTGGAGGTGTTTAGGAGGAGACTGGATGGGGTGCTTGGTGCCATGGTTGAGTTGATTAGATGGTGTTGGGTGGTAGGTTGGACTCAATGATCTCAAAGGTCACTTCCAACCTGGTTCATTCTATTCTATACTGAAGGATTTGATCTATTGAAGCAGTGAGACAGAAGGAATCTCATTACCTTACACTCACTGTGTCCTCCACTAGCACTTTGTGAGGAAAGAAGCACTGTTGGTCCTATCTTAGCTGGCCAAGGTACACAAGCCCACCCCCCTAAACTCATCCAAGCTCCCCTGAGTAATCAGCAGCATAAACACATCCAGGCTTTGCAAGGTTTTAATAAGAAAACCAAAGAAATCTGTCTTTCTGATCATCTTTCACTTGCTACAGGGGAAGACTATTTTAAGGCTTTTAAAAAATGAATTTCTTTTAGAAAGGCAGCTTCAAGGGATGACTCTTAACTGAAGGGCTCCTCATTAGATCTTAACTCCTGTCCTCAGAATCATAGAATGCCTGAAGCTAGAAGGGACCTTTGAAGATCATCTAGTCCAACCTCCCTGCCACTGGTCCAGGCAGCTTTGACTAGATCAGACCGCTCAAAGTCCCATCCAAACTGACCTAAGACACATCCACAGCTTCTCTGGGCAAGCTGTGCCAGGGTCTCACCACTCTCAACATAAAATAAATAAATTCCTTCCTTATGTCCAATCTAAACCAATCCTCTTTCACTGTAAAGCCATTGCCCCTTGTCCTGTCACAACAGGACCTGAGAAAAAGTCTCAGTCTGTGTTATGACCCACCTCTGTATATTGAAAGGCCATATAAGTTCTCCCCTGAGCCTCCTGGTTTCCAGGCTGAACAATCTCAACTCTTTTAGTCTTCCTTCAGAGGAAGCTTTCTGACCATTCTCACGGCCCATCTCTGGACACTGATAGGTCTGTGTCTGGTCTGTACTGGGGCCCCCACAGCTGGATGCAATACTCCAGGTGGGAGATGTCTGAACTTACATTGTTAGAGGTTCTCAATCACTCCCTGATAGTATTCCTAGAGTAACACCTTGCCCTCTACCAACATGCTGCTTCCAGCATCGTAGCCTGGAGAAGAGAAGGATCAGAGGTGACCTCACTGCCCTCTACAACTACCTGAAAGGTGGTTGTAGACAGGAGGGGGTTGGTCTCTTCTCCCAGGCAACCAGCACCAGAACAAGGGGACACAGTCTCAAGCTGTGCCAGGGGAGGTTTAGACTCAAGGTGAGGAAAAAGTTCTTCACTGAGCGAGTCATTCATCATTGGGATGTGCTGCCCAGGGAGGTGGTGGAGTCGCCGTCCCTGGAGGTGTTCAAGGGGAGATTGGACGTGGCACTTGGTGCCATGATCTAGTTGTGAGGTCTGTTGGGACAGGTTGGACTTGATGATCCTTGGGGTCTCTTCCAACCTTAGTTACTGTGATACTGTAAACAAAGCAGTATCATTGTTAAGAGACTTACGCTTCCTGCCTCGCTAAAACTACTACATGTCACACAGCAGAACTTGGAGGAACAAGGAAGTTGATCGAGCCTACACCTAGACACTGAGGCAGAGCTGGAATGAGGCCTGCTGAGATGATGCCCTCCCTCAGGCTCTAATGCTTCAAGGCCTAGCAGGGCGAGTTGTGATCTAGTGACTCAGTCTTGAGTCTTCTGGGTCGGCCCGGAGTCTCCCAGGGGTGGCTCTGTCTGAGCGTCCTCGCATGGAGGCCCGGTGGCGGGAGACCTCCGTGACAGCGGCCACCATTTCTGAGGGAAATGCGGCGGCGGCGCAGCCCCTCCCCCAGCCCCTCTCTCCTCCAGCCCCTTCCTCCCCCGAACTCCAGCCGGGCCCATTTATCGAGACGCCGGGCGGGGAGACGAAGCCTAGGGTGGCTTCAGCTCCTCCTTCGCCGGTCCCGCAGCGAGACTTACCGAGGCGCGGTAAGCCCACCCGCGCCCTCACGGCCCGGCCCGGCCCGCTCCCGCCGCCACTTCCGCTGTCGTCCCTGCTCCTTCCCCCCTGCCCCTCAGCTCCCGCACGCGGAAGCAGGCGTGGCCGCCGCCGACCCCGCGCAGCGCGCAGGCGCCCGGGTCAGGGGGAGCGGGGCTCCGATTGGTGCCTCCTCCTCGCCGCTGATTGGCTGCGGGACCGGCGCGGAGAGGAGCGGGGCGTCGGGGCGCGCCGCCGCCTGTCACGTGGTAGGGGGGATGCGCCGCCGCCTGTCACGTGGTAGGGGGGATGCGCCGCCGCCAGCCCCGCTGGCGTGCCGGGGGGTAGGGGACCGGCGTTTTGCTGCCCATGTCCAGCGCTGCCCGCGGCCGCTGCCAGGCAGCCATTTCCAAAGGGATTTCCTCACGAGGAAGGGAACATCTTGCACCTTCTCCTTGTCTCCGTTCAGTTTTTGCATGTCCCTTAACCAGGACTGGGACGGCAGGAGAGGAGCCCGATGTGAGGGGGAGGGAGGCCATACAGGTGCCCACCATGGGGCTGGCAGGGTGACATCTGACTGAGCAGCTGATTCAAGAGCTGGACAAGATGCTAGGTGTCCCACAACAATCATCTTTCACTCACTCAGTCTCTCCATGGTGAAGGTGGCAGCCACAGCGCACTGCCTTCATAGCCAGCCTTAGTGGTGCTCACCCAGCACATGAAGGACTTCTTTGTATCTCTCTGTACTGCTGGAGACTCCTCAGGAGCCACAGACCCCTGAGGCCCCAGAGCAACTCAGGGTAAAGGAGTTTGTCTTGGTTCATAGAACTGAGTTAGGGATCAGTTAAACAATCTGGACATCCATGAATCCACATATCCTGCTGAAATGCACCCACAGGTGCTGAGGAAACTGGTGGAAGTCATTGCTGTGTGACTGACCATCATCTTTGGTAAGTTGTGGGCAACAGGACAGGTGCCTGAGGACTGGAGGAAAGCAAATGCCACCCCAGTCTTCAAAAAGGGTAAGAAAGAGGACCCTGGTAATTATAGACCAGTCAGCCTCACCTCCACCCCCAGAAAGGTGATGGAGCAACTCATTGGCACTGTCTCAAGGCATATCAAGAATAGGAGGATCATTAGGAGCAGTCAACATGTTTTTACCAAGGTGAAATCATGTTTTACCAACCTGATAGCCTTTTGAGGCTGTAACCAGGTGGATAGATGATGGTAGAGCAGTGGATGTAGTTTATCTTGATTTCAGTAAAGCACCTGACACCACCTCCCACAGCATCCTCACAGCTAAACTGAGGCAGTGTGGTCTGCATGATCAGGTAGTGAGGTGGACTGGGAACTGAAGGAAAGAAGTCAGAGAGTTGTGGACAGTGGGATGGAGTCTAGCTGGAGACCTGTATCTAGTGGAGTCCCCCAGGGATCAGGACTGGGACCAGTACTATTCAGTATATTCATCACTAACCTGGATGAGGGAACAGAGTACACTGTTAGCACGTTTGCTGATGACACACAACTCAGAGGAGGGGATGACACACCAGAGGGCTGTGCAAAACCTGGACAGGCTGCAGAGCTGGCCAGGGAGAAATTGAATGAAATATAACAAGGGCAGGTGCAGAGTCTTGCACCTGGGAAAGAACAACCCCATGTATCAGTGTGAGTTGGGGACTGACCTGTTGGAGAGTGCTGTAGGAAAAAGGGACCAGGGGTAGGAGGGTCCTGGTGGACAGAAGGATGGAAATGTGCTCCTGGGGCCAAGAAGGCCAATGGCATCCTGGGGCACATTAGAAGGGGTATGGTTAATAGGTTGAGAGAGATTCTCCTCTTCCTCTGCTCTGGTGAGGCCACATGTGGAATATTGTCTCCAGTTCTAGGCCACTCAGTTCCAGGACAGGGAACTGAAAGAGTCCAGTACAGAGCCACAAAGATAATTAAGGGAGTGGGATATCTCCCTTATGAGAAAAGGCTGAGGGAGCTGGGGCTCTTGGGCTTGGGGAAGAGGAGAGGTGTTTATAAGTATGTAAAGGGTTAGCACCAGGAGGATGCAGCCAGGCTTTCCTTAGTGATGTCCCAGGATAGGACAAGGGGCAATGGGTGCAAGTGGAGCACAGGAGGTGCCACTTAAACCTACAGAAAAACTTCTTCACTGTGAGGGTGACAGAACACTGGAACAGGCTGCCCAGAGAGGTTGTGGAGTCTCCTTATCTGAAGACATTCAAAACCCCCCAGACACATTCTTGTGTGACCTACTCTGGCAGGGAGGTTGCACTGGATGATCTTTTGAGGCCCCTTCCAACCCCTAGCATTCTGTGAATAAACTGAATTGCTGTGCTTGTCCCACACTGTACTTTATGGCACTGAAGTGAGGCACACTCAAGGCCTGTGTGCATCACAAACATGGAGAGGAATGCAACCCAACACAATTCCAGTCCTTTCTCTCCTGCAGCAGTGGGACTTGCATGGTTCACCCTACAGCATGAGCACAGCTCTGCAAGGGTTCCAGTTAATCTCATCTCTGTTCAAGAGGACCTGTCCCATTGGAGCCATCAGGCTTAGGTATATTGGAATGATTCTTAGCCCCCAGAACAAGCAGACTTGCATTCATAAGGGTTTCCAGAAAACTGAGTTCTGCTAGCTCAGCACTATGGAAGGACACAGAAAACATCAATTAACTGGTGCCACATGGGTGTGATGGGTGACCACTAGATGGATACAGAACTGGCTTGATGGCCAAAAAGTGGCTGTCCATGGGTCCATGTCCCAGTGGAGGCCAGGGACAAGCAGAGTCCCTCAGGGATCAGTCCTGGGACCAGGCTTGTTCAACATCTCTGTGGGTGCCAGGGACAGTGGCATTGAGTGCACCCTCAGCAAGTTTGCTGAGGACACCAAGCTGTGTGGTGCAGCAGACAGGCTGGAGGGAAGGGATCCATCCAGAGGGACCTGGACAGGCTGGAGAGGTGGGCACAAGCCAACCTCAGGAGGTTCAACAAGACCAAGGGCAGGGTCCTGCAGCTGGTTGGAGGCAATCCAGGCACAAATGCAGGCTGGGCAGGGACTGGCTGGAAAGCAGCCCTGAGGAGAGAGCCTTGGGGGTGCTGGGGGAGGAGAAGCTCACCAGGAGCTCTCAGTGTGCACTTGCAGCCCGGAAAGCCAAGCAGAGCCTGGGCTGCAGCAAGAGAAGTGTGGCCAGCAGGGCAAGGGAGGGGATTCTCCCCCTCTGCTCAGCTCTGCTGAGACCCCACCTGGAGTCCTGCCTCCAGTTCTGGAGCCCCTATTCCAAGAGGGATCTGGAGGTGCTGGAAGGTGTCCAGAGAAGGGCCACGAGGATGAGCAGAGGGCTGGAGCAGCTCTCCTGTGAGGACAGACTGAAGGAGTTGGGGCTGTTCAGTCTGGAGAAGAGAAGGCTCCCAGGTGACCTCATTGTGGCCTTCCAGGAGCTGAAGGGGGCTCCAAGAAGGCTGGGGAGGGACTGCTCAGGATGTCAGGGAGTGCTAGGACTAGGGGGAATGGAATGAAGCTGGAGGTGGGGAGGAAGTTCTTCCCCAGGAGAGTGGTGAAGCCCTGGAATGGGTTGTGCAGGGAGGTGGTTGAGGCCCCTGGACACCTGGAGGTGTTTGAGCCCAGGCTGGATGAGGCTCTGGCCAGGCTGATCTAGTGTGGGGTGTCCCTGCCCATGGCAGGGGGGTTGGAACTAGATGATCCTTGTGGTCCCCTCCAACCCTGACTGATACTATGATACTAAGTGTTGGTCTGGTATCACTCAGGTCAGTCCTGCAGTTGGCACAGAAGCACCAATTCTTTCTGTGTACTCTGAAAAAGGCTGGAGGGGGAAATCCAGGAGCACAGCAATTCCCTGGGAAACATTTGGTGCCTGTTGTTACAACAAAAGACAAAGAGTTCCAGTTCTGCCAAGTAGAAAAGTGACATTTAAATAGACATTTACAAAATAATCAGGTGAAAGGCATTTGAGTTTAATGCAGCTAGCACCACTGACTGAAGCTCACTGCTCACTGTTTAGTAGCCCCTTCCAGCACATCCCTCTGCAGGTACCAGACATGGTGACAGTAGGGAAGCCTTGCCTACAAGGTTTTCTTCCTGCACTTCTGAGCGCCGCAGTGGCAGGAGATCTCTGTCCCTGGCATGCTTCCAGCTTCATAACCATAATCCCAGGTGAGTTCTGTTCCAGCTTTCACAAGCCTAAGGAATAAAACACTCAGTCAATTTCTTTGAACTCTGGGAAAGAGCACTGTGCTTACATTTGGTCCCCAGTCGCACACATACAAAGCCCAAAACTTCAGGGGGCAGCTTGTCAGGAGAGAACCAAGTGCCTCTGGCACACACGTGCTGCTTTGCCTAGCAGAGCTGTGGGGAGTGCAAACACCCACACCTCAGAGGAGAAACAAACAGCTGAGAAATGTGAAGGGGTCTGAGCCTAAACAACCTGCTCTACCTCTGAGGCTAAATCTAGGAAACAAGAAGAAAGCAACAACAGAAAAGAGAAACCCCCAAAGTGGATACAACCAATTGAGAACACACCCGCTTCTGTTCATTTGTATCATGCACAGTGCATCACTGAGGTTTGAACAGCTCTCTAGATGCACTGGTGATGAAGACTATCATGTTTGAGCTGACTAACTGTGTTTCAATGACATTGCACTCTGTGCACAAAGCCTAAGACTCAGAATTAAGCACACACTCCTCAGGAACCAGCTTCTCTAACAGTACACAGAAGATCGGGGATCAGTGCTGGGCCCCATCCTCTTTAACATCTCCATTGACGATCTGGATGAGGGGGTTGAGTCAGTCATCAGCAACTTTGCAGATGACAGCAAGTTAGGAGCAGATGTTGGTCAGTTAGAGGGTAGAAAGGCTCTGCAGAGGGACCTCGACCTACTGGACAGATGGGCAGAGTCCAACAGGATGGCATTCAACAAGGCCAAGTGCCAGGGGCTGCACTTTGGCCACAGCAACCCCATGCACAGCTACAGGCTGGGGTCAGAGTGGCTGAGAGCTGCCAAACAGAGAGGGACCTGGGGGTGCTGATTGACAGCTGCCTAAACATGAGCCAGCAGTGTGCCCAGGTGGCCAAGAAGGCCAATGGCATCCTGGCCTGCATTAGGAACAGTGTGGCCAGCAGGAGCAGGGAGGTCATTGTGCCCCTGGACTCTGCATTGGTTAGGCCACACCTTGAGTCCTGTGTCCATTTCTGGGCCCCTCAGTTTAAGAAGGACATTGAGACACTTGAATGTGTCCAGAGAAGGGCAACGAGGCTGGGGAGGGGTCTGGACCACAGCCCTGTGAGGAGAAGCTGAGGGGGCTGGGATTGTTTAGCCTGGAGAAGAGGAGGCTCAGGGAAGACCTTCTTGCTGTCTACAGCTACCTGAAGGGAGGTTGTAGCCAGGTGGGGGTTGGTCTCTTCTCCCAGGCAGCCAGCACCAGAACAAGAGGACACAGTCTCAAGCTGCACCAGGGGAAGTTTAGGCTGGAGGTAAGGAGAAAGTTCTTCCCTTCCCTTCTTCCCCAAATACCTTCTGCTGATCATGATTACCTCTCTCCACTGGCTTCAATCCCCATTACACGTTTCTTTACAGAGTACCTGAGCAAGACAGACTAGCTAAACCAAAATCTTTTCCTGGTGAATTTCAAAATGTTGCCTTCACAGTTCTTGGAAGCCCTCCTCAGTGCAGGCCACAGCAGCTGTGCCAGTGCAGGCCACAGCGGCTGCGCCAGCGCGGGCCACAGCGGCTGCGCCAGCGCGGGCCACAGCGGCTGCGCCAGCGCGGGCCACAGCGGCTGCGCCAGTGCGGGCCACAGCGGCTGCGCCAGCGCGGGCCACAGCGGCTGCGCCAGTGCAGGCCACAGCAGCTGCGCCAGTGCGGGCCACAGCGGCTGCGCCAGCGCGGGCTGGGCAACCCTGTGCAAGGTTGCACAGAGGGTCAGTGTTCCCTGGGGTCACTTTGTCTGGAACATATTCTCTCCTCTCTACAGTAACTTTCCAGCTAATACTCCTGGTGTCACATACATCAGTTAGCTTCATGTACACAATTTGTCTTCCCTCTCTTGGGAGAAGCTGCTGCATTCCTGTGTCTCGCTGGCACCAGCTCTCTCTATCTCCCTTTCTGTCATCCCCTAATGGAAAGCCTGTATCCTTTGCTTTCAGAGCAAGTTTTGACCTCTTAGTGTCCTAATGCCACCTCCCCAGGACATGTTGGGCTACATAAATTCCTGCTTCTCTTGATAGCTGTGATGAGAAGGCCTGAAGCCAGTTTGGCTCACAAAGTGCCTCATCCTTAAGACCCTGAAGGGTCCAATCCTGCCCTATGGAAGCCAGACACAACACTGGGATCAGTGAATCTCTGCTTTCAGAATGACTATGCTGAGTGAAGCCTGGTTTTCCACTGAAGATTATCACTCCAGTGGGCACATCAGAATTAAGCTTTTCCACTTTACATTTCAGTGCAGAACTGAAGAAAAACTCCTTAGTGGTAATCAACAGCTGCATCCCTTCAGTCTTTGTGCACAGTGAGGTCACCAATAACAAGGCAGTTTTATGGTTCTATAACCTAAGCATCTGCCCCTCCTTCACACAATTATTTCTCAGTAACTAAGCACTGCTTCTCCTCCTAGTGTCCTGAATGAAGAGCATCAGAATTCCAGAACTCCACCTGTTTGTGAAGAACGCCACCCACGGGAAGCTTCTGTTGTGAGTCTCTACAAACACGCTCTGTGCAAAGAGGTTTGGGCAGCAGCTGTGCTGTAAAACAGAATATTTGGCTTAGAAAAGGTCAAACACCTCATCACTGGCTGGAGAATCCACTTTGTGTCAGGTATGTATCAACATTTTCACTGATGATCTGGACGAGGGGATGGAGTCCACCATCAGTAAATTTGCAGATGACAGCAAGTTGGGAGCAGGAGTTGATCTGTTAGAGGGCAGAAGGGCCCTGCAGAGGGACCTTGCCAGGCTGGACAGAGGGGCAGAATCCAACAAGATGGCATTCAACAAGTCCAAGTGCCAGGTGCTGCACTTTGGTCACAACAACCCCAAGCAGCAATACAGGCTGGGGTCAGAGTGGCTGGAGAGCAGCCAGGCAGAAAGGGACCTGGGGGTACTGGTTGAGAGTAGGCTGAACATGAGCCTGCAGTGTGCCCAGGTGGCCAAGAAGGCAAATGGCATCCTGGCCTGTATCAGGAATAGTGTGGCCAGCAGGAGCAGGGAAGTCATTGTGCCCCTGGACTCTGCATTGGTTAGGCCACACCTTGAGTCCTGTGTCCAGTTCTGGGCCCCTCAGTTTAAGAAGGACATTGAGACACTTGAAGGTGTCCAGAGAAGGGCAACAAGGCTGGGGAGAGGCCTTGAGCACAGCCCTGTGAGGAGAGGCTGAGGGAGCTGGGGTTGTTTAGCCTGGAGAAGAGAAGGCTCAGGGGAGACCTTCTTGCTCTCTACAACTCCCGGAAGGGAGGTTGTAGCCAGGTGGGGGTTGGTCTCTTCTCCCAGGCAACCAGCACCAGAACAAGAGGACACAGTCTTACACTGTGCCAGGGGAAGTTTAGGTTCAAGGTGAGGACAAATTTCTTCCCAGCAAGAGAGACTGGCCATTGGGATGTGCTGCCCAGGGAGGTGGTGGAGTCACCATCCCTGGAGGTGTTCAAGGGGGGGATAGGACATGCCCTTGAAGCCATGGTTTACTTAGTCATGAGTTGTTGGGTGCTAGGTTGGACTTGATCTCTGAGGTCTTTTCCAACCTTACTGATTCTGCAGGGAGCAGCACACAGCCTGCCCTGTTGTGTGCCTGCCACATGCATGGGTTTTGTACAAGAGCTTTCTGTTTTGTTTTACCTAAGCTAAGACAACTAAGAGAAAGATGCAACTTTTTACTTACATTAAGAAAACGAGCCACATTGCCTTCTTTTGTGGCATCCAGTGCATAAAGAGTCTCTTGGCTGGTGTTCTGCAGAAGCATCCTGTCCTCATCGGGCTCCTCCCAAGCGGCGGCGTGTTTCGACCGCCTGTGATTTTCCTCTTTGCAGTCAGTTTTTAGGGGTACATTTTTGGATGGCCTCACAACCCATTTGCCATCCAGCACAGCTGACTTGCCACAGTCACCACCCTGCAGAGACAGACTCTTTCTTTTGCATTCTGCTTCAGCAGATTCAGTTCTTCCAGCTTCTATCAGGTGTTCTTCCTTCTCCTGCTGATGGGATTCTGTCGATGCACATGGAAGTTATTTTTCCAACACCATTTTAAAGCCAAAGCATTTCCTTTGTTTGGCTCTGAGCTCTTATCCACCCACCCTTCATTCTCCAAAATGTACACAGCTTCCTTGGTATCCACAAGCCTGTAACACAACTGCCCTTCTCCAGGCCTCTCTCAACCCTCCCACAAATGGCCATTCCTTGCTGTGATGCCTAAAACACTTGCTCAAGCCTATGGTGAGAGACAGAGTCTCCCAAGGCTTCTAAAATCCCACACCAGATTTATTTCCTCCACACAGCTTTTTAATCACCATTCTCCACATTAATTCTTGAGAGAATCACACACTTGTAATTAAGACAGAAACAAGATGCATGTGCCAATAAGATCAGTTTCACACTGTCTCTCCCAACTTGAGGTCCTCCCACCCCTGCATCACCTCCTGTTCAGTTTTCCTTGACTGGAACATCTGCTGGGTGTGACACAGTAAGATTTGCATGCCTGACTTTCCCACAGTTGCACTGTACTTGAGAAGCTGCTCCTAGGACTGCCTAAACATGTCCCAAGATCAACTCTCCAGACACAAGAGTGCCCCGTGCCAGTTAATGCACTGCACTACGCAGGGCAGCAGTATTTTGTTCTGCTGATCTCTCTTAAGACAGCTTAAGCATTATGTAGGCATCATTCTACTCTGGGAACAGGCACCCCCCCAAAGATCAGTTTCTACATTTTAATTCCATCACCTGCTGGGCCATAACTGTACTAAGAGTGCAGTATTTACAGCTCTGCAAACCTACTTTCTTTTCCTTCCTTTGTTCCGCTGGTTAGCTTTGCTTTGCTTGACTGATGACTCTGAGCACTGTTATCCTCATCTGAGCTGGCACTGTGCACCACTGGATCTATTTCCTTCAAACAGAATAAAAGACAATGAAAAGGCTGTGATGTGCTGTTGCTGTATGCAACTCTGGGTCAACACAGGACAGCAAGTGGCTTTGGGGGCTCCAGGGTTGCATTTTCAAACCTACTGTAAAGTATGGCTGTGGCCAAGCTTCAAATGTTCATACAGTCACTGAAATACAACATTTACCTTACTTTCAAATTATCCTTCAGAAAAGCCCAGAAGGAGCCCCCCTCTCAACAGAACATTTAAATAAGTGCTTAAGTGCCAACAGTTTCACCAGCATTTTAACACTGTGTAAGTTGCTGAACCAAAGCCCAAAGAGTTTTAACAGAAGGAGATGCAGCAGGATTTCCCATGTCCCACCACAGAAAGGCAAGTAAGTTATGGGAGCTCCAGAACAGACAGCATGGCCAAATGTTAGCAT
Organism: Dryobates pubescens; assembly: GCF_014839835.1. Taxonomy (NCBI): domain Eukaryota; kingdom Metazoa; phylum Chordata; class Aves; order Piciformes; family Picidae; genus Dryobates; species Dryobates pubescens. The sequence continues at coordinate 43,538,500 of NC_071618.1, read as the reverse complement.
GGACACCCCACATGCATTTCTGAAGTGCAGTGAAACCCCCCAGAGTAAGTTCACCCCAATCTCCCTCCTCTGCATGTGTTTGGAGGCAGCACTTCACACCCAGGGCAGCTTCAATTCTCCAAGCTGTGCCAACCACATGACAAAAATGCATCCAACTTCTGAGATTTTCTTCTCTCCCTGCTATGTTATTCTTTGGACAAATACCTGGCTCCCTAACCCTGCAATTAGTTACAACAGGGGGTGAAGGGGAAGAATAGTTTCTTAAGATTCCCAGGGCTGGGGTGTAAGTGAAGGGTGGAGAAGGGGAATGCTGTACGAACAGTTCGTGCTGGTCTCAGGGAACATGTGGAAGGACTGATAATGGAGAATGGATGCTTCCAGCATGCCAGCTTAGCTCAGTGTGACACAAGCTCATGAAGGTCATTATAACTATTTAAATGTCTAAGTTCAAAAGGTCAAAATTAACATATCTATTCAACTCAGCAAAAAATTAGTACATTAAAGCCATTTACTCTTACTACCATTTCAAGCTGGTGGTCACAAAAAGCAACTCGTCTAGTTCCAGGGCTTCTTCTGCTTGTGATACTTGAATTGCTTGGATGAACTCTGTACAGAAAGGTCACAAGAAAATGATAGAAGACAGACCCACAGGCAACTCTCACAACACACACACTCTAGCTCATAAAGAACAGACCAGGCCACACAGCAGGAACAGAAAAAGCTCAAGCACAAAGGAATCTCACACCTTCACAGCAGAAGGTTCAGGAAGGACAGAAAACAGTGCTTGGCATATACACTCAAAACACCTAAAATCATACTCATTTGGATTATGCCTGAGTGCAGTAGGAAAAAAAAGCAGCTTTGAAACTAATCATCTGTACCACATCTAGCAATAAGCAACATCTCCACAGCTCTCACTCCATAAAATGTCCAACACGTGCCTTGATGGTTCTTCGTGTCAAGAAGTCGTCTTTGGGCTACTGATAACAGCAACAAATGCTACTCTTCCAGGCTTTCTTAAGATTTAAAGCCCTCTGTAAATCCAACAGGTGCAGTAGCCACAAGAAATTGTGACATTTACCTGCCTGTCCTTATAAAGGCAGCCCATGTGGGTGAATGCCATTATCATGCTTAGCACAGTCTCTCTTTCTGTGAAGGATTTCTTCCTAACATCCAGCCTAAACCTCCCCTGGCACAGCTGGAGACTGTGTCCTCTTGTTCTGTTGGTGGTTGCCTGGGAGAAGAGGCCAACCCCTACCTGGCTACAACCTTCCTTCAGTCCTCTCAAAGGTTTCTCAGCCCAGCTGGACTGTCATTTCTTGAGGCAGAATTAACAGGGTTAAAAGTGAGCTGTTGTCAGCCTCCTAATGGGAAAGGTTAAGACTCCTACCACAAAAGGATCTGTTACAAAGAACAAGAGGTTTAGAGCAAAGGGTAAGACAGTTAGTGGTTAATTTGTTACCAAACCCTTCATCAAACCAGTCAGGTAGCTTTAAATCATTTATCTCAAGTATCTTTTATTGTCTTTCAAATTAGCATAGTGAATAATGCCCTGAACAGGTTAAGCACACCCAGAGCACAAGGCCTATGAGAAGGGGCTGAGGGAGCTGGGGTTGCTTAGCCTGCAGAAGAGGAAGCTCAGGGGAGACCTTCTTACTCTCTACAAGTGCCTGACAAGAGGCTGTAGCCAGGTGGGGGTTGGTCTTTTCTCCCAGGCAATCAGCACCAGAACAAGAGGACACAGCCTCAAGCTGTGCCAGGGGAGGTTTAGGCTGGATGTGAGGAAGAAATTCTTCATAGAGAGAGAGATTGGCCATTGGAATGTGCTGCCCAGGGAGGTGGTGGAGTCACCATCACTGGAGGTGTTTAGGAAGAGCCTGGATGAGGCACTTGGTGCCCTGGTTTAGTTGATTAGATGGTGTTGGGTACTAGGTTGGACTGGATGATCTCAAAGGTCTTTTCCAACCTGGTTAATTCTATTCTAGAAGACAATTCCCAGAAAATGCCAAGTGTCAAATCAATAGGAAGTAAAATCAATACAGAGACAAAAAGATTCTGTTCTACTAGAAGAAATAATCAGGAATTAACCAAAAAAGGTTGAGAAAGTGAAAAACACCACCCTCAGCTGAGGGCATTCAGTTCTACTCTAAAGTTTTATAAAGTACTCTGTAGAACAGCAGACTACTGACTTTGTTACATTTACATTTGCTTTGGGAAACTTACAGGATTGACTTTTTCTTGTTATCCACTGACTGAGACAAAGACTCCTCCTTCTCAAGACTGTCACTTTTGCCAGTTTGCTCTGGCTCAGTTACAGAGTCTGAAGGACCAGCCTCAAATTTCCTTTTTTTGGAAGGAAAGCCATGGCCTCTGTCATTCACAGCATGCTTCTCTTTCAGTTCTTGAGCAGTGTCTCCCAATACTTGACCTTCAGCTTTGCTCATTATTCTGCCTGGAAGGAAACAAAAGGCTTGTTTGTTTGTTTGCTAAGATGGGTGATACCCACCACAGCACCCCAGACTTACACTGTGAGAAACACAAGAACATTATTTGGGAAAGCAAAATAAGAAGAGGCTTACACTGAAGGAAGACTAGCCCCAGCACAGGATGCACAAACCTGTGTGGGAAAAATCAGCAGTCTGAGACAGGCTTTGCTCCAGAACATTTTGACTGCTTGTCTGGCACCATCAGGCTGTGGAGTTCTTCAAGGCTCTCTGTCTGCTTGATCATCTTGGGAGTTAAGGTTACACTGACTCACTTCTTTTCCACCCTTACATTTCACTCTTTGCTGGAGGGAAGGGAGGCCATCCAGAGGGACCTGGACAGGCTGGAGAGGTGGGCACAAGCCAACCTCAGGAGGTTCAACAACACCAAGGGCAGGGTCCTGCAGCTGGGTGGAGGCAATCCCAGGCACAAATCCAGGCTGGGCAGGGACTGGCTGGAAAGCAGCCCTGAGGAGAGAGCCTTGGGGGTGCTGGGGGAGGAGAAGCTCACCAGGAGCTCTCAGTGTGCACTTGCAGCCTGGAAAGCCAGCCAGAGCCTGGGCTGCAGCAAGAGAAGTGTGGCCAGCAGGGCAAGGGAGGGGATTCTCCCCCTCTGCTCAGCTCTGCTGAGACCCCACCTGGAGTCCTGCCTCCAGTTCTGGAGCCCCTATTCCAAGAGGGATCTGGAGGTGCTGGAAGGTGTCCAGAGAAGGGCCACGATGATGAGCAGAGGGCTGGAGCACCTCTCCTGTGAGGACAGACTGAAGGAGTTGGGGCTGTTCAGTCTGGAGAAGAGAAGGCTCCCAGGTGACCTCATTGTGGCTTTCCAGGATCTGAAGGGGGCTACAAGAAGGCTGGGGAGGGACTGCTCAGGATCTCAGGTAGTGATAGGACTAGGGGGAATGGAATGAAGCTGGAGGTGGGGAGATTCAGGCTGGAGGTGAGGAGGAAGTTCTTCCCCATGAGAGTGGTGAAGCCCTGGAATGGGTTGTCCAGGGAGGTGGTTGGGGCCCCATCCCTGGAGGTGTTTAAGCCCAGGCTGGATGAGGCTCTGGCCAGGCTGATCTAGTGTGGGGTGTCCCTGCCCATGGCAGGGGGGTTGGAACTGTGGTTGGATCCTTGTGGTCCCTTCCAACCCTGACTGATACTATGGTACTATGATAATTCAGGGCACAGGCCACAGGAGAGGGAGCATTATATATACACCTTCACCTTCTGTTACCTGAGTAAGTACAAACAAAGGTCCCCTTGTCGATGTCATCTAGGCAGCGGACGCCCCAGCCTTTCTTCTCTGTGTTGAACACTTGCAACCTGACTTGAATGCCATGCTGCACAACTCTGTTCTGACACATCATCTTGTCACACCCACACAACACACTACACTCATAAATTCTGTCAAGAAGCAGCAAAACAAAACACAGTGTCAAAGAATGCATTCCCAAACCAAATTTGCCATTAGTACTTTCCTTCCAGAGCATTAATGAAGCAGATGACTGGGGAAGATAAAGACACTGGCTCTGAGTCTCATGGTATTCTTGACTACTGGCTCCTCAATCTTATGAGCCTATCAGCCTGATTTTGGTGTATGCAGGCAAGAAAATACAAATGCCACCTTTCTGTTTTCCATGAGTCAGTCAAAGGTGCAGAAATCCATGGCAGTACCTCATTCTACCCTGGAACAGATTTTAGCCAAGGCAGCCTGTGTTCTGCCTGGGCCTCCCTGCAGCTGTCATCAGTTCTGCATTGAACAAAATATTTCTACAACAACTCACAATTGTGCCTTTCCCTCCCCTCCCCCCACTGTTTGCTTCTAGTTTCATTAGCAGCTTTAATTCTGTATGCCAACCATAAACACCACACAGTGACGAGGGACTGAAAGAGGCTCCTAAAATCCAAGGTTCAGCCCTTGGCTACTGCAGAAAGCTACCTCACACAGATGCTGACTTGCTGGAACGTGTCCAGAGGAGAGCAACAAGGTTGGTGAGGGGCTTGGAACACAAGCCCTATAAGGAGAGGCTGAGGGAGCTGGGGTTGCTTAGCCTGGAGAGGAGGAGGCTCAGGAGAGACCTTCTTGCTGTCTACAACTCCCTGAAGGGAGGTTGTAGCCAGGTGGGGGTTGGTCTCTCCTCCCAGGCAACCAGCACCAGAACAAGAGGACACAGTCTCAAGCTGCACCAGGGGAGGTTTAGGCTGGAGGTTAGGAGGAAGTTCTACACAGAGAGAGTGATTGCCCATTGGAATGTGCTGCCCAGGGAGGTGGTGGAGTCACCATCACTGGAGGCGTTTAGGAGGAGACTTGATGGGGTGCTTGGTTGCATGGTTTAGTTGATTAGGTAGGGTGGATGCAATGATCTTGAAGATCTCTTCCAACCTGGTCTATTCTATTCTATCTGAAGGTTTTTGGCACCTTCCCTAGGCCACACATTAATCCATGAGAAAGGAAAAAGGGAAAGGGCACACTTGCAGCACTGGGATGGCTTTGGAGATTCTCAGAAGAAACTCACATCACCAAGCCTGGCAACAGCAGCTGGCAGATACTTCTGTGGGACTCTGGTCCCACAGAGAAAATGAGTGGACAAGATACAGGGCAAAACTCAAGGGTGGCTACTGCTACCCACTTCTCTGGTTGATATACACTGTGATGGTCTTATGAGAGATGACCTTCCCTTGTGGCAGGCTTCCTTGCCCTCTCCCTTCTTCCTTTTGCATGCCAGAACCAATGAGTACAGGGGCCAGATACAGCCAGAGCTCCTGCATCAACTGTATTACTCTTCACACTGTTCCTGGACCTTGAAACAAGCTGCAGTACAAAAGCATGTTTTTTCCTCCCCTTAATCAAGTCACATGCATTATTCTTTATCACCCTGCCCTGTCAGTAAAATTGTCACAAAGAACAGAGGAGAACAGAGGAGAACAGAGGAGAACAGAGGAGAACAGAGGAGAACAGAGGAGAACAGAGGAGAACAGAGGAGAACAGAGGAGAACAGAGGAGAACAGAGGAGAACAGAGGAGAACAGAGGAGAACAGAGGAGAACAGAGGAGAACAGAGGAGAACAGAGGAGAACAGAGGAGAACAGAGGAGAACAGAGGAGAACAGAGGAGAACAGAGGAGAACAGAGGAGAACAGAGGAGAACAGAGGAGAACAGAGGAGAACAGAGGAGAACAGAGGAGAACAGAGGAGAACAGAGGAGAACAGAGGAGAACAGAGGAGAACAGAGGAGAACAGAGGAGAACAGAGGAGAACAGAGGAGAACAGAGGAGAACAGAGGAGAACAGAGGAGAACAGAGGAGAACAGAGGAGAACAGAGGAGAACAGAGGAGAACAGAGGAGAACAGAGGAGAACAGAGGAGAACAGAGGAGAACAGAGGAGAACAGAGGAGAACAGAGGAGAACAGAGGAGAACAGAGGAGAACAGAGGAGAACAGAGGAGAACAGAGGAGAACAGAGGAGAACAGAGGAGAACAGAGGAGAACAGAGGAGAACAGAGGAGAACAGAGGAGAACAGAGGAGAACAGAGGAGAACAGAGGAGAACAGAGGAGAACAGAGGAGAACAGAGGAGAACAGAGGAGAACAGAGGAGAACAGAGGAGAACAGAGGAGAACAGAGGAGAACAGAGGAGAACAGAGGAGAACAGAGGAGAACAGAGGAGAACAGAGGAGAACAGAGGAGAACAGAGGAGAACAGAGGAGAACAGAGGAGAACAGAGGAGAACAGAGGAGAACAGAGGAGAACAGAGGAGAACAGAGGAGAACAGAGGAGAACAGAGGAGAACAGAGGAGAACAGAGGAACAGGTTGGAAGAGTTTCAGTAATCCAGAAACTGGGGAAGGGGGTTAGGCCTGTAGCACTTAACACTACAGGAGTAAAATAAGAGCATATAAATGACAGTTAATAGCTTGGTCTTTCTTACCCAGAAGGCACAGGTCCCTCCAGTCTTTTGTAACTGTATCCCTGGGATGTTTTACTGCTTGGAGGTAGAGAAATTTTACTACAGCCTCTTGCAGTTAGCTGTAGGCATGCACATTTTGACCTGGAAAGTAACAGTGAAACAAATTCATTGGGTAAGTATCTGGAATAAGAGGAGCTGTACCATAACAGTTCTTCCCTTTTCTCTTCTCTTCTGATCTCTGGCTGCTTTTGCTTTGCTCAGGAGGGATAACCTGCGTGCTTTTGGCTGGCCTTGGCTAAGTCTAACTTCTCTGCTCCTTTCTCTTGTCCCTTTTGTACAGGGGGGTAAGGGAGGGAGAAGCTTCCCCTGGGCCTTGGTCAGGGGAGTCCTTGTACTGTTTGTTAACTGTAGATATCTGTGAATATTGTAAATCCTGTGTATTTTGTACATGGCCATTGCATTCCATTGCAGAGTGTAGATTTTGCCTGTAAATACAGCTTCATTTGCTCCTAACTGAGTTGGTCTGGCAAAGTTAATGCTGTGGGGAAACTTCAACCCACCACACCACCCCAACCTCATTCTTCCATCAAGCTCCTTAAAAGGTAGATAGATCCAGATGTCTGAAGTACAACAGTCTCTTCCTAAACAGCTCCAGCGAGGCCCTTGGTGCCATGGTTGAGTTGATCAGATGCTGTTGGGTGATGGGTTGGACTGGATGATCTCTGAGGTCTTTCCCAACCTGGTTAATGCTATTGTATTCTATTGGTCTGTTGTTATTTGGCACTGTGCACCCCTGTGCCAACACCACCACCCTGCTATCCAGGCACCACGCATCACTCTGTCTGGGGTCAGCTTCATCCACCTACCTATCAATGCAGCCATCTGTGCAGTTGCACGAAGCCAGAAACACGCTGGAGAGGTTGTTGAGGCAGTACCCGCGCGGCCAGGAGGCCCGCCGGTACTTGAAGTAGGGCAACCTGGCGCGGTCCAGGTCGTTGGAGAAGGAAATGGGCACAACCTCAGCCCCGTTGCTGATGTCAAACTCAAAGACCAGGGGCTCGGGGCTCCCGGCGCTCCTGCCCAGCAGTACGTAGGTGTTGAAGGAGAAGTGATCGACGAACAGGAAGTTGCAGCCTGTCTGGAACAAGTAATTGCGCACCTCCCCGAAGCTCCTCAGGCTGCGGCCGCAGGGGGCTTTGTAGGTGACGTCCAGGGGTTTGGAGAGGCAGTCTGCCTTGGCGTGGCGCCTCTGAAAGGCACACAGCATGGGGATCTGCAGGGGGTTCTCCCCCTTGAAGGAGCCTGCTGCCCTGCTGGCCAGACAGGCTCTGGAGCACTGATGGTTCCGGTACGACAGGTTCGAAGGGGAATCCTGCGGTTTACCAGGCTCTTCTTCGCTCCCGGGATCTGCTTTTGCCATCTCCTCCTTTCTGCTGTTGGGAATGAAGAAAGAAATGCAATTAAGAAGGTGAGGAAGTCAGTCATGAAAAAAAAATAGCAGCCTCTTAGATAAGCAGCAAAACACTCAGGCTTTTAGTGGTTCAATGTTATTAGCACAGGAAAGAAACAGCCCATTGCCAGAAGGCCAAGGGTTTCACTGAGTAACTGCTTGCATGTGTTAGAGTAGCATAGGGTAGGACAGGACAGGATACAATAGGACAGGGTAGGATAGGACAGGACAGAGTAGGATAGGACAGGACAGAATAGGATAGGACAGGACAGAATAGGATAGGACAGGACAGGTTGGAAAAGACCTTTGAGATCATCAAGTCCAACCTATCACCCAACACCATCTAATCAACTAACCCATGGCACCAAGTGCCCCATCCAGTCTCTTCTTAAACACCTCCAGTGATGGTGACTCCACCACCTCCCTGGGCAGCACATTCCAATGGCAAATCACACTTTCTGGGAAGAATTTCTTCCTAACATCCAGCCTAAACCACCCCCATGGCACAGCTTGAGACTGTGTCCTCTTGTTCTGGTGCTGGTTGCCTGGGAGAAGAGACCAGCAGTAAGGGTTGGAGCACAGCCCTATGAGGAGGGGCTGAGGGAGCTGGGGTTGCTTAGCCTGCAGAAGAGGAGGCTCAGGGGAGACCTCATTGCTCTCTACAACTCCCTGAAGGGAGGTTGTAGCCAGGTGGGGGTTGGTCTCTTCTCCCAGCTAACCAGCACTAGAACAAGAGGACACAGTCTCAAGCTATGCCAGGGGAGGTTTAGGCTTGAAGTGAGGAGAAAGTTCTTCCCAGAGTGATTGGCCATTGGAATGTGCTGCCCAGGGAGGTGGAGTCACTGTCCCTGGAGGTGTTCAAGAGGGGACTGGATGTGGCACTTTGAAGCCATGGTTTAGTTAGTCCTGAGGTGTTGGGTGCTAGGTTGGACTTGATCATCTCTGAGGTCTTTTCCAACATAATTGATTGTATGATTCTAAGAATGAATGTCAAACAAAGAACTGGAAGAAACTGTGAGATGCACTGACCTATGAGAACCTTCAGCAGAGTGTGCAGTGTTGTCCCCTGTGAGATGCTGTGCCTCTATGCCATCTTCATCAAACACATCACTGACTGAAAAGAAATGAATGGAAGAAAAAACTTCAGCAACCCAGGTTGCAGTTTGTAATGGAGCTTCAGAGTTACTAAAGAGGTAACTGCCAAAATGCCTTCAACCCAGTGACTTGCTATGAACTAGAGTTAATGAAGGGCATGCTAGCAAGTGTCCACTAAAAAGAGAAGCTGCTTTTTGTAACTCACACTCAAGTCAGGTGCTTGCATATAGGTGAGTGACTAGCTGACACATAACACACGCTCTTGCACTTTGGCTCCAATTCTTCCTTTCCTTCCCCTTCCCCCAAGAGGGTAAATTCAGGTGTGCACTGACAAACTTGACCATGCAGAGATGCATCAGGGAGGTTTGCTGTTTTCACAGACCACCAGGAGATTTGCACAGGGAAATCCTTCATGTGCATGGAGACAGACAAGCATTTGAAACACACGCAGATTCCTCCTCATTATCTGAGGTAAAATGATGTCAGGGTATTACAGCTAGTGGAGCCACACACCAGACTACTCTGCTTACTAGTTCAAACTCTCTTCCCAGGTGAGAGTCCACAGTCCAGCACCTGAGGGACCTAATCATTACATTTTTTTTACCTTGTAATGCTAACAGGCTTCTTAGATCCATTTTAGTGAGTTCAGTGAAAGGAAATAAGCTCCTGGTGAGTAAAACATGGCAAATTAAATCCATGCACCAAATAAATCAAATGGAGATGCACATACCATTGAAGAGATCACCCAGATTAGCTTCATTCACCAGTGTCCAGGCCTGCCAGCACTCTATGCAAAGAAAAAAAACCCAAAACAAAAGAGAGATGAAGTGTAATTTAAGATAACAGGGACAATGGCAACAGGGAAAACAAAGTGCAAGTCCTCCAGAGATGCTTGGTTCCTTGGTATGCCAACCTGGAGCACTGCAAGACTGAAACCACTGGAAACCTTTTGCACCAGAGTCCTTAACAGACACATCTACAAATTACAACAAACTTACAACTCCTGTTGGTAGTCACAAATCAGCATTGGAGATCCTCCACCTTTTGGAAAGCTGCTGGAATGGTTCCAAACACACCCAAAGCAGCAGCCTCCAGTGACAGCAACACCTGGACACAACTCAGGGTAAATGTCTCTCTTTCCACTGACATCAGATCAGTCATCTTCCACCTAAGAAGGGCTGGATCTTGGCAGACCAAATTAATGCTACTGCCACTGGTAGAAATGGCCTTCAGATAGCATGAACATAAAGAGACCAACCTTGCATGGGGGGATGGGATGGGATGGGATGGGATGGGATGGGATGGGATGGGATGGGATGGGATGGGATGGGATCAGCTTGGTTGGAAAAGACCTTAGAGACCATCAAGTCCAACCTATCACCCAACCCCATGTAATCAACTAAACCATGGCACCAAGTGCCTCATCCAAGCTCTTCCTAAACACCTCCAGTGATGGTGACTCCATCCCTTCCCTCCAGCGTGTCTGCTGCTCCTAATGCTTCAATTTAGATCAGTCTCCAGCATTAAATGCTACTTATATGACTATAATCCCACCCCAAACCCATTCTGTTCACTGCTCTCACCCTGCAAGGCTGAAACTTCTGGTGACAAACCAAATACCAGGCACTGCAGAGCTTTCAGTACTTATGAACAAGCATTTCAGTTTCATTTGCTTAAGAGCCACACTGTTTGACAAAGTGCCTAGGTAAAATGAGAAAATGGCAAAGCACACCCCAATCAGTGTTTTTAAGGACTAATATTAGAGTTTTCATCATGCACCTTTTAGGCTCAAGGTGAGAAGAAAGTTCTTCCCAGCAAGAGAGATTGGCCATTGGGATGTGCTGCCCAGGGAGGTGGTGGAGTCCCCATCCCTGGAGGTGTTTAAGAGGAGACTGGATGAGGCAGTTGGTGCCATGGTTTAGTTGATGAGATGGTGTTGGGTGACAGGTTGGACTTGATGATCTCTGAGGTCTTTTCCAAGCTTATTGATTCTATGATTGTACAGTAGCTATATTTTTTAAAGTGCTTTAAAATGCCAACTACCACATAAACTAAATTTGGAGAGATCTGAACTGTGGCAGTTATCAGCCAGCCCAATACACAGCAGGCCACAGATGCCTTGCAGTCCAGCATAACCATTACAAGGATTTCAAACCTTGGTGTGTGGCAGTTCCATTCTTGATCTTTTGCTTCAGCAACAGCAGCACATTTTGCACCTGTTCAAATATGATGTCCACTCTTCTATCCCCCAGCTGTGTCCAAAAGGTCTTCAGATTACCTGTAATGCAAATTGCTGTTTACAAGTCCATGCAGCTTCCAGGGAATCTACACCCACAAGCAGCTCCTAGCTAACCTCTTGAAAAAGCAATACTGAAAGTTCCCCCAGGGATCAGTGCTGGGCCCCATGCTCTTTACTATCTGTAATGATGACCTGGATGAAGGGCATTGAGTCCATCATCAGTAAGTTTGCAGATGACACCAGGCTGGGGGCAGGAGTTGATCTGCTGGAGGGTAGAGAGGCTCTGCAGAGGGACCTGGCCAGGCTGGACAGATGGGCAGAGTCCAAGGGCAGGAGGCTGAACACATCCAAGTGCCAGGTTCTGCACATTGGCCACAGCAACCCCATGCAGAGCTACAGGCTGGGGTCAGAGTGGCTGGAGAGCAGCCAGCCAGAAAGGGACCTGGGGGTACTGGTTGTCAGGAGCTGAACATGAGCCAGCAGTGTGCCCTGGTGGCCAAGAAGGCCAATGGCATCCTGGCTTGCATCAGGAACAGTGTGGCCAGCATCAGGAGGGAGGTCACTATGCCCCTGTACTCAGCACTGGTTAGGCCACACCTTGAGTCCTGTGTCCAGTTCTGGGCCCCTCAGTTTAGGAAAGATGTTGAGTTGCTGGAAGGTGTCCAGAGAAGGGCAACAAAGCTGGGGAGGGGTCTGGAGCACAGCCCTGTGAGGAGAGGCTGAGGGAGCTGGGGTTGCTTAGCCTGAAGGAGGCTCAGGGGAGACCTCCTTGCTGTCTAAAACTGCCCAAAGGGAGGTTGTAGGCAGGTGGGGGTTGGTCTCTTCTCCCAGGCAACCAGCACCAGAACAGGAGGACACAGTCTCAATCTGTGCCAGGGGAGGTTTAGGCTGGATGTGAGGAAGAAGTCCTTCCCAGAAAGAGAGCTTGGCCATTGGAATGTGCTGCCCAGGGAGGTGGTGGAGTCACCATCCCTGGAGGTGTTTAAGAATAGCCTGAATGAGGCACTTGGTGCCATGGTTTAGTTGATTAGGTGGTGTTGGGTGATAGGTTGGACTCGATGATCTCAAAGGTCTTTTCCAACCTGGTTAATTCTACTCTACTCTAAATGGAAATAAAACATATGCCACACTACATGTAGTGATCAAACTGCTCATTCACCTTGGAACTGCTTCCCCAATCTCCATGCTGCAGTGCCCCAAAACTCTAGAAGCAAAAACTTGGTTTGGCCTGGAGAAGCAAAGGTGGCACATGAAGTCCATCATTTAATTCTCATTTCAGGACAGACAGGTGTCCACATCACCAATCTCCACACTGTTAATGCTGCTCCTGCCCACCCCAGTCAGGAGGAGGGGAATAAGCAGATACAGGGCTCCTCAGGCCAACTACCAGAAAAAAATCCTTGGGTGTTTCCTATAAAGGGTCTGTAGTGCTGCTGGCTAACATCTTACATATGCATCAGCCAAGCAAGGCACAACTGTTGTCTTCTGGTTATCATTTTCACACCAGAAGTGGTGCCAAAAATACATACTGCCTTCCCCTTTCCCTCCATAAATCCACACTGTACTAGTTGATCAGATGGTGTTGGGTGACAGGTTGGACTTGATGATCTTGAAGGTCTCTTCCAACCTGGTTAATTCTATTCTATTCTATTCATACCTTCAATCCTGTCCTCCCTGGAATGGGCAAGGTCCTCCACTTCCAAATAGTCCCACAGTGCTGCAAGAATGACCATGGAAAGCAAGAGGTCAGGTGAGAAATGAAAACTGGTTGTAGCTACTTATTGTTCCAAACTGTATATGAGTAAATACTACAGCAGCCATCACTGAGCACAGCCTGAGAAAACTGTCATCCTCCTTTCCAAGAGTCATTGTACCATCATAGAATCAGTCAGGGTTGGAAGGGAACACAAGGATCATCTAGTTCCAACCCCCCTGCCATGGGCAGGGACACCCCACACTAGATCAGGCTGGCCAGAGCCTCATCCAGCCTGGGCTTAAACACCTCCAGGGATGGGGCCCCAACCACCTCCCTGGACAACCCATTCCAGGGCTTCACCACTCTCCTGGGGAAGAACTTCCTCCTCACCTCCAGCCTCAATCTCCCCACCTCCAGCTTCATTCCATTGTCCTCCCATGTCTCCTCCAGACCTAGCTAAAAATCACTCAAATGAAATAAGCCATGTAAGGAAGTTGTATTTGCAGAGGACATTTCTTATTATTCCTCAAGTATGGAACTCTCAGGAGATGAAGCCATAGTTTCCAGCATTTTCAGCTGATCCTACATATTTTTCACTGCCTATTATGTAGCAGTCTCAAGTTGCACCAGGGGAGGTTTAGGCTCAAGGAGAGGAAGAAGTTCTTCCCAGAAAGAGAGATTGGCCATTGGGATGTGCTGCCCAGGGAGGTGGTGGAGTCACCATCCCTGGAGGTGTTTCAGAAGTGTCTGGATGAATTAGAATTAACCAGGTTGGAAAAGACCTCTGAGATCATCAAGTCCAACCTATCCCTGGAGGTGTTCAAAACCAGGATTGGATGTGGCACTTGAAGCCATGGTTTAGTTAGTCATGAGGTGTTGGGTGCTAGGTTGGACTGGCTGATCTCTGAGGTCTTTCCCAACCTTATTGATTCTATGATTCCTCTTCTTTTTATTTTTAAAGCTGTCAGTACAGCAGTACCAGGAATAAAACTGATTTATGTAGGAAAAAAAATGAAGGCTTTTTAGGTAAACAAGGTAAAAAAAATAAACAAACTACTGAATCTGCTTCTCAACAAATGCAAGCTAAAGCAAGTCATCTCCACTCTAACAGCACTCTGGTGATATAAGGCAGCACTCCTTGACAACGTGGGAAACAGCCAACTTCTGACTGCCACCCCTCACAGCAGAGGCAAAGCACACCTGACTTCTAAAGCTAGCTCCTTACTCTGCAACTGAAAAAACTCTTCCCAGAAATTTCATTTGATTGACTGGGAAAAGAGGTTAAATGGAAACTGTGGATGCTTAGAGAAGTTTCTCAACAAGAAGCCCCTATTCCAAGAGGGATCTGGAGGTGCTGGAAGGTGTTCAGAGAAGGGCCACGAGGATGAGCAGAGGGCTGGAGCACCTCTCCTGTGAGGACAGACTGAAGGAGTTGGGGCTGTTCAGTCTGGAGAAGAGAAGGCTCCCAGGTGACCTCATTGTGGCCTTCCAGTAGCTGAAGGGGACTACAAGAAGGCTGGGGAGGGACTGCTCAGGATGTCAGGGAGTGATAGGACTAGGGGGAATGGAATGAAGCTGGAGGTGGGGAGATTCAGGCTGGAGGTGAGGAGGAAGTTCTTCCCCAGGAGAGTGGTGAAGCCCTGGAATGGGTTGTCCAGGGAGGTGGTTGGGGCCCTGTCCCTGGAGGTGTTTAAGCCCAGGCTGGATGAGGCTCTGGCCAGCCTGATCTAGTGTGGGGTGCCCCTGCCCATGGCAGGGGGGTTGGAACTGGCTGATCCCTGTGGTCCCTTCAAACCCTGATACTATGATACTAAGATCTGCCTAATGACTGCTCAAAACAGTCAAGCTTTTTTGAAGCTTACTTCTTTTCTCTTCCATCTTCTGAGGCGGCTGCCTGCAGGGCTGTCACACTCCCTGAAGTATCGCTAGAGCCGAGTCCAGCTCAGGTCGGCAACGGTGCGTTGTTCTCCCCGTCCTCCAGCAGCACCGCGGGCTCAGGGCGGGGGCCTGGAGACCGGAGCCGGGCCGCCGGTCAGGCCGGGAGCGCCGCAGCGGCGGACAGCGGCTTGCTCGCGGCGGACATGCAGTGCACCTGCGGCGGGGAAGAGCCTCTCGTGGGGGCGAGCCTCGGGTCAGGGGCCACCCTGGGCTCGCTCTGGGACACTCGCACACTACTCGAGGCCTCGCCCTAGCACCTTCCTGCCGCCTCTAGCCAACATCTCTCATCTGACCTAGAGACTGAGAGAAAAATTAAAGTCATGCGGCGCCGACAAAGAGCGACACGACCCCCTCGCTCCCTCCCTCCCTGTTCTCTCAGGGGTGTGCTTCCCGGGCTGGAGAGATCAATGGGCTACGGCCTAGGGGCGGTCGGGACGCTCCCTCCCGTCGGGTGACAGCTCCCACACAGCTCCGCACCCGGCATTATTCACCACCACAAAGCCAGAGAGCCTTGCTGGGTGACGGCGCGGCCACAGCAAAGCCCTGCCGGCCGCCCTCTTCCTCGTTCGCCCCCGAGCCCCGTTTAACGGTACCTGTGGGCGTCGCAGGGCCAGGCCCGGCCGCGCCGCGCTCCCCCGCGCACCCAAGCGCGCTCCGCGGCCGCGACCGCACGCTGCACCAGCGCTGGTGGCCGCCAGGGGGCGCGGCCCCACCACCAGCGAGGCCAGCCCTCCGCCTTCTCTCCACGCCGGGCGAGGGCGAGAGCACATGCGCACAGACTGCGGCCCGCCCCTGCGGCACAGGAGCCCCTGGTAGGCACCGCAGGCAGGCGAATCCTTATTGATTGGACGACGAACCTTTCGAGTTACAACTACGCCAGGGTCTTTCTCCTATCTATGCTCAAGGCGGGGCCGGGCCGCAGGAAGCGAATGGCTGTACGCAGGAGGTGGGTCGTTACGTAAGGACGCAACGCCGTTCTTTGTTGCTATTGGCTGCGGTGGGGGGGCGCTACGCGCGGCGCTGGCCAATGGGGCTGCGCTCGAGCGGGGACGGGGTGGGTGTGGCGCAGGGGAGGCAGTGCGGGCGCGGGGGAGGGCGGGAGGCGCCAGCTGCCTCTGCCGTGCGGGGGCGCAGGCGCGGCCGTAAGCCCCTCGGTGGCGGTGGTCACCCCCGTACGGCTTGGGGACTGTGGGAGTGCTGCTGCACAGCACTGCCCGGTCGGGGAGGGCGAGGAGCAAGGTCCGGGTTAGGCAGCTGGCCTGCTAGAGTGGGTGTTAGGCTGCAGGAATAGCCCGGCGGCTGTTCGGGGCCTGGTGGGGCCTACCTGGCCTGAGGTACTAGGGGATGCGGTGTTAGTGTGTAGCTTGGGGTAGGTGCAGAGTGAGGCAACCCGCGCTGCTTCCCCACACCTGTGGGGCTTCCCACAGCTGGCATAGAGGCTAGGCAGTCCCTAGGCCCCTGTAGGAAAGTTGTCTAAGGTAAAGGGGTCCTGGGAGCTGGTTGAGCTCGGTGGGGCTGAGCACGGAGATGGGGGACAGGGTAGAATAAACGTTACTGAGAGGCATTTGATCCTCTTGTTTCAGGCCAGCAAGTTAAGATATTTGGAGGTTAGATTTAGCTATGGAGGAATGCTGTGTTTACATGGCTTAGAGCCCTGGTCAGACCCTAGATCCTCCTAAAGATTTTGATGTCCATCTGCTTTGCACTTTATAAAACCTCTTAAATGTTTTTGTAAGCATGCTTACATTGCTGCCTGTCTGAAGTGCACTGCTTAGCCCATGAGCACTGCCTAACTCGAGAGAGAAAAGACATCTAACAGTAGTGGGAACAGGGTGGCTGTGCATTACTGGTATGCAGAATTAGAATAGAATAAACCAGGTTGGAGGAGACCTCAGAGATCGTCATGTCCAACCTATAACCCAACACCATCTATTCAACTAAACCATGGCACCAAGCACCCCATCCAGTCTCCTCCTAAATACCTCCAGTGACAGTGACTCCATCAGTGACTCTTCCTAACATCCAGCCTAAACCTCCCCTGGCACAGCTTGAGACTGTGTCCTCTTGTTCTGGTGCTGGTTGCCTGGGAGACGAGACCAACCCCCACCTCGCTACAACCTCCCTTCAGGGAGTTGGAGAGAGCAAGAAGGTCTCCCCTGAGCCTCCTCTTCTCCAGGCTAAGCAACCCCAGCTCCCTCAGCCTCTCCTCACAGGGCTGTGCTCCAAACCCCTCCCCAGCTTTGTTGCCCTTCTCTGGACACCTTCCAGCAACTCAACATCTTTCCTAACCTGAGTAGCCCAGAACTGGACACAGGACTCAAGGTGTGGCCTAACCAGTGCTGAGTACAGGGGCATAGTGACATCCCTGCTCCTGCTGGCCACACTGTTCCTGATGCAAGCCAGGATGCCATTGGCCTTCTTGGCCACCTGGGCACACTGCTGCCTCATGTTCAGGACATATCAACCAGCATCCCCAGGTCCCTTTCTGCCTGGCTGCTCTCCAGCCACTCTGACCCCAGCCTGTAGCTCTGCCTGGGGTTGCTGTGGCCAATGTGCAGAACCTGGCACTTGGATGTGTTCAATCTCCTGCCCTTGGACTCTGCCCACCTCTCCAGCCTGTTGAGGTCCCTCTGCAGAGCCTCTCCTACCCTCTAACAGATCAATTCCTGCCTCCAGCCTGGTGTCATCTGCAAATTTACTGCTGATGGACTCAATCCCCTCGTCCAGGTCATCAATAAAGATACTGAACAGGCTGGGGCCCAGCACTGATCCCTGGGGCACACCACTGGTGCCTGGCTGCCAGCTGGATGTGGCACCATTCACCACCACTCTCTGGGCTCAGCCTCCAGCCAGTTCCTAACCCAGCTCAGAGAGCTGCTGTCCAAGCCAGGGGCTGACAGCTTGGCCAGGAGTCTGCCATGGGGGATGGTGTCAAAGGCATTGCTGGAGTCCAGGTAGACTCCATCCACAGCCTGCCCCACATCCACCAGGCACTCACCTGGGCATAGAAGGAGATCAGGTTGGTCAGGCAGGACCTGCCCTTCCTCAATCCATGCTCCCTGGGCCTGATCCCTTGGCCATCCTGTAAGTGCTGAGTGACTCCACTCAAGATGACCTGTTCCATAACCTTGCCTGGCACTGAGGTCAGGCTGCCAGGCCTGGAGTTTGCAGGTTCCTCCATCTGAGCCTTCTTGTGGATGGGCACCACGCTGGCCAGCTTCCAGTCTTCTGGGACCTCTCCAGTGAGCCAGGACTGGTGGGAAACGATGGAGAGAGGCTTGGCCAGCTCATCTGCCAGCTCTCTCAGCACCCTAGTTATTTCAAAATACTACTTCCTTGTATACTTTTCCTTCCTTAAGTGCCTCCTAAATGGCCTTCTGTGTTTACCCACGTGCTTTGACACCATGTGCTAAGCAATCAGTAATATGGAGGTGATCCAGCAATCTCATCAAGAATGAGTATTGTTACCTAATTATATTTATGGTCAGACACCAGGCTTCTGTGTGTCTGCTTGCCTGATATGATCAAGGTGATGGTTTCACTGGGCTTTTGTGATGATGAAGTTGGCATGGCCTTCATGGTCATGGCCAGCAAATGAGCCTTTTTTTGAGCAATAACTAATGGAAACATAAGTGCTAGGAATCTGACCATGATGATGGGTTTTCTTGGAATCAGTCAGTGGCATGATCCTGCAGCACTGAGGAGAGGCAGCCCTTTGGCTCTGAGCAGGCTGCTGGAGCTTATTCCATCTGCCATAGCAGCATGGCACTCAGTTTCACCTGGCACTTGTCAGTGGGCACGCACTGCTGAGGTTCACAGTGGTCAATCACAACAAGAACCACCCTGAGAAAGGAGAGTGGGGGAGTGCTGACGCTGTCCTTGGAGGCTAATGCAAGGAATCTACTGAAATGAAATGTAGGAATGACTGAAATCTGACTTTTGGATTCATGCCTATGTAAATGTGCTTTAGGTCAGTGGGACTGGAAATGCAGTTTTGCATATGTTGGGAAGTGCATGTAGACATGCAGTGAAGAGGTAACACTGCTGTTACCTGCTCTCAAAAGCTTTCAGTAGCAGCTGGGAGCAGTGGAAGAACCTGGAAGCACATGAAGGCATGCCTCAGGGGAAAGAGAAATTAGTAATTTATTTTGCTTGTTATCTGAAACAAAAGGAATGGGAAGTATGTCTTAAACAGAAGTTAATGACTGTAAGGAAGCAGTCTTGAAGCATACCTGAGTTTCCTTGGGTTTGCTTTGGTGTAGAACTGCAAGGCAGGCTTCCTGCAGCATAGCAGCAAATTCTGCCAGTGAGAATCGTAGAGTCAATAAGGTTGGGAAAGACCTCAGAGATCAGCAAGTCCAACCTAGCACCCAACACCTCAGGACTAACTAAACCATGGCTTCAAGTGCCACCTCCAATCTCCCCTTGAACACCTCCAGGGATGGTGACTCCACCACCTCCCTGGGCAGCACATTCCAATGGCCAATTCCTCTTTCTGGGAAGAACTTTCTCCTCACCTTGAGCCTAAACCTACTCTGGCACAACTTGAGACTGTGTCCTCCTGTTGTGGTGCTGGTTGCCTGGGAGAAGAGACCAACCCCCACCTATCCATAACCTCCCTTCAGGTAGTTGTAGAGAGCAAGGAGGTCTCCCCTGAGCCTCCTCTTCTTCAGGCTAAGCAACCCCAGCTCCCTCAGCCTCTCCTCATAGGGCTTGTGCTTGAGACTGTGAACTCAGTTCTTCCCAACCTTGTTAGGTGGCAGAAGCTCACAGCCTGTGCTGATCTGACATCCCAGTAACCCGCCCCAGCAGCGTGAGCTTCTTGGGGCTTTGTGGTCTAGAGCTGGCTTGACTGACTACACTGAGAGGTGAGGACAACTTGTTCCACTTGCTTACATATTTGGTAGCACCTTTGTTAGGGTGAGAATGAAAGGGCTGACTGTCCTGGTGAATGGTGCTGTTGACCGAGTTGCTGAATTGTGCTTTTGTGTCACATAGTTCTGGTCATATTTAGAGACTTCAGATGAACAGTTGCATAGATGGGCAGACCACAAATGGCTGCTTGGAGTGGGAGGGGATGAAGCTGGTCCAAAAGGAACTATCTCATCCAGTTCTCCAGGGGTGTTTTTATCATCTTGGAAGTAGGAACTCGGGTGTTTCCTCACACGGCTTGGGTAAGGTACAGAGGCACCAGCCAGGCTTCAGAAAATAGCAAAGCAGTCAAAGCCATAGACTTGGGAAAGAAATGAGCATTTGGGAGATGTTTTACAACTCTCACTCAGCTTTTTGTCCTTTTCTGTTGGGACTGGCTCACTGGCTCTTTGTTTTACTGACTTAATTCATGTAAAGCAGCTACATGTCAACTGAGTCCTTCTACCAGCTCCTCCTCTCTCAGACCCTCCCTGTTATTCTTGGTGATTTAACTTGCTCACTCACAGATAAGTCTGCACAACTCACTCATTCAAAATGCAGTTTTAACACCATGTTCTCTTTAATTGCATTCTTTGGTTTTAGCACAGTGTATACATTGTGCCTTCTATTTTTATATGTCTAATCTCTCTTGATTAAAATGACAGATCAGAGAACAGGGCAATTGTACACATAGGTCATTGCTTCTGTACAGAATGTGCTCAGTAGGCTGTCCTTTGGTTTTGCTGTCACACACTCAGGAAAACACTAATATTCTCTGTAGGTATGTTGCTTGCTAATTGGACTTACCCCAGCCTATGTAGAGGCTCTCAGGATGTTTTGTTCCTGTGTTTTGTAATCCTATTCCTGTTGTAGCTCTGTTAGGTTTTAATTAGGTTGTTTGAATATTAATTTTTCCAGCTATTAAAGATTTAGGGTTTCTGAGAAGCCTGTCAAATAGTTTTGGTTTACCTGTGCTGTCAGCACATTTGCATTCCTGGCCACTAAAAGTCAACAAATTGTCTGAGAAGTGGGGCTTATAAAATCATAAACTGTTATGGTCCTAAGGGAGTCTTAAAACACAGGCAGAGACTAGCTATGGAAAGGAAAGGGAAAAATTGTGTCACTGTTTAAACAATAGACTTCTTTCATGTGGAGGACCTAGATGTCCATTAATTACCAACTGGCTTGAGGGTTTTGGAGTCAGGCCCAATATTGCTGAAGCTCTTAACCATCCACTAGCTGGCTTACCCTTCAAGTTTGCATTTGAAGGCTGGTAATTTAATGGAGTTCATCTTTATAGACTGCTTATGCAGTAGCTTTCAGCTGTAGTTTCAGTGCTCATTGCCAATGTAGGTGCCAAACAATTGCATGAATGCAGAAAGCAAGGACTGCTTTAAATTATTAGATAATGTCAGACCAAGTTGAGCAGCTTGTGTTGTCTTTGCTGTGCCACAGCCCCACTGCACTATGCTGATCAAGACCTAAAACTGCATCCTCTAAATTTGGATTACTTATAGAATCATAGAATCAATAAGGTTGGAAAAGACCTCAGAGATCAGCAAGTCCAACCTAGCACCCAGCACCTCCTGACTAACTAAACCATGGCTTCAAAGCGCCACATCCAATCCCCTCTTGAACGCCTCCAGTGATGGACTCCACCACCTCCCTGGGCAGCACATTCCAATGGCCAATTCCTCTTTCTGGAAAGAACTTTCTCCTCACCTTGAGCTTAAATCTACTCTGGCACAGCCTGAGATGGTGTCCTCTTGTTCTGGTGCTGGTTACCTGGGAGAAGAGACCAACCCCCACCTGGCTACAACCTCCCTTCAGGGAGCTGGAGACAGCAAGGAGGTCTCCCCTGAGCCTCCTCTTCTGCAGGCTAAGCAACCCCAGCTCCCTCAGCCTCTCCTCACAGGGCTGTGCTCCAGACCTCTCCCCAGCTTTGTTGCCCTTCTTTGGACATGCTCAGGGGTCTCAATATCCTTCTTAAATTGAGGAGCCCAGAACTGGACACAGGACTCAAGGTGTGGCCTAACCAGTGCTGAGTCCAGGGGCACAATGCCTTTCCTGCTCCTGCTGGCCACACTCTTCCTGATGCAGGCCAGGATGCCATTGGCCTTCTTGGCCACCTGGGCACACTGCTGGCTCATGTTCAGCCTACTCTAAACCTGTCCCCCCAGGTCCCTTTCTGCCTGGCTGCTCTCCAGCCACTGGGTCCCCAGCCTGTAGCACTTATTCCTCTTGCAAGAGACAATTGAGGTGGAAAAAAGTACTGTTGCATAATTGAGCATTGAAATGTAGGGACAGCTGAGTGGCAGCTGTTGGGTTGGGCAATGTTAACTTTCCCACATCAGTCTAGCTCAGAGGCATTTGTAAATGTGTACCTACACATTTATTGCAACAAAGGATACAATTCATTCATTCTTAAGCGTGTGAGGGAAGGTGTGTGGGACTTTTAAAGTAAGGGCACTGGAAATTACTGAATGCAGAGAGATCAAACCTCTGTGGAAAATTACTTCACTTCAAAAACTCCTGAATGCAGAGAAATTAAATCTATGTGGCAAACCAGTTCACTTCCAGCAGCTGTAGTGTGTCCAGCAACAGGTAACATTCAGCTCGTTGTTATGCCTTTGCTGCACATCAGGAGGGAGGCACAGCTGTATCAGTTTTCCCTCCCCAAGTGCACCTTTTAATTCTGTATTCTTGCTTCCTGCAGTTCATCTGCAGCCAGGCAGCTGTCCTTCACTTCTGTGAATAAGCAAAGAACTACCAATTCATGGGGATGGTTCACTGCCTTCCAGAGAAGGGCAACAAAGCTGGGGAGGGGTTTGGAACACAAACCCTGTGAGGAAAGGCTGAGGGAGCTGGGGTTGCTTAGCCTGCAGAAGAGGAGGCTCAGGGGAGACCTTCTTGTCTTTTCCAGCCTGGTTAATCCTATTGAGAGAGTGATTGCCCTTTGGAATGGGCTGCCTGGGGAGGTGGTGGAGTCACCATCACTGGAGGTGTTCAGGAGGAGACTTGATAGGGTGCTTGGTGCCATGGGTTAGTTGTTTAGGTAGGTTGGATTGGTTGATGGGTTGGACATGATGATCTTGAAGGTCTCTTCCAACCTGGTCTGGTCCTATTCTATTCTATTCCTATTCCTTTTCCTATTCCTTTTCCTATTCCTTTTCCTATTCCTTTCTATTCCATTCCATTCCATTCCATTCCATTCCATTCCATTCCATTCTAGTCCTTCCTATCCTATCCTATCCTATCCTATCCTATCCTATCCTATCCTATCCTATCCTATCCTATCCCATTCCATTCCATTCCATTCCATTCCTTTCTATTCTATTTCTTCCTATCCTATCCTATCCTATCCTATCCTATCCTATCCTATCCTATCCTATCCTATCCTATCCTATCCTATCCCATTCCATTCCATTCCATTCCATTCCAGACAATTAACAGAGAACAGGTGTTATAAAATCCCTAGGACATCAGTTAGGTTAAGGGTTTGATTTGGTGTATACAATCAACCTACTCCTAAAATGTGCCTGAAAATGTTACATCTGATGAAGAATCATTGAATTCAGATAAAATTCTGTGATGTTCAGTTGCTGGATGTTTGTTTGCAAGAAAAACCCCAGCCTCCAATGAACACATAGTTGAGGGAAATGCAAAATCTTTTCTGGCAGGTTTATCTAGGCCATGTAGAGTAGAAATTGTGACAACTGTTGGCATGGCCTCATGTCTTTGATTGCATTAAAGAGCACATTAAAGACACTTCTGAAAGATGGACTCAAACCTTTGGGAAGTTAATCACTATGAAAAGAGGCTGGAGGCATCTTGAGGATGAGTCCATGTCTGAAAACCCAGCACTGCAGGGTGTTGAGGGCACCAGGCAGTGGACAGGACGTTCCCTGTAGGTTAGTACCTGCCAAGAGCTGATAGTAGTTGAATATACAGAATTGAGAATGGGAGATTTCCTTACCAGTATTATTGACCTCACTTCTGGAGTATAATCAGGTTTGATAGATTCACTTGAAGACATATTTTGAAATCAAAGTCAGTATAGAGTAGAAGAGAAGAAGAGAAGAGAAGAGAAGAGAAGAGAAGAGAAGAGAAGAGAAGAGAAGAGAAGAGAAGAGAAAAGAGAAGAGAAGAGAAGAGAAGAGAAGAGAAGAGAAGAGAAGAGAAGAGAAGAGAAGAGAAGAGAAGAGAAGTGAAGTGGAGTGGAGTGGAGTAGAATAGAATTGAATCAATAAGGTTGGAAAAGACCTCAAAGATCATCAAATCCAATCTGTCACCCAAGACCTCATGACTACAACTGCAATTATTGGTTGTAGATGTTGTAAATATCATAGAATCAATAAGGTTGGAAAAGACCTCAGAAATCATCAAGTCCAACCTGTCACCCAACACCTCATGACTAACTAAACCATGGCTTCAAGTGCCACATCCAGTCCCCTCTTGAACACCTCCAGGGATGGTGACTCCACCACCTCCTTGGGCAGCACATCCCAATGGCCAATAACTCTTTCTGGGAAGAACTTTCTCCTCACCTCCAGCCTAAACCTCCCCTGGCACAGCTTGAGGCTGTGTCCTCTTGTACTTCTCATGTCTGAGCTGATACAGCTTAAGGCTATTTTTCTTTCTTTTCTCATTTGTGAGGGCATGAATGTTACTCTCAGTGCTGATCATTACTTTTTCTTTAATTGGGACAGTTGCAGTCTCTTACCCTTCAGAAGTACAGATTTTGATGGCAGATGAAGTTATGTTGTGTATACACACTGAAAAACCACACACATAGGAGAAAAAGAATCAGTTGCTTCCATAGGAAGAGAGCAGATAGCAGACTACCATTAGCATTTCCTGAACTGTTTCCAGAGGGCATGACAGTGTTTGTAAGTATAGATCTGTGTATGCTGTGTAATAAAGGAACTGTCAGATTTCATTCAGAGAGGTGTGTAGAGGAGTGATGTTTGCCAAGAAGATTTCCAGCAGTATATTTAACCTGATAAAACCTATGGATCTAGAGCTCCCCATTTATGTCATAGAATAGAATTAACCAGGTTGGAAAAGACCTTGGAGATCATCAAGTCCAACCTATCACCCAGCACCATCTAATCAACTAAACCATGGCACCAAGTGCCGCATCCAGGCTCTTCTTAAACACTTCCAGGGATGGTGACTCCACCACCTCCCTGGGCAGCACATCCCAATGGCAAATCTCTCTTGCTGGGAAGAACTTCTTCCCAACATCCAGCCTAAACCTCCTCTGGCACAGCTTGAGACTGTGTCCTCTTGTTCTGTCACAGGTTGTCTGGGAGAAGAGACCAACCCCCACCTGGCTACAACCTCCCTTCAGGGAGTTGGAGAGAGCAAGAAGGTCTCCCCTGAGCCTCCTCTTCTCCAGGCTAAGCAACCCCAGCTCCCTCAGCCTCTCCTCACAGGGCTGTGCTCCAAACCCCTCCCCAGCTTTGTTGCCCTTCTCTGGACACCTTCCAGCAACTCAACATCTTTCCTATACTGAGGAGCCCAGAGCTGGACACAGGACTCCAGGTGTGGCCTAACCAGTGCTGAGTACAACTCTTTAAAGAGCTGCACTCTGTCTTACAAACTGCTCAGGAGATTTTACCGATCCTATTATTTACATGTACATCACTCCAGCAATCACACATTAGCACTGTCCTCTCTTCCACAAACCCTTTATGTATTGAATACTTCCTGTACACACCACTGTCTTTAAGTTTTACTCCTTTCGAAGGCATCCATCAGCTTCATCCTTAGAGACAGTCAGCTAAATTGAATCCCTTTTCTTGCACATTCCCACTCCCAAACAGGAATTATCTAAGCAGAAGGTTACTAAAGCCCTAACAGCTGGAAACTACAAGAGATTAAAATTTTATGCAGGCTCTAAAAAGCCACTTATGAAATGTTAATTGTATCCCTTATCTACTGTTTTACGTCCCAACATAAACCACAGTTAAGAACCATACCTGCACTCCCACTTTGATGAGTGGAGGAACAGAGTACTCATGACATCTGGTGTTTTACCTGTGGCTGTATGCAAAAAAACCAACCCCTAGTCCTCCAAAATGATTAACTCTCTGAAGAATTGAGCAGGTTTGTTTAACACAATTAAAGTCTTCATTACTCCAAACTGTTTTTATCCCATCTCTGTATGGTCAACCACTTCAGTGGCCACTTTTGTTTCTTTACAGAATCCACAGAATTAAAAATGTGAATCATAGAATCAATAAGGTTGGAAGAGACCTCAAAGATCAAGTCCAACCTGTCACCCAACACCTCATGACTTCAAGTGCCACATCCAATCCCCTCCTGAACACCTCCAGGGATGGTGACTCCACCACCTCCCTGGGCAGCACATTCCAACGGCTAACAACTCTCTCTGTGAAGAACTTTCTCCTCACCTCCAGCCTAAATTTCTCCTGGCACAGCTTGAGACTGTGTCCTCTTGTTCTGGTGCTGGTTGCCTGGGAGAGGAGACCAACCCCCACTTGGCTACAACATCCCTTCAGGTAGTTGTAGAGAGCAAGAAGGTCTCCCCTGAGCCTCCTCTTCTGCAGGCTAAGCAACCCCAGCTCCCTCAGCCTCTCCTCTTAGGGCTTGTGCTCAAGGCCTCTCACCAGCCTCGTTGCCCTTCTCTGGACACTAAATGAAAGCTCTTTTCAGAGCTTTTCAGGAGTAATGGAACTTCATCAAGCAATTTTCTTAATGGTTGGCTTAAGTCAGTAAGACAGCATGGAGTACAGAATGTCAAGACATCTCCTTCCAACACTCTCACATGAAAAGCCTGTATGTTCCCTACGACTTCCATGATGGTGAAAGACCTCAAACAGATTTTAAAATTCCCAGTAGTGCTCAAAGCTAAACTCTGCATTAGTGCTGGGTTGTACACATTGGTCACAACAACCCCAGGCAGTGCTACAGGCTGGGGGCAGAGTGGCTGGGAGCAGCCAGGCAGAAAGGGACCTGGGGGGACAGGTTGAGAGTAGGCTGAACACGAGCCAGCAGTGTGCCCAGGTGGCCAAGAAGGCCAATGGCATCCTGGCCTGCATCAGGAAGAGTGTGGCCAGCAGGAGCAGGGAAATCATTCTGCCCCTGCACTCAGCACTTCTTAGGCCACACCTTGAATCCTGTGTCCAGTTCTGGGCTCCTCAGTTTAAGAAGGATATTGAGACACTTGAAGGTGTCCAGAGAAGGGCAATGAGGCTGGGGAGAGGTCTGGAGCACAGCCCTCTTTACATTAAATAAAGTGGGAAGGAAAAGGCAGTCTGTACTTAAAAGCACTAGAAGGAGCCAGGAGGAAGAAGAGGAGAAAACAGCTGGAAAACACGTTTGCATTGTTAGGAATAGCTTTCACCAAGCATCCATTTAAATCCTCTTGCTTCCTCCAGCTAAAGTGCAGCCACAGGTTGGCCACTGCCCCTGGCTGCCCTCTGGTTCCCCACACTTCACAAAAGAAATTTCAGTTTTCTAGTCCTGAGAGGGACACCAAAAGCTCTGCTGCTTTTTAAATGACCACAGGGAAAATCTCCTGCTGCCCAGTGGAGATGGTCCCCCTTATTTTTCTTCTGGCCTTGTTTTGTGTTTGGATAAGCAGCCAAGTCTTAATTTGCCTTTCTGTGCTGGTGGCTCCGTTCTGACCTTGTCTCCCTCTGAGATTATATGAGGGAGAAGGGAAGTGGGGATGCTGGTGTCTGCTTGTGTTCAGAACCGATTGGATGAAAGAGAGTTTTTATGGCAGCGATCTGGAGTGTCCACGCTGCTCTCCCAGGGGGTCTGAGAAAAGCACAAGCTTGTAGAGTAGCCTAGAAGCACAAAGTGACTGTAAAATCCCTCATTTTATGAGGTTTTAGAAGCAGTGTTTGGCACAGTAGTTACACTGCTTTGTTGGAGAGCTAAATGCCTTGAGTTAAAGTGTAACAGCTTTACGATGCAGATAATGTAAGTCATTTGCTTTTCATTTCCCTCCAATCTGCTGAGCTGCCGTAATGTTGGTAGGTGTAGGGTGAAAACCGAGAGTGGGGATGCTCTCTAGCTTTCAGGGGCTGGTGAGTGGGGAATCTTTTCAGTATTCTGAAGTTTCTTCCCTTGACATAGTGTTGGGTGATAGGTTGGACTCGATGATCTTGAAGGTCTTTTCCAACCTGGTTAATTCTATTCTATTCTATTCTATTCTATTCTATTCTATTCTATCCCATTCCATTCCATTCCAATTCTCTCCTCTCCTCTCCCCTCCCCTCCCCTCCCCTCCGAACCGCTCCTCTCCTCTCTGAACCTCTCCTCTCCTCTCCTCTCTGAACCTCTCCTCTCCTCTCTGAACCTCTCCTCTCCTCTCCTCTCTGAACCTCTCCTCTCCTCTCTGAACCTCTCTGAACCTCTCCTCTCTGAACCTTTCCTCTCCTCTCCTCTCTGAACCTCTCCTCTCCTCTCTGAACCTCTCCTCTCCTCTCCTCTCTGAACCTCTCCTCTCCTCTCTGAACCTCTCCTCTCCTCTCTGAACCTCTCCTCTCCTCTCTGAACCTCTCTGAACCTCTCCTCTCTGAACCTTTCCTCTCCTCTCCTCTCCTCTCTGAACCTCTCCTCTCCTCTCTGAACCTCTCCCCTCCTCTCCTCTCCTCTCCTCTCCTCTCCTCTCCTCTCCTCTCCGAACCTCTCCGAACCTCTCCGAACCTCTCCTCTCCTCTCCGAACCTCTCCTCTCCTCTCCGAACCTCTCCTCTCCTCTCCGAACCTCTCCTCTCCGAACCTCTCCTCTCCTCTCTGAACCTCTCCTCTCCTCTCTTCTCCTCTCCTCTCTTCTCCTCTCCTCTCTGAACCTCTCCCCTTCCCTTCCCTTCCCTTCCCTTCCCTTCCCTTCCCTTCCCTTCCCTTCCCTTCCCTTCCCTTCCCTTCCCTTCCCTTCCCTTCCCTTCCCTTCCCTTCCCTTCCCTTCCCTTCCCTTCCCTTCCCTTCCCTTCCCTTCCCAGTATCACACAAACAAGCCTGTTGCTGCAGAGAGCTGAGTTTTGATGGCTTGGGGCCTTGGCTCTGAGCAATTTGGAGGGAAGGAATTTTTTTTATTACTATTTTAATGAATAATTTATTAATTACTATTAATAATAACCTGCGTAGAGTGTTGGCATGCTGAAAGTCATCTCGGAGGGGGTGAATAAATGAGCAGAATTAATGTGTATGTACTGCATGTTTATCATCTGCTCTAATTTGTTGCCAATTTATAGTCATGGTTCAAATTCCCTAATTTCTCTTTTCCACTTCAGAAAAAACAAATGGAAAGAGCAGGAATAATGGACTGGGGTTTTCTTCCTGTGGTCCCCAGTAGATGGAATGATTTTAAGTTACAAAAGCAAGGGCAATCATATCTCAAAAGCACTCTAACCATGCTTTAGCCTGAGGACTCTGCTTACTTCAAAGGAAACAAAGGTAATGGAATTTAAATACGTGTCTCCTGGAGGCCTGTAGCAGTGCACAGAGATTTGGTTGGTTGGTTGGGTTTTGGTGTGGTTTTGGGTTTCCCCCTCAGTGTACTTTGAGACTATAAAGAACTAGAGATGACAATTTTCATTCCATTTCTATGAAATGGAAATGAAATGGAATGAAAATGGTCATCTATAATTAGAATAGAATAGAATAGAATAGAATAGAATAGAATAGAATAGAATAGAATAGAATAGAACAGAATAGGAGTAGAATAGAGTAGAGTAGAGTAGAGTAGAGTAGAATAGAATAGAATAGAATAGAATAGAATAGAATAGAATAGAATAGAATAGAATAGAATTAACCAGGTTGGAAAAGACCTCAGAGATCATCAAGTCCAACCTATCACCCAGCACCATCTAATCAACTAAACCATGGCACCAAGTGCCTCATCCAGTCCCCTCTTGAACATCTCCAGGGACAGTGACTCCACCACCTCCCTGGGCAGCACATTCCAATGGCCAATCTCTCTTGCTGGGAAGAACTTTCTCCTCACCTCCAGCCTAAACCTCCCCTGGCACAGCTTGAGACTGTGTCCTCTTGTTCTGGTGCTGGTTTCCTGGGAGAAGAGGCCAACCCCCACCTGGCTACAACCTCCCTTCAGGGAGCTGGAGAGAGCAAGAAGGTCTCCCCTGAGCCTCCTCTTCTGCAGGCTAAGCAACCCCAGCTCCCTCAGCCTCTCCTCACAGGGCTGTGCTCCAGACCCCTCCCCAGCTTTGTTGCCCTTCTCTGGACACCTTCCAGCAACTCAACATCTTTCCTAAACTGACGGCCCCAGAACTGGACACAGGACTCAAGGTGTGGCCTGCTGAGCACAGGGGCAGAATGAGTTCCCTGCTCCTGCTGGCCACACTGTTCCTGATGCAGGCCAGGATGCCACTGGCCTTCTTGGCCACCTGGGCACACTGCTGGCTCATATTCAGCCTACACTCAACCAGTACCCCCAGGTCCTTTTCTACCTGGCGGCTCTCCAACCACTCTGCCCCCAGCCTGTAGCACTGCCTGGGGTTGTTGTGGCCAGTGTGCAGCACCTGGCACTTGGACTTGTTGAATGCCATCCTATGATGCAGTTTCTCTCAGGAGAGCTGGAGGAAAAGAAGTTATTCTCTTTAAAAACACATGATGGAAATGAATGAAATGGCATACTTCAGTGTTGGTGTGGCCTTAGGAAAAGCCAGTACCTTCAGTGGCAGCTCAAGGGCAGAGTTTTGATCATTTGACTTTTGCTATGATGTTTACCCAAATGCTGCAGTGTCTGATAAGAAAGGAAGGGCCAGCCCCAGCATGGGTGTAAGGTGATGCAGGGCACAGTGTTCCTTTCCTCAGGACTCCCTTGGTAAGGAACCACGCTGGGACAGAACAAGGTGCCCATGAAATGATGCCCAGTGCCAGTTTTTCCCCAGAGCCCTTCTTCTCGTCCAGTGTTACCTTGTGCTGGTTGTCCATGTACCTGCTAAGCTTTCTTGAGAAAGATGCTGCTTTGGAGGGTGCTTTGTCCTGCCCTGAGCTTTACATCCACAGCAACCCTTGCTGAGCTGTCTCTGGAGGTGGCCTAGAGAGGAAACCTGACCACTGGTGTTTAATGTGAAGCCTTTAATCCTTTAATATTTCACTACAGGTTTGGAGCAGGAATTGCCACTTGGTGTCACTTGTTGCAGTGCTTTTGGGCCCAGTGGGAGCAGCACTCGTGCCTGATACCAGTTCTGTTTGTGACAGTCCAAAAACATGGTGCTGTTTTGGTGTCTGTCAGGTGAAGCATGAGCACAAACAGTGGCACACTTCACAGAGAGGTGGGGAGAATAAATCTGCTGCTCTGAAGTTGGTTTGGTGCCTCCCATGAACACCCAAGAGCAAAGGCAGGGAAGCTGAGGGAGCAGGGATGACTTCTGCCTCCCTGAACTCAGGAGGAGGGGACAAGAGGTGAAATCTCCCTGCAAGCCTAGTGAGCTCAGCAGAAATACATGCTGAGCTCTCATCCCTGCTCTGGGGCTCAGCTGAGATCTGGGTGAGGTTGGGATTTAAATCCCACCCTGCTGGGTCTGCAGTGGCTGGTAAAGCATCCTGCTTTCCTTGCTCTCAGTGCCTGTTGGACAGATGGGGTGAGGGAAAGACACTTGCCATTCCGTAGTGCTTGCTGAGCAGTAGCTGCCAAGGGAGAAAAGTGAAGCATTAACAATGTCTGCAATTCCATTCTGATGCATTTATCTGCTTGATAGATTGTATGATTGTGGCTTCCCCCTGCCTCCATCACTAGAAAAAAAATACTTTGGGCTAATCTTCTTCTTCAGTGCAAGTTAAATTTTGCTTAGAGCACACTGCAGGGGCTGAGTTTTTTTCCCCCCTCCAGAATTACTGTAGAAAAGTATTTGGATCTTTATGTTGCACAGGCAAGCAGGAAGCAGCTTAACTCTGGCTTCTCTGGGCAGGACTCTGCTGAAAGACATGGTCCACGTTGCTGTTATGATTATCTTGCGACAGCAGCTCGCCGTTGGGCTCCCTCATTTGCATCCTCAGCAGGATGACAAGGTGAATAATTTAATTGCAGCAGCCTCTGCCACGTGATGGTGCAAGGACCCATCAGGATGCCTCCCCGGCACCCACAGACTTCGGAGGGGAATGGAAACTTACAGAAGTGATGTGAAATCCTCGCATCCCCTCCCTTAACCCCGGAGCAACCTCTCGGGGGAGCGGTCGCGTCCTCCTTTGCTTTTCCACGCGTTCCTCTGACGTGGAGCCTGGGGGGTGCGTGTGAGCCTGCGAGCAAGACGAGCGAGGGAGTGGGAAGCGCGGGGGGGCACGGGGGAGGGAAAATGCACACCCGCTCACGGAGCTAGTGGGAGCGGGAACGGCGAGGAGCCGGAGCGAGGCCAGGAGTCCGGCCACGGGCGGCGGGGAGTGGAAATTTACAGCTGCTTGTGAGCGCCTGGGCGTGTGGAAGCGATCCTTTCTGCTCACGCTTTCCCAGAGGCTGCCGGCGGCTCGGCAGAAGAGCAGGACGCGGAGTCGCGGGGTCCCCTGTCCCTGCCACGTGTCGCTCATCAGCGGTGGGGAAGAGAGCAGAATTAAATGGAAGATAACTGAAGGTGGCCGCTGGCAGCGCGGGCTGCGGGGAGGAGGCTGAGCTGTCTTCAGCACCTGGCCATGGGGCTGCGCAGGGCTGCCTAGGAGCCCCCCACCTTTCTGCACGCAGTAAGTGTCAGCCAAAATTCTATCCTCCCAGCGACAGAAAGTGCAATGATTTCGCCGAACTTTTCCTTTTCCCAGTTGGCACCAGCCTTTTCGCAATCGCCCGCTTGCCTCCTGCTTCTCGGTAGTTACGGCGTTAGCTTTTTATAGCTTCGTAAACTGTGTTACCAGGAGTGGCTTTTTAAAGCAGGCAACCCTAAACAATACTCCTCCTGTTACATAAGGCGCTGGCTCTGCGAGCGAGGGCTCTGTGTCCATGGAATATCTCTGGAAATGGCTTTATTTACAGTGTGGTTTCCAAAAATAAAATATCTGCAATATATCATTTCTCTTGCTCCTCTCCACCGGCTGCCTGCAGCTGCGGGCTGGCTCTGGGGATGCAGAGGAATGAGACCACGGCCACTTGCATAAGGCAGCAGAGACGCTTAGGGATGAAGGGAAGCTGAGCTCATGTGGATTGTCACAAGAAACGGCGGGTGTAAATTAACCGTCTCGTTATTTGCAGGCAGTAAGTCTTGGCAACCTGAAATGCTAACTCTGCTCATGAAGTCCTTATCAAGGCAGAACTTTCATTATGCTTAAGGGAAGGGTTTTTTTTTTTGGGGGGGGGGGGTTGTTTGGTTGTTGGTTGTTTTTTTTTTCAGAGCAAAGACTCTTTCTTGGGCTAATATCAGCAGGAAAGCGAAATTGCTGCTATAGAAAGACGATTTTAATGTGCTATGAAGCTATTGAAAGTAACAAGAGTGGGCTGGCTAAGAGTGTGGTCTGGTGAATGCTGTGTAGAGAGGTAACTTTCAGTAATATTAAACAAAAGGCAAAAATAGTATCCCATGTTCCTCACTAATGGATTCAGAGGAAGTCCTATTCCCTCTTGGCTGCTGCCTATGTCATTTAAATTATATTACTGGTTTCCACTGCTTCTTACAGTTATTATTACTACTAGCCCTGGAAATTGAACTTGGTTTCCCTTTTACTTAAGTACATGAAAAGCTACTAAAGGCTGTTCTGTTAGAATTGTGTGCACTTCAGAGGCATTAGCTAGGAGACCTCTTTCTGCATGACTGATCTTGTGGGGGTTTTGTTGTAGACTACAGTTAGTCATGGAACTGAATTCTTAACTTTCTTTTTAGGTTTGGAAGACCTTCGTGGTGGGAAATGGAAATAGGCATCCCAGATATTCCTAACTCATCAACCCTGCCAACTGGGTGCCTGTAAAACCTGATTTCTTACAGTTCTGGTTTTAGTCAATGTGAAGTAATAGCCTGCTGCTTCTAGCTGGTTCATTAACATGAGTGGGAGAGCCTGTGTAATTCTGTCGTACAGAGGTGACCGATGCTGGTGTGAGCGTAGGGCCACAGGGTGTTAACTTCTGCATGGGTTCAGAATCTGAATGTTACCTGGCACTGCAAAGTGCTAATGCTGAATAATGCTAACAACAACAACAACAGCAGTAGAAGGTGTGGAGAAGACTTGCTGCAATGAAAGGACTCTAGGCAGCAAAGTCGAACACTCAAAGAGTTCCTAATGTTACTTCTGGCATTAATCCACGCCGGAGTATTCTGTTCTCTGTCTCCTACTCAGGATACTTTCATTAAGCTTGTATCATCACACATTTACACTCCTTTCTCATCATCACTGCCTCATTTTGGGCTTGACTGCTGAACACACAAGCTACAGCATGTGTTCCAGCAGTCCTATCTTCTCTAATCTTCGTCCACCCCCTTCTTCCCCTCTAGTGCTGGTACAGCTCTTTGTAGGACTGTGGGGAGAACTGGACTAGAAACCCATGTGACCTTTTTTTTTCTCCAGCAGACTATTTTTGGTTAACCCGAGTCAGTTCTCTGACAGGGCTCACCACATGGCCCTGCAAACAGCTGTACCTCTCCAACAGAACTTCAGGGATGTGAATAGATGTGGAGCAGGGTGACACTGTCACGGAATTAAGTGTTTGTCAAACTGTGGCCTCAGTGACCACATAGCTGTTTGGTGCTTCACTTTGTCCCCTGTCTTTGGTGAGAGGCTACACAGGCTTTTTGGTTTTCAATGAATGGGCATTCAAGCACTCAAGTAAAAATACAATTACTAATTTCTTTGAGTGCTTCCATGGAGCTGCACCACAGTGCTTGAGTGAAGCATCACTGCAGATGCCTTCAGTTTCATAACAGCATTGGACAACTATGTGATACCACTATTCTCATCCTGTAGAGGCAATCAGTGTTTTGTGTGTTCAGGTGAAGTTTCAGCCAATATCCACATTCACTCCAGGTAATGCAACAAGCAGAATAGAAAAGAATAGAATAGAATAGAATTAACCAGGTTGGAAAAGACCTTTGAGATCATCAAGTCCAACCTATCACCCAACACCATCTAATCAACTAAACCATGGCACCAAGTGCCTCATCCAGTCTCTTCCTAAACACCTCCAGTGATGGTGACTCCACCACCTCCCTGGGCAGCACATTCCAATCGCCAGTCTCTCTTGCTGGGAAGAAATTCTTCCTAACATCCAGCCTAAACCTCCCCTGGCACAGCTTGAGACCGTGTCCTCTTGTTCTGGTGCTGGTTGCCTGGGAGAAGAGACCAACCCCCACCTGGCTACAACCTCCCTTCAGGGAGCTGTAGAGAGCAAGGTCTGTCCTGAGCCTCCTCTTCTGCAGGCTAAGCAAGCCCAGCTCCCTCAGTCTCTCTCAGAGGGCTTGTGCTCCAAACCCCCTCACCATCCTTGTTGCTGGTTATGAGTTAGTGAGGTGTTTTGGTTCTGATCAGTAAGTTGATGAAGGTTAGGAACTAAAACAAGACAGATGTCTGATTCTTGAAGAAAAATTTTCCACTCATTCATTTTTGAAGACCAAGTGGTGTGTCCAGAGGAGTGTCTGAAAAGTGCATAGATGGGTTTACATCCTCTCTCCCATTCTTGTGTTCCTGGGCAGGGGGAAGCAGTTGGTAGGGAGCTTCTTAACTGCATTAATCCATAGTGGGATGGCTGATGGATAGAGTGATGCTGCTGTCAGTATTTTCCCTTCATTGCACTTACAAGCTCAGCTGCACTGCAGCCTTTTGAGAAAGGATGTGATTAAGAGCACAGGAATTGGGGGAAAGCGCCTCTAAATGGAACTGGATCTCTTATTGTACTTGATAGCTGTATTAAAGAGCTCAACTTGCACTATTTTGGGGGTTTTGATACATCACCCCTTTATGAGCAGCTAAACTGGCAGAAGAGGATACTTTGAGGAGTGATAAAGCATAGACTTTGGTGTCAACTGATCCAAGTTTCATTCCTGACACAGTCACTCTGTTGTGGCTTTGGGTGAGTCTCATAATCCTGTGCCTCAGCCACCTGTGGGGTCAATTCACTGCTTTACTTTGTGTGATTTTTTTTTCCCCTTTTTTTTCCCCTCCCCCCCCCCTTTATTTTTTCCTTATTTTCTCCTTATTTTTCCTTGTTTTGTCCTTTAGTTTTTCCTTATTTTCTCCTTTAGGTTTCCTTATTTTCTCCTTTAGTTTCTCCTTATTTTCTCCTTTAGTTTTCTTTATTTTCTCCTTTATTTTTTCCTTATTTTTCCTTGTTTTCTCCTTTAGTTTTTCCTTGTTTTCTCCTTTAGTTTTTCTTTGTTTTCCCCTTTAGTTTTCCTTGTTTTCTCCTTTAGTTTTCCTTATTTTCTCCTTTAGTTTCTTCTTATTTTCTCCTTTAGTTTCTCCTTATTTTCTCCTTTAGTTTTCTTTATTTTCTCCTTTATTTTTTCCTTATTTTTCCTTGTTTTCTCCTTTAGTTTTTCCTTATTTTCTCCTTTAGTTTTCCTTGTTTTCTCCTTTAGTTTTCCTTATTTTCTCCTTTAGTTTTTCCTTGTTTTCTCCTTTAGTTTTTCCTTGTTTTCTCCTTTAGTTTTTCCTTGTTTTCTCCTTTAGTTTTCCTTATTTTCTCCTTTAGTTTCTCCTTATTTTCTCCTTTAGTTTTCTTTATTTTCTCCTTTATTTTTTCCTTATTTTTCCTTGTTTTCTCCTTTAGTTTTTCCTTGTTTTCTCCTTTAGTTTTTCCTTATTTTCTCCTTTAGTTTTCCTTGTTTTCTCCTTTAGTTTTCCTTATTTTCTCCTTTAGTTTTTCCTTGTTTTCTCCTTTAGTTTTCCTTGTTTTCTCCTTTAGTTTTTCCTTGTTTTCTCCTTTAGTTTTCCTTGTTTTCTCCTTTAGTTTTCCTTGTTTTCTTCTTTAGTTTTTCCTTATTTTTCCTTATTTTCTCCTTTAGTTTTCCTTGTTTTCTCCTTTATTTTTTCCTTATTATCTCCTAATTTTTTTCCTTATTTTCTCCTCATTTTTTTCCTTTATTTTTCCTTGGTTTTCATATTTTTCCTATCCCCCCTTCCCCCCCTTTTCCCTCCCTTTCCCCCCTCCCTTTTCCCTCCCTTTCCCCCCCTTTTCCCTACCTTTTTCCCTCTTCCCCCCCTTTTTCCTTATTTTTCAAATTTTTCCTTAATTTTTCTTTCCCCCCCTTATTTCCCCCCCTTATTTCCCCCCTTATTTCCCCCTTATTTTCCCCCTTATTTCCCCTTATTTTCCCCCTTATTTTTCCCCTTATTTTTCCCCTTATTTCCCCCCTATTTTTCCCCCTTATTTTCCCCCTTATTTTCCCCCTTTTTTCCCCCCCTTATTTTCCCCCCTTATTTTTTACCCCTCATTTCCCCCCTCATTTTTTCCCTTATTATTTTCCCTTAATTTAATTTTTTGTCCCTATATTTTCTGTCCTTATTTTTTTTTGTCCTTAATTTTTTTCTGCCTCAGACAGAAACAGCCAAACACTTCGAAAGTGGTGCTGTAAAACTGACACTTAGCTAAAATAAAATCAGTGCCATATTTTTTTTTTCCCCCCAAACAAACACAGAATTATATTCCTTGAAAGTATTTTTGTAACAGCAGGGCTCATAAAATGTGCTGGACGCTGCAGCTCTGGCAGCTGCAATGTGCTTTTAATATTGGTAGCAGCAGCAGGCATTGGAAACCACCATTCCTTCTACAGCACTGTCCCCATGACCAAGCAAGAGGCCCTTCAAGGCTGAGAGAGTCAGTCCAGTGAGACAGAGCTGTGTACTTCCTCAGACTCATAAAGTCCTCATAAGAGTACTGGTTGAGTACCATCATGGCAATGAAATGCTTCATCCCTGATTATATATTCAGGAGTGTCCACAGTCTGTTTCTGCTTTTATAAAAACATATGTTGAACAACCATTAGATGGAAAAAGATTTCCTAGAAAGTAGGGAAGAAAGGGGCTCATTCAGCTCCCCTTGCTGCCAGGCAGTGGTGTCAAAACTGTCTGAAGAGATGCTCTGTAGTGTTCCTGGTAGAGCAGAGCCTTTCAATAATCTCAAAGCTCCCGTGGTTGGAAACCTTTCCATTTTCAGCTTCAGTTTATTCATCAGCAGTTTATAGCCATTTGCTGCTGCAGGAATGAAGTGTTCCTGCTATTTGAGCTGAAACAACTTCTTTGGCTTACCTTAATTTCTGTTCTGAGCTTACTGAGGCAAGCACTTTTAGTCTCCTAGACATGCTCACCTTCCCGTCTCTCTAGCCAGCCCGGGGTTCTTCTCTGCACCTGCTCCAATCTCTCTCTTGATTTTGTTTGGCTGAAGGTGTTCAGGATTGTGTGCAATGTCCTGTATGAAGTTCCATCGAGACCTTGTACAAAGATCTGAATACTTTTGTATTTCTTAAGTAATGAGGTTTGTGTTTGTCTCTCCTGCCTGTAAAATATGAGTGTAGTCACCAGGTGTCTTTGTCATTTCTCATTTTGGGTGCCATGGTTTAGTTGATTAGGTGGTGTTGGATGATAGGTTGGATGTGATGATCTTGAAGGTCTCTTCCAACCTGGTCTATTCCTATTCCTATTCCTATTCCTATTCCTATTCCTATTCCTATTCCTATTCCTATTCCTATTCCTATTCCTATTCCTATTCCTATTCCTTTCTATTCTATTCTATTCTATTCTATTCTATTCTATTCTATTCTATTCTATTCTATTCTATTCTATTCTATTCTATTCTATTCTATTCTATTCTATTCTATTCTATTCTATTCATTGGAAGTCCTCAGCTTTAAGCAGAGCTTCATAGAATGGTTTGGGTTGGAAGGGGCTTCTAAAAGGGCATCTAGTCCAATCCCCTGCCATGAACAGGGGCATCTTCAACTAGATCAGGTTGCTCAGAGCTCCATCCAACCTGATGGGCCCGGCTGCCATCCACCCTGGGTTGCTAAGAGAGCTGGCTGATGTTGTTGTGAGCTGCCCTCCATAATCAATGAGAAGTTATGGAGATCAGGAGACATCCCTGAAGACTGGAAGAAGGCTAATGTCACCCCCATCT
The DNA here is from genome assembly GCF_014839835.1 of Dryobates pubescens. NCBI lineage: Eukaryota > Metazoa > Chordata > Aves > Piciformes > Picidae > Dryobates > Dryobates pubescens. The sequence goes on along the minus strand of NC_071618.1, from coordinate 43,499,774 downwards.
ACAAGAAGGGTTTCAGGAAGGACTCAGGTAATTATAGACCCATTAGGTTTGTTCAGCCTTGAGAAAGGAAGGCTCAGGGAGAGACCTCATTACCATATACCGGTATATAAAGGGCAGCTCCAGGAGGATGGACGCTCTCTTTTTACAGAGTCACATGGAAAAGACAAGGGGTAATGGGTGCAAGGTAATTCTGGGGAGATTCTGTTGGACTGCAGAAGAAAAAATTTCACAGTGAGAACAGTTAGACACTGGAGTAGTCTCCCAGGGGAAGTAGTGGATTCCTCTGGCTAGGCCAGTTTTAAGACTCAGCTTGATGGGGTGCTGGGCCATCTCATTTAAACTACCTTATCACCTAGAAAGGTTGGATCCTTGACCTTACAACATGGAGTCTGTGATCTCTTCCAAAGATGGGACATACACAATTCCTGTTGTCTGTTCTGCTGTTCAATATATTCTGACACCATCTACTCTTCATTTTTGTCTCATTTTTCTTTATTCCAGTCCTCTTCTGTGTTGGTAACATCTTCCTCTTTTGAAACACCACAATTTTGGGGTACACTCTTAGTTCCTATGCCTCTTCAAATACAGTTCCATCCCTAAATTGCTCCTACCCTCTCAGACAATCAGTCTCCTGGTCAAAGTGTGGGATGAAGAAGAAACAGAGTTCCAGCCATGAAGAACTGAAGAGAACAGATGGACCAGGTCAGCAAAAGCTGTCTGCTCCACAGCTTCTCTTCACACAAGTACATTGCACCTTGCTGGCATGGAAAATCTTGCTAAGGAAATGCAGAAAGGCAATTAGGGACCTGAGCCCACTTATATCTGATCAAGCTGTTGAAAGGCAAGATAAGAAATCCCAAAGTTCTTTGTAGTGCTCATAATGGCAGAAAGAAGGTGGGTTTTTTTAGTGGACCCATTTGAGTAACAGTTAAGAAGCAGCCACAAGAAGGATTAAGCCAAGGTATATCAGTGATTCTAGCCTCTAACAATAGCCAGGTAGAATAGAATTAACCAGGTTGGAAAAGACCTTTGAGGTCATTGAGTCCAACCTATCACCCAACACCATCTGATCAACTAAACCATGGCACCAAGTGCCTCATCCAGTCTCTTCCTAAACACCTCCAGTGATGGTGACTCCACCACCTCCCTGGGCAGCACATTCCAATGGCCAATGTCTCTTGCTGTGAAGAACTTTCTCCTCACCTCCAGCCTGGCACAGCTTGAGACTGTGTCCTCTTGTTCTGGTGCTGGTTGGCTGGGAGAAGAGACCAACCCCCACCTGGCTACAACCTCCCTTCAAGGAGTTGTAGAGAGCAAGAAGGTCTCCCCTGAGCCTCCTCTTCTGCAGGCTAAGCAACCCCAGCTCCCTCAGCCTCTCCTCATAGGGCTGTGCTCCAGACCTCTCACCACCTCTTACATCATTCTCCTTCCACTTGTTTATTTTCTACTATATTCAATTTATTGTATTTCCATGTTAGGTTCATGAGTTCTGATGTGTTTCATCTGTCAAAACATATATGCAGAAGGGGTTATAGTGTGAGCTACCTTTGGTAAGGCTGTGTTGCATTCTTTTCAGTTGCCATTCATCTTTGTAGTTCAGTTATTTTTAGGCTGGTTTATTGAGAAAGTGATGCTTCTGTGGTCACACTCTCCATCTCTTGCCCTACTTCTCTTCCCAACCTTTGAGCTTACTGGCCAGTTTCAAGCCTTCTTGACAGAGGACTAGATGCCTGAAAAAATGGAGTTCCAAAAACTGGGGGCAAAGGGGAAGATAATGTAAGGAGTAGAGCCTCTATCAAAGAGAAGACCTTCCCAGGAAATCTTAGAGAGCAGAGAGCTGATCCAAAGAGGACAGGGCTGCAATGCTCAGCTGTGTTCAGAGCTTGAGTGAGAGCTCATGCTTTCTTTGATGCTGGAGAATCCAGTCATGAGGAGCAGAGCTGGAGGAGTGCCTTATGGAGTAGTCAGACTAAGGAGTACAGCTCCCAGCTATCACCAAAATGACTTCACTCCAGTTTACTTCCACCTGTAATGTGAGTACCGTGTGCCCCTTATGAGGTTGCTGCATGGAGATGCAAAAGGGCTGCCAGTAAGCAGGGCTGCTGAAGTTGCCAACTGCCAGTATGCATTTTCTGAAGTAATGCCTCAGCTTTTGCCAGGTACTTATGGGTTTCAAACTGTATTCTGAAGCATTCTTAGATCCACATCGAGGGCTTTCCCCCTCTGTCTCTCCCTGCTTGCATACAGTGGGTGCTTTGCTTTGTTTCTGAGACAGGAAATGAAGCAAAGCAAAGGCTTGTCTCTGTTCAGCCGAGGGATGAACTAACCAAGTTTCTTGAGTCCCTTCCTGTCCTGCTACTGGGGACTCTGCTGCTGCAGTTAGGACACTGGCAGTGTATGAAGTGAAGAGGAATGGGTTTTTATCACTGAGCAGCGCTGTGGTGACTTGGTGGTGAGACTGAAACCATCCAGTGGCAAAGTGCTAGCCTGGCTGTTGGAGTTTTGCAGCAGAATTAGTGATTATTTAAATATGGACAACATACTCTCCACAGGTATGTAGGTTGCTTTTTTTTTTAGGAGGAAATGTGTTTTTTTTTCTAATTCCTAGTCAACATTTCAGTAACTTCACTGTCTCCAGGGATGGGGCCTCAATCACCTCCCTGGGCAACCTGTTCCAGCATTCCACCACCCTCATAGTAAAGAATTTGTTCCTAACATCCAATCTAAATCTGCTCTTCACTGGTTTGAAACTATGGCCTCTTGTCCTATCACTACAGACCTTTGTAAACAGCCTCTCTCCACCCTTCTTGAAGGCCCCCTTCATGTACTGGAAGGCTGTTCATTAGGTTTCCCTGGAGCTTTTTCTTCTCCAGTCTGAGCCACCCCAGCTCCCTCAGCCTGTCTTTGCAGGGGAGGTGTTTTAACACACCAGGACCTCTATCTCAGGAGTTCTTCAGTTTAAAAACTAAGTTATTTCCCCCTTTGCTTTTCCTTGTGTTGGAAAAGAGGAAGATGACAGGATAACTTCACAATATGAATAAAGCTACTCCACCTTGGTTGAAAATACTTCTCTGAAATGCAACGTCCCTCTTAAGCACCTGGTCTCAGACTCTTTCTCTTGTATCATCACATCATCATGCTGTGCCTTCATGGGTAATAAAAATGTGCAGAGTCAAGTCCTTCTTGAAGTGTGTTGTAAATTATCAATCTTCTAATTGCAGCTTGTGTAGGATTAGGGGATGCTTGGCTCTTGCTAGCAGTGTTTAAACAAGTCTGCTGCATAATACCAGCATCCCAGTGTTTTGCAGCGCTTGTGTGTGGTTGGATGTGCCCAGGTGAGGTGGTTGGTAGTATACTCTCTCTTCAGTCTTGCACCTTGTCAGTGTGGTGGGTTGAAGTTTCCCCCAGCATTAACTTTAGCCAGACTAACTCAGTTGGAAGCAAAAAACTACACTCCACAATGGAATGCAATGAATATGTACAGAATATACAGGATGGTTGGTCTCTTCTCCCAGGCAAACCAGCACCAGAACAAGAGGACACAGTCTCAAGCTGCACCAGGGGAGGTTTAGGCTGGATGTTAGGAAGAAGTTCTTCACAGAAAGAGAGATTGGCCATTGGAATGTGCTGCCCAGGGAGGTGGTGGAGTCACCATCACTGGAGGTGTTTAAGAAGAGACTGGATGGGGCATTTAGTGCCATGGTTTAGTTGATCAGATGGTGTTGGGTGATAGGTTGGACTTGATGATCTCAAAGGTCTTTTCCAACCTGGTTAATTCTGTTCTGCTCTATTCTATTCTGCTCTATTCTATTCTATTCTGTTCTGTTCTGTTCTATTCTATTCTATTCTATTCTATTCTATTCTGTTCTGTTCTATTCTGTTCTGTTCTGTTCTATTCTATTCCTGTTCTAATTTAAGAGAAGAATGTATATTAATTGTATGTATGTATGTAATAGAATGTATATTCATTCCATAGGATAGTTGGTGCTTAGTAACACATGGATATATGGCACAAAGGGGGTCACACTTCCTGATGGACTCTCTAGTGTCGGTGGTACCAACAAAGCACAAGAGGAATGGGTTCTTTGGGATCACTGGTGAAATGTTACACCCTGCTGTCTTCCTCTTTATATTGTATTGTGTTTGTTTCATTCTCTCCTTTAAAATGTCTTGTGTAAAGCTTTTGTTTCAATTGTGGCAGTTGAAGAAGAGTGGGAGGTTGAATTGGTCCGTGTGCATATTCATGTTTGCACAACCAGTCTTGCAAATGTGTGTGTAGGGATAGCGATGGTTGCCTTTTGCTGTGGGGAGAGATGGAAGCTGGAGATCATTTTTGCTCTCTTGTTTATTTTTCACCTCTTCTTTGATATTGTACAAACTGGAATGCAGTCCAGAATGGTGCTGGGCACTCCCTAAAAAGTGGTGCTGCCCTGACCAGAACATATTAGCCATCTGTAGCCTGTCCATTGACTTCAGTTTGTTTTTGCTTTGAACCCTCAGCAGAGCCCACAGGTATTTACAGTTCAATGCTGTGTAGAATCAGAAATGGAGCTACTTGGTTTCTTTCATGTATGAGTGCTGTGATGTGGCATTTGCCACCATTTGGAGGAAGAATGTTTTAAATTAAACAACACAATAATCATTCAAATGCTCAGCCCTTCATTTAAATGCCATGAGAACACTTGTGTCCGCATTTGGGCTTGATCCTCTGTTCCTTACTTAATCCAGGCAACACAAGTGAGATCCGACCCCCAGATTCTTGAGTTCTGTCAGAGAGAGGGGATAGCTTAAACTGCTTCACCTCAGGAAGCTTTAGGCTGAAAAAGAAAAGCAGCTAAAGAAGGAGGAGCTATGGTGGAGATGCTGGAATCTTATCTCGCAGTGCTTTAAACAAAGGACACTTCTTCTATGCTGGCGCCTACGGTTAGTTATCTGCATCATGGTGAAGCCAGTCAGGTTTGGCAGAAACCCTTATCAGAAGTCTAGTGGAGCCTGCTAGATATGCAGTGTCCAGAAAACTTTGGACATAGACATAGATTTTCTGGAGCACTGACCTGCAGGTCAGGGGCTTTAGGAAGCCTCCGGCTCCTGCGCAGGTGCTGATTAGTTCCATGTGCTAATGGTGGCTTGTGAATCCTGGATGACCTTGCAGTTAACTGTATGGGAGAGATTTTACTGCTCTGCTGAGTAGCTGAAGAAAATACAGTGCCTGAGGCACAACTTCTTCCTTGCCCTGCATGTCTTTGTGTGTTTTTGTTGCATTTTCATACAAATCTCAAAGGCTGCTTTTTTGTTTCTCGGTTGATTTAAGGTAGCCCTCTTCTACCCTGAAGGAAGAAACCCAGGTGAAGAAAAACCATGCCTTTGTTTAGTAAATCCCACAAAAATCCTGCTGAGATTGTGAAAGTTCTGAAAGAAAACATGGCCATATTGGAAAAACAAGAAAAAAAGACAGACAAGGTATGAGCTCATGTTGCAGAAGACCAGTAAGGTTTTCATGCTGGGGAAATGGTAAGACCAAGGGAAGCAAACTTGTGTGTGCTCGCTGCCGTGGTTCTGCAACCGCTCACACGTGTAAGTAGCTGCATGTTTGAGTGGCCCTCTGAAGTCAGGGGGCATTTGCATGATTAAAGGGCAATAGATCTGTGGTCAAACAAAAAATGCTGAGCCTCAGCCAAAATGAAGGGTGATCACCTACTACTTCAAATAGTAATAGCATTATTGTCAGAATGGAATGGAATGGAATGGAATGGAATGGAATGGAATGGAATGGAATGGAATGGAATGGAATGGAATGGAATAGAACTGAACGGAATGGAATGGAATGGAATAGAGTAGAATAGAATAGAATAGAATGGAATGGAATGGAATAGAATGGAATGGAATAGAAGAGAATGGAATGGAATGGAATGGAATGGAATGGAATGGAATAGAATAGAATAGGATAGGATAGGATAGGATAGGATAGGATAGGATAGGATAGGATAGGATAGGATAGGATAGAATTAACAGGGTTGGAAAATGCATCTAACAATACAACCTGGAAGGCTGTTGAAAGCTGTTACACTGTTAGCTGTTCTAGCAGGATGACAGATGAGGCTGCCAATTCCATGTGTAGGTGCCTACAGAGCAAAACTTATTTCTGATGAACATTGTACATCTCTTCTCCCAGGCCACCAGCACCAGAACAAGAGGACACAGTCTCAAGCTGTGCAGGGGGAAGTTTAGGCTTGATCTTAGAAAGAAGTTCTTCCCAGAAAGAGAGATTGGCCATTGGAATGTGCTGCCCAGGGAGGTGGTGGAGTTGCCATCCCTGGAGGTGTTTATGAAGAGACTGGATGAGGCACACAGTGCCATGGTCTAGTTGGTTAGTTAGGGTTGGGTGATCAGTTGGACTTGGTGATCTTGGAAGGCTCTTTCAACCTGGCTGATGCTGTGATTATGTGATCCTATTGGATGTGATGATCTTGAAGGTCCCTTCCCTTCCCAAACCTTCCCTTCCCAAACCTTCCCAAACCTTCCCTTCCCAAACCTTCCCTTCCCAAACCTTCCCAAACCTTCCCAAACCTTCCCTTCCCTTCCCTTCAAAAGAGATCTTCCTCTATCAGTGCTTTCCAATCTTCTGTGTGCTGGTGGTCCCTAAATGCCCTGTGCTACTTGTGTTCTAATTCCAGTGCTTGGCTTTTGCTAGTACTGTTGCATTCTTCTAACTCTTTGACAGTCTAAGTGAGTTTTGTCACTCTTCCAGTGGCTAGTTGAGAAGATCAACCCCAGTGTATAAAAAAATATTCCCAATTAGGTATTTGTGCTTACATAAAATCTGCTTGGTGTGTGTGTGACTGAGATGCTGGTTCTCTATATTACTAGTGTAATAGAGGTATATGATTTTAATTAACAACAAGCTAATGTTAGGTTAAAACTGAGTGTTAGTGGAGACAGATAGCTGGTAAGTGACATTAACACAGTGTTTGTGCAACTGAGATGCAGGTTGTGTTTCCCCCATCTGGTGCAGAAGTTTGTATTAGAAACCCAACCCAAAAACTAACCATGGAGCCCTTTGGGCCTTTAATGAAACCTGCTGGAAACTTTGTGGTTCAAAGCAAGGAGCTCAGAGCCTGTTAACCGTGTAAGATCAGTCACACAGATTTCAAAGGGGCCTCTGGTGTTTGATGTCTCATGCAGAAATACCTTCAGCTAACTGCAAAACACTGAGAGAACTTGACTCTGAATTAAAACTTAAAGTAAGCAACTAAATAAACCAACAGAGTCTGCCCTCCCCTGCTGAATTCATGCTTGGGAGCCTGATTAAAGAAGACATTGAGAGCAGAAGCTTCAGAGTGGGGTTTCTTTTCGGTTCGCACGGCAGCACGGCTCCTCTGGGCTGTGGTTTTGAGGATTTGGGGCTTTGAGCTGGTTTGTTTATTTGGGTATCAAGTGACAAAGGAGGAGGAATTCAGATTTCTTAGAAATCCAGTGTAGCATTTTCATGAGAGTCAGAGCAGCTGGTGTGTGTTTTCCTCACCAAGTGAAAGATAGGGGAAGCGTTTCCCCTGCGTATTAGGAGGGGAACAGCTTGAGCTCAATGACAGTGCTTGTTTTGCAGGGGGAGGCTGTCTCCCAGTGTTTTCTGGTGTATTTTATCACTATGGGATGGAGGCTCTTCCTGAGGTGAATGTGGGTGACTGGGGGAGAATAAAGAGAGGGGACAAGGGAACAAAGCAGATGGATTCAGGAAGGGCAGGTCCTGCCTGACCAACCTGATCTCCTTCTATGCCCAGGTGACTGCCTGGTGGATGTGGGGCAGGCTGGGGATGGAGTCTGCCTGGACCTCAGCAAGGCCTTTGACACCATCCCCCACAGCAAACTGCTGGCCAAGCTGTCAGCCCCTAGCTTGGACAGCAGCTCTCTGAGCTGGGTTAGGAACTGGCTGGAGGCTGAGCCCAGAGAGTGGTGGTGAATGGTGCCACAGCCAGCTGGCAGCCAGGCACCAGTGGTGTGCCCCAGGGATCAATGCTGGGCCCCAGCCTGTTCAATAACTTTACTGATGATCTGGATGAGGGGATTGAGTCCATCATCAGTACATTTGCAGATGACAGCAAGCTGGGGGCAGGAGTTGATCTGTTAGAGGGTAGGAGAGCTCTGCAGAGGGACCTTGATAGGCTGGACAGATGGGCAGAGTCCAAGGGCATGAGATTGAACACATAGTAATGCTTAAGTGTGTAGCTTCTGCCCCTTTCACTTACATATATCTAAAGAGACTGCTTGTTTGGGTAGGTCACTGTAAGCTGTCCTCTGTTTCATCTTGATGTACTGTAAAAAACTGGGTGCTGTTCAGAAGGGTCAGGAGAGCAGCATTTTATTAAGGCTACAGCTAGGACTTCAAGATTTCTGGAACAATTACTTGTAGCAATAAAACCTGCTGGTTTTTTTAGGTAGAAACAATGCAGCCAGTGAGCTCCTGTTCACTTTGCTTGCTCCTGCATTGATAAAGTATCTGGGGACTGGTGTGTGAGGTGAGGTGTATGCAGAGAACGTGATGTGCATTTGCATGGAAGAATGGCTGTGTGACTGCTGTGAGCACCAATGCCCATAGGTGCAAGGCTGCAGTTGCCACTCAGCTGCAAAATTGCCTTCAACTTCACTGCTGCACACTGAAACCTAGGGAGTGAGCCAAGAAGGGCTTGGCACCCCTGTCACAGAATCACAGAATCACCAAGGTTGGAAGAGACCTCAAAGATCATCAAAGTCCAACCTGTCACCACAGACCTCATGACTAAACCATGGCACCAAGTGCCAGGTCTAACCCCCTCTAGAACTTTCTTCTAGCTTTGCATGGCCTGAGGTTTTGTGGGGTGTTTCATGTTTCAGCTTCCCTGTTTTGCTTAGGCCTGTTATTGCTCTAGAGGTGGAATAAAGTCCAGATACTATCAGGTACTGGTGCCAAGAGTTTAAACCCTGTCTCTTCTGGTTGGTTTTTTGCCTTGTTTGTGGGCTTGCTTAGGACCTTTCAACCTTTAGTTCTGTCTTAAGTGTGATATTAACAGCATGAAAGGAATTTATGTCCAGGCTGGGCAAACCTGTATCTCTTCTGTTGAATCATACATCCTTTTAAAAGGCGTTTCCCTGTTGCACCTGCTTGGCCAAGTTGTCTTTGCCAGCTTCCTTGAGTGCTAGACTGTAATGTTTTCCTAAATGAGAGAGCTCAAGCCTCTCTGATCCAAAACATTCACAACTTGTTCCCATGCATCTGTTTAGCATGAAATTGTACCAACACTAAGTCAGTTGGGATGATCATGAAACTATGCAAGAGACGGGATTCAGACTGAGCTAATGGTTCTTCTTTGCAGAGCTTACATAGAGGAACAGGTCATCCTGAGTGCAATCACTTACAGGATGGCCAAGGGATCAGGCCCAGCCAGCATGGATTTAGGAAGGGCAGGTCCTGCCTGACCAACCTGATCTCCTTCTATGCCCAGGTGACTGCCTGGTGGATGTGGGGCAGGCTGGGGATGGAGTCTCCCTGGACTCCAGCAAGGCCTTTGACACCATCCCCCACAGCAAACTCCTGGCCAAGCTGTCAGTCCCTGGTTTGGGCAGCAGCTCTCTGAGCTGGGTTAGGAACTGGCTGGAGGCTGAGCCCAGAGAGTGGTGGTGAATGGTGCCACAGCCAGCTGGCAGCCAGGCACCAGTGGTGTGCCCCAGGGATCAGTGCTGGGCCCCAGCCTGTTCAATATCTATACTGATGATCTGGATGAGGGGATTGAGTCCATCATCAGTAAATTTGCTGATGACAGCAAGCTGGGGGCAGGAGTTGATCTACTGGAGGGTAGAGAGGCTCTGCAGAGGGATCTTGAAAGGCTGGACAGATGGGCAGAGTCCATGGGAATGATATTTAACACATCCAAGTGCCAGGTTCTACACATTGGCCACAGCAACCCCATGAAGAGCTACAGGCTGGGGTCAGAGTGGCTGGAGAGCAGCCAGGCAGAGAGGGACCTGGGGGTACTGGTTGATATGTCCTGAACATGAGGCAGCAGTGTGCCCAGGCGGCCAAGAAGGCCAATGGCATCCTGGCCTGCATCAGGAACAGTGTGGCCAGCAGGAGCAGGGAAGTCATTGTGCCCCTGGACTCAGCACTGGTTAGGCCACACCTTGAGTCCTGTGTCCTCAGTTTAAGAAGGACATTGAAACACTTCAAGGTGTCCAGAGAAGGGCAACAAAGCTGGGGGGGGGTCTGGAGCACAGCCCTGTGAGGAGAGGCTGAGGGAGCTGGGGTTGTTTAGCCTGGAGAAGAGGAGGCTCAGGGGAGACCTTCTTGCTCTCTCCAACTCCCTGAAGGGAGGCTGTAGCCAGGTGGGGGTTGGTCTCTTCTCCCAGGCAACCAGCACCAGAACAAGAGGACACAGTCTCAAGCTGTGCCAGGGGAGGTTTAGGATGGATGTTAGGAAGAACTTCTTCATAGAGAGAGAGAGATTGGCCATTGGAATGTGCTGCCCAGGGAGGTGGTGGAGTCATCATCACTGGAGGTGTTTAAGAAGAGCCTGGATGAGGCACTTGGTGCCATGGTTGAGTTGATGAGATGGTGCTGGGTGACAGGTTGGACTCGATGATCTCGAAGGTCTTTTCCAACCTGGTTAATTGTATCTGTTCTATTCTATTCTAGAGAGAGAGATGCATTGGCACTATTCTGTTCTTTCAGGAGAAAAACTAGTTTGACTCATGCAGTGTAGATATTTTTAAACAAGGTAAGGCCAAACCAAGGAGCTTTATGCTTTTGGTTGTAATAAATAACAGGAAGTACTGATGATTCACTGAATCACACATGAGGGTGTTTAACAGGCATCTGTATGTGTGAATGTCACTGTGCAAGAAAGCAACAGTTTAGAGAGAGATTTTTTTTTTGCCCTGGAAATATGCTAGCTGCACACACAGAAGCTGCAGGTTTCTATTTGCTATAATTTATGAGGAATTGAGGATTTCCTGATTGCTATGCAGATACCAGCTGAAGGCATCCTGTATTTCTCCTTAGTGTATTTGGCTTTGGGAAGGTAGAAAAAGTTAATGCAGTTTGTTTGTCCTTCACTGTTATGGCTGGTCATGAATACTTTATTAAGCCCATGGATTAATAGGATGTTCATGAGAATAAGCCCTTCTGACCTGTAACTTATATACATATATATATGTAAAGCCTCCAACCTGTTGGTGAAACAGAGGTAAAACAGGGAAAACCCACTAAAAGCTTTGAAAAGCTGCAGTTCAAGTCTAGGAGCTCAGGCTGCTGATTGTTCAAGGCCGGGTACTTCTCCCCTGATGGTTTTTGTAATGTTCCTTGGAAAGGAGTAAAATGATGCAGTGGTTCTGCATACATAACCATAGGATCAATAAGGTTGGAAAAGAGGAGAGGCTGAGGGAGCCAGGATGGTTTAGCCTGGAGAAGAGAAGGATCAGGGGTGACCTCATTGCCCTCTACAACTACCTGAAAGGTGGTTGTAGACACGAAGGGGTTGGTCTCTTCTCCCAGGCAACCAGCACCAGAACAAGGGGACACAGTCTCAAGCTGTGCCAGGGGAGGTTTAGACTCGAGGTGAGGAAAAAGTTCTTCACTGAGCGAGTCGTTCGTCATTGGGATGTGCTGCCCAGGGAGGTGGTGGAGTCACCGTCCCTGGAGGTGTTCAAGGGGAGATTGGACGTGGCACTTGGTGCCATGGTCTAGTTGTGAGGTCTGTTGGGACAGGTTGGACTTGATGATCCTTGGGGTCTCTTCCAACCTTGGTTATACTGTGATACTGTGACCTCAGAGATCACCAAGTCCATCCTATCACCCAGCACCTCAGGACTAACTAAACCATGGCTTCAAGTGCCACATCCAATCCCCTCTTGAACACCTCCAGGGACAGTGACTCCACCACCTCCCTGGGCAGCACATCCCAATGGCCAATCTCTCTTGCTGGGAAGAACTTCCTCCTAACATCCAGCCTAAACCTCCCCTGGCACAGCTTGAGACTGTGTCCTCTTGTTCTGGTGCTGGTTGCCTGGCAGAAAATGGTAGCATAAGAAGCTTAGAATAAAATAGTATCATAGTATCACAGTATCAGTCAGGGTTGGAAGGGACCACAAGGATCATCTAGTTCCAACCCCCCTGCCATGGGCAGGGACACCCCACACTAGATCAGGCTGGCCAGAGCCTAGAATAGAATTAACCAGGTTGGAATAGACCTTTGAGATCATCAAGTTCAACCTATCACCCAACACCATCTGATCAACTAAACCATGGCACCAAGTGCCTCATCCAGACTCTTCCTAAACACCTCCAGGGATGGTGACTCCACCACCTCCCTGGGCAGCACATTCCAATGGCCAATCTCTCTTGCTGGGAAGAACTTCTTCCTAACATCCAGCCTAAACCTCCCCTGGTGCAGCTTGAGACTGAGTCCTCTTGTTCTGGTGCTGGTTGCCTGGGAGAAGAGACCAACCCCCACCTGGCTCCAACCTCCTTTCAGGTAGTTGTAGAGAGCAAGAAGGTCTCCCCTGAGCCTCCTCTTCTCCAGGCTAAGCAACCCCAGCTCCCTCAGCTTCTCCTCACAGGGCTGTGCTCCAGACCCCTCCCCAGCTTTGTTGCCCTTCTCTGGACACACTCAAGTGTCTCCATATCCTTCTTACATCAGAAATGGCAGCTTGCAGTTGAAAGGGAAGCTATTAATTATTTCTTTTTAACCCCAGAATGCCAGGGAGATTTACACCCTGGCGGCAGAATAGGTGAAAAGCCAGAGATGCAGGGGGTTTTCCTTTGCTAGGAAAATATTTGCACAGCTTTCCTAAAGATTTAGAGCTTCAGTTTCCAAGATAGCACCCCTGCTGTTAACCCATCTGTACGCTGTGGGATATCTCTAGTGGCATACCAGTGACTTCTGGGGTAAAAATAGGCTCTTTTGCTGAGCGATGCTAGGGAACAGCAAGACCTCTGCTGTGGCTGAAGTTATCACATAGTCCTATATATTTACATACTGCTATATGCTGACCTCTCTCAACTAGCAGGAAACTGACAGGAGGTACAAGCAGGCTGGGGGAGAACACTTCTTTATGCTGTGCAAGAGCAGTGCTTGAATCTTCTGGGCAGATGTAACATGACAGTGGCTTTTTATTGCCACCTATTCCAGGAGGGATCTGGAGGTGCTGGAAGGGGTCCAGAGAAGGGCCAGGAGGATGAGCAGAGGGCTGCAGCACCTCTCCTGTGAGGACAGACTGAAGGAGTTGGGGCTGTTCAGTCTGGAGAAGAGAAGGCTCCCAGGTGACCTCATTGTGGCCTTCCAGTAGCTGAAGGGGGCTACAAGAAGGCTGGGGAGGGACTGCTCAGGATCTCAGGGAGTGATAGGACTAGGGGGAATGGAATGAAGCTGGAGGTGGGGAGATTCAGGCTGGAGGTGAGGAGGAAGTTCTTCCCCATGAGAGTGGTGAAGCCCTGGAATGGGTTGTCCAGGGAGGTGGTTGGGGCCCCATCCCTGGAGGTGTTTAAGCCCAGGCTGGCTGAGGCTCTGGCCAGGCTGATCTAGTGTGGGGTGTCCCTGCCCATGGCAGGGGGGTTGGAACTGGCTGATCCTTGTGGTCCCTTCCAACCCTGACTGATACTATGATACTAAGCCAGAATATGTAGATTAACTGCAGGTAATAGAAAGTAGAGAATAGCAGCAGTTTGTTTTCCTAGAATCACAGAGGAATCTAGTTTAAAAGGGACCTTTGAGGATCATCTGGCTCAAACTTGTGGCTCAGGGGAGACCTTCTTGCTCTCTACAACTACCTGAAGGGAGGTTGCAGCCAGGTGGGGGTTGGTCTCTTCTGCCAGGCAGCCAGCACCAGAACAAGAGGACACAGTCTCAAGCTGCACCAGGGGAGGTTTAGGCTGGGTGTTAGGAAGAAAGTGTTCCCAGAAAGAGAGATTGGCCATTGGAATGTGCTGCCCAGGGAGGTGGTGGAGTCACCATCACTGGAAGTGTTTAAGAGGGGACAAGATGAAGCACTTGGTGCCATGGTTTAGTTGATTAGATGGTGTTGGGTGATAGGTTGGACTTGATGATCTGAAAGGTCTTTTCCAACCTGGTCCTATCCTATCCTATTCTATCCTATTCTATCCTATTCTATCCTATTCTATCCTATTCTATCCTATTCTATCCTATTCTATTCTATTCTAATTATAGATCTGGCTTTGGACATCCATTAGTGTCCTCTTAGCTTTTACAAATGACTCTTAGATTTTCTGCTTGGGTCTAGATGTCTTTTTTTTTCCCTTGCAAAGCTATCAAAATGCTCCTTTCAAACAAATGGTTTTCAGTATAGATGTGAAATGCTCTCCTGCCTTTACTATATTCAGCTGTCTTGTCTAGCACTTTCCTGTCATGCTCAGCTTTGCTTTCAAACTTGTTCTTTAATTCCTTCCCACTCCCTGCCAAAAGATCCAAGCAGCCCTGCTGTGGGTCGTGTGTGTTAAGGTACCCTCAGCCAGAAAGAGATGTTGCCTCCACAGCTTCACAGGTGTGTGTGCATTGCTATGCAGTTAAAATGCACACACAGAGTCACAGTATGTCAGGGCTTGGAAGGCACCTTGAAAGATCATCTAATCCAACCCCCCTGCCAGAGCAGGAGTACCTATAGCAGAGCACACGGGAATGCATCCAGGTGTGTTCTCACACATGTGAGGAAAGGACATCTTTGTTCCATGGAGTCTTTGCCTATACAAAGTGGAGTAAACCTGGGAGGAGAGCACGAGGCAGAACTGCCATGCTGTAGCCATCAGTTGTTTTGCTTGCCAAGGGGGACATTACCCCTCAATCTGGTTTAAACCTGCTGACTGCCACCAACATCAAGCTTTTACCTATTTATACAGGTTTCTCTTTAATTTTCCCTGCAAGCTTTCTGGTCAAGCTACTTAGAATCATAGAATCAATAAAGTTGGAAAAGACCTCAGAGATCATCGAGTCCAACCTAGCACCCAACACCTCCTGACTAACTAAACCATGGCTCCAAGTGCCACATCCAATCCCTTTCTGAACACCTCCAGTGATGGTGACTCCACCACCTCCCTGGGCAGCACATTCCAATGGCCAATCTCTCTTGCTGGGAAGAACTTTCTCCTCACCTCCAGCCTAAACCTCTCCTGGTGCAGCTTGAGACTGTGTCCTCTTGTTCTGGTGCTGGTTGCCTGGGAGAAGAGACCAACCCCCTCCTGGCTACAACCTCCCTTCAGGGAGTTGTAGAGAGCAAGAAGGTCTCCCCTGAGCCTCCTCTTCTCCAGGCTAAGCAACCCCAGCTCCCTCAGCCTCTCCTCACAGGGCTGTGCTCCAGACCCCTCCCCAGCCTTGTTGCCCTTCTCTGGACACCTTCAAGTCTCTCAATGTCCTTCTTAAACTGAGGGGCCCAGAGCTGGACACAGGACTCAAGGTGTGGCCTAACCAGTGCTGAGTCCAGGGCAGAATGACCTCCCTGCTCCTGCTGGCCACACTATTCCTGATGCAGGCCAGGATGCCATTGGTCTTCTATAGGTGGTACAAGGATTTGTTTGTGCTACCAGTAGAGGAGCCAGGGCTGCCCAGCAAGCAGTTGATGGGGAAGCAGCACAGCAGCCACCCTGCCAATGGGAGGACCTGGCTGGTTCAGTACCTCCAGCCTCTGTCCCCATGTCTGTTGGTTGACCCCACTGGGGAGGACGAGTGGAGCAATGGTGAAAGTGCTGCTGCCCCTGTGGGGCAGTGCCTGCCTCCAAACCCAAAGAGGGTCTTGTTGATGCCTGTTGGTGGTTGCACTCCTGACCCAATTAGAAATAGAATAGAATAGAAATAGAATAAACCAGGTTGGAAGAGACCTTCAAGATCATCGCGTCCAACCCATCAACCAATCCAACACCACCCAAACAACTAACCCACGGCACCAAGCACCCCATCAAGTCTCCTCCTGAACACCTCCAGTTGTGTGGCTGTGGTCTGTAAGGCCATTTTTCCATGGGGTATATCCATGTGTTTCTATGGAACCTGCAGGATCCAGTGTGGATGCTCCAGCCCCAGTGGTTACATACAGTTATTAAAACCATTTTGCAGTGGATAAATAATCATCACAGGTAGCTGGAAGCTTGTCTTTTGAACTGCTTGTCTTTAATAATGAACCACTTCTTTTTTCTTTCTTTCTTTTTTTCCCTTTTTTATCCTCATTTGTGTACACCCCCCCCCCTTATTTGCTGGTGTACAGGCATCAGAGGAAGTGTCAAAATCTCTGCAAGCAATGAAGGAAATTCTGTGTGGGACCACAGACAAAGAGCCACCTACAGAAACTGTGGCTCAGCTGGCACAAGAGCTATACAACAGTGGCCTTCTAGTGACACTCATTGCCAACCTGCAGCTGATAGACTTTGAGGTAGGTGAGCTTCCATGAACCATTCATCTCCTGGGTCTCAGTGTTGTCAGTGAGTAGGGATGTATTTTTCTGAAGCCTAAATGATTAGCAAACAACATGAAACCCACCCTGGTCCAAATGACCAGGGAAACTGCTCCACTGCCCCACTGCCCCCTAAACCTCCCAGATCTCCCGGTACTGAGAGAGAGAGGAGTTGAGACAAAGCAGTGTTAGTCTCATCTCAAGGTCAGCCAGAAGTGTTATCTTCTCCCAGGCAAACAGAACAGCCAAGATAAGAGGAGAAGAGAAAAATGGGAATGGAAATGAAATGTGAAGAATTGTTATGATACAGCTTCTCTGTAGGGCAACAAAGGGCAACAAAGCTGGGGAGGGGTTTGGAGCACAGCCCTGTGAGGAGAGGCTGAGGGAGCTGGGGTTGCTTAGCCTGCAGAAGAGGAGGCTCAGGGGAGACCTTCTTGCTGTCTACAACTCCCTGAAGGGAGGTTGTAGCCAGGTGGGGGTTGGTCTCTTCTCCCAGGCAACCAGCACCAGAACAAGAGGAGGTTTAGGCTGGATGTTTGGAAGAAAGTGTTCCCAGAAAGAGAGATTGGCCATTGGAATGTGCTGCCCAGGGAGGTGGTGGAGTCACCATCCCTGGAGGTGTTTAAGAGGGGACTAGATGAGGTGCTTGGTGCCATGGTTTAGTTGATCAGATGGTGTTGGGTGATAGGTTGGACTCAATCTTGAAGGTCTTTTCCAACCTGGTTAATTCTATCCTATCCTATCCCATCCTATCCCATCCTATCCCATCCTATCCTATCCCATCCTATCCCATCCTATCCTATCCTATCCTATCCCATCCTATCCCATCCTATCCTATCCTATCCTATCCTATCCTATCCCATCCTATCCTATCCTATCCTATCCCATCCTATCCCATCCTTTATTATTGATGTAATGGCATCCTTTGCAGTGCTTTTGTCCTTCTCTAGCTGCTTTCTATCCACCCTGCCTTATCTTGTGCTCCAGTGGCCATGTGCCTTTCATGACAGTACAACCAAATTGCAGATCCAAGTAAGAAACATTCTAGTATCCCTACAATTTTTAGAGCTGTCTTGTGGTGAGGGAATTCTGCACTGGTTCCCTCCTATGTGCCTCCATTCCCTCTAGGAGAATCCAGAGAGACCAACTTCTCTGGCTCTTGCTGTCACTCATCTCCAGAAAACTGGATGTAACTAGAGCTAAACAGACATCTCTCTCTCTAGGTATATCTCCCTGTGTGACAGTAGAGTAGGAGATAGAGATAGTGGTGCAGTGTACCGAATTTTAAGGAACTAATACTAAGTTTTGCATAGCAGAGATCATCTCAGGTTTTGGCTGTTTTCATCTCCCCCTGTCAACAGCTTTCCTCTCTCTGGGTTGTTTTCATCTTGGAATAGCTGCTGAAGCCACTGGGGATCACAGGATTGCAGGCATGTGTTATGGGTGTTGTGAAGACAGGGTAGAATGGGATGACTTTGTGCAGAATTAGGCTAATTAAGCACATGTCCAAGGGTCAAAAGTGTTGCAGACAAAGGCAGATGGACTGGCCTGCTCTGCTTTGATTCCTCTGTTTAATTCCCTGAGTCTCCAAGCCAGCTGGGTTGGGAAGCAGAATATTTTGTGTTTCTCAGCAGTGACTCATTTGTAGAGGTGAAACCAGGGAATTGCCTTCTGGGTGAAACTATCTGCTCCTTGGCTTCAGATGTTCAATAAGTTCCCCACCAAGGAATGTTTGTCCTCTCAAGACAGATCAAAGGGCATGTACAGATTGTAAGTAACCTTTTGCCTTAGCTTGCCCTGTGCATAGTGACCTGTTGTTGACTCAGTGTCTTGGTTACTGGTCAATAGTGAGCTGTCTCCTTCCTCCATGTATTTCACATGTCAATTTGTCTCCTGTGGCCAGGGGAGAAAGTGGTGGGGGAGGAAGAGGTCTTCTAATGCAAGATGCACTGGCAAACTCTGTGGTTGAGTAAGACATAATCTGGAAAGATCTTAAAAGCTGTTTGCACAGGGAAGCATTCAGAGACAAAGCAAGATTGTGCAGATAGATGCATGCAGGAGAAGAGCAGCAGAAAGTGATGGATCTTGGTTGTGACTAAAGTGGGAGTGTGGCACAGCTGTTTTCTCAGGAGTAATTATTTCATTCTTCATGGTGAAACAGGATGGGATAGGATAGGATAGGATAGGATAGGATAGGATAGGATAGGATAGGATAGGATAGGATAGGATAGAACAGAATTAACCAGGTTGAAAAAGACCTCAGAGATCATCAAGTCCAACCTATCACCAATACCATCTGATCAACTAAACCATGGCACCAAGTGCCTCATCCAGGCTCTTCTTAAACACCTCCAGGGATGGTGACTCCACCACCTCCCTGGGCAGCACATTCCAATGGCCAATCTCTCTTTCTGGGAACACTTTCTTCCTAACATCCAGCCTAAACCTCCCCTGGCACAGCTTGAGACTGTGTCCTCTTGTTCTGGTGCTGGTTGCCTGGGGGAAGAGACCAACCCCCACCTGGCTACAACCTCCCTTCAGGGAGTTGTAGACAGCAAGGAGGTCTCTCCTGAGCCTCCTCTTCTGCAGGCTAAGCAACCCCAGCTCCCTCAGCCTCTCCTCACAGGGCTGTGCTCCAGACCCCTCCCCAGCTTTGTTGCCCTTCTCTGGACACCTTCCAGCATCTCAACATCTTTCCTAAACTGAGGGGCCCAGAACTGGACACAGGACTCAAGGTGTGGCCTAAGCAGTGCTGAGTCCAGGGGCACAATGACCTCCCTGCTCCTGCTGGCCACAGTGTTCTTGATGCAGGCCAGGATGCCATTGGCCTTGTTGGTCACCTGGGCACACTGCTGGCTCATGCTCAACCTACTATCAAGCAGCACCCCCAGGTCCCTTTCTGCCTGGCTGCTCTTCAGCCACTCTGACCCCAGCCTGTAGCACTGCATGGGGTTGCTGTGGCCAATGTGTAGAGCCTGGCACTTAGGTGTGTTCAATCTCCTGCCATTATCTGTAGTAATGATTGCATTCTTTCTGGTGAAACAATGGGCAACTTTAAAGTGAACCCTGATTTTCCAGCATGTAGTCACACTTGGCATTGGTTGCATTTGTGTGATTAAAAGCTTTCACTTTGTCAGTCCGGGTTGTGGGGCAGTGTGCATGGTTCTAGCTTGACAGCTCCAACTGGGATGCTGCAGGGGCAATAGTACATGCTGCAAAGCCATGCTCAGCTTCAGGTAATGGCTTTCATGTTGCTGTTTCAGATGGCAAGGGACTGATTTGCTTGACAGAACAGGGGAGATGTACATCTTCATGTAAATAAATCCCCCAAAAGCTGTAAATGGGAGTGAGGAGGATCAGTAGACTTCAGAGCCACCAGATGGAGGAATCCTTCTTGTGACACTGAAGAAACCAAGTATGAGGTTGTGTGACTGTGGAGAGCTCATACAAGCAGACTGCCTTGGTTTCAATTTGTTTTCTGCTTTAAGCAGAGATCAGTAAAGGTCATCTGTTCATGCTTGTCCAGTTGAAGCTCTATTTTTCTCCTTTAACAGGGAAAAAAGGACGTTTCCCAGATCTTTAACAACATCCTGAGGAGACAGATTGGCACACGCAGCCCTACTGTGGAATACATTAGTGCCCATCCTCATATCCTGTTCATGCTTCTAAAAGGGTAGGTGCTGTAATCTGGTTTTCATTGGAGAGCATGGCCTGGAAAGTGCTGACGCTGCAGTTGATCTGTGTTCTCACTTTTAGTTTGGCTCTTGGGTTTTGGTGGGGTTTTCTTGCTCTTCAATAACAGATTTTGTTCCAGATTCTTATGTGACTGGTTTGATATTGGCTTTCACAGTCTCACAGTATCACCAAGGTTGGAAGAGACCTCAAAGATCATCAAGTCCAACCTGTCACCACAGACCTCATGACTAGACCATGGCACCAAGTGCCACATCCAATCCCCTCTTGAACACCTCCAGGGATGGTGACTCCACCACCTCCCTGGGCAGCACATCCCAATGGCAAACGGCTCACTATCTGGGAAGAACT
Source organism: Dryobates pubescens (assembly GCF_014839835.1). Taxonomy (NCBI): domain Eukaryota; kingdom Metazoa; phylum Chordata; class Aves; order Piciformes; family Picidae; genus Dryobates; species Dryobates pubescens. The sequence goes on along the minus strand of NC_071618.1, from coordinate 43,479,311 downwards.
TTCTCCTCACCTCCAGCCTAAACCTCCCCTGGCGCAGCTTGAGACTGTGTCCTCTTCTTCTGGTGCTGGTTGCCTGGGAGAAGAGACCAATTCCCTCCTGGCTACAACCTCCCTTCAGGGACTTGTAGAGAGCAATGAGGTCACCCCTGAGCCTCCTCTTCTCCAGGCTAAGCAACCCCAGCTCCCTCAGCCTCTCCTCACAGGGCTGTGCTCCAGACCTCTCCCCAGCCTTGTTGCCCTTCTCTGGACACCTTCAAGTGTCTCAATGTCCTTCTTAAACTGAGGGGCCCAGAACTGGACACAGGACTCAAGGTGTGGCCTAATCAGTGCTGAGTCCAGGGTCACAATGACCTCCCTGCTCCTGCTGGCCACACTATTCCTGATGCAGGCCAGGATGCCATTGGCCTTCTTGGCCACCTGGGCACACTGCTGGCTCATGTTTAGGCAGCTGTCAACCAGCACCCCCAGGTCCCTCTCTGTTTGGCAGCTCTCCAGCCACTCCAACCCCAGCCCGTAGCTCTCCCTGGGGTTGCTGTGGCTTTCTTTCTACTTGTATTTTTTCATTACTGGATTCTTTTATTTGACTGTTATTTTTTTTTTATGTCACCAAACATTGCTGGAGTAATTCCAACATGTTGGAACAGTTGTGTGCTGATTGCTTTTGACTGCTCCCCCACGTGATGCAGTTCTTGCCCTGGACTCTCGTGCAGCATTGTTGACGACTGCTGGGTTTTAATTTGGACTTTTTTTGCACTGCAGGACTGGCTTCAAATGGTGTCTGTAAATAACTGGAGCAAAACTGGGCCATTATGTGGTACAACAGAGAGAAGACCAAAAAAATGCATGAAAAGAATAGTTGTGTCTGTAGGACAGGCTTCCCCGAGGCTTGCAGCCACATCTGAACTGCAACTTTAAATTCATTCTGTACTGAACTCCCCAACCTTCAGCAGTAAATCTTTGGGGTTTTTGTCTTTTAACCTTTGAGGAAGTCAGTGCTTAGCTGTAGTCTGGTGGTTCCCAAGGTAAATTGGCCAAGGAAGGGGAATAGACTGATGTGCAGAGAGGACATCAGCTGTGCCAGGGGAGGTCTAGGCTGGATGTTAGGAAGAAATTCTTCCCAGCAAGAGAGATTGGCCATTGGGATGTGCTGCCCAGGGAGGTGGTGGAGTCACCATCCCTGGAGGTGTTTAGCAAGAGCCTGGATGAGGCACTTGGTGCCATGGTTATTTGATTAATTGTGTTGGGTGATAGGTTGGACTCAGTGATCTCGAAGGTCTTTTCCAACCTGGTTAATTCTGTATTCTGTCTTCTATTCTGTAAAGTGATTGAGAGTACCACAGAGTACCAGGGATTTCCAGAACTGGGGGCTTGTGGTTGAATGTGGTGGCAAAGCTCTTACCTTGAGTACTGTGTCCAATTCTGGGCCCCTCAATTTAGGAAGGACACTGAGACACTTGAGCGTGTCCAGAGAAGGGCAACAAGGCTGGGGAGAGGTCTGGAGCACAGCCCTGTGAGGAGAGGCTGAGGGAGCTGAGATTGATTAGCCTGGAGAAGTGAAGGATCAGAGGTGACCTCATTGCCCTCTACAACTACCTAAAAGGTGGCTGTAGACAGGAGGGGGTTGGTCTCTTCTCCCAGGCAACCAGCACTAGAACAAGGGGACACAGTCTCAAGCTGTGCCAGGGGAGGTTTAAACTCGAGGTGTGGAAAAAGTTCGTTACTGAGCGAGTTGTTCGTCATTGGAATGTGCTGCCCAGGGAGGTGGTGGAGTCACCATCCCTGGAGGTGTTCAAGGGGAGATTGGACGTGGCACTTGGTGCCATGGTCTAGTTGTGAGGTCTGTTGGGACAGGTTGGACTTGATGATCCTTGGGGTCTCTTCCAACCTTAGTTATACTGTGAGACTGTGGTTGCTGTGACAAGAAGTGATGTAGACCCTCTGCCTTCCTTGCAGGCAGGGCAGTGAGTAGCTGGGCAGGCGATTGTGCTTTTACAAGTGTAGAGATCTGTTGTCATTCAGCTTCAGTTTTCAAACTCTTGACTTGTTCTGTGTTACTAAATGGCAGCTTCCTCAGAAAGGAAACCAGTAAGCTACTTACTTACTCGAGTACTGTGTCCAGTTCTGGGCCCCTCAGTTTAGGAAGGAGGTTGACTTGCTGGAGTGTGTCCAGAGAAGGGCAACAAGGGTGGTGAGGGGTTTGGAGCACAAGCCCTATGAGGAGAGGCTGAGGGAGCTGGGGTTGCTTAGCCTGGAGAAGAGGAGGCTCAGGGGTGACCTTCTTGCTCTCTACAACTACCTGAAGGGAGGTTGTAGTGAGGCAGAGGTTGGTCTCTTCTCCCAGGCTACCAGTACCAGAACAAGAGGACACAGTCTCAAGCTGCATCAGGGGAGGTTTAGGCTGGAAGTTAGGAGGAAGTTTTACACAGAGAGAGTGATTGCCCACTGGAATGGGCTGCCTGGGGAGGTGGTGGGGTTGCCGTCACTGGGGGTGTTCAGGGCAAGGCTTGACAGGATGCTTGGTGCCATGGTTTAGTTGATTAGGTGGTGTTGGATGATAGGTTGGACACGATGATCTTGAAGGTCTCTTCCAACCTGGTCTGGTCTATTCTATTCTATTCTATTCTATTCTATTCTATTCTATTCTATTCTATTCTATTCTATTCTATTCTATTCTATTCTATTCTTAAATGGATTAAAATTCACCATTTGTTTATTAAAAGTCACCATTTATATAAACTTCAAGCCAATTGTTTCAGGAGCGTGTGACTTCCCTCAGTCCTCGTTAAGTTGTACAACTGGTTTGGATTTCATCTGCAGAGACAGTCATTTTCTTCCCTTTTCTCTGCCTTTGGTTTGTTTGGTTGTTTTTTCCTCTCACACATTGTGCATGTATTGCTGCCATATGTCTGGGCTTTATTTAAAGCTAAGAAATATATTTGGATCTTGTCCCAGATATTCTTTGGCATCTGTAACAAGCAATAATATTAAGATTAATTTAAGAAGGACGTGGAGACTCTTGGATGTGTCCAGAGAAGGGCAGTGGGGCTGGGGAGAGGTCTGGAGCACAGCCCTGTGAGGAGAGGCTGAGGGAGCTGGGGTTGCTTAGCCTGGAGAAGAGGAGGCTCAGGGAAAACCTTCTTGCTCTCTACAACTGCCTGAAGGGAGGTTATAGCCAGGTGGGGGTTGGTCTCTTCTCCCAGGCAACCAGCACCAGAACAAGAGGACACAGTCTCAAGCTGTGCCAGGGGAGGTTTAGGCTGGAAGTGAGGAAGTTCTTCCCAGCAAGAGAGATTGGCCATTGGGATGTGCTGCCCAGGGAGGTGGTGGAGTCACCATCCCTGGAGGTGTTCAAGAGGGGATTGGATGTAGCACTTGAAGCCATGGTTTAGTTAGTCCTGAGGTGTTGGGTGCTAGGTTGGACTTGATGATCTCTGAGGTCTTTTCCAACCTTATTGATTCTATGATAAGATGATGGTGATGATTTTATGTTATGCATATGTGCTGCTGACAGACATTTTACTGTAGGTGACCTGAGCCAGTGGGTGGTGGCATCATTTAGGTGCTTTTTTGGAGGTTTCTGTTTGTGTAGCAGTGTGTCTGTGTTAGTTTAGTCCTTCAGGCTCCTCATCCTTGATTTCTTGATTATCTCCCCAAAGCACTGCACTGTATCAGAATTGCCACTTCAGAAGTTTCTTGTTAGAAAGTGCCGCTGAATTCGCCCACAGCAGGCCATAAGACAGTTCTCTCCTGCCCTGATGGCATCTGAGCAGCTGCTGCAGAACAGCGTAATGATGTCAAACACAATGCTGCCCTAACTCCCTGTGCCTTGGTGCTGTGACTGTCTAAAACCAGTATGCTGGAGATTGGGAATGGAATGGAATGGAATGGAATGGAATGGAATGGAATGGAATGGAATGGAATGGAATGGAATGGAATGGAATGGAATGGAATAGAATAGAATAGAATAGAATAGAATAGAATAGAATAGAATAGGATAGAATAGAATTAACCAGGTTGGAAAAGACCTCAGAGATCATCAAGTCCAACCTATCACCCAACACCATCTAATCAACTAAACCATGGCACCAAGTGCCTCATCCAGTCTCTTCCTAAACACCTCCAGTGATGGTGACTCCACCACCTCCCTGGGCAGCACATCCCAATGGCCAATCTCTTTGCTGGCAAGAACTTCTTCCCAACATCCAGCCTAAACCTCCCCTGGTGCAGCTTGAGACTGTGACCTCTTATTCAGGTGCTGGTTGCCTGGGAGAAGAGACCAACCCCCACCTGGCTACAGCCTCCCTTCAGGCAGTTGTAGAGAGCAAGAAGGTCTCCCCTGAGCCTCCTCTTCCCCATGTTAAGCAACCCCAGCTCCCTCAGCCTCTCCTCACAGAGCTAGTACCTAAAATATGTGCCTGCAGCAAGGGCAGGGCTCTGAATATGCAGCTTGAGCCTGTGGTGCTTGTGTGCAGTCAGCTATGGGGCTGGGAAACACGTGTTCAGGTTGGACACCACCACTTGAAAACGTGACTTAAGGACATGTTTTCCTATTTGCTTAGTGCTAAATGAAATACATGAAATCAGCATCTGCTTAAAGAGAAGGAAAGTGGATTTGGCTGGCTTGCCCCATGCAGTGCTAGTTACATGACATTTGGAGAGGAAGAACACTCTGTGACGTTTCCAGCGTGACTGTAGAAGAGACACCTTGGGACCATTGTGAAGGCTTGTCATTGTTGTGCTTGCATGGGATGCAAAATTTCCTCTGCTCCCTGACAGTCAATTCCCAGCAGCATCAACAAAAGGTTACTTTTTCACTGCATAATATCAGCTCTCTTGAGTGGGAAGGATCCTGAATCAGAGCTCCCGCCCAGGGTTTCCTGCTTAGTACTCCAGCGGCACTGCCAGCTTGAGATAACTCTTTATACCTTGTAGGCTTAATTTTACTTGGTGGCTGCTTCCTTCCAGCTTCAGAGAAATTTACAGCACGTGGCTCACTGCTTTTTCTTTATTTTTCTGGGTAGGTTAATTGACCTTCCTGCTGCAGGAGTCCTGTGTCCAGTTCTGGGCCCCTCAGTTTAAGAAGGATATTGAGACACTTGAAGGTGTCCAGAGAAGGGCAACGAGGCTGGGGAGAGGCCTTGAGCACAGCCCTGTGAGGAGAGGCTGAGGGAGCTGGGGTTGCTTAGCCTGGAGAAGAGGAGGCTCAGGGAACACCTTCTTGCTCTCTCCAACTCCCTGAAGGGAGATTGTAGCCAGGTGGGGGTTGGTCTCTTCTCCCAGGCAAGCAGCACCAGAACAAGAGGACACAGTCTCAAGCTGCACCAGGGGAAGTTTAGGCTCAAGGTGAGGAGAAAGTTCTTCCCAGAAAGAGAGCTTGGCCATTGGGATGTGCTGCCCAGGGGGGTTGTGGAGTCACCATCCCTGGAGATGTTCAAAAAGAGATTGGATGTGGCACTTGAAGCCAGGGTTTAGTTAGTCCTGAGGTGTTGGGTGACAGGTTGGACTTGATGATCTCTGAGGTCTTTTCCAACCTTGTTGATTCTATTATTCTATGAGGACTTGCTTTGACAGTGCTTTGCTTTCTGGGAGTGCTGGCTTTGTGTCTGAGTAGGATTTCAGATGGATACAACATTTGGTGTATAGAGAGTGCCGTTTTTCTCTCTCTCTGTTGTCAAGCACATTGCATCAGCCTGGAAATAACTTTTGTCCTTTGTAATTTAAATCATTCCCCCTCTACCACAGTGACTGTAGAAGCCTTGAGGTTTGTGTAACTCATTTATAAATTCCATATATATATATATATATATGTAGCTCATGCCATATGCTCTCTCTAACATACTTAGTCACTGCCCTGATTTGGTTTGCGATGATCTCTCCTTATCACAGTGCAGTTAAAGTTTAATGGTGGATTGGCTGAAGCTGCAAAACTCCCCTTGAGTTCATACAAGGATAAACTCAGGCTCTATAAGGTACTGTAAAATCAGATCAGAGTGTAGCTGTTTGTCAAATCCTTGTGTCTCTCAGGCTCAATGCCTTCCAAATCTCCTGCCTGAGCTCCTTACCTTGTACCATCTTCCACACCAGACAAGCAAGTGTGATTCCCTTTGCACCCAGATGGATCTCTGCTTTCAGCCTTGCCTCTTTCAGCCTCCATAGTGTATGTCTGGAAACATTTCAAGCCCATTGTTTGCTTTTCTGGTGGCCCCAGTAGCCAGCATGTGGGGATGTCTTTAGGTTGCAAGCTTAGTCTGAGCAGAGAGGAACAAGGTACTTTTTCCTGCTGCCACAATATGTTGGTATACAGCACTAGTGGCTTGCTAAAAGTGATTTTTGAAAGACATTCCTATCATTCCTGCCTGGTGGCTTTGCATGTAAGTGTGGGTGCAGGCAACATGCCTGGGGAGGCCACACCTTGAGCCTGTGTCCAGTTCTGGGCCCCTCAATTTATGAAGGACATTGAGACTCTTGAATGTGTCCAGAGAAGGGCAATGATGCTGGGAAGAGGTCTCAAGCACAAGCCCTGTGAGGAGAGGCTGAGGGAGCAGAGGTTGTTTAGCCTGGAGAAGAGGAGGCTCAGGGGAGACCTTCTTGCTGTCTACAACTACCTGAAGGGAGGTTGTAGCCAGGTGGGGGTTGGTCTCTTCTCCCAGGCAACCAGCACCAGAACAAGAGGACACAGTCTCAAGCTGTGCCAAGGGAAGTTTAGGCTGGAGGTGAGGAGAAAGTTCTGCACAGAAAGAGAGATTGGCCATTGGGATGTGCTGCCCTGGGAGGTGGTGGAGTCACCATCCCTGGAGGTGTTCAAGAGGGGATTGGATGTGGTACTTGAAGCCATGGTTTAGTTAGTCCTGAGGTGTTGGGTGACAGGTTGGACTTGATGATGTTTGAGGTCTTCTCCAACCTTATTGATTCTATGATTCTATGAGAGGGCAGCCTGTAAATGTCTTCCAAGGAGTTGTGAGAGCCAAACCCAACTTTCCTCACTTCTGTGACCAGCCTGAGGTCCATAAGCCACTTCCAGATAACAGAAGATCTGACTGAGAATTACTCAGTGGATACTCATGTTTTAAAAAGTCATTGTGCTGGAAACAATGTAATTTGCTTTCATTCCAATCAAAATATTCCTCAGCCAACTACTAAACATTTTCCTGGCTGCACTCCTAGCAGCAACTCCGCCTCTTTTGCCTCGACAATTAATACTCCTGTTAAAGGAGCTGGGGAGAGGTATGCCCCAACGGGAATCATCAGCAAACCTCCATGGCCCTAAAGAGTCATAAATTCATGATGCAAATGAGTCCCAAAAGGAAACAAATAGGGGCTTGAGTGCTTGCAGCTCCTTGAGGGTGGGAAGTTTCACTCGCCTGCTCGGAACAGCGCTTCGCTCTTCATCAAGCCAGCTATTGTTGACGTCGGTTTGAAGCATGCAGCTCTGGTATGCTCCTGAAACACTACCAGTCTTTTAAACTGCAAGCTGGTGGTCAAGTTGAGGGCCCACTCACTTCACAGCACAGATGGCATTTTGTGCTTCCCTCCTTTTTTGCTTCTCTTTTGGCCTAGTGATAGGAATGAATTGTGCACAGGGAAACTGATGCTGATAAGCTCTGAGCGATAATACACAGTTCTGATATAGTATAGCCAGCTTATTGAAACAGAGTGTGCTTTCTGTCCCGTGGCCTTCATCACTTTCACATGACTGTATATTGTTGGAAGAAGTTCATTTTCAGGCCTTCCTGACTGTTGGAGTTTTGTTCTTCCTTTGGGGTTTTTTCCTGGGGTTGTTTTTGGTTGTGTTTGCTCAGGGGGGATGCGGGGAGGGATCATTGCTCTTTGGTTTGTTTCGGTTTTAATTGCATGTCTAACAGTTTTGTTTCAGGTTCATTTCAGCCTTAAAGAAATCCAAAGTTTATAGAAATAGAAAATGCTCTGAATTGCTTCCCCCTTTCCTTCCCTTTACAAGGTCAAGAAGTGTGCTGGCTCCTGACTATTGTAATGCCTGTGCTGTAGTGGGATTGGAATTTGAGGAACAAATAATTTGTCTCCCAGACAAAGTTGTAGCATCTGCAGAGGAGAGATTGAGCAGAATTCTTCCTGAACTGCAAACAAAATCTATCTCCAGAGCTACAAAAAACTTAATCCTGTCTAGACTGCCTGGATAGACTTCCTACCTTCCTTGTTAGACATGAGTATTCCACAGTGATGTTCTCTAGAAGAGGAGTGGAAGCTGATGGATGGTCATGAAGTGTTCTGTTTTTCTTGGATAAACAGAGGAGCTCAAAATGAAACCTGAAAAGGGGCATTGCTATATTGTATGGGCTTTGCTTTCTCATCAATTCTCATCAGAGCAGAGGAGCTCACAATGTAACCTGAAAGGGGCATTGCTATATTGTATGGGCTTTGCTTTCTCATCAATTCTCATCAGAGCAGAGGAGCTCACAATGTAACCTGAAAGGGGCATTGCTGTATTGTATGGGCTTTGCTTTCTCATCAATTCAGAAGGATAAAGGAGTTCTGCTGAAACATTATGCACTCCTCACAGTCTTTCTGCAGAGAGGAGGTGTAAGACACATTCACACTGAAATGTATTTTGGCTTGGGAAGACAGGGGTCTGCAACAGGAAACGCTGGCAGCCTTCCCTGCATGGCTGCTCCTTAGCTTGGAGCTGAGGTCCCCGAAGCTGGGGGCCGCGGTGCAGCTGGGAGCTGCTGTCCGTGCACTGTGTCCCTTCTGGTGTGCACATTCCCTGTGCTACCAAGTTTTGCACTGCTGGAAAGGTGCCTGCTTATCTTTGTCCTCCTGTGTTCTGATCTTCTCTGTTTCTTTTCATTCTTCAGTTACGAGTCCCCAAATATTGCCTTACGCTGCGGAATTATGCTGCGAGAGTGCATCCGGCATGAGCCCTTGGCCAAACTCATCCTCTTCTCAGAGCAGTTTAGAGACTTTTTTAAATATGTGGAATTGTCAACGTTTGACATAGCTTCTGATGCCTTTGCTACATTCAAGGTAAACTGCCCTAGACCTGGGTCACAGGGTGCTGTCAAGAATGGCACTCCGTGAGCAGTTGTCGCTGGATATTGCGTCACACTTAAACTTACTAATCTTTGTTGATTGATAGGTAAAGGCTATAATCAATCCTCAGTCTGTCTGTAACAGGAATCACAACAGTGGTCAAGCCTACAAAGAATCTTTGGAGTGGAATAGAATAGAATAGAATGGGACAGAATAGAATGGAACAGAATGGAATAGAATAGAACAGAACGGAACAGAATGGAACGGAACGGAATGGAACGGAATGGAATGGAATGGAATAGAATGGAATGGAATAGAATAGAATAGAATAGAATAGAATAGAATAGAATAGAATAGAATAGAATAGAATAGAATTAACCAGGTTGGAAAAGACCTCAGAGATCATCAAGTCCAACCTATCACCCAACACCATCTAATCAACTAAACCATGGCACCAAGCACCCCATCCAGTCTCTTCCTAAACACCTCCAGGGATGGTGACTCCACCACCTCCCTGGGCAGCACATCCCAATGGCCAATCTCTCTTGCTGGGAAGAAATTCTTCCTAACATGCAGCCTAAACCTCCCCTGACACAACTTGAGACTGTGTCCTCTTGGTGCTGGTTGCCTGGGAGAAGAGACCAACCCCCACCTGGCTACAACCTTCCTTCAGGGAGTTGTAGAGAGCAAGAAGGTCTCCCCTGAGCCTCCTCTTCTCCAGGCTAAGCAACCCCAGCTCCCTCAGCCTCTCCTCACAGGACTTGTGCTGGAGACCTCTCCCCAGCTTTGTTGCCCTTCTCTGGACACCTTCAAGTGTCTCAATGTCCTTCTTAAGTTGAGGGGCCCAGAACTGAACACAGGACTCAAGGTGTGGCCTAACCAGTGCTGAGTCCAGGGGCAGAATGACCTCCCTGCTCCTGCTGGCCACACTGTTCCTGATGCAGGCCAGGATGCCATTGGCCTTCTTGGCCACCTGGGCACACTGCTGGCTCATGTTCAGCCAGCTGCTCCAGGGGAGGTTTTGGCTCGTGGTGAGGAGAAAGTTCTTCCCAGAACGAGTAATTGGCCATTGGGATGTGCTGCCCAGGGAGGTGGTGGAGTCCCCATCCCTGGAGGTTTCCAAGAGGGGATTGGATGTGGCACTTGGTGCCATGGTTTGTTAGTCCTGAGGTGTTGGCTGCTAGGTTGGACTTGGTGATCTCTGAGGTCTTTTTCACCATTATTGGTTCTATGACTCCTGCAGGGTGCCAGTGTGGTGTGTAGCCTGTGGGCAAACCTGTGTGTGCTGCTGAGCTTCATGTACAGAGGAATTAGTTTAGCCCTAAAAAATAATTTAAGCAAGCTGGAGAAAATTCTTTTTGGGTAAAGACTCTTCTAAATATAGCCATAACTCCTTTTTATCTTCTGTCACTGCGTGCCTTGCTGCCATAGGAACGAGTTGTTCCCTCTTTCCTCTCACAGCTAATTAGAAACATGATTAGGTAGCCCTCAGGAACAACTGTAAGGAATGCTGGAGTTCATCTCAGCATTTCAATGCACACTGAAACCTGGCCTTGGGTTTTACTGACCTACTGAATGGGGTGAGGATTTGCATAGTGGAGATCAAGTTGCATTCTTCAGTAATGAGCAGCATTGCTGATGCAAACCACCAGTTAATCAACAGCAGCCCTTTCATTGCTTTAAGTCAAGCTGCCCTGGAGCTCCTGAGGGTTGTGTTACCAGAGTGGAGGTGGCACAGAAACATGCACAAGTCAAACTGCACTGTCAGGTTGTATGAAAATGCAACATAACTGAGATACTTGAATCTTCTGGCATTTTACCCTGCACTCTGAAGACTGTTTGATCAGCAAAAGTGCTCCTGGACCCTGTTCCCAGCTTGACAGAAGAGATTTGCATCTTGTTTTGAGCAGCACAGCAGAATGTGTGGTTGGTAATGATGGGCAGACTTCAGCCCAGCCAGGAGGCAGGGTGGGGACAGGGGTCAGTTAAGCTGGGTTCAGGGACTGCAGGCTGCCATGACTCATAGTATCATAGAATCAGGCAGGGTTGGAAGGGACCACAAGGATCAGCTAGTTCCAACCCCCCTGCCATGGGCAGGGACACCCCACACTGGATCAGCCTGGCCAGAGCCTCATCCAGCCTGGGCTTAAACACCTCCAGGGCTGGGGCCTCAACCACCTCCCTGGACAACCCATTCCAGGACTTCACCACTCCCCCCAGAAAAGAGGGATTCAAGTCGTTCACAGATCCACAGCTGTGGAACTTAACTTGTGTGATCTGGGTCTATTTTTAGCAGGGTTTAAAAATAGCATGCTGCATCCTCACGTGCCCTGGAAAGCTACAAGCATGGGGGCAGTTCATCCCCAGGCACAGGGCAGAGAGTGCCTGTTAAAATGCTTGGGGGGGAAATCTATAAACAGCATTTTTCAACACTTGCCTGACCTGATACGTGGTCAGTTCTGGAAATAAAGCAGCTGTTCATCCCCTCTCCTATTTGTCTCTTACACTGAAAGGCTGGAGCAGTGAGAAGTGACAGGGAAGCAACTGAATAATGAAATGTGGAGCTACCTCTTTCTTTAATGCTGTAAAGACAGGTTCCATGATTGCTTGCTGGCTGGATTGCTGAACTCATCTTTACAGCTGTGTTTCCCCCACGCTGGGTTTGTAGTGTTGCCACTGGGGTTCAGAGCTGAAAGCCTTGGATAGTCTATGCACCAGAGGAGGGCTGATCAAATGTGCACTGAAGTCTGAGAGTATTTATAGTAAGGAAAACATTAGAATGTCTGATGATTGGAGGTGTGCTGCTTGATTAAATTCAGGCAGGTGCACTGCAGAGAGGAAACAGGGCTGCTAAAAATGCAGACAGTCAGATGTGGGGGGTGCCAGCTGCAGCTGGAAGGAGTGCTGATGGACTGCTGCTGCTCCATGCCCTGTCATGATTTGCTGTGCCAAACTCAATTTGGATTAGCATAGAATCAATAAGGTGGGAAAAGACCTCAGAGATCATCAAGTCCAACCTAGCACCCAACACCTCAGGACTAACTAAACCATGGCTTCAAGTGCCACATCCAATCCCCTCTTGAACACCTCCAGGGATGGGGACTCCACCACCTCCCTGGGCAGCACATCCCAATGGCCAATCTGTCTTGCTGGGAAGAATTTCTTCCTAACATCCAGCCTAAACCTTCCCTGGTACAGCTTGAGACTGTGTCCTCTTGTTCTGGTGCTGGGAGCCTGGGAGAAGAGACCAACCCCCACCTGGCTACAACCTCCCTTCAGGTAGTTGTAGACAGCAATGAGGTCTCCCCTGAGCCTCCTCTTCTCCAGGCTAAGCAACCCCAGCTCCCTCAGCCTCTCCTCACAGAGCTTTTTGCTGGCTCTGTTCTTGGAGATAAGCAACAGCAGTTGATTCTTATTAGCATAATTTCCAGCTGCAGGGTAGCACATAGATCACTTTTGACTTTGGGTCCCTCCATAGAGGGTTCATTTACTTTATTCCTTTCCCCTGCTCCACTTCATGGTAAGTACTGTGACCTGTGAACCATGACCAATGACCATAAGTAAAGGAAAGAAGGGAAAAGTCATATAAAGCAATAGTGTTAAAACAGTTTTATATTGATTGTTAACACTAACCAAGCTCTCCTTAAAATCCTGCTGAACACACACTGCAGTATGGGTTTTAAATGCTTTCTGCCTGTGGAAATCATGTCAGGAATGCTTGCTAAAAGATGGCCTGATGAAAAGTGCTGAAACACATTTGAGGGTCAAGGGACAATCCGGTGAGCATTCTCTCCAGGTAACCTTCTGCTGTTCTCTCCCAGGACCTGTTAACACGCCACAAATTGCTGGTAGCAGAATTTCTGGAACAAAATTATGATGTGGTAAGTATGAATGTTGGAAGAGAATGTGTGTGTGTGTGTGTGTGTGTGTATATAATACAGAATTAACCAGGTTGGAAAAGACCTTTCAGATCATCCAGTCCAACCTATCACCCAACACCATCTGATAACTAAACCATGGCACCAAGTGCCTCATCCAGGCTCTTCTTAAACACCTCCAGGGATGGTGACTCCACCACCTCCCTGGGCAGCACATTCCAATGGCCAATCTCTCTCTCTCTCTGAAGAATTTCTTCCTAACATCCAGCCTAAACCTCCCCTGGCACAGCTTGAGACTGTGTCCTCTTGTTCTGCTGTTGGTTCCCTGGAAGAAGAGCCCAACCCCCACCTGGCTACAACCTCCCTTCAGGCAGTTGTAGAGAGCAAGAAGGTCTCCCCTGAGCCTCCTCTTCTGCAGGCTAAGCAACCCCAGCTCCCTCAGCCTCTCCTCACAGGGCTGTGCTCCAGACCCCTCCCCAGCTTTGTTGCCCTTCTCTGGACACCTTCCAGCAACTCAACATCTTTCCTAACCTGAGGGGCCCAGAACTGGACACAGGACTCAAGGTGTGGCCTAACCAGTGCTGAGTCTGGGGCAGAATGATCTCCCTGTATATCTATCTAGCTATCTACATACATATATATATGTGTGTGTATACACACAGAGGGGTTTGTGCACCCCATAAAAACAGTTGCATGGGACTGCAGAGTTAAATGCTGCTTTTACTAAAGCAGAATCCTCATGTGGTGTTTGAAGCAGAGATGCCTACACAGACACCTGGGAACACAAGCCAAGGGTGTGGGAGAGCTCTTAGTTCAAATGCAAGTGTTACTCCTCTCTGCAGGCATTGCATCTCCTCAGATGTGAATGGAATTGTAAAAGTAGTATGGGAATGGAATGGAATGGAATGGAATGGAATGGAATAGAATAGAATAGAATAGAATAGAATAGAATAGAATAGAATAGAATAGAATAGAATAGAATAGAATAGACCAGGTTGGAAGAGACCTTCAAGATCATTGTGTCCAACCCATCAACCAATCCAACACCACCTAAACAACTAACCCATGGCACCAAGCACCCCATCAAGTCTCTTCCTGAACACCTCCAGTGATGGTGACTCCACCACCTCCCCAGGCAGCCCATTCCAATGTGCAATCACTCTCTCTGTATAGAACTTCTTCCTGACATCCAGTCTGACCCTACCCTGGTGCAACTTGAGACTGTGTCCTCTTGTTCTGCTGCTGGTTGCCTGGAAGAAGAGACCAATATCCCCCTGTCTACAACCTCCCTTCAGGTAGTTGTAGAGTGCAATAAGGTCACCCCTGAGTCTCCTCTTCTCCAGGCTAAGCAACCCCAGCTCCCTCAGATCATGGGGGGAAACTGTGCATGTTCTGGAGGAGTTGTGTGGTATTTCAGCACTGCTAGGGCCATCCCAGTGTTATTTATAATACTTTGGGGCACAGGAGAAGGGTTACCAGAAGAAGTTTCCCATTTTACCTACATGGGGGACTGAGGTGTGTAGCAGTCCTTTTGCCAGCCTAAGCCAATTGGTCCATTGGTTTGCTGCCATTTTTCATGCTGGTTTTTTTATGGCTTGGTTTTGAACCAAACGTGGGGCAGAAATAAATCCCCTGGAACAAGCTGAGAGTGGACTGATAGAGATCGTGGGGTTAGACTCTGGGTTATGTGCTCGTGTTACCTGAGATATTCTGTATTTCCCTGCCAAAGTGAAAAGGCTGAAGACTGTTTTTTTCATTCTCAAGTTACCAAAAAGGTTAAATAAAGACCAGGATTATTGCTGAGTCATGCATGCAGCTTAGCTGGAGCAAAATTAGTGTCTGCTAACCTTGTCTCTCAATGCTGAAGCGCTGCACTGGAACAGCCTCTGGTCTGCATTTATTTGACATTTAACATTTTTTAAGCAGGAAGTCAGAGGGGGTTTTGGTATGGGGTTTTTTTTGTTTGTTTTTTAAAGATGATTCCTGTGCAGCAGTACTGAGGATTTCGGGTGGTTTGGTAGATGGATTGAACATACGATCATAGAATCAGGCAGGGTTGGAAGGGACCACAAGGATCAGCTAGTTCCAAGCCCCCTGCCATGGGCAGGGACACCCCACACTAGATCAGGCTGGCCAGAGCCTCAGCCAGCCTGGGCTTAAACACCTCCAGGGACGGGGCCTCAACCACCTCCCTGGACAACCCATTCCAGGGCTTCACCACTCTCCTGGGGAAGAACTTCCTCCTCACCTCCAGCCTCAATCTCCCCACCTCCAGCTTCATTCCATTCCCCCTAGTCCTATCACTACCTGAGAGCCTGAGCAGTCCCTCCCCAGCCTTCTTGGAGCCCCCTTCAGCTACTGGAAGGCCACAATGAGGTCACCTGGGAGCCTTCTCTTCTCCAGACTGAACAGCCCCAACTCCTTCAGTCTGTCCTCACAGGAGAGGTGCTCCAGCCCTCTGCTCATCCTCCTGGCCCTTCTCTGGACCCCTTCCAGCACCTCCAGATCCCTCTTGGAACAGGGGCTCCAGAACTGGAGGCAGGACTCCAGGTGGGGTCTCAGCAGAGCTGAGCAGAGGGGGAGAATCCCCTCCCTTGCCCTGCTGGCCACACTTCTCTTGCTGCAGCCCAGGCTCTGGTTGGCTTTCCAGGCTGCAAGTGCACACTGAGAGCTCCTGGTGAGCTTCTCCTCCCCCAGCACCCCCAAGGCTCTCTCCTCAGGGCTGCTTTCCAGCCAGTCCCTGCCCAGCCTGGATTTGTGCCTGGGATTGCCTCCACCCAGCTGCAGGACCCTAGCCTTGCTCTTGTTGAAGCTCCTGAGGTTGGCTTGTGCCCACCTCTCCAGCCTGTGCAGGTCCCTCTGGATGGATCCCTTCCCTCCAGCCTGTCTGCTGCACCACACAGCTTGGTGCCATCAGCAAACTTGCTGAGGGTGCACTCAATGCCACTGTCCCTGGCACCCACAAAGATATTGACCAAGCCTGGTCCCAGGACTGATCCCTGAGGGACTCTGCTTGTCCCTGACCTCCACTGGGACATGGAGCCATGGACAGCCACTCTCTGGGTGCTGCCATCAAGCCAGTTCTTTATTCTTGACACTGCAGCCTTATCTCTCAGTCTTCTTGACCACGAGATTCCCTTGGCTTAATCCTGCAAAAGCCAGCATGCTCCCAGCTCCTAGTGACAATCATTGTGCCACCAGCTTTAACAGGTGAGAGTGCTGAAGGCAGGTGAGGTGGCATCTCACAAAAGGAGCTTTTGGGATGTGCCAGAATGGGATGCACTGCCACCAGGGTGGGGTATTGTATTCAATCACATAGCAGGTCATGACCATGATGTGAGGAAGTGCACATTATGTGCTGCACCCACACATCCTGGCAGAAGGCTGTACAGACAGTGGCTCACTTCTGTCCTAGTTGGCTCACACCAGCTCCTGTTACATCCAGTCCATATGTGGTATCCCCCTCTGCAGTATTTGGAAGAGAAGTGTTCCTGGGCATTAATTCACTGCATGAAAACCTGCCAAGAGCAAAAAAAGACCACGAGAGCCTGGGCCTGGCATGGCAGCCCAATGCTAGAGGGTGGCATTGCTGTGGGCTGTGCTGCTCCTCGCGAGTGGGAAAGACTGGGAGGGTGAAGAATGGATATGACTCAGATGCATTTCTGTTTTCTTGTGACTCTAGATCTTTGAAGATTATGAAAAACTCCTCCACTCTGAAAACTATGTAACAAAGAGGCAATCTTTGAAGGTAAAGCCTCCCAGCACTCTCCCTCTACGTTTGAGCCCCACATTATGCAGCACAGCAAGGTGCATGCATGGCAGCAGAGCAGCCAGGTGCCTTCCAACCAAAATAAATGAGGACGTGGGATGCTCTCACAAAGTGCAAGACCTTGCTGTGTCTTTTCTTCCCTGCATCTCTGGTGCAGCACTGGGCTCTTTCTGTGCAACAAGCACTGTCATTTCTCCTCTGCCCTCAAATTTGCACTTTGGTTTCTGAATGTAGCTTAAAATGAACTTCAAAGTAGCATGGGAGTCTCTGGTGCTGCTTGCTGCTGCAGCCCCAAGTCTGACAT
The DNA here is from genome assembly GCF_014839835.1 of Dryobates pubescens. NCBI lineage: Eukaryota > Metazoa > Chordata > Aves > Piciformes > Picidae > Dryobates > Dryobates pubescens. The sequence goes on along the minus strand of NC_071618.1, from coordinate 43,462,354 downwards.
GACCTGCAGATGGCTCCAGATAGGTGTGTTAAGGTAATGTCTGAATGAAGTGAAGGTGTCCTTGTGGGACAGCTGAATTACACTTGCTTCTGTTCTAGCTGGCTCACACCAGCTCCTACTGAGCCCAGTTCATATGTGGGCAGTGTGCAGTGTTTAGAAGATGGTCACTACTGGCATTAAGTAACTCACTGCAAGGTAACAAGGCCAGTTGCCCTTGGTTTGTTTCTTTAAAGGGTATCATAGAATCATAGCATCAATAAGGTGGGGAGAGACCTCAAAGATCATCGAGTCCAACCTGTCACCCAACACCTCATCACCACTAAACCATGGTACCAAGTGCCACATCCAATCCCCTCTTGAACACCTCCAGTGATGGAGACTCCACCACCTTCCTGGACAGCACATCCCAACAGCTAACAACTCTCTCTGTGAAGAACTTTATCCTCACCTCAAGCCTAAACCTCCCCTGGCACAGCTTGAGACTCTGTCCTCTTGTTCTGGTGCTGGTTGCCTGGGAGAAGAGACCAACCCCCTCCTGGCTGCAACCTCCCTTCAGGTAGTTGTAGACAGCAAGAAGGTCTCCCCTGAGCCTCCTCTTCTCCAGGCTAAGCAGCCCCAGCTCCCTCAGCAGCATCTTTCCTAACCTGAGTGGCCCAGAACTGGACACAGACAGCTGGCTCCAGCTTGGCTGTGTGGGCTGAAGGCCTGTTTGCCAGCAGAGTGCATTAGGGCTATGCCTATAGATTGTTTCCTTGGTTCACTTCATCTGAAAGGAATCCAATCAATGCACTCCAAGGCTGGCTTGTTAACACAGAGCCACACACAGTAAGCAGGGCCAGGTGAGAGGTGCATTTCAGAAGTGCTGTGGGACTGGAATATCATTGAGGACACAGTGTGCAGCCAGTGGGACCTCAGTCATCCAGGCTGGCAATGGGGCAGGCTGCCCAGAGCCATGTTTCATGGGGGGACTACTCTGAAGAGCTTTGGAATCCCCTAAACAGCTTTGTTTTGGCCATTGTGCCTGCAAACCAGACTTCAGATATTTGGGGTTGGCTTTAATGTGTTAGATGCAGTAAGTGACATTGCTTAGAGGCTAGAAAAGCATGGAGGCAGTTCTGCTGCTTCCTTGGCATTTAAAACCAATGTGGTGAGCTGGGGAGGGGGAAAAAAAAAGATTCCTAATAATTTGGTTTGGTTTTGTTATTTCTGCCTATAGCTGCTGGGTGAATTGATCCTGGATCGACACAACTTTGCCATCATGACAAAATACATCAGCAAACCAGAAAACCTGAAGTTAATGATGAACTTGCTGCGAGATAAAAGCCCCAACATTCAGTTTGAAGCATTCCACGTGTTCAAGGTGAGCTGGTGGGAGCTGCAGAGGTGGCAGAGTGGGGTTTTAGCCTCACAGAAGGGTCTTCCAAGGTGGTCAAGAGGAAGAATGGTATTGGAATGGGCTGCCCAGGGAGGTGGTGGAGTCACCAACCCTGGATGTGTTTGAAGGCTGTTTGGATATGGTGCTTGGGGATATGGTTCATGGGTGAACCTTGCAGAGTCAGGTTATCAGTTAAACTTGGTGACCCTGAGGGTCTTGGGATGTGTCCAGAGAAGGGCAACAAAGCTGAGGAGGGGTTTGGAGCACAGCCCTGTGAGGAGAGGCTGAGGGAGCAGGGGTTGCTTAGCCTGGAGAAGAGGAGGCTCAGGGGAGACCTTCTTGCTGTCTCCAACTCCCTGAAGGGAGGTTGTAGCCAGGTGGGGGTTGGTCTCTTCTCCCAGGCAACCAGCACCAGAACAAGAGGACACAGTCTCAAGCTGCACCAGGGGAGGTTTAGGCTGGATGTTGGGAAGAAATTCTTCCCAGCAAGAGAGATTGGCCATTGGGATGTGCTGCCCAGGGAGGTGGTGGAGTCACCATCACTGGAGGTGTTTAGGAAGAGACTGGATGGGGTGCTTGGTGCCATGGTTTAGTTGATTAGATGGTGTTGGGTGACAGGTTGGACTCGATGATCTTGAAGGTCTTTTCCAACCTGGTCTATTCTATTCTATTCTATTCTATTCTATTCTATTCTATTCTATTCTATTCTATTCTATTCTATTCTATCCTATCCTATCCCATCCTATCCCTTCCTATCCTATCCCTTCCTATCCTATCCCATCCCATCCTATCCTATCCCATCCTATCCTATCCCATCCTATCCTATCCCATCCTATCCTATCCTATCCTATCCTATCCTATCCTGTCCTATCCTATCCTATCCTATCCTATCCCATCCCATCCCATCCCATCCCATCCCATCCCATCCCATCCCATCCCATCCCATCCCATCCCACTTCTCCCCAGTGCCCCCAGTGGGTAGGGCAGCTACAGGATGTGTTACACAAAACTGCACTGTGAATTCTCTTTGTAGAGTGGGTCACAGCAGATCCTTTTCCTCTGCTTTCACTTCAAATCCTTAAATATTTCAGAGAATGAGGGAAAACACTACTGCTTGGTTGTGCCCCCTTCTAATGTGTTCCTGCCTCCTCTTTCTGGGTTAGTGTCCTCCAGCTTAGTCCTTTTTGTCCAGCTGTCAGAATTCCATGCTAATCTAACTGGGAGAGGAATCTTGTCCTCAGTTTTTAATCTCACCAATCTGAAACTGTGCCTGCATTTTAAAACTGTGCTTGCAAAACACCTTCCCAGTCCTGGTTGAAATTACAGTAGACTCACTGCAGTGACTTTGAAATCCAAGGTTTGCTGAGAAGGGGATTGCTCTGTCTGAGCTGCCAACAGATTTGGGGTTAAATTACCTGATGTAAATGTTTCACTACATAAGACACAGTTGAAATGACAAAGTGCTTGTTCTGTAAGCACCCAGATTCCAACACTCCCATGCCCCAGGTGACCCCCCCCAAAACCCCCACATATGACTCCTACCTCCCTGAGGCATTTTCTAGTTACTGAAGATTCCAAACTGCAAAGTAGAGATGAAAATGATGAACACCTCTGCTGTGAAAATACTTTGCAGGGGCATTTTGTGGCTGAAAATGCCAGTACCCCTACAAGCTCTGAGGAGGTTTTACTCATCCAGGACACTTTGGGTGGGATATTGAAGACAAACCAAGTGCTCACTTGCAGTGTCTCCTTCCATCTCTAAGGAGAAGCTTGATCTTCCTCATAGTTGCAGCTCCTCTTCCTTTTGTCTGAGCAAAATGAAACTTAAGCTCTTTTGGTCTCTTCTCCCAGGCAACTAGCACCAGAACAAGAGGACACAGTCTCAAGCTGTGCCAGAGGAGGTTTAGGCTGGAGGTTAGGAAGAAGTTCTTCATAGAAAGAGTTATTTGCCATGGGAATGTGCTGCCCAGGGAGGTGGTGGAGTCACCATCACTGGAGGTGTTAAGGAAGAGCCTGGATGAGGCACTTGGTGCCATGGTTTAGTTGATTAGATGGTGTTGGGTGATAGGTTGGACTCAATGATCTCAAAGGCCTCTTCCAACCTGGTTAATTCTATTCTATTCTATTCTATTCTATTCTATTCTATTCTATTCTATTCTATTCTATTCTATTCTATTCCATTCCATTCCATTCCATTCCATTCCATCCCATTCCATTCCATCCCATTCCATTCCATCCCATCCCATCCCATCCCATTCCATCCCATTCCATCCCATCCCATTCCATCCCATTCCATTCTCTTCTTTGCAGCACCATCCTAAAGGCCTGTGGCTGCTGGGTAAAACTGGCTGTGCTAGGCAATGTATGCATGAGGATTAGGCAGTGTTGAGTCATCAGGAACAGCTAACACAGCTCAGCTTTTCCCCTCCTCTCCATAAATAATTCAGTGGGGTCACACAGGGCTGTAGGCTTTGAGAATCACCAGTTCTTCTCTGCAGTTATTTCAGTGGAGAGGTCTTGGTCTTGAGCATGCACACTTTGAGGACCAAATATTGAATCACAGTCTGCCATAGATTTGTCAGGGTTGGAAGGGCCCTCAAGCATCATCCAGTTCCAACCTCCTGCCATGGGCAGGGACACCTCACACTACAGCAGGTTGCTCAGAGCCTCATACAGCCTGGCCTTAAAAAGCTCCAGGGATGAGGCTTCTACCACCTCCCTGGGCAACCTGTTCCAGTCTCTCACCACCCTCATGGGGAAGAACTCCTTCCTAACATCCAGTCTGAATCTCCCCACTTCTAGTTTTGTTCCATTCTCCCTAGTCCAATCACTCCCTGACACCCTAAAAAGTGCCTCCCCAGCTTTCTTGTAGCCCCCTTAAGATACTGGAAGGCCACAATTAGGTCTCCTTGGAGCCTTCTCTTCTCCAGACTGAACAGCCCCAACCCCCTCACTCTGTCCTCATAGGAGAGCAGCTCCAGCCCTCTGCTCATCCTCCTGGCCCTTCTCTGGACACACTCCAGCACCTCCAGATCCCTCTTGCAATAGGGGCTCCAGAACTGGACACAGTACTCATGGTGGGCTGCTGAGATGGATTTGTGACAGTTAGCACTGCAGCCTGCTTGGAGTTTGCCTGCAGGGGAGCCTCTCAGACATACTTTGATGTGGTGACCTTATACATTTGCAGTTAAAGGCTAGTAAGAAGCTCTCTTGGCTTCCATGCAAACAGATCATTGTGAGGAAACCCCCCTGCAGTGGTGATCTGGGGTTATGCAACTTTCTTGTTCTGAAGCAGACATTTTGCAAGATAGATTTTACTGTTTGAGTCTAAAAATAGTTTGGGTACACTGTGTTTTGGGACCTTAGTTTCATTTTTCCATCCTCTTTCGTGCACATTACAGAGCTACCTCCAGCAGCTTGCTCTGAAATTGGGCTCACGTAATTTGACCATGCTGACAGCTTCCTTCTGGGACAAAGCTCAAACCACATCTGTGGGGCTGTGCCCTCTCTGCTTCTTAGCTGGAGAATTTAACAGCTGTTATATGAAGCACTGCACTATAAGCAACATGAAGCATAAGGCACTTCCATGTGCAGTTGCCTGACCCAGTAAGATTGAGTGTGACCCAGGAGTAAGCCTTAAAATACCCAATCCAGGGTAGCCAACCTCTGTAATTGCTTTGGTAGCCAACCTCTGTAATTGCTTTGGTAGACAACCTCTGTAATTGCTTTGGTAGCCAACCTCTGTAATTGCTTCAACTCTGCTGTAGTCCCAGAAAGAATCATAGAATCAATAAGGTTGGAAAAGACCTCAGGGATCATCAAGTCCAACCTAGCACCCAACACCTCATGGCTAACTAAACCATGGCACCAAGTGCCACATCCAATCCCCTCTTGAACACCTCCAGGGATGGGGACTCCACCACCTCCCTGGGCAGCACATTCCAATGGCCAATCTCTCTTGCTGGGAGGAACTTTCTCCTCACCTCCAGCCTAAACCTCCCCTGGCACAGCTTGAGACTGACTTCCCTGCTCCTGCTGGCCACACTATTCCTGATGCAGGCCAGGATGCCATTAGCCTTCTTGGCTACCTGGGCACACTTCTGGCTCATGCTCAGCCTACTATCAACCAGTACCGCCAGGTCCCTTTCTGCCTGGCTGCTCTCCAGCCACCCAGGCTCCATCCTGTAGCACTGCCTGGGGTTGTTGTGGCCAATGTGTAGAACCTGGCACTTGGATGTGTTCACTTTCATGCCCTTGGCCTCTGCCCATCTGTCCAGCCTGGCAAGGTCCCTCTGCAGAGCTCTTCTACCCTCTAACAGATCAACTCCTGCCCCCAGCTTGCTGTCATCTGCACATTTACTGATGATGGACTCAATCCCCTCATCCAGATCATCAGTAAAGATACTGAACAGGATGGGGCCCAGCACTGATCCCTGGGGCACACCACTGGTGCCTGGCTGCCAGCTGGCTGTGGCACCATTCACCACCACTCTCTGGGCCCAGCCCTCCAGAGTGGTGATGCCAGGTTATTGCAAGGAAACAAGGCCAGATTCTCTAATCAAGTGATTTTGGTATTTGTTTGAAGAGTCAAATAGAGAAGAGAGCCAGAGTTCCACTTTGGACAGAGCTGATTTTCATTTCAAGCATTTCACAAATTCTCCCAAAATGAACCTACTGCCAAGGCTATTTCTTTTTTTAATTGGAATTTTAAGATTAATCCTCTCTTCATTTTGAGCCTCACTCATCTAACTGAATTAAGTGCTCTGGAACATTGAGCCTTTCATAATAGAACCACAGGTGAAACACTGAAGCCCTCTTCATGAAGTTAGCTTCAGTTCTGCTTAATTTCAGGGGGAATGTTCCAGATAGTGTTAAAATGCTCTCTGTTTTCAGGGATTTAGCTCCTCCTCTATGAAACTAGCAGAGTCCTACATGAGGAGAGCTCTTTTGAAAGTAAAATCTTACTGTGATCCTAATCCTGGGCTTTGTGAAGCTGATGAGAATAGAACAGAATTAACCAGGTTGGAAGAGGCCTTGGAGATATCGAGTCCAACCTATCACCCAACACCATCTAATCAACTAAACCATGGCACCAAGTGCCTCATCCAGGCTCTTCCTAAACACCTCCAGGGATGGTGACTCCACCACCTCCCTGGGCAGCACATTCCAATGGCCAATCACTCTTTCTGGTAGGAATTTCTTCCTAACATCCAGCCTAAACCTCCCCTGGCACAGCTTGAGACTGTGTCCTCTTGTTCTGGTGCTGGTTGCCTGGGAGAAGAGACCAACCCCCACCTGGCTCCAACCTCCCTTCAGGGAGTTGTAGAGAGCAAGAAGGTCTCCCCTGAGCCTCCTCTTCCGCAGGCTAAGCAACCCCAGCTCCCTCAGCCTCTCCTCACAGGGCTGTGCTCCAGACCCCTCCGCAGCTCTGGTGGCAACCTGCACATTTCCCGGTCCTCTCCATCCTTACTTTCTTCCCATCGGCTAGAGAGTAACTCGAGCTATTGATGTTGTTGCACAAGCACTGGGGCAGTGTTTTGTTGACCAGCCATGGTAACCTCGGAGCGGGCCAGATGGGAGAGCTCCCCCCGGGGCGGCCAGGGGCGTGCTGCTGTGTGTCCCCACCGCCAGCCCCCGGCCCGTCTGCCCCCTGTGCAGAGCCTGCATCTCTGATCCATCCTGCGCTCCCTGGGAGGAGCTTGTCACCTCTGGCCTTTACAACCAGCCTTAAGTTGGCCGTTGTCAGGCAGCGCTTAAGGCAGAGGAGCTGTTAAAGAAGCAGTGTTGTGGCCCGGGGTGGGGGGACATGTGCAGAGCCGGAAACCTCTGCGGCTTTAGGCATGGCAGGAGGAACTATCAGAGCGTGGTTTATTCTTTACAACTCCAGTCTGAGGAGAGCCCAGTGCTTGGCTGCCTGTGCCAGGTGAGTGTCGGTTCCTCCTGGCCCCCGCTGCCCTCTCAGCCTCCCCTGCTCCCTGCGGGCAGCGGCGGCGCTGGGTTTGCCGCGGCGCTCCTGCTCCTGCTGCTGGAAATTTCCACGCTCTCATGAATGGATTAGGCAGAGGGAAGTGGAGCCTCTGACATGCTTTTCCAAACCAAAACAAAGCTGGCAAGTCTAATTTTAGGCCTGGTTTAGTATGGAAATGATATCAATACTGACACAAAGCTTTTCCGTTCTCCTGATAATGAAGTTCTGTGTATTTAAGCCTTGCACGTGGAAGAGGCTGGGAATTGATGGCTCCCTCTCAACAGCTGGGTTTGCAATCAAACACAGGACAAAATTAAAGGGCAGCAATGCACACAGCCATAGCTTTGCTTCAGCTTGCTGCCCCAACAGCATGTTTATAACTTCCCTCTCTCTGTGCCTTGGGACAAGGTGTCCAGTGGCAGAGTGTCATAGAATCATGGAATCAATAAGGTTGGAAAAGACCTCAGAGATCATCGAGTCCAACCTAGCACCCAACACCTCATGACAACTAAACCATGGCTTCAAGTGCCACATCCAGTCCCTTTTTGAACACCTCCAGGGACAGTGACTCCACCACCTCCCTGGGCAGCACATCCCAATGAGCAATAGCTTTCTGTGCAGAACTTTCTCATCACCTCAAGACTAAACTTGCCCTGGCACAGCTTGAGACTGTGTCCTCTTGTTCTGGTGCTGCTTGCCTGGGAGAAGAGACCAACCCCCACCTGGCTACAACCTCCCTTCAGGGAGTTGGAGAGAGCAAGAAGGTCTCCTCTGAGCCTCCTCTTCTCCAGGCTAAGCAACCCCATCTGCCTGGCAGCCTTCAGCTGACCTGTTAGGGAATAACTTCCAGTGATACTGTGACTGACATTGTTCTCTCTCTCTCTCTCTCTCTCTCTCTCTCTCTCTCTCTCTCTCTCTCCCTGGGTTTGTCTGCATGCTAGGTTTTTGTGGCCAGTCCAAACAAAACACAGCCAATTGTGGAGATCCTGTTGAAAAACCAGCCCAAGCTAATTGAGTTCCTGAGCAACTTCCAGAAAGAGAGGACGGATGATGAACAATTCACTGATGAGAAGAACTACCTGATCAAGCAAATCCGGGACTTGAAGAAGCCAACGGCGTGAGGAGCTCCTCCAGTTTTCCACTCTAGGCATTAATCTCATCTGTTAAGTTCTTCTGTGTCCCTTAAACACCACAATAGTGCTTGAGAAGGCACAGCAAGTGCCTGGGTTTGATTTTTGTCTTTGTTCCTAGATGTCAAGAGTATAGGGGGGGGGGGGGGGAGGGTTTACATGAAAACAAACAAATCAAAACCACCCCACAAACCCCACCAAAAAAATAGAATAATATATTGTTTTTAATCAAGACTGTACTTATTTATGTCTGTTTAGAACCTGTGCTAGAAGCTGGTTTGATGGATTTGCATTTGTGCTCAAGCAGAATGAGCCTCTCTGCCTAACTACCAGCAACCTCAAGCTGGTGGTGAGTGCACGGCGTAGGTCTTCTGAGGGCTGTAGCATTGCTCCTGTACTAGCGACTTGGTTCCAGTGCTGCACACACACACATGACTGTGAAAGAGGACATTTGTCTCTGGAGTTAGCTGCACTTACAGACAGGGTTCTTCAGTTAAAGCAGCAGGAGATGAGAAAGCAGTAAAGGCCACGGGTTTGCTTTATCTCTGTGTTCTATCACCTTTAACTTTTCCTTTCTGCTAGATCAGAGGTTTTCTATTCAGTGCTAGGGAAGGGATGAAGGCATCAGCTAGGGGAGCTCTTTCTGCCTGCTTCCCATTTTCCTGTATGTGATCAACCTTTGTGCTAGAGCACAGGCTGTCCCCACCAGCTCCCAAGCAGGGCGATGAGGAGCTGCCCCAGGTACACGGTGCCCGCGTAGCCCTCAATGGGAAGGAGGGAAGAGCAAGCCCTCTCTGCCGAGGCTCATGCCACATTGCTGATAAAGTCATCCTGCACCTACTAAAATCAGCAAGAAGTCTGTCCCCAGTTTCAGCAGAAATAATGCTGGGTGGTGGCCAGAGCCACATGGCTGAATTGTGCCAAGCACTGAGCCCCAGCACTGGTGCTGCGAGGGGAGAAGGTCCTCAGTGGCTTCCCAGCTGGTTTTAAATCCTGGCCGTGCAAAATGGGGTTGAGCCGAGTTCAGCAAGGGGGATACTGCAATGGCCTCAGCCTGAAGCCCTCAGGGGCCTGGGGTTCCTCAGCCTGCAGGTGCTCCCAAAGCTGAGAGCATCTGGTGGATTCCTAAGTCAAACATGGGAGGCCATATAGCAGCCCCAGGCACCAGAGGCTGCTCGCCGTCTAGCCTGGTGTTTTCCACCCTCGTTGATCCCGATGCGAGTTCAGGTTTTGTGCAGAAGTTGTGGAAGGGGAAATTGCTGCACTCCTAATGATCCAGGTTCAGTAAGCTGTGGTGCAAACAGTGTTTCCCAGGTGTGGTTGAAGAGGTTTTGGGGGCTTTCCATTTTCTGTTGGGAAATGAAACTGATGCTTTAACAGGAAGTGGAGTTTTGAGAGCAGGGAGTGGAAACCCCCTGGATTTTTCTGAGCAGCCCAAGATCTGAGTTTTCCTATTTGTTGTAAGAGAGTTGTCTAGCTAAAACCCCAGCCAGTGCTTCAGATACAAAGGTGATGACACTGCACTGTAAAATCAGAACAAGATCTTTCCCTTCATTAAAATGTTATATACTGGGCGACTGGTACTGTGTGTGCTTTAGAAAGGGGGTGGAACAGAACAGCTGGTGGGGTTTTGTTTTCAGAGGTCAGACACACACAACAAACGCACTTCTTACTTGCCTGGGGCTAAAAGAAAAGAATTCTATATTTACAAGTTATTAAAGGCATGATTACTGAACACTTGATTTCTGTCTCTGCTTTTCGCCTCTTGCCCTTCTGGAGAGCTCGACTCTGCGTGGTGCTAAATCCTTCCTGTCCTTTGTCAATCATTTTCAGCAGGTGGAGAGAGATGAGCACTGCCTTCAGAGCTGAGCATCACCTCTGCAGCCCAGGCTGGCCGTGGGGGCAGCTGGCAACTCAGGCTGCAGTCCAGCATAGCCTGCCTGTGATCTTCACCTGCAGCCCCGTGGGGAGTGCTCACACTGTCTGTAGCAGCTTGTGGGGCAATACAGGACCAGCTTCAGAACTGCAGTTCCCCACAGCTAATCATTTGTCTGCTCCCCTGACATTTAGAGCCTGAAACTGAAGGGCACTTGGCTGTGCTATGAGCTCTTGGGGTGGGGCTGTTCTCCAGGGCTTGATGAACACAGAGACACATGTCCATGGCCTCAGCCTCGCGAGTCACAGGAGGGCATTGGGCTCCCCACCTGTGCTGGGAAAAAGTGCCTAATGCTGTAGTGCTGGGGAGTGCCTGCCCTTGACAAGAGGAGCCCCAAGGGCATGAGATGTTACACATCTACGTGCTGGGGTCTACACACTGGCCACAGCTACCCTACGCAGTGCTACAGGCTGGGGTCAGAGTGGCTGGAGAGCAGCCAGGCAGAAAGGGACCTGGGGGCTGAGAGCTGGCTGAGCATGAGCCAGCAGTGTGCCCAGGTGGCCAAGAAGGCCAATGGCATCCTGGCCTGCATCAGGAACAGTGTGGCCAGCAGGAGCAGGGAGGTCATTGTGCCCTGTGCTCAGCACTGGTCAGGCCACACCTCGAGTCCTGTGTCCAGTTCTGGGCCTCTCAGGTTAGGAAAGATGTTGAGTTGCTGGAAGGTGTCCAGAGAAGGGCAACAAAGCTGGGGAGGGGTCTGGAGCACAGCCCTGTGAGGAGAGGCTGAGGGAGCTGGGGTTGCTTAGCCTGGAGAAGAGGAGGCTCAGGGGAGACCTTCTTGCTCTCTACAACTACCTGAAGGGAGGTTGTAGCCAGGTGGGGGTTGGTCTCCCAGGCAACCAGCACCAGAACAAGAGGACACAGTCTCAAGCTGTGCCAGGGGAGGTTTAGGCTGGATGTTAGGAAGAAATTCTTCACAGAGAGCGTGATTGCCCATTGGAATGTGCTGCCCAGGGAGGTGGTAGAGTCACTGTCCCTGGAGGTGTTCAGGAGGAGACTTGATGGGGTGCTTGGTGCCATGGTTTAGTTGATTAGCTGGTGTTGGATGATAGGTTGGACTCGATGATCTTGAAGGTCTCTTCCAACCTGGTCTGGTCTGGTCTGGTCTGGTCTGGTCTGGTCTATTCTATTCTATTCTATAGTAATTGAATCTTCCCCAAAATGAACTTGCTTAGCTCTTTGAAAGAATCATGGAATTGTCAGGGTTGGAAGGGACCTCCAGGATCATCTACTTCCACCCCCCCCTGCCACAGGCAGGGACACCTCACACTCGATCAGGTTGCTCAGAGCCACATCCAGCCCCATCCAGAAGAAAAAGTAAAATAAATGGTGGAGTTAAATAAAGCACCAAAATAACATTTCATGGCAGGGGACACTCATCCCTGGTGAAAGGGAAATGTGGTCTTTTCTAATGCAGCTTTGATACAGTGATGGAACTCCTGGAGGTGTTCAAGAGGGGATTGGATGTGGCACTTGGTGCCATGGTTTAGTTAGTCCTGAGGTGTTGGGTGACAGGTTGGGCTTGATGATCTCTGAGGTCTTTTCCAACCTCATTGATTCTATGATTCCTAATTTCCTTTGGTGCTTTCTACCAAGGTGGTTGTCCTGCCTAAGCCACTGTTCCCACCAGGAGCTCACAATTACTCTGGAATCAATATCTGGGGAGCTGTGTGAGTGCAGGAGAGTGTTCCTTGGAGTGAGGACAGGGGAGAAGATTGTAGTCTGAAGACAGAGAAAGAAGCTTGGGCTGCAGCCTGTCCATTCCAATCCCCACCCAGCATGCAGGGTGGCCATGCAGTGTACAATCCTGCACACAACACCTTGTTTGATACAGCAGAGTGCCAGGAATCTGTGAACCATAAGCCTCTGTCCTAGGACTTGGGCAGCTTGTGCTACGGAGAATAAAGTCTGATGAGAGGCAGCACCAGACTCCCTGGTCTGTCATGGTGGCAGGTGTGAGCCTGGGAGGAGGATGTAGGGCTCTGGCCTTCAAGAAACGTAGGTGTTACAACCACTTGAGCCTCCTAATCTGCATGCTCCTGGGACAAGATCAGATGAGAAGGAGAGAATGACTTGGACCTTGTAATGTAATGATAAAAGCACTCACACGAGGGAGGGGAGATCTGGATCCCATTTGTTCTCCACTGCATGCTCTGCCCTGGTCTGTGAAATTGGAGCAGGGCTAAGAGGGCCCAGGCCTCCTTCCAAAGGGTGCTGTGATGTTTGGTCAGTGGAGAGGCTTTTTCTTTGGGCCAGCAAGTGCTTCAGTTTTTTCCTCTGAAGCAGAAGCACTTCAACATTCTGGCTAGCAACACCTTCCTGCAGAACAGCTTGTGGCTGGCAGTGAAGGCCATTAGGAGGCAGAGGGGATAGGGCACTAAAGAGAGTTGTACCCAGCTCTCCCTCTCCTGATGAAAGACTCTTGCATAAAATTCTGTGGCCTTCCACTGGTCTTGGACTGGCATTTTGGCACCTGCCACTTCACCTCTGTGGGGCTCATGCTGCATTTGCCTTGAGCTTCACCCACTGGACTCTTACACTCTGCCTGGCAGCTGAACAGCACCAAGGAAGAGAGGGATTCTATAGGACTGTGGTATTTGCTACCGAGAAATGAAAGGCCACTTTGTACCTCCTGCACTGATGGACCTGAAGTGGCCACTTGTTTTCCTGTCAGAGCAGATAGGTGGTGGAAATTCTGCTAACCTGAAGAGCTCCTGGGGGTCTGAGAATAGAAATAGAATAGAATAGAATAGAATAGAATAGAATAGAATAGAATAGAATAGAATAGAATAGAATAGAATAGAATAGAAAATAAATAACCAGGTTGGAAAAGACCTTCAAGATCATCCAGTCCAACCTATCACCCAACACCATCTAATCAACTAAACCATGGCACCAAGTGCCTCATCCAGGCTCTTCCTAAACACCTCCAGGGATGGTGTCTCCACCACCTCCCTGGGCAGCACATTCCAATGGCCAATCTCTCTTGCTGGGAAGAATTTCTTCCTAACATCCAGCCTAAACCTCCCCTGGCACAGCTTGAGACTGTGTCCTCTTGTTCTGGTGCTGGTTGCCTGGGAGAAGAGATCAACTCCCACCTGGCTACAACCTCCTTTCAGGTAGTTGTAGAGAGCAAGAAGGTCTCCCCTGAGCCTCCTCCTCCACAAACCTCTCCCCAGCTTTGTTGCCCTTCTCTGGACATGTTCAAGAGTCTCAATCTTTCCTAAACTGAGGGGCCCAGAACTGGACACAGGACTCAAGGTGTGGCCTAAGCAGTCCTGAGTCCAGGGGCAGAATGACCTCCCTGCTCCTGCTGGCCACACAGGAGACACCCAGCACTCACTGATGCCCAGTGAAAGATGCAGGCTTTTAAGGCTCTTCCTGCTGCAACCCAAGTCCTGGAGCTGTTGGTGTGTATCAGTTTTTGGTGTCAATGCAGGCCCAGCCTCAGGAACTGATGTTTGTCTCTTCCAAGCCAGCACCTTAACAGAGCTCACCCAGTTTGTTGTTCTGTTCAAAGCAAACCCAGGGCTCTTCTGTCACTGAGTGACAAACTTCATGAGGTGTGATACTCACTCATGCCCCATGCACACGTTGTATTCCACACAGTGCAGCAGCACTTTGTTAAGCCCCAGTGTGAGGTGTCCCAGAGCCTCTACTGGGAAGTCCAACCCCAGAGAGAGAGAATGAGCCAGTCCTGCTGTCAAGAGCTGGTGTGGCCTGGGGAAGAGCAAGAGCTAACATCCTGGCCCCCCCAGGCCATGCTGAAGGGGAGCCTTGCCTCCAGCAAAGGCTCCAGTCCCTCAGTTGGTGGAGTGTGAGGCCACGAAGTAGCAGCAGTCCAAGGCACCCCCGAGCCTGGTTGGTGCTGGACAAGCGATGTGGAACAAGGCTAAGGGAAAACCCAGGGCAAGGTCTGCAGTTTTGGCTGTGTGGTTGTAAGCCAAGCACCTCACAGGGCTGTGACTTGGCCTGGCTTCCCAGAGAGCCCCAGGGAGAGGCAGGCAGCGAGCCCAACCCTCCTGACTCATGTTCCTGCTCCCCAGTGCCTGCTGCCCCCCTCCCTCCTTTCCAGGAATGTGCAAATAGGAAACACAATCAACCAACCAACTAACCAACCCCCTTCCTATGGTACCACTTGTGAGTGGCTTTGCAAAGCCACAGCCACAGCAGCCTGCTCCTCCTCAGGCTGTGTCACAGCACATGGCGGCCTGGGGAAAGCCTGTGACTGGGGTGCAGCACAGCTCGGCCATGGCCGTGCCCAGCCATACCACAGTGGGGAGGTGGCTCCTGCCACCCCAAACACCCACACCCATCTGTACTGCTGACTGCTGCACCGGGTATGGGGACAGGAGCTGCCCCAGCAGATCCTGCCTTGCAGGATGCAGCTGAACACTGTAGTTTGCCACTGCCACGAGAACCCTGTGGCTGTTTTTCATCACTGTGCAGCACTGGCCACAGCTGCAGGCAGCTTTGCTGCTGTGCCCTGGCCCCAGGACAGCATCACACTGCTCTGAACACCCATGAGACTGCAGATACCTGCTGTGGTGCAGCACACAAGCCATGGCCCGCTGTGTGTCCCGATGCCACCTCAACCTCCTCCCTCCCTTGGTGTGCCTGGTGTGCTCCTTGGTAGTGATGCTCAGGGGGCTATGAGATGGTGCCTGCATTTCTTCTGATCCTCTCCTCCAAGTGCAGATTTGGGAGTGAAGCCTCCTTCTCCTCCAGCTAAACTTGCAGCATGTGTTTTGCCTGTCACCCTGTGCCAGCAGGCACCTCCAGCATGTTGAGACTTGTGCAGGTTTTGGGGCACAGCGAGCACCTGACCACCAAGGTGACAGGTACCAGCAAAGTCTTTTGGCTGCCTGACAGGCACCAGCCCAGTCATGGCACCACAGCCCAGCTCCTTGCAGCTGACTGTGGTGGGGAAACTCACCCAGCTCCCCAGTACTGGTCTGCTAATGGATGCAATGATTTCTTCTGTGGGCACAGCGAAGCCAGGACTGTATCTGTGGGACCACGAAGTGCCTTGCTCGACTCTTACGAGTGGAGACCTTTTATTTCCCTATTCCTGGTCCGTTCTCTCTGCTAACACCCAGCTTTGGCAATGCCCTGCAGCTCACTTGCAGAACAGCTGGCTTGACAAGGGTTTGGAGATGATTTGAAAACACCCCTGCCAGAGCAAGAGCCCATTGCATCTGCTCAGAGCTCTGTGTGAACACGCCGTCGGGGCTAGCTTCTCGGCAGGCGGCACACCCAGACGCAGCCCTGCCCTGGCAGCGAGCACACCAGCCCCTCATTTGCTCAGGCAGATGGTCAGGTGCCCAACAGGCTCTGGGTGCACAGGACAAGCAGGAGCCTGCAGGGAGCAGGGCTCAAAAACTCCCATGGAGAAAGTGCAGAAAGGTACCTCCTCCCCATTTTAAAGCTGGGTGCGGGGGGGAAATGATATTCGCAGCCAGGCATGCCCTGTGTGTGCCCCAAGGAGTGTCAAGAGCAGAGCCACAATTAGCTCATGGGACACAGCAGGCTCACACTGTGGGCTGACAGCTATGCCTCATGCTTCCTGTCAAAGGCTCAAAGGAAAGTGACACTGGGGACAGGCCTGCAGTATGTCCCGGGGGGCGGCAGGCATTGCAATGGGAGGAGAGACGTGTTCATGCCAACAAAAGACCCATAGCTCCTGCTAATAAATACCACTCCCAGCCATGCAGCTAAGCTCCTCTGCTTCTACTGGGGTTTGTTTTCTTTAGCTGTCTTGCTCCACAATGAGAATGAAGGACTAACTGCAGGTGGTTGTGCTGGCATTCATGCTATCTCCCAGACAGCTTTCAGGTATTTCTGAAAGGCCACTGGGGAGGGGAGCAATGTATCTGTGCTGGCATTTGTCCCTAAGGCTTGGCTCTTGCTGAAGTTACTGTTCAAATACTTCATGGTTTCCCCACACCTCTTAAACCCTTTATTTTTTTTCCCTCCAAGTTAGAGATTTAGCTGCCCTGGGAGAAAAATCCACTGGCAAAGCAGTGAGGTGACCTCACCAAAGACAAGACAGTTGAGCAATGGAGGCACAGGAGGAGAAAAGGCTGCAAAGGCTTCGTTGTTGCTACTACACCACTTTAGTGCCAGGGATTAACGCCTTGCCCAAGTCAGACCTGCCTTAAAGCTGGAGCAGAGTCCATCCTCTCAGCAGTGGTAGGATCAGGCAGCGGTCCTGCGGCTGCAGGAAGACACCCAGTGCTGAGGCGGAGCACAGCCAAGTGGCAAACTTCAGGTACACGCAGATTGTACTGGGAGCGCAGAAAATAAAGGTCACGCTGCAAGACACTGCAGGGGAAAGGCTGCGCCCAGCGCTCCCTGCTGCCTGCCTGCTCCGAGCCCAGCCGCTGGGAGGCGGGCAGCGCCCGGCACCTCGGTGCCAGTCATGCCAGCCTCATCTCGTCCCCCTTCCTGCTTGAGAGGGTGCTCACGGTGCGCACCAGCACTCCTTGGCCTTTTGCTCGCGGCAGTTTCCGTGTGCCCCGTGTGGTATTTAAGGTACAACACATCCCTGCCGTGGCAGAGCTACAGACACGGCCCCCGGCAGAGAAGCCGCAGGCGAAAGCAGGAGGCCTGCAGGGTCCGGGGCATGTGTGCTGGGGGGGTCCCTCAGCGGGGTTCATTTCCCTGCGAACAGCGCCCCCCGACGGCCGCACTCCGGCCCTGCACCCTGCAGCCCTTTCTTACCGCTGATCACGGACGGGAGCTTGGTTTTTCCTGTCTCCTGCCGCAGCCGAGGCGGAACAGCCTCCGTTTGCAGCTGAGGACGCAGACCGGGGAGCCTGCTCTCGCTGTCAAAAGGCAGAACCAGCACAGCAGCTCCTTGCCTTTTCTCTCCCAGCAGCAAGGACTCTGCTGCGCTGCACCCTGCCTGCTCACCCCGGGGCTGCAGGATCAGTCCCCAGCTGCTGGAGCCGCCAGCACTGCGTATCACCAAGGCATAACAGTGCTGAGTTCCAAGCGGCTATTTCGGTATGTCACAAAGGTAGCGACCCCTGTCTTGGCTCTACTTGTATCATCCCAGTATGGGACGAGATGGAGGAAAGGAGGTTGAGGGGAAATCATATGAGAATTAACCAGGTTGGAAAAGACCTTTGAGATCATTGAGTCCAACCTGTCACCCAACACCATCTCATCAACTAAACCATGGCACCAAGTGCCTCATCCAGGCTCTTCCTAAACACCTCCAGTGATGGTGACTCCACCACCTCCCTGGGTCAATAACAGTTCTCTGCATTACCTTTCTGTGTGGAATGGAATTCAGCTCCACCTGTTTGGCACTGTGACCATCTTCAGTAGTGATAGGGTAATCCAGATTGATTACAAAACTGCCTCCATGCTTTTCTAGCCTCTAAGCAATGTCACTTACTGCATCTAACACATTAAAGCCAACCCCAAATATCTGAAGTCTGGTTTGCAGGCACAATGGCCAAAACAAAGCTGTTTAGGGGATTCCAAAGCTCTTCAGAGTAGTCCCCCCATGAAACATGGCTCTGGGCAGCCTGCCCCATTGCCAGCCTGGATGACTGAGGTCCCACTGGCTGCACACTGTGTCCTCAATGATATTCCAGTCCCACAGCACTTCTGAAATGCACCTCTCACCTGGCCCTGCTTACTGTGTGTGGCTCTGTGTTAACAAGCCAGCCTTGGAGTGCATTGATTGGATTCCTTTCAGATGAAGTGAACCAAGGAAACAATCTATAGGCATAGCCCTAATGCACTCTGCTGGCAAACAGGCCTTCAGCCCACACAGCCAAGCTGGAGCCAGCTGTCTGTGTCCAGTTCTGGGCCACTCAGGTTAGGAAAGCTGCTGCTGAGGGAGCTGGGGCTGCTTAGCCTGGAGAAGAGGAGGCTCAGGGGAGACCTTCTTGCTGTCTACAACTACCTGAAGGGAGGCTGTAGCCAGGTCAGGGGTGGTCTCTTCTCCCAGGCAACCAGCACCAGAACAAGAGGACACAGTCTCAAGCTGCACCAGGGGAGGTTTAGGCTCAAGGTGAGGAAAAAGTGATTGGCCATTGGAATGTGCTGTCCAGGGAGGTGGTGGAGTCACCATCCCTAGAGGTGTTCAGAAAGGGACTGGATGTGGCACTTGCAGCCATGGTTTAGTTAGTCCTGAGGTGCTGGGTGATAGGTTGGACTTGATGAGCTCTGAGGTCTTTTCCAACCTGGTTAATTCCATTCCATCCTATCCTATCCTATCCTATGCTATCCTATCCTATCCTACCCTACAACCCTTGATAGCTCAGGCTTGGTCAAGCTACAGACTCACTCCCCTTCAGGCACACTGCTGACCAGCCTAGATGTTGGCCCCAGTCACTGCAGCAATCCCCCTCTGTGGTGACTATGAATCACAACACCTGTGTATGCCTGTGCAGGCAATCCTGGCAGCAAGGCAGGAATCATAGAGTCAATAAGGTTGGGAAGGACTTCAGAGATCATCAAGTCCAAAGCACAGGAAGGACCAACTCTAGGGCTTGAAGGCCAAAGCTTTGCCCACTTCTATCCCATCCAATTAAGAAACAGGCTGTGCAGGTGGCAGCTCATGCAGTGCTCCCTGAGGCAGTCCTTACTCTGCCAGGAAGAGAGGATTAGTGTTCCTTAAGGCTCCTTGTAGGGCTGAGGGAGGGGGTCCCAGCCCTTCCCTCCCTGAGGCTGGCAGGAAGCACAGATTCTTCAGACAGAGCAGAGGGAGGTCTGATGTAGCTCAGCAACAGCAGGGACTGTCCCTGAAGGTGTTCAAAAAAGGCTTGGATGTGGCACTTGGAGCCATGGTTTAGTTGTCATGAGGTGTTGGGTGATAGGTTGGACTTGATGAGCTCTGAGGGCTTTTCCAAGCTGGTTGATTCTGTGACTGTAGAAGCAAGGACAGCACTGGGTAGGTAAAGCATTTCAAAGCACTCTGTAATGTTTCTAATAACCCAAAGCACTTAAAAATGCACTCCAGTACTTACTGTTAGATTGATTTATTAGCAGAAAAGATGTTTTGCTGCAAGGCAGACAACCAACAGGGAATTTCTGTCATTCTCAGTCAAGGGGCCAAATTTAACACCTGCTATTAAAATGACAGCTCTTGAAATGAATGGAAGAGACCCAAAAATGCATATGGAAGATTCATACAAGAGATAAAATGTGTAACTTTAACATTTCTTAAATAGGCTGTAACTGGTGCCATGGGTTAGTTGTTTAGGTGGTGTCGGATTGGTTGATGGGTTGGATGTGATGATCTTGAAGGTCTCTTCCAACCTGGCTTATTCTATGTATTCTATGCTAGGTAAGAAACAAGCATCTGGAGCTCATTTGCAAAGTAAGCACTGCAGAAGACATCTAGGTCTTCCATGGCTCTCCCTGGTAAGAAGAGGACGTGCCCAGCAGTGCCTACAGAGTCCATGGGTTGAGAGTGAAACCCCTTTCACATGGTTCCTGGATAAAGACCCTCTTTTGTAAGCCCAGGAAGGCCATGGTTTAGTTAGTCCTGAGGTGCTGGGTGACAGGTTGGACTTGATGATCTCTGAGGTCTTTTCCAACCTTATTGATTCTGTGAGTCTATGACTGCATATTTCAGGGACTTTTCTACTTCAGATGTTCCTGCAAAGACATAGACTTCTTTTACTGATTTTGATACCAGCTGACTGATCAATATAAACCTTGAAGGGATCTTACATCTGCCCCTTTTTCCACCCCCCCTGCTTGACTTCAAGTGGAAGAGCATTGCCAATGGATTATGGAAACCACATTTCAGTGGGTGGGGTGGGGGCAGACCTTTTGCTCTGTTCTGAAGAGTCCCTTTCTGTTCTGCAGAAAAAGCCAAGACCAATTAGTCTAACACAAGATGCTTACAAGATGTGGAGGGGAAATCTGCCAAAATAAAACATAGTTATGATTTAAAACCAGATTATGGTCTTGCTTATGAAATACCAACATTTGACTTTAACTTCATTGAGAAGTTATAAACAGTGAAATTCTCTGATCCTTGGTGAGAGGGAAAAAACCTCTTTGACATCTGTGCAGCTTGTGGCCCAGTAACTTAAATCCCAGGCCCTGAACTCATTCTGACAGGTGAAGCACAGAGCTCCCTCAGATGGATGTGCTGGTGCTAACTTCAGGACCCAGGTTCCCCCACACTAGGCTACAAGACCTGGTGAAGTTTCAGCTCAGCCATGTTCTCCTGAGCCCCTGTGAAGCAGCACACTCTTCTGTGGTGTGACACAAAAATGGATTCCACTGTCCTTCCCTGACAACACAGGGTCAGATTTTCATTCACTGCTTGGTCCTGGCAAAGGAGCTATGCACCCTGCTTAGCAAGAGAGCAGCGGTGCAGCAGGTCAGCAAGTTGCCTGATGGGATTTGTGCCAACTGCACCTACCGCACGCAGCCAGCAGCCGCAGAGCAGCCGTCAGTCCGACTAGGCTCAGAGAAACAGCAGCTTCTCCAGCTCCAGCAGGAGTGAATTCTCATGCTGGTAAGAGGATATGAGCATTCTCCACTTCTGAAGTCCAGCTACTCGATTATACTGTATGCCATGGAGAAATCACAGCCCCCTGTTGCAGCCCCAAGCACTGTACCCTAAGTTACAGGACCAGTGGCCAAGCTGGGTGAGCACAGACTCCATGGAATTAATGCCAGGCTAAGGATGCTTTGGATGCTATCCAATCACAGCTTTGCCTTCTAGTTCCAACCTTTTCCAGAGCCTAAAATAAACAAACAGAACCTACAGCAGCATCCTGAGACTTAACTCCCCTTCCAGGACTTTAAGGAGGGCAGCAAAGACAAGATGCATGAAAGAACTGGGGAAAGGCCATTCATGTATCTCACCAGCTGCAGCAGACAAAGGTTTAAGGTGTTTGCACTTGAGAGCTCAGCAGGAGAGTGAGCATAAATCCTGGAAGATCTGCTAAAACAAAGATCTAGAGGTCACATACAAAGCAGCAAAGCAATAGGGGCATTCAGGGTGACCTCTCAAAAGACACTGGGTACAACTCTCTGTTCCAGTTATGTGTTACCTGCCCAGCACTCCCTCAAAACTAGCAACCACATTAGCCTGCAGTTTCATTGGTGGTTTTAATGTCGCCCTTGCTTCACAGTATCACAGAATCACCAAGGCTGGAAGAGACCTCAAAGATCACCGAGTCCAAGCTGTCACCACAGACCTCATGACCAGACCATGGCACCAAGTGCCACGTCCAATCCCCTCTTGAACACCTCCAGGGACCTTCATGTGCAGTTACCCTATAGATTGGCACCCAAAAAGATCTGGGCTATTCCACTGGTACAGATCATCCTCTCCAAGAAACAGGAGGGCATCTGGCCCTTTATTAGCTTCTGCAGCCCTAGAAGCTAGAAGGTGAGTAATGAACCTACACATTAGCTATCGCTACCTTCACATAGTATCTAGGGGACACCAAGATGGGAGCAGATGACACCAAGTTGGGAGCAGGAGTTGATCTGTCAGAGGGCAGAAGGGCTCTGCAGAGGGACCTCGACCGACTGGACAGATGGGCAGAGTCCAACAGGATGGCATTCAACAAGGCCAAGTGCCAGGAGCTGCACTTTGGTCACAACAACCCCATGCAGTGCTACAGACTGGGGGCAGAGTGGCTGAGAGCTGCCAAACAGAGAGGGACCTGGGGGTGCTGATTGACAGCTGCCTAAACATGAGCCTGCAGTGTGCCCAGGTGGCCAAGAAGGCCAATGGCATCCTGGCCTGCATCAGGAACAGCGTGGCCAGCAGGAGCAGGGAAGTCATTCTGCCCCTGGACTCAGCACTGGTTAGGCCACACCTTGAGTCCTGTGTCCAGCTCTGGGCCCCTCAGTTTAGGAAAGATGTTGAGTTGCTGGAAGGTGTCCAGAGAAGGGCAACAAAGCTGGGGAGGGGTTTGGAGCACAGCCCTGTGAGGAGAGGCTGAGGGAGCTGGGGTTGCTTAGCCTGCAGAAGAGGAGGCTCAGGGGAGACCTCATTGCTCTCTCCAACTCCCTGAAGGGAGGTTGTAGCCAGGTGGAGGTTGGTCTCTTCTCCCAGGCAACCAGCCCCAGAACAAGAGGACACAGTCTCAAGCTGTGCCAGGGGAAGTTTAGGCTTGAGGTTAGGAGACAGTTTTTCACAGAGGGAGTCATTTGCCATTGGAATGTGCTGCCCAGGGAGGTGGTGGAGTCCCCATCCCTGGAGGTGTTCAAGAGGGGATTGGATGTGGCACTTGGTGCCATGGTGTAGTCATGAGGTCTGTGGCGACAGGTTGGACTTGATGATCTTTGAGGTCTCTTCCAACCTTGGTGACACTGTGAGACTGTGAATTTAATTTGCATTTAGGTGCCAGTAAGGTGTACACAGCCAAATTCTTTCAGGCCTGCATCCAGCAGCTGAGAAAAAACAAAGGCAGCCTTTGCCTGCATCAATTCAGCTGGGCTGCACTTGAGGAAGCACACAGAGCACCAAAGAAGCATCATGAAACTAAACAGTTCTGCTGCTGTGGTGGCTGGAAGGGGTTGTTTAAGAGAGACAAGCCTGATCTCCAAGTCACTCACCTAGCAACAACTGGCATCTCAATGGCTTGGACTCTTTTATACAAGCAGACTGAGAAGCAAAAGCCACCTCCAGGGACAGGAATGATTGTTGATCTACCATGTGCTAGAAGATTCCCTTAATGTCAGTACTCTCAGAAGCAGAATTTGTTTCTGCAGTCTGCCAGCCCAGAACTTGGAAGTCCATTCCCTCAGCCCATAAAGCAAGCCAGGTACCATTTTATTAGTACTCTGATCTATCAGCAATAAACTTTTCTTCATCTTGAGCCACTCAGTTACTTTCACAGAAAATCCAAGCAGCATTTCCTCCCCCCCTCCAACCTCCCCCCCCAGGAACTTCTACATTAAAAAGGCCTGCAGGTAATTCTGGAGAACATTTAAGACATCATAAATAAACTTAAGCTAAAAATCACTTTCCAAACAATAAATAAAACTCTTCCTCAGTTGAAAGTGCAAACAGGCTGCATTAGAAAAAGTACAAAGCAAGACTGCAGAAGTGCTTCACTGTTCAGCAGTGACCCAGACACAGTTTCTTGTTTTGGTGCTGCTGGTCATCTGATGATTTTGTTTTCTGAACCCCATCTACAGAGAAAAAAGGAAAGGGGAGGGGGAAAAAAAGAGGGTGTGAAACATTAATGCAACAGCAAAGCAGAGTGTTGAGTACTCAACACATACAGGCACACTGGGATAACACTGGGTAGGGGTTTGAGGTAGGGGAACTTGTCTTCTCTCCATGCAGAGGAACATGAAATAACCATAGTGAAGGAAACACAGTGAGGAAAACCTGCAATTGAAAACAGTTGAGTGTGGAAAAGGCAAGCATGTCGACTCAAATAAGATGCTGTTAGAAAAATGAGCCCTGCTAAAGCTTGTCAAAGTACCCCAGGATGATCTTTCCCCAGCTGGGTCTAAAAATGATTAGCAGAGAGAAGGACAAACAAGACCTAACATTTTGCAGTGATTAGAACAGAACAGAACAGGAACAGCATAGAGTAGAGTAGAGTAGAGTAGAGTAGAGTAGAGTAGAGTAGAGTAGAGTAGAGTAGAGTAGAGTAGAGTAGAACAGACGTTAACCAGCACTTGGAAAAGACCTCTGAGATCATCCAGTCCAACCTATCACCCAACACCATCTAATCAACTAAACCATGGCACCCAGCACCCCATCCAGGCTCTTCCTAAACACCTCCAGTGATGGTGACTCCACCACCTCCCTGGGCAGCACATCCCAATGGCCAATCTGCCTTTCTGGGAAGAACTTCTTCCTAACATCCAGCCTAAACCTCCCCTGGCACAGCTTGAGACTGTGTCCTCCTGTTCTGGGGCTGGTTGCCTGGGAGAAGAGACCAACCCCCACCTGGCTACAACCTCCCTTCAGGTAGTTGTAGACAGCAAGAAGGTCTCCCCTGAGCCTCCTCTTCTGCAGGCTAAGCAACCCCAGCTCCCTCAGCCTCTCCTCACAGGGCTGTGCTCCAGACCCCTCCCCAGCTTTGTTGCCCTTCTCTGGACACCTTCCAGCAACTCAACATCTTTCCTAAACTGAGGAGCCCAGAACTGGACACAGCACTCAAGGTGTGGCCTAGCACCCAAATAAAAATGTCAGTTGAAAAGCACTGGCATAGACTCTACTTCATAAAAGAAGCAGCAAATGTTCTGCAGGCCACATTTGAATGGCTTGGAGCAATCCCATTGCTCTAGAAAAAGAACAGCACCGTTTATGGAACACAATAGAAGAAGGCTTTGTAGAGCAAACTGTAAGACACAATAGTCTGAAGTGATCTGTGTGCAAAGCAGCACATTGTTGACCTCACTAACAGCACTAGTAGATTTTTTTTTGCTGAAGCCAAGCATTTACTAAAGAAGCTCACATTTTTGACTTACCAATATTATTAAGAAAGCTCAGAGAGGTTTTCATAGCAAACATTTAACTAGTCAAGATTAATCAAGACTAGTAAATCCCAGAGGGATTCAGGTGTGTTTAAAATGTGATCTGAACTTACTACTTCAGTCATGAAATGAATTAATGAAGACATACTTACTTTCCCTGGCTGTTGGGTCATGGAATTCAAGGGCATTGATGTGCAATGGATTCGGTTGCCACTGGTAAAAGAAGAAAAAAGCTTCACTTATTGCAGAAAACACATTAGGATAGGACAGGACAGGACAGGAGAGGACAGGACAGGACAGGACAGGACAGAACAGAACAGAACAGAACAGAATAGAATAGAATAGAATAGAAGGAGAATAGGAGGAGAATAGGAGGAGAATAGGAGGAGAAAGAAAAAGCACCCCACAGTTTTCACTGTAAGGCATGACTAGGGGTGAGGTGGGAACTGAAGGGCTCCCCTCCAACACACATTTGCTTTGAGGACAAGAAGCTGTCCAGGGATGTGTGGCCATTGACTGCCTCCAGAAAAGGAAATGAGCCCACTCAAACCAACCGTGCTGCAGTCTGCCACGGCGAGCAAGCTGAGTGCAGGTGCCCTTGGCCACCTTCAAAAGCACATAGTGATCTCCCACATCAGCTGCAGCACTGGCTGGACAGATGGGCAGAGTCCAACAGGATGGCATTCAACAAGGCCAAGTGCCAGGGGCTGCACTTTGGCCATGGCAACCCCATGCAGAGCTACAGGCTGGGGTAAGAGTGGCTGAGAGCTGCCAAACAGAGAGGGACCTGGGGGTGCTGATTGACAGCTGCCTAAACATGAGCCAGCAGTGTGCCCAGGTGGCCAAGAAGGCCAATGGCATCCTGGCCTGCATTAGGAATAGTGTGACCAGCAGGAGCAGGAAAGTCATTGTGCCCCTGGACTCTGCACTGGTTAGGCCACACCTTGAGTCCTGTGTCCAGTTCTGAGCCCCTCAGTTTAGGAATGAGCTCGAGACACTTGAAGGTGTCCAGAGAAGGGCAACAAGGCTGGGGAGAGGCCTTGAGCACAGCCCTGTGAGGAGAGGCTGAGGGAGCTGGGGTTGCTTAGCCTGGAGAAGAGGAGGCTCAGGGGTGACCTCATTGCTCTCTACAACTACCTGAAAGGTGGTTGTAGCCAGGCAACCAGCACCAGAAGAAGAGGACACAGTCTCAAGCTGTGCCAGGGGAAGTTTAGGCTGGAGATGAGGAGAAAGTTCTTCACCGAGCGAGTCGTTCGTCATTGGAATGTGCTGCCCAGGGAGGTGGTGGAGTCCCCATCCCTGGAGGTGTTCAAGAGGGGATTGGATGTGGCACTTGGTGCCATGGTCTAGTCACGAGGTCTGTGGTGACAGGTTGGGCTCGATGATCATTGAGCTCTCTTCCAACCTTGGTGATACTGTGCCAGGGAGCCTTGGAGAGAACTTCAGAGTGGGAAGAGATCACCTCGAACAACGGCAATGAGTTAGAGGGAAATCTGCAAGGAAATCACTTGCCCCTACCACCTGGAATATGACACAGCTCTTGTCTTCAGTGTTGTGACAAAGCAACCTCTCAAATCCACTCACATGACTGAATGGCACAGGAAAACACTCCTGTAAGGCTGGCTGCAAGCAACTGCTCAACTCTCCCCTGCTCCAATGCTGCCCAGAGCTTTTAGAAGGTATTTTGACACTTACTGTAAACTTGCTCACACCCTCAAGTTCACCAAACTTCATATAGGATATGTCTGCCTTCTTTTTTCCAGCATCAACATCTCCTGCATAGATCTGCTTGATCCCAGCCCCTTTGATTAGAGGAACACATTCATCACAAGGACATTTTGTGACAAAGATCATGCTCCTCTCATCCGGCTTTATGTCTCGGCACCTACGAGGAGTCAGGAAACAGAACGTCAGAGTTTGTAACTCCATGGGTTGGACTGGTGACAAACCTGGTGTCTCACAAGAGCAAGCAAAGAAGTGTGGTAGTGTTTCCCCTGGACTCAGCATTGGTCAGGACACACCTTGATTACTGTGTCCAGATCTGGGCCTCTCAAAGAAGGACACTGAAACACTTGAATGTGTCCAGAGAAGGTCAGCGAGGCTGGGGACAGGTCTGGAGCACAGCCCTGTGAGGAGAGGCTGAGGGAGCTGGGGTTGCTTAGCCTGCAGAAGAGGAGGCTCAGGGGAGACCTTCTTGCTCTCTACAACTCCCTGAAGGGAGGTTGTAGCCAGGTGGGGGTTGGTCTCTTCTCCCAGGCAACCAGCACCAGAACAAGAGGACACAGTCTCAAGCTGTGCCAGAGGAGGTTTAGGCTGGAGGTGAGGAGAAAGTTCTTCCCAGAAGAAGTAATTGGCCATTGGAATGTGCTGCCCAGGCAGGTGGTGGAGTCACCATCCCTGGAGGTGTTCAAGAGGAGATTGGACGTGGCACTTGAAGCCATGGTTTAGTTAGTCCTGAGGTGTTGGGTGATAGGTTGGACTTGATGATCTGTGAGGTATCATACTATTAGTCAGGGTTGGAAGGGACCACTAGGATCATCTAGTTCCAACCCCCCTGCCATGGGCAGGGACACCCCACACTAGATCAGGCTGCCCAGAGCCTCAGCCAGCCTGGGCTTAAACACCTCCAGGGCTGGGGCCCCAACCACCTCCCTGGACAACCCATTCCAGGGCTTCACCACTCTCCTGGGGAAGAACTTCCTCCTCACCTCCAGCCTCAATCTCCCCACCTCCAGCTTCATTCCATTCCCCCTAGTCCTATCGCTACCTGAGGTCTTTTCCGACCTTATTGATTCTATGATAGGCATAAACAAGACTGTGACTGCAATCCACACTTCATCACAGTGCATCACCCCCTGCACCTGTCCCATGATTATTTCTGACCTGCCCCATTACTTCCTGAGGTAAACCCCAATCCCTTACCTGAAGGTCAAGGCGTTCTGCTCGGCGTGGATGATGTACCTGAACTTCCTGATTTCCCGGTCCTTTTGCTTATCATCCATGTGTGGGAAGTCAGCATATTCAGATCCAACAGGAAAGGCATTGTAACCACAGCCTACAAAATACATTGCTCCTGTTCCATCACAGCTTCTCTGCAACAGTAAGCAAAGCATCACCGTTGGAGACCTGTAAGCTGAAGACGAAGTCAGCGTGCCGTGCGAAGGATACTTCCACGTTACCAGTTTGTGCCAAGTTACAGCAGTGAAAAGAGAACTCAGCTCTTGCTAACTGTTCCATGCCTGTATGAAGCTTTTCCATCAAGCTCCACAGGGGACACACAGGCAAACAGTAGCACTACAGAGGACACACAGCACCAGGCTTAGAATACATAGAATAAACCAGGTTGGAAGAGACCTTCAAGATCATCGCCTCCAACCCATCAACCAATCCAACACCGCCCAAACAACTAACCCATGGCACCAAGCACCCCATCAAGTCTTCTCCTGAAAACCTCCAGTGATGGCGACTCCACCACCTCCCCAGGCAGCCCATTCCAATGTGCAATCACTCTCTCTGTATAGAACTTTTTTCTAACATCCAGCCTGAACCTCCCCTGGCACAGCCTGAGACTGTGTCCTCTTGTTCTGGTACTGCTTGCCTGGGAGAAGAGACCAACATCCGTCTGTCTACAACCTCCCTTCAGGTAGTTGTAGAGAGTAATAAGGTCCCCCCTGAGTCTCCTCTTCTCCAGGCTAAGCAACCCCAGCTCCCTCAGCCTCTCCTCGTAGGGCTTATGTTCCAAACCCCTCACCAACTTTGTTGCCCTTCTCTGGACTCGTTCCAGCAAGTCAACCTCCTTCCTAAACTGAGGGGCCCAGAACTGGACACAGGACTCGAGGTGCGGCCTAACCAGTGCAGTGTACAGGGGCAGAATGACCTCCCTGCTCCTGCTGGCCACACTGTTCCTGATGCAGGCCAGGATGCCATTGGCCCTCTTAGCTGCCTGGGCACACTGCAGGCTCATGTTCAGTCTACCGTCGACCAGCACCCCCAGGTCCCTCTCAGCCTGACTGCTCTCTAGCCACTCTGACCCCAGCCTGTAGCTCTGCATGGGGTTGCTGTGGCCAATGTGCAGAACCTGGCACTTGGATGTGTTCAATCTCCTGCCCTTGGACTCTGCCCATCTGCCCAGCCTGTCGAGGTCCCTCTGCAGAGCCTCTCTACCCTCCAGCAGATCAACTCCTGCGCCCAGCTTGGTGTCGTCAGCAAATTTACTGATGATGGACTCGATGTCCTCGTCCAGATCATCAATAAAGATGTTAATGAGCATGGGGCCCAGTACTGATCCCTGGGGCACACCACTGGTTTCAGTGTCTTTGCTTTTAGCAAGTAAGGACGCAGTCTCGAGCTGTGCCAGAGGAGGGTTTGGTTGGATGTTAGGAAGAAGTTCTTCCCAGCAAGAGAGATTGGCCATTGGAATGTGCTGCCCAGGGAGGTGGTGGAGTCACCATCACTGGAGGTGTTTAGGAAGAGCCTGGATGGGGTGCTTGGTGCCATGGTTTAGTTGATTAGATGGTATTGGGGGATAGGTTGGACTTGGTGATCTTGAAGGTCTTTTCCAACCTGGTTAATTCTACTCTACACTATTCTACTCTATTCTATTCAACTCTAGTCTACTCTACTCCACTCTACTCTAGTCCACTCTACTCTAGTTCACTCTACTCCATTCTACCACTGATAGCAGGAACAGAAACTGTGGAGCACTGAGTCCCTGAGTTTTTCTGCAGTGCACAAAATGAAGCCAGCTGGAGTTAGCCCCTGATGTGGCAGAGCCTGTGTTTCATCTGTCCCAACAGACCCAGTGACCAGCAGGTTGACCAAGCAGCAGTCTGCAATTGCAATCTCCATGAGAAACAAGACATCAACAAGCAGCTGGTGACTGAAGTGCTCAAACCAAATGAAGTTATGTGTCAGCTGCCTGAAGAGTGAGGCTTCCTGGGGTTGGTAATCTGCACAGTCAGAGACATAAAGAAATGAAGCCTTTCTGTTTGGGTGGGGAAAAGCACAGTAACTGCCATTTAACAGAAAAAAACCCTTTGGTCCCCACAGGAATGCTGCTAAAGCCAGTACAGAGCATTTCAATCACACACAAACACACCCTCAAGAGACTGTCAGACTATGATTGCTCTGAGACCTCTCCAAAAAAGAGCTGCAAAGGGGACCATGCAGTGCAGGCCCATGCTGCTGGAGCAGCAGCTGTGGCAAAACTGTAGCCAGGGCACCTGGAGTAACTGACAATGATTAGGGAAGCAGGCACACTGAAAAGCTGGGCAGAAACACTGCAGCACTTACTAAACTCATACTTCCCCTTCACACTGACAGCATAAGCATTAAGCAGTCATTAACTTAGTCACTAAAGGATGAGAAGAGGGTAGAAGGGCTCTGCAGAGGGACCTCGACCAACAGGACAGATGGGCAGAGTCCAACAGGATGGCATTCAACAAGGCCAAGTGCCAAGGGCTGCACTTTAGCCACAGCAACCCCATGCAGAGCTACAGGCTGGGGTTGGAGTGGCTGGAGAGCTCCCAAACAGAGAGGGACCCAGGGGTGCCGATTGACAGCTGCCTAAACATGAGCCAGCAGTGTGCCCAGGTGGCCAAGAAGGCCAATGGCATCCTGGGCTGCATCAGGAACAGTGTGGCCAGCAGAAGCAGGGAGGTCGTTGTGCCCCTGGACTCTGCATTGGTTAGGCCACACCTTGAGTCCTGTGTCCAGTTCTGGGCCCTGGAGGTGTTCAAGAGGGGATTGGATGTGGCACTTGGTGCCATGGTCTAGCCATGAGGTCTGTGGAGACAGGCTGGACTCGGTGATCCTCGAGGTCTCTTCCAACCTGGGTGCCATGGTTTGGTTGATCAGATGGTGCTGGGTGATAGGTTGGACTTGATGATCTCAAAGGTCTTTTCCAACCTGGTGAATTCTTTTCTAAGCTGTCTTTTTCTAAGCTGTGATTTTTCTAGTGCTGTGCATGAACAACACTCATGTGAAAACCTACAGCAGTCACAAGCTCAAGGCAGACACAAGGGTATGGCATTTTGAGTGCAAGACAAATGTCCCTTTTATTCAATACTTACTGATTTTTCTTCTGCCCAAATAATAGCTCCAACTCCTGTTTTATGATCCTCTGAAATACATAATATTTAGTCAGTAAGTAACAAGCAAAGCCCTTCTGGGTTACACATACAGTAAGATACAGCACCCTGTAGATGGAATAACCTCTATCACTGCTTTGTGGAGAGGAACAAAAGAACTGCAGAAAGATCAAGAACTTCAAGTTCCATCAAGAACTATGAAGTCCTATGAGACTATTGCAAAAGCTGGGTGTGCTTTAACTGCAAGGCCACCCATTCTAAGACTTTGCTACATACATCTGGGCTCGAGTTGAGGAGCAAGATCTTCCCAGAGAGAGAGCTTGGCCATTGGGATGTGCTGCCCAGGGAGGTGGTGGAGTCACCAGCACTGGAGGTGTTCAAAAAGGTATTGGATGTGGCACTTGAAGCCATGGTTTAGTTAGTCATGAAGTGTTGGGTGCTAGGTTGGACTTGATGATCTCTGAGGTCTTTTCCAACCTTATTGATTCTATATTCCATGATTTGTTACCAGGTGCTAAGAGGCTACTAACATGTACATCAGGTAAGAAAGTGTGTGCCAAGAACACACGTGGGCAGGATTGCTGATGTGAGACTGCAAACTGCTGCAAACTTCCCAAGTGCTTACTACTTAACTTAACTACTTCATTTCATGGCATCAGTAAGGTTGGAAAAGACCTCAGAGATCATCAAGTCCAACCTAGCACCCAAAACCTCAGGACTAACTAAACCATGGCACCAAGTGCCACATCCAATCCCCTCTTGAACACCTCCAGTGATGGTGACTCCACCACCTCCCTGGGCAGCACATCCCAATGGCCAGTCTCTCTCTCTGGGAAGAACTTGCTCCTCACCTCAAGCCTAAACCTCCCCTGGTGAAGCTTTTCCTCTTTAGTGGAATTTAGCCCTGTAGTGAAATTAAAGTAGCAACTCAGTCACATGCATTGAGATGCTTTACCATATTATATAGGTGTATATGAGGGGAGAAAGATCATAGGATGGCCTGTATCAGGAATAGTGTGGCCAGCAGGAGCAGAGAAGTCACTGTGCCCCTGGACTCAGGCCTGGTTAGGCCAAACCTTGAGTCCTGTGTCCAGTTCTAGGCCTCTCAATTTAAGAAGGACACTTGAATGTGTGCAGAGAAGGACAACAAGGCTGGAGAGAGGTCTCAAGCACAAGCCCTATGAGGAGAGGCTGAGGGAGCTGGGGTTGCTTAGCCTGGAGAGGAGGAGGCTCAGGGGAGACCTTCTTGCTCTCTACAACTCCCTGAAAGGAGGTTGTAGGCAGGTGGGGGTTGGTCTCTTCCCCCAGGCAACCAGCACCAGAACAAGAGGACACAGTCTCAAGCTGTGCCAGGGGAGGTTTAGGATGGATGTTAGGAAGAAGTTCCTCACAGAAAGAGAGAGATTGGCCATTGGAATGTGCTGCCCAGGGAGGTGGTGGAGTCACCATCCCTGGAGGTGTTTAGGAAGAGCCTGGATGAGGCACTTGGTGCCATGGTTTAGTTGATGAGATGGTGTTGGGTGATAGGTTGGACTTGATGATCTCAAAGGTCTTTCCCAACCTGGTTAATTCCATTCTATTCAATTCAATTCATTTTCTTTTAAGCTTTAAATGTACACTATATGTTTGTTTACAAGGGTTTAAAAAAGCAACTATCCTGTCTAGATAAAAAGAGCATCACTCAGGAGTACTGCCAAGTTTTAAATCTTCATATGCTGTTCCCTGGAAGAACTCAGCAGCTTATTGTATTGCTTCTCAGATAGAACAAATTAGTAAACAGAAGCCATCTGTATCAAAAGATTGTCAACAATTGCTCTTCCACCCTGAAAGCCTGGTGGTGGATGGTGCCACATCCAGCTGGTGGCCAGTCACCAGCGGTGTCCCCCAGGGATCAGTACTGGGCCCCATCCTCTTTAACATCTTCATTGATGATCTGGATGGCAATGGGATGGCATTCAACAAGTCCAAGTGCCAGGGGCTGCACTTTGCCCACAGCAACCCCATGCAGAGCTACAGGCTGGGTTCAGAGTGGTGGAGAGGAGCCAGGCAGAGAGGGACCCAGGGGTGCTGATTGACAGCTGCCTAAACATGAGCCAGCAGTGTGCCCAGGTGGCCAAGAAGGCCAATGGCATCCTGGGCTGCATCAGGAACAGTGTGGCCAGCAGGAGCAGGGAGGTCATTGTGCCCCTGGACTCAGCACTGGTTAGGCCACACCTTGAGTCCTGTGTCCAGTTCTGGGCCCCTCAGTTTAAGAAGGACATTGAGACACTTGAATGTGTCCAGAGAAGGGCAACAAGGCTGGGGAGAGGCCTTGAGCACAGCCCTGTGAGGAGAGGCTGAGGGAGCTGGGGTTGCTTAGCCTGCAGAAGAGGAGGCTCAGGGGAGACCTCATTGCTCTCTCCAACTCCCTGAAGGGAGGTTGTAGCCAGGAGGGGGTTGGTCTCTTCTCCCAGGCAAGCAGCACCAGAACAAGAGGACACAGTCTCAAGCTGCACCAGGGGAAGTTTAGGCTGGAGGTGAGGAGAAAGTTCTTCACTGAGAGAGTCATTTGCCATTGGGATGTGCTGCCCAGGGAGGTGGTGGAGTCACCATCCCTGGAGGTGTTCAAGAGGGGATTGGACGTGGCACTTGGTGCCATGGTGTAGTCATGAGGTCTGTGGTGACAGGTTGGACTTGGTGATCTTTGAGGTCTCTTCCAACCTTGGTGATACATCAAAAACCCAATGAAATAAACCATCAGATGTATGATCACTTTTCCTAGTAAGATTTGAACTAGGGAACTTAATATAACTGTAGCTAATGCTTTGCTGGGAGGACATTAATTCACTGCTCTTTCTGAAGAAGTGCACATAGTAAAATGCTGGCACTTACCTACTAACAGAAGTATCTTGTGAAACCTCCACAGGGGAAAACACAACAGTGCCTCAGACTAGCCTGAAGAATTTAAATGCCATCATATTCTGTTTCCATATAGGTGTTGGACACATTGCCAGGGCAGACTTTGCCAGCACTGTCTGTGAAATACCTGCCCTGATTTTCTCTTGGAAAGCTCAGTGCTTTCACAGTCTGCACTACACACCACCACTGAGTTCATAGTATCATAGTATCAGTCAGGGTTGGAAGGGACCACATCTAGTTCCAACCCCCCTGCCATGGGCAGGGACACCCCACACTAGATCAGCCTGGCCAGAGCCTCATCCAGCCTGGTCTTGAACACCTCCAGGGCTGGGGCCTCAACCACCTCCCTGGACAACCCATTCCAGGGCTTCACCACTCTCCTGGGGAAGAACTTCCTCCTCACCTCCAGCCTGAATCTCCCCTCTACTGCTGCTCCCATTTCACAGATACAAGAACAGAATTCAGCAGATTGCTGAAGGGAACATTTGGAAGAAGGAAGACTGAGGTCAGGAATTGCTCTCTCCATGAGACACATCCTTTCTCCACTACTGTAACAACTCACCTGTCCGATACTCAAGCAGTCTGGCTTGTATCATACAGTGCCTGGCAATGTCCTGGGGCAGACACTGATGGTCTGTTTCATTTGATCCCCACGGCTCACTGCTGTAAAAGCCAAAGCAGCCAAAGACAGGGACACTGGCAGCCACTGTTGCCAAAACCAAGACAAGGTCTTTCATGTTTTGCCTGAGGTTGCTGAAGTATGGATTTTCACAGAGGTTCTCCAGTCCTATGGTCATCAAGATTTGCTTGTGCAGCTCCTCACTGGAAACCAGGAACAAGCTTTCATACTCCTTTATTCTCTCTTGTCTACATGCAGCATAGAAGTCA
The DNA here is from genome assembly GCF_014839835.1 of Dryobates pubescens. Classification (NCBI taxonomy): domain Eukaryota; kingdom Metazoa; phylum Chordata; class Aves; order Piciformes; family Picidae; genus Dryobates; species Dryobates pubescens. Next base: position 43,427,634 of record NC_071618.1, on the reverse strand, counting down.
GTACTTGAGTCTGGCTGAGTTTTTGCTATTTTTTGGATAAAATCAAACTTGGTGGAAGTTTCCTCCACAAACTGCACCATGTAGCACACCAAGGGCTGAAGCAGCACACAGACACGGGCACGGCTGTTCGACTTCAGTCTTTCCACTGCTTTGGCATCCAGCTTTGCATCTTCAGTACTCATGGGATTGGGAGCCTCACTCTGCAAGCTGATTTCAGGATCTGCAGGCCAGTAAGAAATCCTGTTCACCCCAGCTGGAAGAGAAGATAATGCAGCAAAAGGAATCATGCAGTATAAGCTTCATAATCAACACACTATTGATTAACTCTGGTTTGACTCCTTTAACATCCTGACTGCTGCTTAAGGAAATGCTTGCAGGTATGAGTAACCACAGCTTATCAGACTTTACAGTCAGCCTACAATTCTTCACAGGAAGAGAAGGGCAACAAGGCTGGGGAGAGGTCTTGAGCACAAGCCCTATGAGGAGAGGCTGAGGGAGCTGGGGTTGCTTAGCCTGGAGAAGAAGAGGCTCAGGGGAGACCTTCTTGCTCTCTACAACTCCCTGAAGGGAGGTTGTAGCCAGCTGGGGGTTGGTCTCTTCTCCCAGGCAACCAGCACCAGAACTACAGGACACAGTCTCAAGCTGTGCCAGGGGAGGTTTAGGCTGGAGGTGAGGAAGAAGTTCTTCCCAGCAAGAGAGATCACAGTATCACAGTATAACCAAGGTTGGAAGAGACCCCAAGGATCATCAAGTCCAACCTGTCCCATTGAGCACAGCCCTGATGGCCTCAGTGAAGACCTCTTTGATTGGCCATTGGGATGTGCTGCCCAGGGAGGTGGTGGAGTCACTATCCCTGGAGGTGTTTAGGAAGAGACTGGATGAGGCACTTAATACCATGGTTTAGTTGATTAGGTGGTGTTGGGTGACAGGTTGGGTGACAGGTTGGACTCCGTGATCTCTGAGGTCTTTTCCAATCTGGTTGATTCAACTCAACTCAACTCAGTTCAAATCTATTCTGCTCTACTCTGCTCTGCTCTACTCTATTCTTATTCTGGGCCTAGTCATCAGGCTTAAGATAGCTCTGGCAAAGTGCAACAGGTATGTGAGAATCTCAGCAGCACATGCCAGCCAGTGGCAGAGGGGCTCAGCAGTGAACTCCAGTTTCTTAATCATCACCTCTGGGAAATGCACACTCAGTAGTGTTTTCTGCCTTGTGGAGAGTGTTGGTGCAGGCTGTGGACAAGTTGGGGACTGGTACTCACCAATGGGACAGAGCAAAGAGAACACAAGCTTCCTGGCACCAGCAATCACAAGCACAACATTTGCTCTTAACTCTACCACAGTCATTGCTTACCATTCACAATCATTTTTAAGCAGGTTGAGCAAGGCTTTCTGGAAAAATAAAGATCACAGTTTTTAAGTCTTGATCCATGTTTAATGAGGGCAATCTGTCCAGCATGGAGGTCTGTACTGGAACAATGAAGACCAATAATCTTCATGTTTTTCACCACCACTAGGCCACTCTTCTTCACCTACAGAAAAATGCATTGCTGTTACTACTATTTCCCTTTCTTTTTCAACAGCAAGTCCACAGAGATGTTAAAGCTATTCCCCAGGTAACAGTAATCAGCCAGGATCAGAGCATTACTGTGTCCAGTTCTGGGCCCCTCAATTTAAGAAGGACATTGAGACTCTTGAATGTGTCCAGAGAAGGACATCAAAGCTGGGGAGGGGTTTGGAGCACAGCCCTGTGAGGAGAGGCTGAGGGAGCTGGGGTTGCTTAGCCTGGAGGAGGCTCAGGGGAGACCTCACTGCTCTCTACAACTACCTGAAGGGAGGTTGTAGCCAGGAGGGAGTTGGTCTCTTCTCTCTAGCAACCAGCACCAGAACAAGAGGACACAGTCTCAAGATGTGCCAGGGGAGGTTTAGGCTGGAGGGGAGGAGAAAGTTCTTCACTGAGAGAGTTGTTAGCCATTGGAATGTGCTGCCCAGGGAGGTGGTGGAGTCCCCATCCCTGAAGGTGTCCAAGAGGGGATTGGATGTGGCACTTGGTGCCATGCTCTGGTCATGAGGTCTGTGGTGACAGGTTGGACTCGATGATCTTTGAGGTCTCTTCCAACCTTGGTGATACTGTGAGACTGGGATGAAGCTGGTGAAACCAACCTCATTATGCCTTCCAGCTGCTACCAGAATACTCCTGCCTCAGATGTGTAATTTATTTGGTTTCTTTGTGGTTGCAGAAAGGAGGCTGCACCAAACCCTGTGTATAACCCAGCTGCCACCCTGAACTGAATTACTACATCTGAAGCTACTTTTGAAGTCAGGATAGTGAACAGTCACCCACCTCTCTTTCAGATCTAGTCTGGGACATACCAGGCTTTGAAAATTAGGACTAATTGTCACTCAGAACCACACAGAATCACAGAGTGTTAGGGGCTGGAAGGGATCTCCAGAGATCATTGAGTCCAACCCACCTGCCAAAGCAGGATCACCTAGGGCAGGCTGCAGAGGAATGCATCCAGGTGGGTTTGGAAAGTCTCCAGAGGAGACTCCAAAACTCTCTGGGCAGCCTGCTCCAGGGCTCTGTCACCCTCACTGTAGAGAAGCATCTCCTTGTGTTGAACTGGAAACTCCTGTGTTCTAGCTTGTGCCCATTGTTCCTTGTCCTATGACTGGGAACCACAGAAAAGAAACTGGCACCTTCACCTTGACACCCTTCTCTCAGATAGGCAGTGGTAAGATCCCTTCTCAGCCTTCTCCTCTCAAGACTAGGTAGCCCCTATAAGAGAACTAGGTAGTTCTCTTATAGGAGAGATGTTCAAGTCCTGCAATCATCCTCTCAGCTCTCTGTTGGACTCTCTTTAGCAGATCCCTGCCTCTCTGGAACTGGGGAGCCCCAAACTGGGCACAGGTTTGTATCTCCTCTTGTCCTGGCTGCTACAGGTGCTGTGGATGCTGGCACAAGGGTATGTTCAGCAAGAGCATAGTACTGAAGCATTTTGCCCTTTTGGTTTGTTTTAATCACACCAGTGGACTTTTGTCTGCTTCTAAGAGATATGTGTTAAATGATTAGCTGATGTTGTTTTGGGGTTTTTTTTTTCCCCCTCTCCTCTGGACTAGCTGCCATGTAAAAAGCAGTTAGGTTAAATTCACTGCAGGAGCCACAAGGGTCTGTTCAGAAAGATCAGGCAATGGCAAATGTAGACATTTTTACCTGGGATTTTTTCTGTTGCTCAGATGAGGGAAAGAGCTCCATCCACAGACTGAACAAAGTGAAAAGGTTGACCTTAGAAAGCCTTGGCATTTGACCTGTCATTAAAAGAAAACAAAAATGAATGAATAGAATTAACCAGGTTGGAAAAGACCTTCGAGATCATCAAGTCCAACCTATCACCCAGCACCATCTGATCAACTAAACCATGGCACCAAGTGCCTCATCCAGGCACTTCCTAAACACCTCCAGTGATGGTGACTCCACCACCTCCCTGGGCAGCACATTCCAATGGCAAATATAACTCTTTCTGTGAAGAACTTTCTCCTCACTTTGACCTTAAACTTCCCCTGGCACAGTTTGAGACTGTGTCCTCTTGTTCTGGTGCTGGCTGCCTGGGAGAAGAGACCAACCCCCATCTGGCTACAACTTCCCTTCAGGGAGTTGTAGAGAGCAAGAAGGTCTCCCCTGAGCCTCCTCTTCTGCAGGCTAAGCAACCCCAGCTCCCTCAGCCTCTCCACACAGGGCTGTGCTCCAAACCCCTCCCCAGCCTCGTTGCCCTTCTCTGGACATCTTCAAGTGTCTCAATATCCTTCTTAAATTGAGGGGCCCAGAACTGGACACAGGACTCATGGTGTGGCCTATGCAGTGCTGAGTCCAGGGGCAGAATGACTTCTTTGCTCCTGCTGGCCACACTATTCCTGATACAGGCCAGCATGCCATTGGCATCATGTTGTTTAGCCTCATCCAGTCTCTTAAGCACTTCCAGTGATGGTGACTCCACCACCTCCCCAGGCAGCCCATTCCATGGATGGAATGCTTACAAAGAAACCCACATTGCTGAACAATATTTTCCAAGTCTTCTACATCACAGCTGCTAGAGATGATTCATCCATGTCTGCCAGTACTGCAGCTAAATCCACACTGTCCTCTGCAGGGCAGTAGCTGTCAACTCAGAACGCTCACATCTGGTTGCAGAGATCAGATTTGTGCAAGAGAAGAAATTGGGATGCTGTCACTGAACTTCAGTCAGTTAATTCTATTCAGAGGTGAATCATAGAATCAATAAGGTTGGAAGAGACCTCAGAGATCATCAAGTCCAACCTGTCACCCAACACCTCAGGACTAACTAACCCATGGCTTCAAGTGCCATGTCCAGTCCCCTCCCCAGGGACAGTGACTCCACCTCCTCCCTGGGCAGCACATCCCAATGGTCAATCTCTCTCTCTGTGAAGAATTTCTTCCTAACATCCAGCCTAAACCTCCCCTGGCACAGCTTGAGACTGTGTCCTCTTGTTCTGGTGCTGGTTGCCTGGGAGAAGAGACCAACCCCCACCTGGCTACAACCTCCCTTCAGGGAGTTGTAGAGAGCAAGAAGGTCTCCCCTGAGCCTCCTCTTCTGCAGGCTAAGCAACCCCAGCTCCCTCAGCCTCTCCTCACAGGGCTGTGCTCCAGACCCCTCCCCAGCCTCATTGCCCTTCTCTGGACACCTTCCAGTGCCTCAATATCCTTCTTAAATTGAGGGGCCCAGAACTGGAAGAGCAGAAGTCACAGATCAGATCCCCCATAACTTAATGATTCACAGAAATTTGAGACCCATCTTGTGATTCAGCTTCAGGCCCACCACAGGAGAGAGCAAAGACATCTAGGCACAGATGATGATCGTGCCCTGGCACCTGCAGCAAAAGCAGATGAGCCATTGTGAAACTGGCCAGTGACATCAGTTCTGAAGAAACCTGCTTCTGCATTCTTAACAGGCTGCTTAACTTTGGTGGAGATTTTCCACAAACATTTGGTTGCTCAGGCAGACTAAATAAGCAAAGAGACAGCAAAGAGCCCCTTCTTGGACCACCCCTTGGTGCTGTGCTGTGCTTCTACCCAAACTCTGGATGCTGTCCAGCGAGGGCCAGCTCTCAAGCACTGCTGAGTGTCCCACAAACCCAAAAGGAGGAAGTGCTGCCTTTTGCTCAGTAGTGCTTGAACCATTCCAGTGCAAAGCAGTATTGCTCCACACTTGGCAGGAAGTGAATTAAGTCTTCAAAAGAGCTCCAGTCCCTATTTCAGGGGTGCTTACGGAGAGCTGTAATGAACACAGATTCCTCTGCAGGTCTCACATCCACTGTCAGACAATAAAACTATTTCTGCTTTTATCCCTCCCTGCAAACATCAAAGGTTTTGCAAAGGAGAAAGAGGCAAGAGCAGCACAGAGAAATGTAAGAGAAGGGTTATCTACATGGCAACAGAGAAAAACCTTTCCTTAAGGAGTGCCAACTGTATGGAAGAGATGTCATCAGACACCAAGGGTGCTTTCTTCCTGACATGTCTGTGCACTCAAACAATTGGGACAGCAGAGAAACACGTGCCATCCACAACTGGGATTTAGTTCAGCAGGTCTTTTGGCACAGAAGTGTGATTTGGGGAAGCAGCTACAGAGCTCTCAGCAGCACCATCTCATGCCGCGCCGTCCGCTACTCGTGACGCTGCCCTGCCATGCCACCCCCCTGCCTGCACTGCCAGAGGCCACCTGGCTAGCACAGAGAGGTGTGCTGGAAATGCACATGGCTGTCACCTGCACTGAACTGCAAAAGAACTCTGCAAGTACATCCAAAGACATAGAATTTGTTTTCCTAAATGAGCACTGAGTTCATTCTCTCTACAGCCCCTATGAGAGGCTGGGCAGATGGGCAGAGTCCAAGGGCCTGAGAGTGACCACATCTAAGTGCTGGGTTCCACACATCGGCCACAACAACCCCATGCAGTGCCACAGGCTGGGGTCAGAGTGGCTGGAGAGCAGCCAGGCAGAAAGGGATCTGGGGGTACTGGTTGACAGGAGCTGAACATGAGCCTGCAGTGTGGCCAGGTGGCCAAGAAGGCCAATGGCATCCTGGCCTGCATCAGGAACAGTGTGGCCAGCAGGAGCAGGGAAGTCATTCTGCCCTGTGCTCAGCAGTGGTTAGGCCACACCTTGAGTCCTGTGTCCAGTTCTGGGCTCCTCAGTTTAGGAAAGATGTTGAGTTGCTGGAAGGTGTCCAGAGAAGGGCAACAAAGCTGGGGAGGGGTCTGCAGCACAGCCCTGTGAGGAGAGGCTGAGGGAGCTGGGGTTGCTTAGCCTGCAGAAGAGGAGGCTCAGGGGAGACCTTCTCGCTCTCAACAAGTCCCTGAAGGGAGGTTGTAGCCAGGTGGGGGTTGGTCTCTTCTCCCAGGCACCTGGCACCAGAACAAGAGGACACAGTCTCAAGCTGTGCCAGGGGAGGTTTAGGCTGCATGTTAGGAAGAAATTCTTCCCAGAGAGAGAGATTGGCCATTGGAATGTGCTGCCCAGGGAGGTGGTGGAGTCACCATCACTGGAGGTGTTTAAGAAGAGACTGGATGGGGCTCTTGGTGCCATGGCTTAGTTGATTAGATGGTGTTGGGTGACAGGTTGGACTCGATGATCCCAAAGGTCTTTTCCAGCCTGGTTAATTCCATTCTAATTCTATTCTATCCCCCCCCTGCACACACACATTCATTTCCCACATGGCAAGCTCAAATAAACCATGCACCTTACACCAACTCACTTGTATGCCATCATATTGTCTAAAATGGATTACTTTGGCACACAGAGCAGACTTGAAACAGGACACACCAGAAACAAGTCTGAATCACTGTTTGTTTTCTTGGACCTAGTCCAGATGTGACCTGGCAAACACATGGGAAACAAAGTGAAGAATGTCTTGGTTCACAATGCTGTCATGAATTGACATAAATTTACAGTGAGAAGCAGGAGAATGTTATGATTTGTGCTACAGCCAGCTGGCAGCCAGGCACTAGTGGTGTCCCCCAGGGGTCAGTGCTGGGCCCCATCCTGTTCCATATCTTTATTGATGATCTGGATGAGGGCATTGAGTCCATCGTCAGTAAATTTGCAGATGACACCAAGCTGGGGGGAGCAGCAGATCAGTTAGAGGGTAGAAGAGTTCTGCAGAGGGACCTTGGCAGGCTGGACAGATGGGAAGAGTCCAAGGGCATGAGATTGAACACATCCAAGTGCCAGGTTCTACACATTGGCCACAACCACCCCATGCAGTGCCACAGGCTGGGGTCAGAGTGGCTGGAGAGTAGGCAGGCAGAAAGGGACCTGGGGGTCCAGGTTGAAGGTGTTTCGGAAGAGACTGAATGAGGCACTTGGTGCCATGGTTTAGTTGATTAGATGGTGTTGGGTGATAGGTTGGACTTGATGATTTGAAGGTCTTTTCCAACCTGGTCTATCCTATTCTATCCTAAAGGAAAGACCTATGGCCACAGGTACCATATCTATGCATCTACATTTTTATTTACATAGGTACTTAAAGGTGCCCTTAGGTTCAACACAGTGAAGAGAACACTCATTCAAGTGGCTTGGAAGAAAGGTATAAGACATCTTAGAGAATTTAAAGCAGCCACTGCTTATTGATTCTATGATTGTTTAGCATGGAGAAGAGAAAGCCTCAGGAAGCCCTTACAGCAGCCTTCCAGTACTTAAAGAGGACCTAGAGGAAGGACAGAGAGGGACTCTTTACCAGGCAGTGTAGCGACAGGATGAAGGGTAACAGTTTCAGATGGAAAGAGGGTAGATTCAGACTGGAAATTAGGAAGAAGTTCTTCACTACGAAGGTGGTGAGACGCTGGAAGAGGTTGCCCAGAGAAGTTGTGGGTGCCCCCTCCCTGGAAGTGTTCAAGGCCAGCCTGGATGGGGCTTTGGGCAACCAGGTCTAGTGGAAGGTGTCCCGGCCCATGGCAGGGGGGTTGGAACTACATCATCTAGGCCCCTCACAACTCAAGCTGTTCTATGATACAGCTTAAACAGAGATGGAATGCAACTGCAAAAGAAACGATTTTGGCAGGGGGGCGTGCAGACTACAGGAAGAATACAGAAGGCCATCAGGAGTAAGAGCGGGAGCAGGCAAGCAGGGGGCGGGCAGGGAGGGAGGGATGCTTGATTGCATTGCCCATAACGGGCAGGAGCACTCCGAGACACGGCAGTTGAGAAGGGGCAAGGCAGGAGCCCCCTGAACACCGCCCGGGGGGGAACAGCCTGACAAGCGCCCTGGGTAAAGGACAGAGCGGACTGCTCCGGACACTTGGTCAAACACCTCGGAGCAGCCGGTGGGCGAGGAAAGAGCCGCGGAAAAGCCGGCACCACGCTCCCTCCCGCCTCCCCGCCTGCCTCTAGCGCTCGCTCCCTGCGGCGGCGGGGTTCCCTCACGGTGCAGGCAGGCCCCGGCCCGGGCCGACCCCGCCGCCGCCAGACCCCCACGGCGGGCAAAGGGCGGCGCTCACCGGCCATGCTGTCGGTCTGCGTGCTCGCCGCGCTCACCCGCGGCCCTGCCGCCGCCGCCTCTTCTGCGCCGTGCATGGGTGCCAAAGCCGCTGCCGGTGCCCCCCAGCCCCTCCGGCCCCGCCCCTCCGGCCCCGCCCCCACGGCGTCCCCGCTCCTCCCTCAGGGCGTCGCCGCGCCGGGGACGTCCGCCGGCCAACTACCTCTGACGGGCGGGCGCCTCGACCAATAGGAAGCGGAGGGCAAGAGGCGGGTGGAGCTTTCTGTGACGGGGCGGCCCGGGGCTCAGGCCGGCCCAGCGCTCCGCCGCGGCCTTGTCCTGCTGAGGTTCAGCCCGCCCGCGCTGTCCCGCAGCGGCTTTCCCTTCTGTGGCGGGAGCCGCGCTGCCTGCTGCTGTGCTGACCACCTGCCCGCCGAGGAGCGCCGTCGGGGCTGCCTTAGCGCCCTGCGCTCACCTGGGGCCCTCATCCCCGGCTGGCCCTCGCTGGCCTCCCGGGGAAAATGCAAGGCTGTGGGCAAAAGAAGGGCTCCGAGGGGCACCCCGGGCCCGGGCCAGCCTCCTGCGCCACAGCATGGAAGTTGCTTCCGTAGCCGGCTTGCAAAGCATGTGGCTTTTCTGTTTATTGGGATCGTCTCTCTCGTGCTGCCCTGCTAGATGTACCTGCTGAGGTACCTGGGTCAAGTGTGTGGCAAAATCTCTCTTCTGTCACAGAGCCAATAAGGCTGGAAAAGACCTCAGAGATCCTCGAGTCCAAGCTGTCCCCCAGCACCATCTGATCAACTAAACCATGGCACCAAGTGCCTCAGCCAGGCTCTTCCTAAACACCTCCAGGGATGGGGACTCCACCACCTCCCTGGGCAGCACATCCCAATGGCCAATCTCTCTTGCTGGGAAGAACTCTCTCCTCACCTCCAGCCTAAACTCCCCCTGGCACAGTTGAGACTGTGTCCTCTTGTTCTGGTGCTGGTTGCCTGGGAGAAGAGACCAACCCCCAGCTGGCTACAACCTCCCTTCAGGGAGTTGGAGAGAGCAAGGAGGTCTCCCCTGAGCCTCCTCTTCTGCAGGCTAAGCAACCCCAGCTCCCTCAGCCTCTCCTCACAGGGCTGTGCTCCAGACCCCTCCCCAGCCTCGTTGCCCTTCTCTGGACATGCTCCAGTGTCTCAATGTCCTTCTTAAATTCAGGGACCGAGAAGGGGACACAGGACTCAAGGTGTGGCCGAAGCAGTGCAGAGTCCAGGGGCACAATGACTGAAGCATGTTTATGCCTGAAATATATCACAAGCATAGTGCTGCTGGCTCCTAGAGATAAGGGCCAGTTGGTCTGGGTTCTGAGGAGATCATAGCCATGGGTGTCTCTTTTGAAAAGCCTTGTGCTTGCTCCAGTGTAAATACCTTCCTCAAGGAAGTTGCTAAGACCCAGAGAGTACATTTTGCCAGCTGCTTTCCTTTGTGCTATGCTGTTTCCAGCCAGCTGATCACATCCTTGGTGAAAGAAGTCTCCCATCTAGAATGGAAAAATTCATTTTTGAAGACAGAGGAAAACAGCAACCAGTGCACTTTGGTTTATGCTCCTTAACCAATAGTTTAATTTCTTTGTTGCCTTTTCTTAAATGTGTTTTTCTTCTCATCAGTCACTAGGGCAGTGCTTTGATCTCTTAGCTGTGCATAGCTGACACGAGGTCAATGAATGTGTGACTCAAATTAGCAGCGTCCTGCATCGGGAGGAAGCACTTTGGTGTTATCTGAGTTGTCTGCAAATGGCTCACGAGAGTTTAGCTGCTGGGTTTCAGCCTGCTTGGACAAACAGTGGCTTTACTTCTAGGGGAGCTAACCAGACTGCTAAGAAAACCAGACTTACTTTTTTGAGGTAGAGGATGAACAGAAGCTGCATTTCTCCAAGGTGCCTCATGCTTCCTTTGAAGCAGGAGGTAAATACACAGTCTGGAGGAAGCGGAGATGCCTGTCCTCAAAGAGCTTAGAATCAATCCCCTGGGAACAAGTGACAAGCAGAATAGAATAGAATTAAGCAGGCAGGAAGAGACCTTTGAGGCCATGGAGTCCAACCTCTCATCCAACACTATCAACTAAACCATGGCCAGTACTCACAGAATCACTACATGGAGGGAAAGACCTCTAAACTCATCAGGCCCAACCATTATCTAACGCTACCAGGGTCACTACTGTGCCATAATCTCCAGCACCATACGTAGAGAGCTGTGAAATACAGCCAGGGATGGCCATACAACCATTGTTCCTCCCACAAAGTGTGATTTGCCATTAGAATGTGCTTCCCAGGGAGGTGGTGGAGTCACCATCATTCTGGTGCCTGGACGAGGCACTTGTTGCCTCCTTTTAGTTCTTGCTTCCCCATGGGATGTGTGCCAGCCTGTGTGTTGAACTCAGGGATTAGTAACAGCTGCCTAGATCTAACACACAGCTTTCCACCTATAGATCTCAACATGGGGCTGTGTTGTTCTGAAGACCAGGGTGAGATGTTGTTTCTTTTCCAGAGCTGAGGTAGAATTGGCTGCAGCAAGATTAAACAGGAGTTGTACCTTCTCCTTGTTGGGCTGCTTGAGAGATGATACCAAACCAGAACAGAATAAATGTTACATCTCTTCTAGACCCTGAGTGCCACTGACTCCCAGCCCAGCATCTCTGCAGTGCTTGGTGCAGACTCTCCCACTGCACCCAAAGCTTCCCCTGTGGGAAGGCTCATGGCTTCTTTCCACAATTCCTACAGGAGAATCCTTCCCTGGGAGAGGCAGGAGGCTTACAGTGCCCTTTCTCAGTCAAGCCTTCCTGTCTAGCAAGAAGGCTGTGGGAGGCTGCTGAGGATTCCAGTTGCTGTCACTTTGGGTTCTTTTCTACAGAGACAGGATACAGCCTGAGAACTCCTTTGAAGGAGACCATCCCAGCTGCATTAGCATTTAGACATTCAGTAGACACTGACTGGAGACCTTACCTCTGGAACTGTAACTTTTCTATCTGGGAAAGAAATACACAGACAAACAAAACACTGCTCAGTACTTCCTTCAGGACCTTAGCTTATTTCAGACTTGAAATAACCTTACTACACACAGCCTCATGTTCAGTGAGAGGTAGGAGAGTTTTAACTGCCTCTTAGAATTGAAAAGCTGTTGGTCAAATTCTGACTCAGAGACAGGAGCATGGCCCTCATCTGAGCTCCCATTCCAAACCTTGGTCACACCACCATCCCTCTTCCACCTGGATAGAGAGTTAGTATCAGCTGTATGATATAACTTTAAATGTTCACCTTCCCAAAGCAGCTCCTGCTCCTGCACCATCCCCCCCAATCCCTTTCATCTCCCCAAAGCAGCTCCTGCTCCTGCACCATCCCCCCCAATCCCTTTCATCTCCCCAAAGCAGCTCCTGCTCCTGCACCATCCCCCCCAATCCCTTTCATCTCCCCAAAGCAGCTCCTGCACCATCCCCCCCAATCCCTTTCATCTCCCCAAAGCAGCTCCTGCTCCTGCACCATCCCCCCCAATCCCTTTCATCTCCCCAAAGCAGCTCCTGCTCCTGCACCATCCCCCCCAATCCCTTTCATCTCCCCAAAGCATCTCCTGCTCACTCTATGCCATCCTTCACCCTGTCTAAACATCTCCTGCTCCCCCACCACTAGTTTTACACCCATCCCAGAGCTGGGGGCAGGACCCTCACCAGCCAAGGGACCACCCAGAGGAGCTCAGCCCCAGCAAGGAGCCCCAGCCAGCACCCGTGGATGATATTGGCGCAGTCATCAACCCTGGCCCTAACAACCGGGGGGCCACCAGGCCCCCCGGCCTTTGTTGTCACCACCACCATCACCCAGTGTGCACCAGGGGCACTCACCAGCAATGAGAGGAGGATCCTCAGCCCAGATGGGCTCAGCTTGGGGCTGCTGCCCTTCCTGGGGGGCATTAAATAGGGCAGTGGGTGGGGAGGGCAAAGTGGTCCCACCTGGGCTGGGAGGAGACTCCAGCAGAGCCCAGGTGCTGTGGGGTTTTGACAGAGGACATTAGGAAAACAATCTTTACAGCATGTGCTGCCCAGGGAGGTGGTTGAGTCACCCACCCTGGATGTCTTTAAAGGGCCTTTAGAGCTGGTGCTGGGGGCTATGGTTTAGGGGGGAGCGTTGTGGAGCAGGGTCCTTGGTTGGGCTTGGGGATCCTGAGGGTCTTTTCCAACCTGAATGTTTCTGTGATTCCTAAGCATATGGCTGCAGCCATATGGCACTACTGAAGTGCTGGCTGCTGGTGCCTACCTTACTGCACTGGAAAAGAGGTGTATGTGTAGCTGCATGTCACAGGGGAGCTGTGAGATTTCCCCTGTTTGACCAGACAGGGATTCTGGAACGAGGAGATGCCCATCAGGTGTTAAATACCTTGCAATATCCCTCCTTAACCTGACAGTGCTGAAGAGCAATTGGCTCTGAGCCCTAAGATCTCCACAAACCCCAAGCACAATGGCAGTAAAATTGTAAAAGCTGAAGCCCTAAGGAGCCTCCATGGCAAAGTTCCAGAGGTTTGAGTGGAAGAGAAGAAGAAGTGAAATGAAAGTGGGGAATGGAGTGAAAGTGTGTGATACATAAAAGGCTGTTTAGGGGTGAAAAAAGTGAGAGTCTTCATATTAGACCGTGTTGGTTTCTGTGTTCCAGGTGTCAGAGCAGCTGGAGGGAGTTTGTGTGGTGCCTTCTAAGCTCTGTGGGCACAGGCATTCAAGGCTGCTACGGGGAAAGCTGTGGCAGGGATCTGCAGGCCTTCTGACACAGAAGGCAACAGCAGAGGAGTACAAAGCCTGGCTCTGCTCTCAAAGCTGCCTTCAAGAGCTTGTTGCTGACAGCACCAAAGTTCTGAGATGCTAAGGGAGCAGTTGAAGTATCGACTGAACGCTCCTAAGTGCATGAGGCCTGGTGGGATTCAGCCCAGAGTCTTGAAGGAGTTGGCAAAGGTCATGAGAGAACCCCTCTCAATCATCTGCCAAAGGTGCTGGGAGTCTGGGGAGGTCCCTGCTGACTGGAAGCTAACCAACCCTACTGAAGTTCATCAGGACAGGAGGCAAGACCCAAAGCCCAGGGACAGCCAGAGAAGCTGTGCAGAGAGAGTGGAAATGACTGTGGGTGGCACTGGCACGAAGCATCCCGGGTCACAGCCACCCAGACTTGTGAGCAAAAGGAGCTTGAGAAGGCTGCTGGAAAGCAGGGTGGCAGCAAAAGCCCTGGGGCTCTGGGGTCAGCAGGAGCCGGCAAGGTGCCCTTGGCCAAAGACAGCAAGTGGTGGCCTGGGCAAAGCAACTGGACGAAGGTGACCCTTCTCCTCTGGTCAGTGCTGCTGAGAGCAGTAGGAGAGAGACATGGGCATCCTGGGGAGAGCCCTCCAGTGCCCCTCCTGCTCCCCCTCCCCCCTCCCCGAGTGACCGTTGGGGTATGTTGACCAAGTGCTGCCTGGCAACGGCCCCAGTGCCTGCAGGGACGGCAGTGGAGTGGCACTGGCAGAGCCAAGCTCTTGCCCAGCACCAGCACCATCAGCCTGAGCGCATTGGCAGCCTCCCTAGGGCAGCTGTGCTCTCTGCCGAGTCCAGCCCTTTCAGCCCTCGCCTCGGCAGGATGGGCCAGTTAAACTGCTGCCACCCCTCCAGGTACGCTTCAGCCATGGCTCAGGGACGTGTTGGCACGGCTGGCACCCGCAGCAGCCACCTTTCTCATGCCCAGTGCCATCTGCTCTGTAGGGTCGAGCCCTGGCCCGAGCAGCAGTGCCCACCTGACACACTCCCGAGCCACTGGCCCGAGCCACTGCTCCGCCAGCGTGTGCGGCTGAGCCGGGGCCGTAAGAGGAAGACAAGGGAGCTCCTCCTCTTAGCCGACTCCTTGGTCATCGCCAAGGCCAAGTAAGACTCAGAGAGCCCAGCTCCCTTTCTCCCCAAGCCCTGGCCCTGGCCCCAGGGCAGGGACAGCCAAGCGGCAGCTCACGCTTCGGCACCTCGGTGCTGGACGCGCTCAAGGCTGCAGCCGTGGCAGCTGCCTTCTAGGGCGGAGCCACAGGGCTCAGGCAGCTGCAGGTCACTGCCAGGTTCTCCTCTCTCCAGACGCGGCAGCGTCCTGCGGCCACTGCTCTGGCTGCCCCTGGGCCAGCTGAGGGTGCTGAGCGGTGGGAAGGCATCAGAGACTGGCGATGCTGCCGAGGGGGAGGACGACAGTTCCACCAAGTCCCTTGTCCTCGTCTGGCCCTTTGGCTCCTGTGTCATCTCGTTCGGGTCAGTCTGGGGCCGTGTCGCTCGGCAGGGCACCCTCGGCAGGGCCTCTGTCCTGCCCCCCAGGGCAGAGCTGTGCCAGTGCCTGCCTCTGCCCTCAGGCTGGGGAGCCTTGGGCACTGAGGCCGTTTCTCCTCTCTTTCTGCAGCTCCCGGGCAGTGAAGGAGCTCTGGGTCAGCACACTGCGTGGGTAAGCTGTGCCTGGCAGTGCAGCCTGGGGCGCTCCTGCTCCCATCATGGGGGGAAGCTCCAGGCACAGCCGTGCCATGGGGCAATACTGCAGCACCTCTTCTGCAGAGAGCTGCCACCACAGCTGTGAGCAGCTCCCGAGTGGGCAGATCTGGTGGAGAACCTTTAGCCAGCTGTGTCCAAGCCACAAGTGCCCAGCTCCACTCTCACCACTGCCGGCTGGTACCAGCCAGCTTCAGGGCAGCTTGGAAGAGCTCCCAGGGCTGGGAGGAGAAGCAAGAGGCAGCTTGTGTCTCACGCAGCTCTTTCTCTGCCCCTTCCCCAGGCACAGGCCAGCAGAAGGAGCAGAGGGAGCCCGGGTCACCCAGCTGCCCTCCCTCAAGCTGCTGCTGAAAGAGCTGAGCAGCCAGAGAGCTGTGAGTGTCCCTCCTGTGGGCGCTCTGTGCCCAGAGGCTGCCGCAGCCCAGCATCAGCTGCATGGCTTCTCACCTGCTGCTCTTTTCCCTTTGCACAGCCCCTGACACTGCATAGCCACAGGCTGGAGAGGCTGATTGCGCTCCAGGCAGAGGTGAGGAGTGCTCGGGGGGCTCTCTCAGCTGTGCCCACACATGGCCAGGGGCTGATGCAGCTGGCAGTGAGCCCTTTGTGCTGTGGGGCTGCTGGGTGAGCACAGCTCATTGCTTGCAGGTTGGCACAGAGCAGCAGCTGCCTCCTGTCCCCGCTGGTGACAAAGAAGACCTTGGCCGCTTGGATGGTGAGTTTGGAGAAGGCAGGGGCAGGAGGACCCTTCTCTCCTCCTCTCATGGGCGAGCACTTGTGCTGCTCCGGGGCTGCTGCTGCTGCTGCCCTTCTTGCAGGGCAGCAGCTGTGTCCCCAGCGCTATTGGGCGGGAGCGAGCTGAGCCCCCAGGGCCCCCTGTTCCCAACAAGGAGTCTCCTGTGGACTCCCCTGGTGGCTGGGGGACAGTGCTGAGAAGGCCCAGGAGCACTTGCTTGGTGCTTGTCCTCCAGCTCTCCTTTCTCTCTCTTTTGCCTGGCAGCAGGTGGGAGGCGCAGGAGGAGGATGGGGCTGCCCTGGCCCTTTTCTCGGCGCCAGCCCTCGGCTGCCGCTGCAGAAGCTGCCAGGCCCTCAGGCTGTGGCAGCGGAGGGCCTCTCCTTGGCCAGCCCTCGGCCGCTGTGTGCAGCCAGGATGGCACGCCACCTCAGCCCGTCCAGGTAAGCAAGCCTGGCCAGGGCGTCCCCAGCCCCCCAGCTCCTGTGGAGCGGTGATGGCCCCAGCGGAGGGAGCCTGGGGGTGGCTTGGGGACAAAGCCGGCTCCTCCTCTCACCAGCACCCTCCAGCTCTGCTCCTGAGAGGCACCTGGCTGCCTCCTCTCTTCGGCAAAGCCACGTGGCAGAGGTGCCAGGAAGAGCAGCCCCAGAGCTGCAGCTTTGTGTGCAGAAGCCAGGGCTAGGAGTGGGGAAGGCTGCTTGAGCCAGCTGCAGGCACCTCAGTAGGAACCAATGGCTCTGTGTGTGCAGCTGCCACAGCCGCTGGAGTTCCCCATCGACCATCAGGGGGAACTCTTGGAAGAGGAGGAGGTGACTGGGCTGGAGGCTGCAGAGGCTGAGGAGGTGGCAGCAGTGGGGCCAGGAGGAGAAGCTGGAGAGGTATGTGAAGTCCACCAAGAACATGAGGAGCAAAGCTGCCCCTCCGAAGGTGGGAGTGCAGCCAGAGGGCAAGCAAGGTCATTCTCCAAGCTGCAGCTCTGCACAAGTGCAGAGTAAGGCTGATGGGATCTGCCTCTGAGCTCTGAGCTAGCAAGTGGGCAGGGAGGTCCTGGCTGCCTCTTCACTTCCCCATTTCCATTGCAGGTGCTTCCAGAGGCTCATGCAAGCCAAGAGCCAAAGAGCTCATCGGAGCAGAGAAGGTAAAATGAGCTGGCTTTGAGTAAGAGCAGAACTGCTCCAAGGGGATGATGGCTTTACCTAACAATGCTTTTGAATGGAAAGGTTACCCAATGCTTCTAGGGACATGCAGCACCGCTCCTGCAGGAAGAGAAAGCTGAGCTGTAAGGAGGAGAGGGACAGCCAGCCCGAGAACAAAAGGCAAAAGCTGGAAAGGGATCCCCAGGTGAGCAACTGAGCAGTCTCAGGTAGAGCAGAGCAAGAAGGAGGCCAGCTGTGTAACAGTCCCTGCTGTCCCCTTTGAAATGTGCTGTGGGTAGAGGAAACATTTGTGAGGTGCAGAGATCGCCCCTGAGAGGAAGCATGTGCCTGCCCCTGGGAGAAGATGTGTGTCAGGAGAGGAATACCACCCCCTGGGAGACCATGTGTGTCAGGGGAGGAATACCACCCCCTGGGAGACCATGTGTGTCAGGGGAGGAATACCACCCCCATGGGAGAAGACCTTAAGAGGTCATCCAGTCCAACCCTCCTGCCAGAGCAGGATCACCTAGAGTAGGTCACACAGGAATGTGTCCAGGTGGGGTTTGAGTATCTGCAGAGAGAGAGAGACGCCACAGCCCTCCTGGGCACCCATTCTAGTGCTCTGTCACCCTCACAGTGAAATCATTCTTCCTCATGTTTCCATGGCTCTTCCTATGCCTCATGTTCCACCCAGTGCCCCTTGTCCTGTCCCTGGGCATCGCCGAGGTGCCCTTTGCTTTTCCTGTGGGTCAGTGTTCTCCTCCATTCTTGGTGCAGCTGCACCCCGGCCTGGCTCTAGGTCTGTGCAGATAATCCCTAATCCCCAGCTAGAAGGAATTCTGCACAAGCTGCTTGTCCTCCCCTCACCCTTGTCGGTTTTTCTCTTCCCATCTTTTTCAGGGCAGCCTGAAGAGATCCCTGCAGAAATGTCACATGGCCTTTGCTCCTGTGTACTTGAGCAGCGTGTGGGACGTTCTGCGCAGCTCAGAATAGTTGTTTCTCTCCAGCTTTACATCTTTAGGTAGCAGTTATTGCTATAGGGGTTAGAGCTCTTGTTGCTACATGAGAGTTACAGTGATTGTTCAAGTTAGAGTAGTTGTTACAGTCGTAGTTAAGGTTCTAGTGATAGTTGTTGCAGTTGTAGTTATTAGAGTAGCTGTTCGAGTAGTTGTTACAGTCCTAGTTAAGTTTCTAGTGATAGTTGTTCCAGTTGCAGTTATTAGAGTTGGTAATGTTCCAGGGGGGTTGCTCGGTAAGGTTCCAGGGGGGTTGCTCGGTAAGGTTTCAGGGGGGTTGCTTGCTAAGCTTCCAGGGGGGTTGCCTGGAAAGGTTCCAGGGGGGTTGCTTGCTAAGCTTCCAGGGGGGTTGCCTGGTAAGGTTCCAGGGGGTTGCTTGCTAAGCTTCCAGGGGGGTTGCCTGGTAAGGTTCCAGGGGGTTGCTTGGTAAGGTTCCAGGGGGGTTGCTTGCTAAGCTTCCAGGGGGGTTGCCTGGTAAGGTTCCAGGGGGTTGCTTGCTAAGCTTCTAGGGGGGTTGCCTAGTAAGGTTCCAGGGGGGTTCCCTGGTAAGGTTCCAGGGGGGTTGCTTGCTAAGCTTCAAGGGGGGTTGCCTGGTAAGGTTCCAGGGGGTTGCTTGCTAAGCTTCCAGGGGGGTTGCCTGGTAAGGTTCCAGGGGGTTGCTTGCTAAGCTTCCAGGGGGGTTGCTTGGTAAGGTTCCAGGGGGTTGCTTGGTAAGGTTCCAGGAGGATTGCTTGCTAAGCTTCTAGGGGGGTTGCCTAGTAAGGTTCCAGGGGGGTTCCCTGGTAAGGTTCCAGGGGGGTTGCTTGCTAAGCTTCCAGGGGGGTTGCCTGGTAAGGTTCCAGGGGGTTGCTTGCTAAGCTTCCAGGGGGGTTGCCTGATAAGGTTCCAGGGGGTTGCTTGGTAAGGTTCCAGGGGGGTTGCCTGGTAAGGTTCCAGGGGGGTTACTTGGTAAGGTTCTGTGGGTTGCCTGGTAAGGTTCCAGGGGGGTTGCTTGCTAAGCTTCCAGGGGGGTTGCCTGGTAAGGTTCCAGGAGGATTGCTTGCTAAGCTTCCAGGGGGGTTGCCTGGTAAGGTTCCAGGGGGTTGCTTGGTAAGGTTCCAGGGGGGTTGCCTGGTAAGGTTCCAGGGGGGTTGCTTGGTAAGGTTCCAGGAGGATTGCTTGCTAAGCTTCCAGGGGGGTTGCCTGGTAAGGTTCCAGGGGGTTGCTTGGTAAGGTTCCAGGGGGGTTGCCTGGTAAGGTTCCAGGGGGTTGCTTGGTAAGGTTCCAGGGGGTTGCTTGCTAAGCTTCCAGGGGGGTTGCTCGGTAAGGTTCCAGGGGTGTTGCTTGCTAAGCTTCCAGGGGGGTTGCCTGGTAAGGTTCCAGGGGGTTGCTTGGTAAGGTTCCAGGGGGTTGCTTGGTAAGGTTCCAGGGGGTTGCTTGGTAAGGTTCCAGGGGGGTTGCCTGGTAAGGTTCCAGGGGGTTGCTTGGTAAGGTTCCAGGGGGTTGCTTGGTAAGGTTCCAGGGGGGTTGCCTGGTAAGGTTCCAGGGGGTTGCTTGCTAAGCTTCCAGGGGGGTTGCTTGCTAAGCTTCCAGGGGGGTTGCCTGGTAAGGTTCCAAGGGGTTGCTTGGTAAGGTTCCAGGAGGATTGCTTGCTAAGCTTCTAGGGGGGTTGCCTAGTAAGGTTCCAGGGGGGTTCCCTGGTAAGGTTCCAGGGGGGTTGCTTGCTAAGCTTCCAGGGGGGTTGCCTGGTAAGGTTCCAGGGGGTTGCTTGCTAAGCTTCCAGGGGGGTTGCCTGGTAAGGTTCCAGCGGTTGCTTGGTAAGGTTCCAGGAGGATTGCTTGCTAAGCTTCCAGGGGGGTTGCCTGGTAAGGTTCCAGGGGGTTGATTGGTAAGGTTCCAGAGGGGTTGCCTGGTAAGGTTCTGGGGAGTTGCTTGGTAAGGTTCCAGGGGGGTTGCTTGCTAAGCTTCCAGGGGGGTTGCCTGGTAAGCTTCCAGGGAGTTGCTTGCTAAGCTTCCAGGGGGGTTGCCTGGTAAGGTTCCAGGGGGGTTACTTGGTAAGGTTCTGTGGGTTGCCTGGTAAGGTTCCAGGGGGGTTGCTTGCTAAGCTTCCAGGGGGGTTGCCTGGTAAGGTTCCAGGGGGGTTGCTTGCTAAGCTTCCAGTGGGGTTGCCTGGTAAGGTTCCAGGGGGTTGCTTGGTAAGGTTCCAGGGGGGTTGCCTGGTAAGGTTCCAGGGGGGTTGCCTGGTAAGGTTCCAGGGGGTTGCTTGGTAAGGTTCCAGGGGGTTGCTTGGTAAGGTTCCAGGGCGGTTGCTCAGTAAGGTTCCAGAGGGGTTGCCTGGTAAGGTTCTAGGGAGTTGCTTGCTAAGCTTCCAGGGGGTTGCCTGGTAAGGTTCCAGGGGGGGTTGCTTGGTAAGGTTCTTGGGGGTTGCTTGGTAAGGTTCTGGGTGTTTGCTTGTTAAGGTTCTTGGGGGTTGCTTGGTAAGGTTCTGGGGGGGGGGTGCCTGGTAAGGTTCCAGGGGGTTGCTTGCTAAGCTTCCAGGGGGGTTGCCTGGTAAGCTTCCAGGGAGTTGCTTGCTAAGCTTCCAGGGGGGTTGCCTGGTAAGGTTCCAGGGGGGTTGCTTGCTAAGGTTCCAGGGGGGTTGCCTGGTAAGGTTCCAGAGGGGTTGCCTGGTAAGGTTCTGGGGAGTTGCTTGGTAAGGTTCCAGGGGGGTTGCTTGCTAAGCTTCCAGGGGGGTTGCCTGGTAAGCTTCCAGGGAGTTGCTTGCTAAGCTTCCAGGGGGGTTGCCTGGTAAGCTTCCAGGGGGGTTACTTGGTAAGGTTCTGTGGGTTGCCTGGTAAGGTTCCAGGGGGGTTGCTTGCTAAGCTTCCAGTGGGGTTGCCTGGTAAGGTTCCAGGGGGGTTGCTTGGTAAGGTTCCAGGAGGATTGCTTGCTAAGCTTCCAGGGGGGTTGCCTGGTAAGGTTCCAGGGGGTTGCTTGGTAAGGTTCCAGGGGGGTTGCCTGGTAAGGTTCCAGAGGGGTTGCCTGGTAAGGTTCCAGAGGGGTTGCCTGGTAAGGTTCCAGAGGGGTTGCCTGGTAAGGTTCTGGGGAGTTGCTTGGTAAGGTTCCAGGGGGGTTGCTTGGTAAGCTTCCAGGGGGGTTGCCTGGTAAGGTTCCAGGGGGGTTGCCTGGTAAGCTTCCAGGGGGGTTGCCTGGTAAGGTTCCAGAGGGGTTGCCTGGTAAGGTTCCAGAGGGGTTGCCTGGTAAGGTTCTGGGGAGTTGCTTGGTAAGGTTCCAGGGGGGTTGCTTGGTAAGCTTCCAGGGGGGTTGCTTGGTAAGGTTCCAGGAGGATTGCTTGCTAAGCTTCCAGGGGGGTTGCCTGGTAAGGTTCCAGGGGGTTGCTTGGTAAGGTTCCAGGGGGTTGCCTGGTAAGGTTCCAGGGGGGTAGCTTGCTAAGCTTCCAGGGGGGTTGCCTGGTAAGGTTCCAGGGGGGTTGCTTGGTAAGCTTCCAGGGGGGTTGCTTGGTAAGGTTCCAGGAGGATTGCTTGCTAAGCTTCCAGGGGGGTTGCCTGGTAAGGTTCCAGGGGGTTGCTTGGTAAGGTTCCAGGGGGTTGCCTGGTAAGGTTCCAGGGGGGTAGCTTGCTAAGCTTCCAGGGGGGTTGCCTGGTAAGGTTCCAGGGGGGTTGCTTGCTAAGCTTCCAGGGGGGTTGCTCGGTAAGGTTCCAGGGGTGTTGCTTGCTAAGCTTCCAGGGGGGTTGCCTGGTAAGGTTCCAGGGTGTTGCTTGGTAAGGTTCCAGGGGGTTGCTTGGTAAGGTTCCAGGGGGTTGCTTGGTAAGGTTCCAGGGGGGTTGCCTGGGAAGGTTCCAGGGCGGTTGCTCAGTAAGGTTCCAGAGGGGTTGCCTGGTAAGGTTCTAGGGAGTTGCTTGCTAAGCTTCCAGGGGGTTGCCTGGTAAGGTTCCAGGGGGGGTTGCTTGGTAAGGTTCTTGGGGGTTGCTTGGTAAGGTTCTGGGGGTTTGCTTGTTAAGGTTCTTGGGGGTTGCTTGGTAAGGTTCTGGGGGGGGGTGCCTGGTAAGGTTCCAGGGGGTTGCTTGGTAAGGTTCCAGGGGGTTGCTTGCTAAGCTTCCAGGGGGTTTGCCTGGTAAGGTTCCAGGGGGGTTGCTTGGTAAGGTTCCAGAGGGGTTGCCTGGTAAGCTTCCAGGGGGGTTGCCTGATAAGGTTCTCTGGAGTTTCTTGCTAAGCTTCCAGGGGGGTTGCCTGGTAAGGTTCCAGGGGGGTGGCTTGCTAAGCTTCCAGGGGGGTTGCTTGGTAAGCTTCCAGGGGGGTTGCCTGGCAAGGTTCCAGGGGGGTTTCTTGGTAAGGTTCTGCGGGTTGCCTGGTAAGCTTCCAGGGGGGGTTGCTCGGTAAGGTTCTTGGGGATTGCTTGGTAAGGTTCTGGGGGGGGTGCCTGGTAAGGTTCCAGGGGGGTTGCTTGCTAAGGTTCCAGGGGGGTTGCTCGGTAAGGTTCCAGGGGGGTTGCTCGGTAAGGTTCTAGTTATTAGATTGTTAGGTTCTAGCTGTTATAGTTGGAGTTGTTCTAGTTCTGGTTCCAGTTCTAGAAATGAAGGAGGCAGTGGAGAGGAAGGTGAAGGCCCAGGGGATGTTGATGGTGACCAAAAGTGGCCTTGAGGGGGAAGCTGATGGTGAAGTGGTGCTACCCTGTGAGGCTGCTACGTGGCAGATGGGGCAGCAGGCGCGGCCCTGCTGCGGTAGTTGTTGGAGCGGCGGCACAGCAGCTGCCAAAAGATGCGAGGCCAGGAGCAGCAGAGGCAGTGGGGACTGAAGAGCAGCCTCAGGAGCACAAGCAAGTGCGAG
This sequence comes from Dryobates pubescens, assembly GCF_014839835.1. Taxonomy (NCBI): domain Eukaryota; kingdom Metazoa; phylum Chordata; class Aves; order Piciformes; family Picidae; genus Dryobates; species Dryobates pubescens. Next base: position 43,404,955 of record NC_071618.1, on the reverse strand, counting down.
ATGGCCAGGCTGGGCAGGCAGAGACTGGTGGTGGTCTCAGGTTACGGCAGCCCTGGAGAAGCGGCATCCCGCGCTGAGGGCCGGGATGGGAACCGGCGGCCGCACACCGGCAGCGCCAGGCACAGCCGCTGGGGGCAGTGCGGTCACGACTCGCACTGCATCTCTGGCCTCCTCCCTCCCTGTGCTGGAGGCTGCAAGGAGGGGGCTGCCTGGCACCCACCAGCCCCCTGCCCAAGGGAAGCACCCTGAGGGGAGGAGAGGCATCGGCAGCACTCGCCCAGCGCAGGGCAAGAGCGGCACCGGCGCGGGGCAGCGAAAGGGAGGCGGCGCGAGGCGCCAAGAGGAGCGAACAACCACGACAAAGAATGAGACTTTTATTTTCCACAGAGTTTGAAAGGTACTTTGCTACATCAGTCATGTATCTTCTATCAGACTATACAGCTCTGTCCTCACGGAGTCCGACATCGTACAGTTGCAAAGTGATATGTTTGGTAGTGTATCTCTGACACTTGAAAAGCTTTTATCGAGCTTTTCTCTCTCTTTTTTGTGTTTCCCTCCTCCTGCTTTTTGTCTCTCTCCTTTTGGAATGTACAGTCTATGAGGTAAAATTAAGAGGACATTAAAACCTGTCTGCGCTGCAGCCATAGGCAGCGAGGCTCCGATGGCAAATACGCTATTAAGTGACTATCAAAAATAGGAGCTCCTGTGAATTTTGCTATGAAAAAAGCCTCAGTCCCTGCGGAGGGAGCTGCGGTAACAAATCTTAACCCTTGGAGGCGTTCAGCCGCGAAGAAATCTCGGGGCTGCTGCGCGCAACCTCATTTGCACTGCCAAACACGGCACGGGTGGGAAGGGTCTAGAAAAGAGCGGTCCCGGCGGTGTTCTGCGGGGAGGGCTCAGCCTCTACGTACAAAGGACAAATTCCAAAGGAAATGTAAACAATCAGTAGGGATTACAGACAGATGGCTCTCGCCGGCTGGAAATAAAAATGTTACCATCCCAAGGGTGCTTTCTCCCTGACATGTCTGTGCACTCAAACAATTGGGACAGCAGAGAAACATGTGCCATCCACAACTGGGATTTATTTCAGCAGGTCTTTTGGTGTTGAGGAATGGCTTGCAAAGACATGGTTCTATGGAATTATGGTTTGAACAAGAGCATGTAGGCCGCACTCCATCTTGTTATTTACTGCTCACAGTAAGCTAGTGTGTTGATGCAGCCAGGCCACCGTGGCCTTGTAGCTGTGCTTGCAGCTGCCTGCAAAGGATAACAGGATACCAAAGCAAGGCCACTAAGCCCTTACAGGCGATAACAAGTAAAGAAGAATGTAAAACAGAATTCTTGTGATTATCTCATCAGGATGGGAAAGCAGGATGTTTAACCACAGAAGGTGGGGTTGTCAGCTAGGCTGCTGTATATAAGAAGTGTCTGATGCTCAATAAAGCTGGATTTCGTGGATCATATTGATCGTTTGCGACCCCTTCTTGCGACATTTTGGCACAGAAGTGTGATTTGGGGAAGCAGCTACAGAGCTCTCAGCAGCACCATCTCATGCCGCGCCGTCCACTACTCGTTACGCTGCCCTGCCATGCCACCCCCCTGCCTGCACTGCCAGAGGCCACCTGGCTAGCACAGAGAGGTGTGCTGGAAATGCACATGGCTGTCACCTGCACTGAACTGCAAAAGAACTCTGCAAGTACATCCAAAGACATAGAATTTGTTTTCTTAAATGAGCACTGAGTTCATTCTCTCTACAGCCCCTATGAGAGGCTGGGCAGATGGGCAGAGTCCAAGGGCCTGAGAGTGACCACATCTAAGTGCTGGGTTCCACACATGGCGGGGGGGGTTGGAACTACATCATCTAGGTCCCTCACAACTCAAGCTGTTCTATGATACGGCTTAAACAGAGATGGAATGCAACTGCAAAAGAAACGATTTTGGCAGGGGGGCGTGCAGAATACAAGAAGAATACAGAAGGCCATCAGGAGTAAGAGCGGGAGCAGGCAAGCAGGGGGCGGGCAGGGAGGGAGGGATGCTTGATTGCATTGCCCATAACGGGCAGGAGCACTCCGAGACACGGCAGTTGAGAAGGGGCAAGGCAGGAGCCCCCTGAACACCGCCCGGGGGGGAACAGCCTGACAAGCGCCCTGGGTAAAGGACAGAGCGGACGGCTCCGGACACTTGGTCAAACACCTCGGAGCAGCCGGTGGGCGAGGAAAGAGCCGCGGAAAAGCCGGCACCACGCTCCCTCCCGCCTCCCCGCCTGCCTCTAGCGCTCGCTCCCTGCGGCGGCGGGGTTCCCTCACGGTGCAGGCAGGCCCCGGCCCGGGCCGACCCCGCCGCCGCCAGACCCCCACGGCGGGCAAAGGGCGGCGCTCACCGGCCATGCTGTCGGTCTGCGTGCTCGCCGCGCTCACCCGCGGTTTATTGGGATCGTCTCTCTCGTGCTGCCCTGCTAGATGTACCTGCTGAGGTACCTGGGTCAAGTGTGTGGCAAAATCTCTCTTCTGTCACAGAGCCAATAAGGCTGGAAAAGACCTCAGAGATCCTCGAGTCCAAGCTGTCCCCCAGCACCATCTGATCAACTAAACCATGGCACCAAGTGCCTCAGCCAGGCTCTTCCTAAACACCTCCAGGGATGGGGACTCCACCACCTCCCTGGGCAGCACATCCCCATGGCCAATCTCTCTTGCTGGGAAGAACTCTCTCCTCACCTCCAGCCTAAACTCCCCCTGGCACAGTTGAGACTGTGTCCTCTTGTTCTGGTGCTGGTTGCCTGGGAGAAGAGACCAACCCCCAGCTGGCTACAACCTCCCTTCAGGGAGTTGGAGAGAGCAAGAAGGTCTCCCCTGAGCCTCCTCTTCTGCAGGCTAAGCAACCCCAGCTCCCTCAGCCTCTCCTCACAGGGCTGTGCTCCAGACCCCTCCCCAGCCTCGTTGCCCTTCTCTGGACATGCTCCAGTGTCTCAATGTCCTTCTTAAATTCAGGGACCGAGAAGGGGACACAGGACTCAAGGTGTGGCCGAAGCAGTGCAGAGTCCAGGGGCACAATGACTGAAGCATGTTTATGCCTGAAATATATCACAAGCATAGTGCTGCTGGCTCCTAGAGATAAGGGCCAGTTGGTCTGGGTTCTGAGGAGATCATAGCCATGGGTGTCTCTTTTGAAAAGCCTTGTGCTTGCTCCAGTGTAAATACCTTCCTCAAGGAAGTTGCTAAGACCCAGAGAGTACATTTTGCCAGCTGCTTTCCTTTGTGCTATGCTGTTTCCAGCCAGCTGATCACATCCTTGGTGAAAGAAGTCTCCCATCTAGAACGGAAAAAATTCATTTTTGAAGACAGAGGAAAACAGCAACCAGTGCACTTTGGTTTATGCTCCTTAACCAATAGTTTAATTTCTTTGTTGCCTTTTCTTAAATGTGTTTTTCTTCTCATCAGTCACTAGGGCAGTGCTTTGATCTCTTAGCTGTGCATAGCTGACACGAGGTCAATGAATGTGTGACTCAAATTAGCAGCGTCCTGCATCGGGAGGAAGCACTTTGGTGTTATCTGAGTTGTCTGCAAATGGCTCACGAGAGTTTAGCTGCTGGGTTTCAGCCTGCTTGGACAAACAGTGGCTTTACTTCTAGGGGAGCTAACCAGACTGCTAAGAAAACCAGACTTACTTTTTTGAGGTAGAGGATGAACAGAAGCTGCATTTCTCCAAGGTGCCTCATGCTTCCTTTGAAGCAGGAGGTAAATACACAGTCTGGAGGAAGCGGAGATGCCTGTCCTCAAAGAGCTTAGAATCAATCCCCTGGGAACAAGTGACAAGCAGAATAGAATAGAATTAAGCAGGCAGGAAGAGACCTTTGAGGCCATGGAGTCCAACCTCTCCTCCAACACTATCAACTAAACCATGGCCAGTACTCACAGAATGACCCACAGAATCACTACAGGGGGGAAAAGACCTCTAAGCTCTGCAGGACTGCATCTTTTCCTCTAATGTATCTTCCCTAGCAGTGGGGCAGAATGACTCTCTCAGAATGTACCCATCTAAGCTTCCACTTCCCCAGGATCTTGGAAGGACTTCTGTGCAACAGCAGCTTCAGCCTCTGGCGCAGAGAGCAGCAAACTGGTGGCTGATTGGCAGTGCAAGAGAGGCTGTACACAGATATAAAAGGTGATAGGAAGGTTTTACAGAGAGGTACAGATTGCTAAAGGTAAGAAAAAAAGGAGGGGAAGGCAGCATGCAATATGCAGCATCACATGGACCCAAGTGGTGAGGGAGGTTGTAGGCTTGCTGGAGTCAGTCAGGGGTCAGTACATAGTCACTCATGACCTGAGGGGCTCAGAGAGGTAGAATCCTAGTGACAATCTGCAAGAGAATGTGTGGGCTCTGGTTCAGTCATTTACACAGCATCAGAAAGGAAATGGGATACTCCTTTCTTAGTTAATGTCTTCCTTCATCCAGTTCAGCCTCTTCCATTAAGCTTCTCTTGTCTTTCCCTCCATTTTCCTGTGCCTCTTCCCTATTCCTCTAAACTCATCAGGCCCAACCATTATCTAATGCTACCAGGGTCACTACTGTGCCATAATCTCCAGCACCATACCTAGATAGCTGTGAAATACAGCCAGGGATGGCCATACAACCATTGTTCCTCCCACAAAGTGTGATTTGCCATTAGAATGTGCTTCCCAGGGAGGTGGTGGAGTCACCATCATTCTGGTGCCTGGACGAGGCACTTGTTGCCTCCTTTTAGTTCTTGCTTCCCCATGGGATGTGTGCCAGCCTATGTGTTGAACTCATGGATTATTAACAGCTGCCCAGATCTAACACACAGCTTTCCACCTATAGATCTCAACATGGGGCTGTGCTGTTCTGAAGACCAGGGTGAGATGTTGTTTCTTTTCCAGAGCTGAGGTAGAATTGGCTGCAGCAAGATTAAACAGGAGTTGTACCTTCTCCTTGTTGGGCTGCTTGAGAGATGATACCAAACCAGAACAGAATAAATGTTACATCTCTTCTAGACCCTGAGTGCCACTGACTCCCAGCCCAGCATCTCTGCAGTGCTTGGTGCAGACTCTCCCACTGCACCCAAAGCTTCCCCTGTGGGAAGGCTCATGGCTTCTTTCCACAATTCCTACAGGAGAATCCTTCCCTGGGAGAGGCAGGAGGCTTACAGTGCCCTTTCTCAGTCAAGCCTTCCTGTCTAGCAAGAAGGCTGTGGGAGGCTGCTGAGGATTCCAGTTGCTGTCAGTTTGGGTTCTTTTCTACAGAGACAGGATACAGCCTGAGAACTCCTTTGAAGGAGACCATCCCAGCTGCATTAGCATTTAGACATTCAGTAGACACTGACTGGAGACCTTACCTCTGGAACTGTAACTTTTCTATCTGCGAAAGAAATACACAAACAAACAAAACACTGCTCAGTACTTCCTTCAGGACCTTAGGTTATTTCAGACTTGAAATAACCTTACTACACACAGCCTCATGTTCAGCGAGAGGTAGGAGAGTTTTAACTGCATCTTAGGATTGAAAAGCTGTTGGTCAAATTCTGACTCAGAGACAGGAGCATGGCCCTCATCTGAGCTCCCATTCCAAACCTTGGTCACAACACCATCCCTCTTCCACCTGGATAGAGAGTTAATATCAGCTGTATGATTTAACTTTAAGTGTTCAGCTTCCCAAAGCAGCTCCTGCTCCTGCACCTTCCCCCCCAATCCCTTTCATCTCCCCAAAGCAGCTCCTGCTCCTGCACCATCCCCCCCAATCCCTTTCATCTCCCCAAAGCAGCTCCTGCTCACTCTATGCCATCCTCCACCCTGTCTAAACATCTCCTGCTCCCCCACCACTATTTTTACACCCATCCCAGAGCTGGGGGCAGGACCCTCACCAGCCAAGGGACCACCCAGAGGAGCTCAGCCCCAGCAAGGAGCCCCAGCCAGCACCCGTGGATGATATTGGCGCAGTCATCAACCCTGGCCCTAACAACCGGGGGGCCACCAGGCCCCCCGGCCTTTGTTGTCACCACCACCATCACCCAGTGTGCACCAGGGGCACTCACCAGCAATGAGAGGAGGATCCCCAGCCCAGATGGGCTCAGCTTGGGGCTGCTGCCCTTCCTGGGGGGCATTAAATAGGGCAGTGGGTGGGGAGGGCAAAGTGGCCCCACCTGGGCTGGGAGGAGACTCCAGCAGAGCCCAGGTGCTGTGGGGTTTTGACAGGGGACATTAGGAAAACAATCTTTACAGCATGTGCTGCCCAGGGAGGTGGTTGAGTCACCCACCCTGGATGTCTTTAAAGGGCCTTTAGAGCTGGTGCTGGGGGCTATGGTTTAGGGGGGAGCTTTGTGGAGCAGGGTCCTTGGTTGGGCTTGGGGATCCTGAGGGTCTTTTCCAACCTGAATGTTTCTGTGATTCCTAAGCATATGGCTGCAGCCATATGGCACTACTGAAGTGCTGGCTGCTGGTGCCTACCTTACTGCACTGGAAAAGAGGTGTATGTGTAGCTGCATGTCACAGGGGAGCTGTGAGATTTCCCCTGTTTGACCAGACAGGGATTCTGGAACGAGGAGATGCCCATCAGGTGTTAAATACCTTGCAATATCCCTCCTTAACCTGACAGTGCTGAAGAGCAATTGGCTCTGAGCCCTAAGATCTCCACAAACCCCAAGCACAATGGCAGTAAAATTGTAAAAGCTGAAGCCCTAAGGAGCCTCCATGGCAAAGTTCCAGAGGTTTGAGTGGAAGAGAAGAAGAAGTGAAATGAAAGTGGGGAATGGAGTGAAAGTGTGTGATACATAAAAGGCTGTTTAGGGGTGAAAAAAGTGAGAGTCTTCATATTAGACTGTGTTGGTTTCTGTGTTCCAGGTGTCAGAGCAGCTGGAGGGAGTTTGTGTGGTGCCTTCTAAGCTCTGTGGGCACAGCCATTCAGGGCTGCTACGGGGAAAGCTGTGGCAGGGATCTGCAGGCCTTCTGACACAGAAGGCAACAGCAGAGGAGTACAAAGCCTGGCTCTGCTCTCAAAGCTGCCTTCAAGAGCTTGTTGCTGACAGCACCAAAGCTCTGAGATGCTAAGGGAGCAGTTGAAGTATCAACTGAACGCTCCTAAGTGCATGAGGCCTGGTGGGATTCACCCCAGAGTCTTGAAGGAGTTGGCAAAGGTCATGAGAGAACCCCTCTCAATCATCTGCCAAAGGTGCTGGGAGTCTGGGGAGGTCCCTGCTGACTGGAAGCTAACCAACCCTACTGCAGTTCATCAGGACAGGAGGCAAGACCCAAAGCCCAGGGACAGCCAGAGAAGCTGTGCAGAGAGAGTGGAACTGACTGTGGGTGGCACTGGCACGAAGCATCCCGGGTCACAGCCACCCAGACTTGTGAGCAAAAGGAGCTTGAGAAGGCTGCTGGAAAGCAGGGTGGCAGCAAAAGCCCTGGGGCTCTGGGGTCAGCAGGAGCCGGCAAGGTGCCCGTGGCCAAAGACAGCAAGTGGTGGCCTGGGCAAAGCAACTGGATGAAGGTGACCCTTCTCCTCTGGTCAGTGCTGCTGAGAGAAGTAGGAGAGAGACATGGGCATCCTGGGGAGAGCCCTCCAGTGCCCCTCCTGCTCCCTCTTCCCCCTCCCCGAGTGACCGTTGGGGTATGTTGGCCAAGTGTTGGAGCGGCGGCACAGCAGCTGCCAAAAGATGCGAGGCCAGGAGCAGCAGAGGCAGTGGGGACTGAAGAGCAGCCTCAGGAGCACAAGCAAGTGCGAGATGGCCAGGCTGGGCAGGCAGAGACTGGTGGTGGTCTCAGGTTACGGCAGCCCTGGAGAAGCGGCATCCCGCGCTGAGGGCCGGGATGGGAACCGGCGGCCGCACACCGGCAGCGCCAGGCACAGCCGCTGGGGGCAGTGCGGTCACGACTCGCACTGCATCTCTGGCCGCCTCCCTCCCTGTGCTGGAGGCTGCAAGGAGGGGGCTGCCTGGCACCCACCAGCCCCCTGCCCAAGGGAAGCACCCTGAGGGGAGGAGAGGCATCGGCAGCACTCGCCCAGCGCAGGGCAAGAGCGGCACCGGCGCGGGGCAGCGAAAGGGAGGCGGCGCGAGGCTCCAGCTATTTCAGTCTTGTGCTTCCCAGCATGGAACTCTAGAGCCCTTCCTGCCTTGCCAGATGAGATGATCTCCTACAAGGATTCTATGATCTGTTGTAAATTCAGCAAAGGAGCTGGAATTGTGCCCTGTGCAAAAGGAGCTTGAGAAGGCTGCTGGAAAGCAGGGTGGCAGCAAAAGCCCTGGGGCTCTGGGGTCAGCAGGAGCCGGCAAGGTGCCCTTGGCCAAAGACAGCAAGTGGTGGCCTGGGCAAAGCAACTGGACGAAGGTGACCCTTCTCCTCTGGTCAGTGCTGCTGAGAGCAGTAGGAGAGAGACATGGGCATCCTGGGGAGAGCCCTCCAGTGCCCCTCCTGCTCCCCCTCCCCCCTCCCTGAGTGACCGTTGGGGTATGTTGGCCAAGTGCTGCCTGGCAACGGCCCCAGTGCCTGCAGGGACGGCAGTGGAGTGGCACTGGCAGAGCCAAGCTCTTGCCCAGCACCAGCACCATCAGCCTGAGCGCATTGGCAGCCTCCCTAGGGCAGCTGTGCTCTCTGCCGAGTCCAGCCCTTTCAGCCCTCGCCTCGGCAGGATGGGCCAGTTAAACTGCTGCCACCCCTCCAGGTACGCTTCAGCCATGGCTCAGGGACGTGTTGGCACGGCTGGCACCCGCAGCAGCCACCTTTCTCATGCCCAGTGCCATCTGCTCTGTAGGGTCGAGCCCTGGCCCGAGCAGCAGTGCCCACCTGACACACTCCCGAGCCACTGGCCCGAGCCACTGCTCCGCCAGCGTGTGCGGCTGAGCCGGGGCCGTAAGAGGAAGACAAGGGAGCTCCTCCTCTTCGCCGACTCCTTGGTCATCGCCAAGGCCAAGTAAGACTCAGAGAGCCCAGCTCCCTTTCTCCCCAAGCCCTGGCCCTGGCCCCAGGGCAGGGACAGCCAAGCGGCAGCTCACGCTTCGGCACCTCGGTGCTGGACGCGCTCAAGGCTGCAGCCGTGGCAGCTGCCTTCTAGGGCGGAGCCACAGGGCTCAGGCAGCTGCAGGTCACTGCCAGGTTCTCCTCTCTCCAGACGCGGCAGCGTCCTGCGGCCACTGCTCTGGCTGCCCCTGGGCCAGCTGAGGGTGCTGAGCGGTGGGAAGGCATCAGAGACTGGCGATGCTGCCGAGGGGGAGGACGACAGTTCCACCAAGTCCCTTGTCCTCGTCTGGCCCTTTGGCTCCTGTGTCATCTCGTTCGGGTCAGTCTGGGGGCCGTGTCGCTCGGCAGGGCACCCTCGGCAGGGCCTCTGTCCTGCCCCCCAGGGCAGAGCTGTGCCAGTGCCTGCCTCTGCCCTCAGGCTGGGGAGCCTTGGGCACTGAGGCCGTTTCTCCTCTCTTTCTGCAGCTCCCGGGCAGTGAAGGAGCTCTGGGTCAGCACACTGCGTGGGTAAGCTGTGCCTGGCAGTGCAGCCTGGGGCGCTCCTGCTCCCATCATGGGGGGAAGCTCCAGGCACAGCCGTGCCATGGGGCAATACTGCAGCACCTCTTCTGCAGAGAGCTGCCACCACAGCTGTGAGCAGCTCCCGAGTGGGCAGATCTGGTGGAGAACCTTTAGCCAGCTGTGTCCAAGCCACAAGTGCCCAGCTCCACTCTCACCACTGCCGGCTGGTACCAGCCAGCTTCAGGGCAGCTTGGAAGAGCTCCCAGGGCTGGGAGGAGAAGCAAGAGGCAGCTTGTGTCTCACGCAGCTCTTTCTCTGCCCCTTCCCCAGGCACAGGCCAGCAGAAGGAGCAGAGGGAGCCCGGGTCACCCAGCTGCCCTCCCTCAAGCTGCTGCTGAAAGAGCTGAGCAGCCAGAGAGCTGTGAGTGTCCCTCCTGTGGGCGCTCTGTGCCCAGAGGCTGCCGCAGCCCAGCATCAGCTGCATGGCTTCTCACCTGCTGCTCTTTTCCCTTTGCACAGCCCCTGACACTGCATAGCCACAGGCTGGAGAGGCTGATTGCGCTCCAGGCAGAGGTGAGGAGTGCTCGGGGGGCTCTCTCAGCTGTGCCCACACATGGCCAGGGGCTGATGCAGCTGGCAGTGAGCCCTTTGTGCTGTGGGGCTGCTGGGTGAGCACAGCTCTTTGCTTGCAGGTTGGCACAGAGCAGCAGCTGCCTCCTGTCCCCGCTGGTGACAAAGAAGACCTTGGCCGCTTGGATGGTGAGTTTGGAGAAGGCAGGGGCAGGAGGACCCTTCTCTCCTCCTCTCATGGGCGAGCACTTGTGCTGCTCCGGGGCTGCTGCTGCTGCTGCCCTTCTTGCAGGGCAGCAGCTGTGTCCCCAGCGCTATTGGGCGGGAGCGAGCTGAGCCCCCAGAGCCCCCTGTTCCCAACAAGGAGTCTCCTGTGGACTCCCCTGGTGGCTGGGGGACAGTGCTGAGAAGGCCCAGGAGCACTTGCTTGGTGCTTGTCCTCCAGCTCTCCTTTCTCTCTCTTTTGCCTGGCAGCAGGTGGGAGGCGCAGGAGGAGGATGGGGCTGCCCTGGCCCTTTTCTCGGCGCCAGCCCTCGGCTGCCGCTGCAGAAGCTGCCAGGCCCTCAGGCTGTGGCAGCGGAGGGCCTCTCCTTGGCCAGCCCTCGGCCGCTGTGTGCAGCCAGGATGGCACGCCACCTCAGCCCGTCCAGGTAAGCAAGCCTGGCCAGGGCGTCCCCAGCCCCCCAGCTCCTGTGGAGCGGTGATGGCCCCAGCGGAGGGAGCCTGGGGGTGGCTTGGGGACAAAGCCGGCTCCTCCTCTCACCAGCACCCTCCAGCTCTGCTCCTGAGAGGCACCTGGCTGCCTCCTCTCTTCGGCAAAGCCACGTGGCAGAGGTGCCAGGAAGAGCAGCCCCAGAGCTGCAGCTTTGTGTGCAGAAGCCAGGGCTAGGAGTGGGGAAGGCTGCTTGAGCCAGCTGCAGGCACCTCAGTAGGAACCAATGGCTCTGTGTGTGCAGCTGCCACAGCCGCTGGAGTTCCCCATCGACCATCAGGGGAACTCTTGGAAGAGGAGGAGGTGACTGGGCTGGAGGCTGCAGAGGCTGAGGAGGTGGCAGCAGTGGGGCCAGGAGGAGAAGCTGGAGAGGTATGTGAAGTCCACCAAGAACATGAGGAGCAAAGCTGCCCCTCAGAAGGTGGGAGTGCAGCCAGAGGGCAAGCAAGGTCATTCTCCAAGCTGCAGCTCTGCACAAGTGCAGAGTAAGGCTGATGGGCAGCTGCACCCCAGCCTGGCTCTAGGTTTGTGTAGCGCTTGAGTCAAAAGCCCTGGTGAGTCAAAAGGCTCCCTCAAGTTCCACAGCCTAAACTCTTAGTCTGACAGGAGCAATCCCTAATCCCCAGCTAGAAGGAATTCTGCACAAGCTGCTTGTCCTCCCCTCACCCTTGTCGGTTTTTCTCTTCCCATCTTTTTCAGGGCAGCCTGAAGAGATCCCTGCAGAAATGTCACATGGCCTTTGCTCCTGTGTACTTGAGCAGCGTGTGGGGCGTTCTGCGCAGCTCAGAATAGTTGTTTCTCTCCAGCTTTACATCTTTAGGTAGCAGTTATTGCTATAGGGGTTAGAGCTCTTGCTGCTACATGAGAGTTACAGTGGTTGTTCAAGTTAGAGTAGTTGTTACAGTCCTAGTTAAGGTTCTAGTGGTAGTTGTTCCAGTTGCAGTTATTAGAGTTGGTAATGTTCCAGGGGGGTTGCTCAGTAAGGTTCCAGGGGGGTTGCCCAGTAAGGTTCTAGTTATTAGATTGTTAGGTTCTAGCTGTTACAGTTGGAGTTGTTCTAGTTCTGGTTCCAGTTCTAGAAATGAAGGAGGCAGTAGAGAGGAAGGTGAAGGCCCAGGGGATGTTGATGGTGACCAAAACTGGCCTTGAGGAGGAAGCTGATGGTGAAGTGGTGCTACCCTGTGAGGCTGCTACGTGGCAGATGGGGCAGCAGGTGCGGCCCTGCTGCGGTAGTTGTTGGAGCGGCGGCACAGCAGCTGCCAAAAGATGCGAGGCCAGGAGCAGCAGAGGCAGTGGGGACTGAAGAGCAGCCTCAGGAGCACAAGCAAGTGCGAGATGGCCAGGCTGGGCGGGCAGAGACTGGTGGTGGTCTCAGGTTACGGCAGCCCTGGAGAAGCGGCATCCCGCGCTGAGGGCCGGGATGGGAACCGGCGGCCGCACACCGGCAGCGCCAGGCACAGCCGCTGGGGGCAGTGCGGTCACGACTCGCACTGCATCTCTGGCCGCCTCCCTCCCTGTGCTGGAGGCTGCAAGGAGGGGGCTGCCTGGCACCCACCAGCCCCCTGCCCAAGGGAAGCACCCTGAGGGGAGGAGAGGCATCGGCAGCACTCGCCCAGCGCAGGGCAAGAGCGGCACCGGCGCGGGGCAGCGAAAGGGAGGCGGCGCGAGGCTCCAGCTATTTCAGTCTTGTGCTTCCCAGCATGGAACTCTAGAGCCCTTCCTGCCTTGCCAGATGAGATGATCTCCTACAAGGATTCTATGATCTGTTGTAAATTCAGCAAAGGAGCTGGAATTGTGCCCTGTGCTGTCATCTCCCCAGCTTCAGACCACAGATGAAAGGGATGCCCAAACCAACCTGCCGTTCCTATCCTCCATTTGAAGGTGATACTGAATGGAGTCAGTCAATGCTTTTGCAGTTCCTTCTCCCCACTTCAGCTTGAGGGTCTGGGAACTGTAGGCAGCACATTCCAGGCGAGGTGGGGCAGGAGGGAGAGGCTTTGTTTTCAGTTTTATGGTGTGGCTGAAGGGACCTGCTCCCAGGCTGTTTAGGGCTTGAACTCGTACTCTGGGGAGTTGAAAAAGGAGAGGAGAAAGGAACTTGGTATTAGAGTGTGAAAAAACAACTTCTCATTTCCACCATACCTATTTGAGAGAGCGTTGTGTTACCCATAGATGGTGTTTGCTACCATGAAGACTTGTATCAGTATCTTGCTTTGGACAGCCTGTCATGACTATGCAAAGACTGTCACTGTGCCACAAGTGAAAGAGCTGGATTGATTTGAAATAAAAGTGTTACCATCCCAAGGGTGCTTTCTCCCTGACATGTCTGTGCACTCAAACAATTGGGACAGCAGAGAAACACGTGCCATCCACAACTGGGATTTAGTTCAGCAGGTCTTTTGGCACAGAAGTGTGATTTGGGGAAGCAGCTACAGAGCTCTCAGCAGCACCATCTCATGCCGCGCCGTCCGCTACTCGTGACGCTGCCCTGCCATGCCACCCCCCTGCCTGCACTGCCAGAGGCCACCTGGCTAGCACAGAGAGGTGTGCTGGAAATGCACATGGCTGTCACCTGCACTGAACTGCAAAAGAACTCTGCAAGTACATCCAAAGACATAGAATTTGTTTTCCTAAATGAGCACTGAGTTCATTCTCACTACAGCCCCTATGAGAGGCTGGGCAGATGGGCAGAGTCCAAGGGCCTGAGAGTGACCACATCTAAGTGCTGGGTTCCACACATGGCGGGGGGGGTTGGAACTGCATCATCTAGGTCCCTCACAACTCAAGCTGTTCTATGATAGAGCTTAAACAGAGATGGAATGCAACTGCAAAAGAAACGATTTTGGCAGGGGGGCGTGCAGAATACAAGAAGAATACAGAAGGCCATCAGGAGTAAGAGCGGGAGCAGGCAAGCAGGGGGCGGGCAGGGAGGGAGGGATGCTTGATTGCATTGCCCATAACGGGCAGGAGCACTCCGAGACACGGCAGTTGAGAAGGGGCAAGGCAGGAGCCCCCTGAACACCGCCCGGGGGGGAACAGCCTGACAAGCGCCCTGGGTAAAGGACAGAGCGGACTGCTCCGGACACTTGGTCAAACACCTCGGAGCAGCCGGTGGGCGAGCAAAGAGCCGCGGAAAAGCCGGCACCACGCTCCCTCCCGCCTCCCCGCCTGCCTCTAGCGCTCGCTCCCTGCGGCGGCGGGGTTCCCTCACGGTGCAGGCAGGCCCCGGCCCGGGCCGACCCCGCCGCCGCCAGACCCCCACGGCGGGCAAAGGGCGGCGCTCACCGGCCATGCTGTCGGTCTGCGTGCTCGCCGCGCTCACCCGCGGCCCTGCCGCCGCCGCCTCTTCTGCGCCGTGCATGGGTGCTACAGGGGGGAAAGGCCTCTAAACTCAGCAGGCCCAACCATTATCTAACTCTACCTGGGTCACTACTGTGCCATAATCTCCAGCACCATACCTAGATAGCTGTGAAATACAGCCAGGGATGGCCATACAACCATTGTTCCTCCCACAAAGTGTGATTTGCCATTAGAATGTGCTTCCCAGGGAGGTGGTGGAGTCACCATCATTCTGGTGCCTGGACGAGGCACTTGTTGCCTCCTTTTAGTTCTTGCTTCCCCATGGGATGTGTGGCAGCCTGTGTGTTGAACTCAGGGATTAGTAACAGCTGCCTAGATCTAACACACAGCTTTCCACCTATAGATCTCAACATGGGGCTGTGCTGTTCTGAAGACCAGGGTGAGATGTTGTTTCTTTTCCAGAGCTGAGGTAGAATTGGCTGCAGCAAGATTAAACAGGAGTTGTACCTTCTCCTTGTTGGGCTGCTTGAGAGATGATATCAAACCAGAACAGAATAAATGTTACATCTCTTCTAGACCCTGAGTGCCACTGACTCCCAGCCCAGCATCTCTGCAGTGCTGGGTGCAGACTCTCCCACTGCACCCAAAGCTTCCCCTGTGGGAAGGCTCATGGCTTCTTTCCACAATTCCTACAGGAGAATCCTTCCCTGGGAGAGGCAGGAGGCTTACAGTGCCCTTTGTCAGTCAAGCCTTCCTGTCTAGCAAGAAGGCTGTGGGAGGCTGCTGAGGATTCCAGTTGCTGTCACTTTGGGTTCTTTTCTACAGAGACAGGATACAGCCTGAGAACTCCTTTGAAGGAGACCATCCCAGCTGCATTAGCATTTAGACATTCAGTAGACACTGACTGGAGACCTTACCTCTGGAACTGTAACTTTTCTATCTGGGAAAGAAATACACAAACAAAACACTGCTCAGTACTTCCTTCAGGACCTTAGGTTATTTCAGACTTGAAATAACCTTACTACACACAGCCTCATGTTCAGTGAGAGGTAGGAGAGTTTTAACTGCCTCTTAGAATTGAAAAGCTGTTGGTCAAATTCTGACTCAGAGACAGGAGCATGGCCCTCATCAGAGCTCCCATTCCAAACCTTGGTCACAACACCATCCCTCTTCCACCTGGATAGAGAGTTAATGTCAGCTGTATGATATAACTTTAAGTGTTCACCTTCCCAAAGCAGCTCCTGCTCCTGCACCATCCCCCCCCAATCCCTTTCATCTCCCCAAAGCAGCTCCTGCTCCTGCACCATCCCCCCCAATCCCTTTCATCTCCCCAAAGCAGCTCCTGCTCCTGCACCATCCCCCCCAATCCCTTTCATCTCCCCAAAGCAGCTCCTGCTCCTGCACCATCCCCCCCAATCCCTTTCATCTCCCCAAAGCAGCTCCTGCTCACTCTATGCCATCCTCCACCCTGTCTAAACATCTCCTGCTCCCCCACCACTATTTTACACCCATCCCAGAGCTGGGGGCAGGACCCTCACCAGCCAAGGGACCACCCAGAGGAGCTCAGCCCCAGCAAGGAGCCCCAGCCAGCACCCGTGGATGATATTGGCGCAGTCATCAACCCTGGCCCTAACAACCGGGGGGCCACCAGGCCCCCCGGCCTTTGTTGTCACCACCACCATCACCCAGTGTGCACCAGGGGCACTCACCAGCAATGAGAGGAGGATCCCCAGCCCAGATGGGCTCAGCTTGGGGCTGCTGCCCTTCCTGGGGGGCATTAAATAGGGCAGTGGGTGGGGAGGGCAAAGTGGCCCCACCTGGGCTGGGAGGAGTTGGGGTATGTTGGCCAAGTGCTGCCTGGCAACGGCCCCAGTGCCTGCAGGGACGGCAGTGGAGTGGCACTGGCAGAGCCAAGCTCTTGCCCAGCACCAGCACCATCAGCCTGAGCGCATTGGCAGCCTCCCTAGGGCAGCTGTGCTCTCTGCCGAGTCCAGCCCTTTCAGCCCTCGCCTCGGCAGGATGGGCCAGTTAAACTGCTGCCACCCCTCCAGGTACGCTTCAGCCATGGCTCAGGGACGTTGCAGTTGCAGTTATTAGAGTTGCTAAGGTTCCAGGGGGGTTGCCTGGTAAGGTTCCAGGGGGGTAGCTCGGTAAGGTTCTAGGGGGGTTGCCTGGTAAGGTTCCAGGGGGGTTGCCTGGTAAGGTTCCAGGGGGTTGCTTGGTAAACTTCCAGGGGGGTTGCCTGGTAAGGTTCCAGGGGGGTTGCTTGGTAAGGTTCTGGGGGGGCGCCTGGTAAGGTTCTGGGGAGGTTGCCTGGTAAGGTTCTGGGGAGTTGCTCGCTAAGGTTCCAGGGGGGTTGCCTGGTAAGGTTCCAGGGGGGTTGCTTGGTAAGGTTCCAGGGGGGTTGCTTGGTAAGGTTCCAGGGGGGTTGCCTGGTAAGGTTCCAGGGGGGTTGCTTGGTAAGGTTCTGGGGAGTTGCTCGCTAAGGTTCCAGGGGGGTTGCCTGGTAAGGTTCCAGGGGGGTTGCTTGCTAAGCTTCCAGGGGGGTTGCTCGGTAAGGTTCCTGGGGGGTTGCTTGCTAAGCTTCCAGGGGGGTTGCTCGGTAAGGTTCCTGGGGGGTTGCTTGCTAAGCTTCCAGGGGGGTTGCTCAGTAAGGTTCCAGGGGGGTTGCTTGCTAAGCTTCCAGGGGGGTTGCTTGGTAAGGTTCCAGGGGGGTTGCTCGCTAAGCTTCCAGGGGGGTTGCTCGGTAAGGTTCTAGTTATTAGATTGTTAGGTTCTAGCTGTTACAGTTGGAGTTGTTCTAGTTCTGGTTCCAGTTCTAGAAATGAAGGAGGCAGTAGAGAGGAAGGTTGTGGTGGGTTTAGAGGCAGACCCCCTCCCCACAACAACCATCCTCTGCTACCAAGAATGTGCTGGGTTGAGGCAGCCCCCTCTCTCCCCACCACGGGCAGGAATAAAACACTCAGACAAACGGATTGCAAAAGTGATGAAAGTTTCAATAGAAAGCAGTGAATGTTACAGAGAACCCAAAGAGCAGTGACAAAGAAAGATCCCAAAGCAAACCCAGAGGCATCCCATCCCCACCTGAGGGTACACCCGAGACCCTCAGGGCTCCTTCTTCCCCCTCCCTCTGCTGGGCTAGTCTCAGCTGGCCAGGCCTGAGACTGCCCATCCCCCTGTGGCCTTGGGCCTAGCCAGGCCCAAAGCCAGCAGACATCTCCCCCAGTTACCGGCTGGCGGAGGAGGAAGAAAAGAGAGCGTGCTAGACTCCGCACTGGATCTTATAGTGGTGCAAAGAATTATGGTAGGAAATACACAATTTCCTGTGTCCATCCCTCTGGGCTGGACTTCTGGACACAGGAAGTGAACACAGCAGGGGGCACCCAGCTCAAACTGCAACAAAGGTGCAGGCCCAGGGGATGTTGATGGTGACCAAAACTGGCCTTGAGGGGGAAGCTGATGGTGAAGTGGTGCTACCCTGTGAGGCTGCTACGTGGCAGATGGGGCAGCAGGTGCGGCCCTGCTGCGGTAGTTGCTGGAGGGAGTTTGTGTGGTGCCTTCTAAGCTCTGTGGGCACAGCCATTCAGGGCTGCTACGGGGAAAGCTGTGGCAGGGATCTGCAGGCCTTCTGACACAGAAGGCAACAGCAGAGGAGTACAAAGCCTGGCTCTGCTCTCAAAGCTGCCTTCAAGAGCTTGTTGCTGACAGCACCAAAGTTCTGAGATGCTAAGGGAGCAGTTGAAGTATCGACTGAACGCTCCTAAGTGCATGAGGCCTGGTGGGATTCAGCCCAGAGTCTTGAAGGAGTTGGCAAAGGTCATGAGAGAACCCCTCTCAATCATCTGCCAAAGGTGCTGGGAGTCTGGGGAGGTCCCTGCTGACTGGAAGCTAACCAACCCTACTGCAGTTCATCAGGACAGGAGGGAAGACCCAAAGCCCAGGGACAGCCAGAGAAGCTGTGCAGAGAGAGTGGAACTGACTGTGGGTGGCACTGGCACGAAGCATCCCGGGTCACAGCCACCCAGACTTGTGAGCAAAAGGAGCTTGAGAAGGCTGCTGGAAAGCAGGGTGGCAGCAAAAGCCCTGGGGCTCTGGGGTCAGCAGGAGCCGGCAAGGTGCCCGTGGCCAAAGACAGCAAGTGGTGGCCTGGGCAAAGCAACTGGAGGAAGGTGACCCTTCTCCTCTGGTCAGTGCTGCTGAGAGAAGTAGGAGAGAGACATGGGCATCCTGGGGAGAGCCCTCCAGTGCCCCTCCTGCTCCCTCTTCCCCCTCCCCGAGTGACCGTTGGGGTATGTTGGCCAAGTGTTGGAGCGGCGGCACAGCAGCTGCCAAAAGATGCGAGGCCAGGAGCAGCAGAGGCAGTGGGGACTGAAGAGCAGCCTCAGGAGCACAAGCAAGTGCGAGATGGCCAGGCTGGGCAGGCAGAGACTGGTGGTGGTCTCAGGTTACGGCAGCCCTGGAGAAGCGGCATCCCGCGCTGAGGGCCGGGATGGGAACCGGCGGCCGCACACCGGCAGCGCCAGGCACAGCCGCTGGGGGCAGTGCGGTCACGACTCGCACTGCATCTCTGGCCGCCTCCCTCCCTGTGCTGGAGGCTGCAAGGAAGGGGCTGCCTGGCACCCACCAGCCCCCTGCCCAAGGGAAGCACCCTGAGGGGAGGAGAGGCATCGGCAGCACTCGCCCAGCGCAGGGCAAGAGCGGCACCGGCGCGGGGCAGCGAAAGGGAGGCGGCGCGAGGCTCCAGCTATTTCAGTCTTGTGCTTCCCAGCATGGAACTCTAGAGCCCTTCCTGCCTTGCCAGATGAGATGATCTCCTACAAGGATTCTATGATCTGTTGTAAATTCAGCAAAGGAGCTGGAATTGTGCCCTGTGCAAAAGGAGCTTGAGAAGGCTGCTGGAAAGCAGGGTGGCAGCAAAAGCCCTGGGGCTCTGGGGTCAGCAGGAGCCGGCAAGGTGCCCTTGGCCAAAGACAGCAAGTGGTGGCCTGGGCAAAGCAACTGGATGAAGGTGACCCTTCTCCTCTGGTCAGTGCTGCTGAGAGCAGTAGGAGAGAGACATG
The DNA here is from genome assembly GCF_014839835.1 of Dryobates pubescens. NCBI lineage: Eukaryota > Metazoa > Chordata > Aves > Piciformes > Picidae > Dryobates > Dryobates pubescens. Next base: position 43,385,846 of record NC_071618.1, on the reverse strand, counting down.
GGCATCCTGGGGAGAGCCCTCCAGTGCCCCTCCTGCTCCCCCTCCCCCCTCCCCGAGTGACCGTTGGGGTATGTTGGCCAAGTGCTGCCTGGCAACGGCCCCAGTGCCTGCAGGGACGGCAGTGGAGTGGCACTGGCAGAGCCAAGCTCTTGCCCAGCACCAGCACCATCAGCCTGAGCGCATTGGCAGCCTCCCTAGGGCAGCTGTGCTCTCTGCCGAGTCCAGCCCTTTCAGCCCTCGCCTCGGCAGGATGGGCCAGTTAAACTGCTGCCACCCCTCCAGGTACGCTTCAGCCATGGCTCAGGGACGTGTTGGCACGGCTGGCACCCGCAGCAGCCACCTTTCTCATGCCCAGTGCCATCTGCTCTGTAGGGTCGAGCCCTGGCCCGAGCAGCAGTGCCCACCTGACACACTCCCGAGCCACTGGCCCGAGCCACTGCTCCGCCAGCGTGTGCGGCTGAGCCGGGGCCGTAAGAGGAAGACAAGGGAGCTCCTCCTCTTCGCCGACTCCTTGGTCATCGCCAAGGCCAAGTAAGACTCAGAGAGCCCAGCTCCCTTTCTCCCCAAGCCCTGGCCCTGGCCCCAGGGCAGGGACAGCCAAGCGGCAGCTCACGCTTCGGCACCTCGGTGCTGGACGCGCTCAAGGCTGCAGCCGTGGCAGCTGCCTTCTAGGGCGGAGCCACAGGGCTCAGGCAGCTGCAGGTCACTGCCAGGTTCTCCTCTCTCCAGACGCGGCAGCGTCCTGCGGCCACTGCTCTGGCTGCCCCTGGGCCAGCTGAGGGTGCTGAGCGGTGGGAAGGCATCAAAGACTGGCCATGCTGCCGAGGGGGAGGACGACAGTTCCACCAAGTCCCTTGTCCTCGTCTGGCCCTTTGGCTCCTGTGTCATCTCGTTCGGGTCAGTCTGGGGCCGTGTCGCTCGGCAGGGCACCCTCGGCAGGGCCTCTGTCCTGCCCCCCAGGGCAGAGCAGTGCCAGTGCCTGCCTCTGCCCTCAGGCTGGGGAGCCTTGGGCACTGAGCCCGTTTCTCCTCTCTTTCTGCAGCTCCCGGGCAGTGAAGGAGCTCTGGGTCAGCACACTGCGTGGGTAAGCTGTGCCTGGCAGTGCAGCCTGGGGCGCTCCTGCTCCCATCATGGGGGGAAGCTCCAGGCACAGCCGTGCCATGGGGCAATACTGCAGCACCTCTTCTGCAGAGAGCTGCCACCACAGCTGTGAGCAGCTCCCGAGTGGGCAGATCTGGTGGAGAACCTTTAGCCAGCTGTGTCCAAGCCACAAGTGCCCAGCTCCACTCTCACCACTGCCGGCTGGTACCAGCCAGCTTCAGGGCAGCTTGGAAGAGCTCCCAGGGCTGGGAGGAGAAGCAAGAGGCAGCTTGTGTCTCACGCAGCTCTTTCTCTGCCCCTTCCCCAGGCACAGGCCAGCAGAAGGAGCAGAGGGAGCCCGGGTCACCCAGCTGCCCTCCCTCAAGCTGCTGCTGAAAGAGCTGAGCAGCCAGAGAGCTGTGAGTGTCCCTCCTGTGGGCGCTCTGTGCCCAGAGGCTGCCGCAGCCCAGCATCAGCTGCATGGCTTCTCACCTGCTGCTCTTTTCCCTTTGCACAGCCCCTGACACTGCATAGCCACAGGCTGGAGAGGCTGATTGCGCTCCAGGCAGAGGTGAGGAGTGCTCGGGGGGCTCTCTCAGCTGTGCCCACACATGGCCAGGGGCTGATGCAGCTGGCAGTGAGCCCTTTGTGCTGTGGGGCTGCTGGGTGAGCACAGCTCATTGCTTGCAGGTTGGCACAGAGCAGCAGCTGCCTCCTGTCCCCGCTGGTGACAAAGGAGACCTTGGCCGCTTGGATGGCGAGTTTGGAGAAGGCAGGGGCAGGAGGACCCTTCTCTCCTCCTCTCATGGGCGAGCACTTGTGCTGCTCCGGGGCTGCTGCTGCTGCTGCTGCTGCTGCCCTTCTTGCAGGGCAGCAGCTGTGTCCCCAGCGCTATTGGGCGGGAGCGAGCTGAGCCCCCAGGGCCCCCTGTTCCCAACAAGGAGTCTCCTGTGGACTCCCCTGGTGGCTGGGGGACAGTGCTGAGAAGGCCCAGGAGCACTTGCTTGGTGCTTGTCCTCCAGCTCTCCTTTCTCTCTCTTTTGCCTGGCAGCAGGTGGGAGGCGCAGGAGGAGGATGGGGCTGCCCTGGCCCTTTTCTCGGCGCCAGCCCTCGGCTGCCGCTGCAGAAGCTGCCAGGCCCTCAGGCTGTGGCAGCGGAGGGCCTCTCCTTGGCCAGCCCTCGGCCGCTGTGTGCAGCCAGGATGGCACGCCACCTCAGCCCGTCCAGGTAAGCAAGCCTGGCCAGGGCGTCCCCAGCCCCCCAGCTCCTGTGGAGCGGTGATGGCCCCAGCGGAGGGAGCCTGGGGGTGGCTTGGGGACAAAGCCGGCTCCTCCTCTCACCAGCACCCTCCAGCTCTGCTCCTGAAAGGCACCTGGCTGCCTCCTCTCTTCGGCAAAGCCACGTGGCAGAGGTGCCAGGAAGAGCAGCCCCAGAGCTGCAGCTTTGTGTGCAGAAGCCAGGGCTAGGAGTGGGGAAGGCTGCTTGAGCCAGCTGCAGGCACCTCAGTAGGAACCAATGGCTCTGTGTGTGCAGCTGCCACAGCTGCTGGAGTTCCCCATCGACCATCGGGGAACTCTTGGAAGAGGAGGAGGTGACTGGGCTGGAGGCTGCAGAGGCTGAGGAGGTGGCAGCAGTGGGGCCAGGAGGAGAAGCTGGAGAGGTATGTGAAGTCCACCAAGAACATGAGGAGCAAAGCTGCCCCTCAGAAGGTGGGAGTGCAGCCAGAGGGCAAGCAAGGTCATTCTCCAAGCTGCAGCTCTGCACAAGTGCAGAGTAAGGCTGATGGGCAGCTGCACCCCAGCCTGGCTCTAGGTTTGTGTAGCGCTTGAGTCAAAAGCCCTGGTGAGTCAAAAGGCTCCCTCAAGTTCCACAGCCTAAACTCTTAGTCTGACAGGAGCAATCCCTAATCCCCAGCTAGAAGGAATTCTGCACAAGCTGCTTGTCCTCCCCTCACCCTTGTCGGTTTTTCTCTTCCCATCTTTTTCAGGGCAGCCTGAAGAGATCCCTGCAGAAATGTCACATGGCCTTTGCTCCTGTGTACTTGAGCAGCGTGTGGGACGTTCTGCGCAGCTCAGAATAGTTGTTTCTCTCCAGCTTTACATCTTTAGGTAGCAGTTATTGCTATAGGGGTTAGAGCTCTTGCTGCTACATGAGAGTTACAGTGGTTGTTCAAGTTAGAGTAGTTGTTACAGTCCTAGTTAAGGTTCTAGTGGTAGTTGTTCCAGTTGCAGTTATTAGAGTTGGTAATGTTCCAGGGGGGTTGCCTGGTAAGGTTCCAGGGGGGTTGCTCGGTAAGGTTCCAGGGGGGTTGCTCGGTAAGGTTCCAGGGGGGTTGCTCGGTAAGGTTCCAGGGGGGTTGCTCGGTAAGGTTCCAGGGGGGTTGCTCGGTAAGGTTCCAGGGGGGTTGCTCGGTAAGGTTCTAGTTATTAGATTGTTAGGTTCTAGCTGTTACAGTTGGAGTTGTTCTAGTTCTGGTTCCAGTTCTAGAAATGAAGGAGGCAGTAGAGAGGAAGGTGAAGGCCCAGGGGATGTTGATGGTGACCAAAAGTGGCCTTGAGGGGGAAGCTGATGGTGAAGTGGTGCTACCCTGTGAGGCTGCTACGTGGCAGATGGGGCAGCAGGTGCGGCCCTGCTGCGGTAGTTGCTGGAGCGGCGGCACAGCAGCTGCCAAAAGATGCGAGGCCAGGAGCAGCAGAGGCAGTGGGGACTGAAGAGCAGCCTCAGGAGCACAAGCAAGTGCGAGATGGCCAGGCTGGGCAGGCAGAGACTGGTGGTGGTCTCAGGTTACGGCAGCCCTGGAGAAGCGGCATCCCGCGCTGAGGGCCGGGATGGGAACCGGCGGCCGCACACCGGCAGCGCCAGGCACAGCCGCTGGGGGCAGTGCGGTCACGACTCGCACTGCATCTCTGGCCGCCTCCCTCCCTGTGCTGGAGGCTGCAAGGAGGGGGCTGCCTGGCACCCACCAGCCCCCTGCCCAAGGGAAGCACCCTGAGGGGAGGAGAGGCATCGGCAGCACTCGCCCAGCGCAGGGCAAGAGCGGCACCGGCGCGGGGCAGCGAAAGGGAGGCGGCGTGAGGTTCCAGCTATTTCAGTCTTGTGCTTCCCAGCATGGAACTCTAGAGCCCTTCCTGCCTTGCCAGATGAGATGATCTCCTACAAGGATTCTATGATCTGTTGTAAATTCAGCAAAGGAGCTGGAATTGTGCCCTGTGCTGTCATCTCCCCAGCTTCAGACCACAGATGAAAGGGATGCCCAAACCAACCTGCCGTTCCTATCCTCCATTTGAAGGTGATACTGAATGGAGTCAGTCAATGCTTTTGCAGTTCCTTCTCCCCACTTCAGCTTGAGGGTCTGGGAACTGTAGGCAGCACATTCCAGGCGAGGTGGGGCAGGAGGGAGAGGCTTTGTTTTCAGTTTTATGGTGTGGCTGAAGGGACCTGCTCCCAGGCTGTTTAGGGCTTGAATTCGTACTCTGGGGAGTTGGAAAAGGAGAGGAGAAAGGAACTTGGTATTAGAGTGTGAAAAAACAACTTCTCATTTCCACCATACCTATTTGAGAGAGCATTGTGTTACCCATAGATGGTGTTTGCTACCATGAAGACTTGTATCAGTATCTTGCTTTGGACAGCCTGTCATGACTATGCAAAGACTGTCACTGTGCCACAAGTGAAAGAGCTGGATTGATTTGAAATAAAAATGTTACCATCCCAAGGGTGCTTTCTCCCTGACATGTCTGTGCACTCAAACAATTGGGACAGCAGAGAAACACGTGCCATCCACAACTGGGATTTAGTTCAGCAGGTCTTTTGGCACAGAAGTGTGATTTGGGGAAGCAGCTACAGAGCTCTCAGCAGCACCATCTCATGCCGCGCCGTCCGCTACTCGTGACGCTGCCCTGCCATGCCACCCCCCTGCCTGCACTGCCAGAGGCCACCTGGCTAGCACAGAGAGGTGTGCTGGAAATGCACATGGCTGTCACCTGCACTGAACTGCAAAAGAACTCTGCAAGTACATCCAAAGACATAGAATTTGTTTTCCTAAATGAGCACTGAGTTCATTCTCACTACAGCCCCTATGAGAGGCTGGGCAGATGGGCAGAGTCCAAGGGCCTGAGAGTGACCACATCTAAGTGCTGGGTTCCACACATGGCGGGGGGGGTTGGAACTACATCATCTAGGTCCCTCACAACTCAAGCTGTTCTATGATACAGCTTAAACAGAGATGGAATGCAACTGGAAAAGAAACGATTTTGGCAGGGGGGCGTGCAGAACACAAGAAGAATACAGAAGGCCATCAGGAGTAAGAGCGGGAGCAGGCAAGCAGGGGGCGGGCAGGGAGGGAGGGATGCTTGATTGCATTGCCCATAACGGGCAGGAGCACTCCGAGACACGGCAGTTGAGAAGGGGCAAGGCAGGAGCCCCCTGAACACCGCCCGGGGGGGAACAGCCTGACAAGCGCCCTGGGTAAAGGACAGAGCGGACGGCTCCGGACACTTGGTCAAACACCTCGGAGCAGCCGGTGGGCGAGGAAAGAGCCGCGGAAAAGCCGGCACCACGCTCCCTCCCGCCTCCCCGCCTGCCTCTAGCGCTCGCTCCCTGCGGCGGCGGGGTTCCCTCACGGTGCAGGCAGGCCCCGGCCCGGGCCGACCCCGCCGCCGCCAGACCCCCACGGCGGGCAAAGGGCGGCGCTCACCGGCCATGCTGTCGGTCTGCGTGCTCGCCGCGCTCACCCGCGGCCCTGCCGCCGCCGCCTCTTCTGCGCCGTGCATGGGTGCTACAGGGGGGAAAGGCCTCTAAACTCAGCAGGCCCAACCATTATCTAACTCTACCTGGGTCACTACTGTGCCATAATCTCCAGCACCATACCTAGATAGCTGTGAAATACAGCCAGGGATGGCCATACAACCATTGTTCCTCCCACAAAGTGTGATTTGCCATTAGAATGTGCTTCCCAGGGAGGTGGTGGAGTCACCATCATTCTGGTGCCTGGACGAGGCACTTGTTGCCTCCTTTTAGTTCTTGCTTCCCCATGGGATGTGTGCCAGCCTGTGTGTTGAACTCAGGGATTAGTAACAGCTGCCCAGATCTAACACACAGCTTTCCACCTATAGATCTCAACATGGGGCTGTGCTGTTCTGAAGACCAGGGTGAGATGTTGTTTCTTTTCCAGAGCTGAGGTAGAATTGGCTGCAGCAAGATTAAACAGGAGTTGTACCTTCTCCTTGTTGGGCTGCTTGAGAGATGATACCAAACCAGAACAGAATAAATGTTACATCTCTTCTAGACCCTGAGTGCCACTGACTCCCAGCCCAGCATCTCTGCAGTGCTTGGTGCAGACTCTCCCACGGCACCCAAAGCTTCCCCTGTGGGAAGGCTCATGGCTTCTTTCCACAATTCCTACAGGAGAATCCTTCCCTGGGAGAGGCAGGAGGCTTACAGTGCCCTTTCTCAGTCAAGCCTTCCTGTCTAGCAAGAAGGCTGTGGGAGGCTGCTGAGGATTCCAGTTGCTGTCACTTTGGGTTCTTTTCTACAGAGACAGGATACAGCCTGAGAACTCCTTTGAAGGAGACCATCCCAGCTGCATTAGCATTTAGACATTCAGTAGACACTGACTGGAGACCTTACCTCTGGAACTGTAACTTTTCTATCTGGGAAAGAAATACACAAACAAAACACTGCTCAGTACTTCCTTCAGGACCTTAGGTTATTTCAGACTTGAAATAACCTTACTACACACAGCCTCATGTTCAGTGAGAGGTAGGAGAGTTTTAACTGCCTCTTAGAATTGAAAAGCTGTTGGTCAAATTCTGACTCAGAGACAGGAGCATGGCCCTCATCTGAGCTCCCATTCCAAACCTTGGTCACAACACCATCCCTCTTCCACCTGGATAGAGAGTTAATGTCAGCTGTATGATATAACTTTAAGTGTTCACCTTCCCAAAGCAGCTCCTGCTCCTGCACCATCCCCCCCAATCCCTTTCATCTCCCCAAAGCAGCTCCTGCTCCTGCACCATGCCCCCCAATCCCTTTCATCTCCCCAAAGCAGCTCCTGCTCCTGCACCATCCCCCCCAATCCCTTTCATCTCCCCAAAGCAGCTCCTGCTCACTCTATGCCATCCTCCACCCTGTCTAAACATCTCCTGCTCCCCCACCACTAGTTTTACACCCATCCCAGAGCTGGGGGCAGGACCCTCACCAGCCAAGGGACCACCCAGAGGAGCTCAGCCCCAGCAAGGAGCCCCAGCCAGCACCCCTGGATGATATTGGCGCAGTCATCAACCCTGGCCCTAACAACCGGGGGGCCACCAGGCCCCCCGGCCTTTGTTGTCACCACCACCATCACCCAGTGTGCACCAGGGGCACTCACCAGCAATGAGAGGAGGATTCTCAGCCCAGATGGGCTCAGCTTGGGGCTGCTGCCCTTCCTGGGGGGGATTAAATAGGGCAGTGGGTGGGGAGGGCAAAGTGGCCCCACCTGGGCTGGGAGGAGTTGGGGTATGTTGGCCAAGTGCTGCCTGGCAACGGCCCCAGTGCCTGCAGGGACGGCAGTGGAGTGGCACTGGCAGAGCCAAGCTCTTGCCCAGCACCAGCACCATCAGCCTGAGCGCATTGGCAGCCTCCCTAGGGCAGCTGTGCTCTCTGCCGAGTCCAGCCCTTTCAGCCCTCGCCTCGGCAGGATGGGCCAGTTAAACTGCTGCCACCCCTCCAGGTATGCTTCAGCCATGGCTCAGGGACGTTGCAGTTGCAGTTATTAGAGTTGCTAAGGTTCCAGGGGGGTTGCCTGGTAAGGTTCCAGGGGGGTAGCTCGGTAAGGTTCTAGGGGGGTTGCCTGGTAAGCTTCCAGGGGGGTTGCTTGGTAAACTTCCAGGGGGGTTGCCTGGTAAGGTTCCAGGGGGGTAGCTCGGTAAGGTTCTAGGGGGGTTGCCTGGTAAGCTTCCAGGGGGGTTGCTTGGTAAACTTCCAGGGGGGTTGCCTGGTAAGGTTCCAGGGGGGTAGCTCGGTAAGGTTCTAGGGGGGTTGCCTGGTAAACTTCCAGGGGGGTTGCCTGGTAAGGTTCCAGGGGGGTTGCTTGGTAAGGTTCTGGGGGGGCGCCTGGTAAGGTTCTGGGGAGGTTGCCTTATAACGTTCTGGGGAGTTGCTTGCTAAGGTTCCACGGGGGTTTCTTGGTAAGGTTCCAGGGGGGTTGCCTGGTAAGGTTCCAGGGGGGTTGCTCGGTAAGGTTCCAGGGGGGTTGCTTGCTAAGCTTCCAGGGGGGTTGCTCGGTAAGGTTCTAGTTATTAGATTGTTAGGTTCTAGCTGTTACAGTTGGAGTTGTTCTAGTTCTGGTTCCAGTTCTAGAAATGAAGGAGGCAGTAGAGAGGAAGGTTGTGGTGGGTTTAGAGGCAGACCCCCTCCCCACAACAACCATCCTCTGCTACCAACAATGTGCTGGGTTGAGGCAGCCCCCTCTCTCCCCACCACGGGCAGGAATAAAACACTCAGACAAACGGATTGCAAAAGTGATGAAAGTTTCAATAGAAAGCAGTGAATGCCACAGAGAACCCAAAGAGCAGTGACAAAGAAAGATCCCAAAGCAAACCCAGAGGCATCCCGTTCCCACCTGAGGGTACACCCGAGACCCTCAGGGCTCCTTCTTCCCCCTCCCTCTGCTGGGCTAGTCTCAGCTGGCCAGGCCTGAGACTGCCCATCCCCCTGTGGCCTTGGGCCTAGCCAGGCCCAAAGCCAGCAGACATCTCCCCCAGTTACCGGCTGGCGGAGGAGGAAGAAAAGAGAGAGTGCTAGACTCCGCACTGGATCTGAGAGTGGTGCAAAGAATTATGGTAGGAAATACAATTTCCTGTGTCCATCCCTCTGGGCTGGACTTCTGGACACAGGAAGTGAACACACCGGGGGGGCACCCAGCTCAAACTGCAACAAAGGTGCAGGCCCAGGGGATGTTGATGGTGACCAAAACTGGCCTTGAGGGGGAAGCTGATGGTGAAGTGGTGCTACCCTGTGAGGCTGCTACGTGGCAGATGGGGCAGCAGGTGCGGCCCTGCTGCGGTAGTTGCTGGAGGGAGTTTGTGTGGTGCCTTCTAAGCTCTGTGGGCACAGCCATTCAGGGCTGCTACGGGGAAAGCTGTGGCAGGGATCTGCAGGCCTTCTGACACAGAAGGCAACAGCAGAGGAGTACAAAGCCTGGCTCTGCTCTCAAAGCTGCCTTCAAGAGCTTGTTGCTGACAGCACCAAAGTTCTGAGATGCTAAGGGAGCAGTTGAAGTATCGACTGAACGCTCCTAAGTGCATGAGGCCTGGTGGGATTCAGCCCAGAGTCTTGAAGGAGTTGGCAAAGGTCATGAGAGAACCCCTCTCAATCATCTGCCAAAGGTGCTGGGAGTCTGGGGAGGTCCCTGCTGACTGGAAGCTAACCAACCCTACTGCAGTTCATCAGGACAGGAGGGAAGACCCAAAGCCCAGGGACAGCCAGAGAAGCTGTGCAGAGAGAGTGGAACTGACTGTGGGTGGCACTGGCACGAAGTATCCCGGGTCACAGCCACCCAGACTTGTGAGCAAAAGGAGCTTGAGAAGGCTGCTGGAAAGCAGGGTGGCAGCAAAAGCCCTGGGGCTCTGGGGTCAGCAGGAGCCGGCAAGGTGCCCGTGGCCAAAGACAGCAAGTGGTGGCCTGGGCAAAGCAACTGGAGGAAGGTGACCCTTCTCCTCTGGTCAGTGCTGCTGAGAGCAGTAGGAGAGAGACATGGGCATCCTGGGGAGAGCCCTCCAGTGCCCCTCCTGCTCCCCCTCCCCCCTCTCCGAGTGACCGTTGGGGTATGTTGGCCAAGTGTTGGAGCGGCGGCACAGCAGCTGCCAAAAGATGCGAGGCCAGGAGCAGCAGAGGCAGTGGGGACTGAAGAGCAGCCTCAGGAGCACAAGCAAGTGCGAGATGGCCAGGCTGGGCAGGCAGAGACTGGTGGTGGTCTCAGGTTACGGCAGCCCTGGAGAAGCGGCATCCCGCGCTGAGGGCCGTGATGGGAACCGGCGGCCGCACACCGGCGGCGCCAGGCACAGCCGCTGGGGGCAGTGCGGTCACGACTCGCACTGCATCTCTGGCCTCCTCCCTCCCTGTGCTGGAGGCTGCAAGGAGGGGGCTGCCTGGCACCCACCAGCCCCCTGCCCAAGGGAAGCACCCTGAGGGGAGGAGAGGCATCCGCAGCACTCGCCCAGCGCAGGGCAAGAGCGGCACCGGCGCGGGGCAGCGAAAGGGAGGCGGCGCGAGGCGCCAAGAGGAGCGAACAACCACGACAAAGAATGAGACTTTTATTTTCCACAGAGTTTGAAAGGTACTTTGCTACATCAGTCATGTATCTTCTATCAGACTATACAGCTCTGTCCTCACGGAGTCCGACATCGTACAGTTGCAAAGTGATATGTTTGGTAGTGTATCTCTGACACTTGAAAAGCTTTTATCGAGCTTTTCTCTCTCTTTTTTGTGTTTCCCTCCTCCTGCTTTTTGTCTCTCTCCTTTTGGAATGTACAGTCTATGAGGTAAAATTAAGAGGACATTAAAACCTGTCTGCGCTGCAGCCATAGGCAGCGAGGCTCCGATGGCAAATACGCTATTAAGTGACTATCAAAAATAGGAGCTCCTGTGAATTTTGCTATGAAAAAAGCCTCAGTCCCTGCGGAGGGAGCTGCGGTAACAAATCTTAACCCTTGGAGGCGTTCAGCCGCGAAGAAATCTCGGGGCTGCTGCGCGCAACCTCATTTGCACTGCCAAACACGGCACGGGTGGGAAGGGTCTAGAAAAGAGCGGTCCCGGCGGTGTTCTGCGGGGAGGGCTCAGCCTCTACGTACAAAGGACAAATTCCAAAGGAAATGTAAACAATCAGTAGGGATTACAGACAGATGGCCCTCGCCGGCTGCAGGCCAAGCTCTCGGCCATCGCTTTTTGTTTTTCCCCCCTCCCCTCCCCCTCCCTTTTTAACAAAAGAATCAAACCCGAAACAGAACTCAGCGACATTATTCTACAGCACAGATCATTGGACGTATCAACAGTTACAATACATGCCCGTTCTGAGAGCAGAGGAAGTCTGCAGAGATCTTCAAAGCACAAGACAGAGGTTCCTTATATTTTTTGTTGTTTAATTATCATCATTATCCTTAAGACCGACAGAAGTGTTGAATACCATTAAAAACGCCAAACTGAAGACACCTAGAGGCCATTAATGATTCACTACCTAGGAACTCAAATAAATTAAAGAGAGCCAATTACAAGGAGTAGGACAAGTAACAGAAGTGTGATGAGACGAGGAGCTGTGGTGGTGTAAAGGTAGCTTCACTACAAGCCCCGTGTCACTGGCAGCCATTGACATCCAGCAAGATGTTCAGTGGGGTACCGAAGGACCGGACTGAATTTCACCCAAGAACTCACAAATGCAAGCTCACAAAACGTCGATGAGTTATGCCATTGCAAAGTGCTCTAATGCAAGGTTCACTACATGCAACCAACAGTTTGCTACAGTTTGCAAAGAGACATTAACATTAACCATTAGGAGCCCGAGAGAGAGAGGCAAAAAAAAGCAGCTTTACATTGCTTGCCTGGTGCGAATGACTAGGCTTCGCCTTCTGGTTTGGTGCCCCAAAGAAAAGAGAGAGAGAGAAAGGGAAAAGAAACCGAGAAAGGCAGTGCTTGATTGGGGTGGATGTGGCGAGGGACTGCTGGGGAAACAGCAAAGATTCCAATCCTGAATTTTATCTCAAGGAACGTGAACCAGCCAAAAGCAGAGGGCACAGGCATCTGTAGAAACTGCTTCCCATCAAAGATGGGCCTCAGAAACTCCTTTTTGCTATTGGAAAAATAAGCTTGGAGATGTTCTCTCACACTCTCCCTTATCTGTAAGACATAAAAGAGGCATTTTTTGTAAGGAAGCTTCAGATCCTGGGGGCAAGGGGAACTCACTTGTGCCACTGTCTTGCAGTCTTTCACAAACATCTACTTGCAGTGAAGAACTCCACATTTATCGGGTAAGAAGCTTCCCTCACGCAAACTCTTCCATCCCGTTGATGATTTGATGCCTGAGAAAAGCCCCTTGGGTGTTTTTCAGCGTAAATCCTGCTTCCCAAATAGTTAAGACAAATGAGGAGGTAGAAATACAGTGCTGGATTGCTTTCACAGCATCAGATTAACATGGTGTACAGCACAAGTGTGTTAGTGTCAGTTTTCAATGCCAGCTACACCTTCGTCCCCGTCATGGTAGCAACCCCTCGAAAGCGTGGGCCAGGAAATGGTTTTCACACTTGTGTTACTGGTCAAAGCCTTTTCACTGGACAAAGCCTTTTCACTGGACACTGCTTGCCTGCCCCAGCTAGAGTTTGTACTGCAAGAAGGCATAGGAAAGCAAAGAGCCTATCTGTGTGGCTTGCTTTGTACTAACAAGTGTCAGCCTCTACCTACCAGTAAAGCATTCTCAAGTGGCTGGAAAGGTTTGCATCAGTCCCAATGGAGGTGCTAAATGCCTGGTTTTGTAAAAGCAAGAGAGCAGAATTTCTTTCAGAGTATGAGAAAGGAAAATGTAATGGGCAGCATTCTAAAGGGAACCTCTTTCTCTTCACTTTATTACAAAGTACTGAATGATAACAGCGATCAGAATGGAAAAGATAGCAAAAAGTGCAAGGATGACGGCAGCGCACACTTGGTCGCTCTGTGACCATTGTGTCCTTGTGGTCTGCACAGTGTCCTTGTGGGTGCTGGCCGGCGGTTCAGTCCTCTGAGAGATGAATAGCACTGGGGAGCTGTAGGGGCCTACCAGGTCCTGATGCCCTCCTGGCTCTTGGCACTGCCGAACGGCACAGGCGCGGAAACGGTATTCACAGTTCAGCTGCAGGCCTGCGTAGCGGAAGGAGCAGTCCGGACCCTTATAGACCTGCAACAACAACACCACCACACAAACCAGAGGCTGCAGCAGCTGCCAATGTCCTGCAGCTCTGCCTGCATCTCAGTAGGGTTCTGTTTATGGTGAAGGTGACAGGCAAAAGGAGGTTTCCTCAGCAGTGGGTTTGTGTGTTTTAAGTATTATAATTGAATGCAATAAACACTGCATCAGGGCAGCCATGAGGAGCTCTGTCTGTGAGTCTTCATTTCATCACACCCTGAGACACAGAGGGCTGCTTGCTGCTCCACCTCATTTGAGTCTGTGCCTCAAAACAACCCTGCACACCCCTTACATACTTAGAATAGAATAAACCAGGTTGGAAAAGACCTCAGAGATCATCAAGTCCAACCTGTCACCCAGCGCCTCAGGACTAACTAAACCATGGCACCAAGTGCCACATCCAATCCCCACCTCCAGGGATGGTGACTCCACCACCTCCCTGGGCAGCACATTCCAATGATGAATGACTCTCTCAGTGAAGAACTTTCTTCTCACATCCAGCCTAAACCTCCCCTGGTGCAGCCTGAGACTGTGTCCTCTTGTTCTGGTGCTGGTTGGCTGGGAGAAGAGACCAACCCCCACCTGGCTACACCCTTACATTACTTAAATCTCTTGTAGGCAACACCACCTTACCTCATTTAGTAGCAAAAAGTTAGCACAGCTAAAAGCATCCTGCAGCACAGTAATTTTTCATCTGAAGTGGTTATCACAAATGCTAATTGAAGGAAAAAAATGGAACAAACTAAACCACATCACACCTGCTTGAATTCCGAGTCTTTGCCCACCATGGCCTGGAGACAGTAGATAACTGGATCACCCTTCATGGGCTGCAGAACCTCCCAGGTGATTTCACAAGTGTGCTCGTTTATTCTCTCAATCCTTGGGGCTGCAGGAAGGAAACACAAGGAAGTGACAGCTCTGCTTTCCCCATCACTCACTGCTACACTCTAACGGTTGTAAAGTCTTAGAGGCATAGAATCAACAAGGTTGGAAAAGACCTCAGAGATCATCAAGCCCAACCTAGCACCCAGCACCTCAGGACTGACTCAACCATGGCTTCAAGTGCCACATCCAATCCCCTCTTGAACACCTCCAGTGATGGTGACTCCACCACCTCCCCGGGCAGCACATCCCAATGGCCAATCTCTCTTTCTGGGAAGAATTTCTTCCTAACTTCCAGCTTAAACCTCCCCTGGCACAGCTTGAGACTGTGTCCTCTTGTTGTGGTGCTGGTTGCCTGGGAGAAGAGACCAACCCCCACCTGGCTACAACCTCTCTTCAGGGAGTTATAGGCAGCAAGAAGGTCTCCCCTGAGCCTCCTCTTCTGCAGGCTAAGCAACCCCAGCTCCCTCAGCCTCTCCTCACAGGGCTGTGCTCCAGACCCCTCCCCAGCTTTGTTGCCCTTCTCTGGACACCTTCAAGTGTCTCAATGTCCCTCTTAGATTCCTTCTTGTATTCAGTCTGCTCTTTTGTCTCAGAAATAAAAGGCCTACATTCAGCTGCAGTCTTCCTACACTGTTCTCTGAACAACATCTAACAATGCCCATGGTCTCTATTGCTAGGTTCAGCCTAATCCAAGAACAAGCCAGTAGCACTTGGTGACTGCAAGTGTGCACACATGCAAAAAGGGGAGAACAGTCAAAAAGCTGCTCTCCCTGCAACTATTCTATGCATGCCAGGAAGAATTCCACCTCAAATTACTGTAGCAGTCTGGTCACTCTCTCCTGGTAAGCAAGAATTCCAAGTACAAGCCTTCTGATGTCAAAGAACACAGAAACCAAAGTACCTCATTTCTGGAGTGAAGAGCTTTGGCTTTAGGCAAATACATGAAAGGAGAATTCCCTTACTGTCCCTGCCTGTGCTTAGAAGAAGGCTTAGCACTCTAAATGCCCCAAACACAACACCCCACCAAACCCAACTTGCCATCCCCCCACTCCCCTAGATGAAAGAAAGAAGCCCTTTTACCTTTCAAGGCAGCTGGAACAGATTTGGGAGTAGTGAAAACATATTCTTGAGACAGGGGACCCTCACCAGCTTCATTACAGGCCTGAATACAAAATCTGTATGAGGTGGACTCACTGAGTCTTTGTACTTTGTATGTATGGCATGGTCCTCTATATAGGGACACAAACCTGAAAATGGAAGGGACAGTTTTATTTTAGCAGACCATCAGGTCCAACCTATCACCCAACACCATCTAACCAACTAAACCATGCAACCAAGTGTCCCATCCAGTCTCTTCTTAAACACCTCCAGGGATGGTGACTCCACCACCTCCCTGGGCAGCACATCCCAATGGCCAATCTCTCTTGCTGGGAAGAACTTCTTCCTCACCTCCAGCCTAAACCTTCCCTGGCACAGCTTGAGACTGTGTCCTCTTGTTCTGGTGCTGGTTGCCTGGGAGAAGAGACCAAGCCCCACCTGCCCACAACCTCCCTTCAGGGAGTTGGAGAGAGCAAGAAGGTCTCCCCTGAGCCTCCTCTTCTGCAGGCTAAGCAACCCCAGCTCCCTCAGCCTCTCCTCACAGGGCTGTGCTCCAGACCCCTCCCCAGCTTTGTTGCCCTTCTCTGGACACCTTCCAGCATCTCAACATCTTTCCTAAACTGAGGGGCCCAGAACTGGACACAGGACTCAAGGTGTGGCCTAACCAGTGCTGAGTCCAGGGGCACAATGACCTCCCTGTTCCTGCTGGCCACACTGTTCCTGATGCAGGCCAGGATGCCATTGGCCTTCTTGGCCACCTGGGCACACTGCTGGCTCCTGTTCAGCCTATTATCAACCAGTACCCCCAGGTCCCTTTCTGCCTGGCTGCTTTCCAGCCACGATGAACATTTCAGTCTTGTGCTTCCCAGCATGGAACTCTAGAGCCCTTCCTGCCTTGCCAGATGAGATGATCTCCTACAAGGATTCTATGATCTGTTGTAAATTCAGCAAAGGAGCTGGAATTGTGCCCTGTGCTGTCATCTCCCCAGCTTCAGACCACAGATGAAAGGGATGCCCAAACCAACCTGCCGTTCCTATCCTCCATTTGAAGGTGATACTGAATGGAGTCAGTCAATGCTTTTGCAGTTCCTTCTCCCCACTTCAGCTTGAGGGTCTGGGAACTGTAGGCAGCACATTCCAGGCGAGGTGGGGCAGGAGGGAGAGGCTTTGTTTTCAGTTTTATGGTGTGGCTGAAGGGACCTGCTCCCAGGCTGTTTAGGGCTTGAATTCGTACTCTGGGGAGTTGAAAAAGGAGAGGAGAAAGGAACTTGGTATTAGAGTGTGAAAAAAGAACTTCTCATTTGAGAAGAGAAGAGAAGAGAAGAGAAGAGAAGAGAAGAGAAGAGAAGAGAAGAGAAGAGAAGAGAAGAGAAGAGAAGAGAAGAGAAGAGAAGAGAAGAGAAGAGAAGAGAAGAGAAGAGAAGAGAAGAGAAGAGAAGAGAAGAGAAGAGAAGAGAAGAGAAGAGAAGAGAAGAGACGAGACCAGGTTGGAAGAGACCTTTGAGATCATCGTGTTCAACCTATCATCCAACACCACCTAATCAACTAAACCATGCAACCAAGCACCCTATCAAGACTCCACCCACAGATGGTGTTTTCTACCATGAAGACTTGTATCAGTATCTTGCTTTGGACAGCCTGTCATGACTATGCAAAGACTGTCACTGTGCCACAAGTGAAAGAAATGGATTGATTTGAAATAAAAATGTCAGCATAGCTGCATCATTCACATCAGTGAGAAGATGCCAAAGTTCTATCACCTGCTTTAAGAGTGGATCATCTTCCTGACCCCACAGATCTAACAAAATGTTTGATAACCACATTGGAGAGAATAGAATAGAATAAAATGGAATAGAATAGAATGGAATAGAATGGAATAGAACGGAATAGAATAGACCAGACCAGGTTGGAAAGGACCTTTGAGATCATCAAGTCCAACCTCTCACCCAACACCATCTAATCAACTCAACCATGGCTCCAAGCACCCCATCTTCCTAAACACTTCCAGTGATGCTGACTCCACCACCTCCCTGGGCAGCACATCCCAATGGCCAATCTCTCTTGCTGGGAAGAACTTTCTCCTCACTTCCAGCCTAAACTTCCCCTGGCACAGCCTGAGACTGTGTCCTCTTGTTCTGGTGCTGGTTTGCTGGGAGAAGAGACCAATCCCCACCTGGCTACATCCTCCCTTCAAGTAGCTGTAGAGATCAAGAAGGTGCTGGATGTGTTTAGGAAGAGACTTGATGGTGTGCTTGTTGCCATGGTTTAGTTGATTAGATGGTGTTGGGTGATAGGTTGGACTCGATCTCAAAGGTCTCTTCCAACCTAGTCTATTCCATTCCATTCCATTCCATTCCATTCCATTCCATTCCATTCCATTCCATTCCATTCCATTCCATTCCATTCCATTCCATCCCATCCTAAGGTTTCCCCTGAGCCTCCTCTTCTCCAGGCTAAACAACCCCAGCTCCCTCAGCCTCTCCTCGTAGGGCTTGTGCTCCAGACCTTTGCAATCAAACAAATCTTCCACAGAGATTTCAAACTGATTGGTAGATTCTCCAATCAATGTTCTTGATGCCAACACCCAAATCCTTGCTGTTTCTGCAGAAAAGGCATTGCAGGTTGTGATGAATTGTGATCAGCTCAAATAATTTAGTCAGTAAAGACTAGACATGGTCCTTCCTTGGGTGCACTTTACATTGTCTAACAGATGAGAGGCCATCTACCTATGAAGTAACTAGTCCAAAAAGGAGTTAGGAATCTGAATTCAGTTCAACTGAGACATTGACAGGACAGATAGAACAGAGCCAGAGCACCAAACATGCTAAAAGAAAATGTTCCTGAAAGGAAACAAACCCATCAGCTCATCCACTTTTGAAGATCACTGTTGTCAAAGCTTCCTTGTTCTCCATGAGTAATAACTCTTTGGGAGCCATGCAGAAAACAAATACAATGGAATAAAGAAAGAAGGAATCCTCTCTTGTGCTAGAAACAGCAGGCTGTGCAGCGCATGGCATACCTGTAGGTAGTATCTGGTTGTAAGCCATCGATAATATAGCTCAGAACCTTCCCAACAGTTATTGGCTGCTTATCTCCAAAGTCTATGCTGTAGCCAAGGATTTCAGATCCATGGTCACAAGGTTCTTCCCAGCTTATAGGAAGGCATGTGGAAGAAGAATAGTGTGGGCTTTCAACTTCATCTTCACTTAGGCCTCGAAGAGAAGTCACGACTGCAGGTACTGAGGCTGGAGTCATACATGCCACCACTTCACTGAAAGGGCCTGCACCTGCAACGTTTGCCGCCTGCAAATGCAAAGCAGACCGTGTTTGCAGGGCAGGGGCAATTCCCATTTCCACATCTCACTGGCAACGGTTTTATGCCTTTACCTGAACCCTGCAGTAGTATATAGTGGCAGGCAAAAGCCCTTTAATTTCACAGTTGAGCCCAGGCCCACAATAGGAGATCTGCATGCATCCTTCCACACCGCCCCACTCCAGCCGATACTCCGTGACATCAGCTCCGTTGCTCGCTGGAACCTTCAAAATGGAGATACAGAGGTGGAAGTTAAATTCAGTGACTTAAAACAACAACAACAACAACAAAACCCAACCAGTCAAGCTCACCACATCTGTGTTTCCTGGGTGGTTTCTCTTTTTCTTACCCCCTGCAGGCATGTTGATTTTCATGCCCCCTTTCTTTGCTGACCTTGGTACCCAGAATGCATTCTTGGCCTTGGGTCACTGCTCTTACACTATTTACTGTTGCAGAGACTACTCTGTATGAAGTAATTGCACTTTCAGTTGCTTAAATACAGAGATCAATTGGCATAGGGCATTTGACTTAGAAGCCTGAACCAGTCAATGGCAAGAGATTGTTTTCTTGAGAGCATGATTTAGAGTACTGCAGTTTTCACTGACTGGGTCTACAGGGCAGAGGTGACAACATGCAAGAGCACACTGGTGCCTGTGTCTTCACCTCACAGATTAAAGGACTTCTCCTTTGGAGCACATCATGGCTCTTGTGCATGAAAACTAGGTAGGAAGCATAGTGGGAAGCAGCAAATCATGCCCTCTGTCTTTTCCCAAGAGAGAGCTGTGAAGTGACTGGGGGAGAGATCCAAGCAACAACAGAGCCTTACAGTGAAATATCTGCTCAAGTAGCATGTTCTTCCTCACCATCTGCCCTAGGAATTCAAACTCAGCCTCCCAGTTTTGGCAGCTGAATGGTTTCAATACTCCTCAGAAATAAGGAGTTAAGAATCACCTGTCCCCAGTGCCAGACTAAGTTAGGAGATGATGGAAAGGTATCAGCAGCCAGTGAAGTAAATAAAGAAAACCCGAGGACCAGTCATTTCTTAGATCACGAAGCAAACAGATGAAAACTGCTGCTGCTGTTTTGGATGGAACACTCAGCAGTGTTTAACCACGCTAAGGTACAGAGAATTTCTCCAAAGCATGGCTTGTTCTTCATCTTTCTCTTGAAAGAAAAGTATTTGCCACCTTCAGCGTCAGGCTGTGTGAAGAGAGGTAACTGAATAAACCCAGCATGTAAAAAGGGTAAGTTTGATGCTCCTGAGCTGTGAGTGACAAGGACCCCTTTTCCCTTCTCTCATTTGCAGCATGTTTGATGAGAAAACAGCTGTGGGTGGCTGTGCAGCTGTCAGTGAGATGGAGTAATTTCTGACTGATACCACACCGCTGCTGCTGTAGATCTAATGGAGTTCACCTTACCAGAAGCAGGGGAATCCATGTGAACAAGTGCAGGAATGGCAACAAACTGGGGGAACATATCTGATATGCTGAAGGGTGTGTCTGCCAGTGGAATTTCAACAAGCAGGATCTGATACAAACTTCAGGAGGTCAGCCAAGACAAAGGGAAACACCAAGTGCTGGAGCTGGGATAGGACGATGAGCAACTTTATCAAGTGGATTCAGGCTGGAGGTGAGGAGGAAGTTCTTCCCCAGGAGAGTGGTGAAGCCCTGGAATGGGTTGTGCAGGGAGGTGGTTGAGGCCCCATCCCTGGAGGTGTTTAAGCCCAGGCTGGCTGAGGCTCTGGGCAGCCTGATGTAGTGTGGGGTGTCCCTGCCCATGGCAGGGGGGTTGGAACTAGATGATCCTTGTGGTCCCTTCCAACCCTGACTGATTCTGTGATTCTATGAAAAAGCAACCTGTGTGTCCTGGTGAGAAAGCTGAATGTCAGTCATCAGTGTGTGTCTGGTGAAGGTGACTTATATGCTGGCTGTATTAGCAAAAAAGCAGTGAAAAGGATAAAGGAGTAATGATTCCCCTCTGCTCATCACTTGTGAGGCTGCATCTCCAGTACTGTGTCCCATCTTGGGCTTCCCAGTACAAGACAGATATTGAATAGTGGATTCTGTCCAGTGAAGGCCCACAAAGGGGTGGTGCACCACACTGCAGAAGGAAAGGCTTACTTGATATCAAAGCTAGGGGCAGATGTTGTTGCTGCTCTTAAATTACTTAATAGGAGAGTACAGAAAAGATGATGCCAAATTCTTGGAGATGGCAGAGTGGCAAGAGTCATGATTTGCACTAAGGGATGCTGGCTAGATAAAAAGAAGAAGAAAACCCACCCCCTCCCATCCCCCCAGAGCTCATCTCCAGCATGAGAAATTGCCCAGAGACAGCTTTACCAGGCTGCAGAACCTTCATCCTTTGAGGTAAGTAGAACTTGAATGGACAACGAGGCCCTGAGAAACCTGGCCTAAATTTGAAGTTCTCTCTGCTTTGGACAGAGGGTTGACCTAAATCACATCTAGAGGTCTGCTGACATCTTCATTAACTCTGTGATTTTATAAAGCAGACCTCAAGCACAACACTGAAATGAATCCCATCTGAACATTGTGAGAAGAAGGGCCGGTTGGATGAGCCAGGGAATTCCAGGCCTGTCAGCCTGACCTCAGTGCCAGGAAAGATTATGGAGCAGGTCATCCTGAGTGCAATCACACAACACTTAGAGGATGGCCAAGGGCTCAGGCCCAGCCAGCATGGGTTTAGGAAGGGCAGGTCCTGCCTGACCAACCTGATCTCCTTCTATGCCCAGGTGACTGCCTGGTGGATGTGGGGAGGCTGTGGATGGAGTCTACCTGGACCTCAGCAAGGCCTTTGACACCGTTCCCCATAGCAAACTCCTGGCCAAGCTGTCAGCCCATGGCTTGGATGGGAGCACACTGCGATGGGTTAGGAACTGGCTGGAGGGCTGAGCCCAGAGAGTGGTGGTGAATGGTGCCACAGCCAGCTGGCAGCCAGGCACCAGTGGTGTGCCCCAGGGATCAGTGCTGGGCCCCATGCTCTTTAACATCTTTATTGATGATCTGGACGAGGGCATCGAGTCCATCATCAGTAAATTTGCTGACGACACCAAGCTGGGGGCAGGAGTTGATCTGCTGGAGGGTAGAGAGGCTCTGCAGAGGGACCTCGACAGGCTGGGCAGATGGGCAGAGTCCAACGGCATGAGATTTAACACATCCAAGTGCCGGGTTCTGCACATTGGCCACAGCAACCCCATGCAGAGCTACAGGCTGGGGTCAGAGTGGCTGAGAGCAGTCAGGCTGAGAGGGACCTAGGGGTGCTGGTTGACGGTAGACTGAACATGAGCCTGCAGTGTGCCCAGGCAGCTAAGAGGGCCAATGGCATCCTGGCCTGCATCAGGAACAGTGTGGCCAGCAGGAGCAGGGAGGTCATTCTGCCCCTGGACACTGCACTGGTTAGGCCGCACCTCGAGTCCTGTGTCCAGTTCTGGGCCCCTCAGTTTAGGAAGGAGGTTGACTTGCTGGAACGAGTCCAGAGGAGGGCAACAAAGTTGGTGAGGGGTTTGGAACATAAGCCCTACGAGGAGAGGCTGAGGGAGCTGGGGTTGCTTAGCCTGGAGAAGAGGAGACTCAGGGGTGACCTTATTACTCTCTACAACTACCTGAAGGGAGGTTGTAGACAGACGGATGTTGGTCTCTTCTCCCAGGCAGCCAGTACCAGAACAAGAGGACACAGTCTCAGGCTGCACCAGGGGAGGTTCAGGCTAGATGTTAGGAAAAAGTTCTATACAGAGAGAGTGATTGCACATTGGAATGGGCTGCCTGGGGAGGTGGTGGAGTCACCATCACTGGAGGTGTTCAGGAGGAGACTTGATGGGGTGCTTGGTGCCGTGGGTTAGTTGTTTGGGTGGTGTTGGATTGGTTGATGGGTTGGACGTGGTGATCTTGAAGGTCTCTTCCAACCTGGTTTATTCTATGTATTCTATGTATTCTATTTTGTCAAAAGGTTTTGCCTTGTAGACATTTAAGGAGAACCAGTGGAAAGCAGGAACTCTACCTTCCAGGCAGCTCTACCTTCATTACAGTTCTGTAACTCAGGGACTTCAGTCTGTCTCAAGCCACTGAAAAGCTGTGTTTAATCAGTACTCCCAGAATCTTCCTTTTTACAAGCTTAATTTTTATCTATTGCATTTTTTCCCATCAGATGCCTAACTGTTAGGGGTTTGTAAGAAGCCTGTGAGGCTTTTGCTGCATCATTACTAATGTCATTACATCAAATTGTTGCAGCTTACAAACCCAGCAAATGCACCATTGCCTGGCTGTATTATGGTGTCCTGGTTTGAGGCCAGGCAGATCCTCTCCTGCCCCCTGAGAGGGGCAAAAGAATGGCACTCATCACACAAGTGGATTGCAGGAGTGATGGAGAGTTTAAATGGGAAAGCAGTGAGTGTTGTACAGAAGCTACAAGCACAGTGACAAAAGAAACCCAAAGCATAGAGTCCTTTACAGCACACCCAAAAAGCCTCCCAGGTCTTCCCATCTCCCCACCTGGGGGCATACCCCAAACCCCCCCCAGGGCTCTCTCTTCCACCCCCTTTTGCTTGGCTAGCCTCAGGCTGGCCAGGTCTGAGCCTGCTCCTCCCCCTTCTCCGCCTGGCATTAGGCCTGGAGAGGCCTAAAAGGCCTTGAGATGACTCCCCCAGCGTTACCTGACAGGGAGCATCTCCCATGAGGGTAGAGAGGGAAGAAAGAGCAAGTGCATGGCTTTGCAGCTGGATTTATAGGGTGCAGGACATTATGGGTATGAAATACACAGCTTCCTGTGTCCACCCACTGGGCTGGACACTTGGGACAGTGTGGCAGCAACAGGAGGCACCCAGCCTAAACTGCTCTGAGGAAAGATTACTACATGAAATAACATTCCAAGGACAGCCCTGTATCAGTTGGAAATGGAGTGCAGCAGTTGTGGCAAAACTCTTCAACAAAAGACCAAGGTAAGATCTCAAGGACCTGCAGGCTGGCAGGTTACAGCTGTCACAGAATGCTGTGATGAATGATTTAAGCATTCTCCCTACACCAAGTACTGGATAACCAGGTAGGCACCTTTTCAAATGGGATTAAACCACAGTCTTGAGCTTTTAAAGTTGAACTTGAAAATGCAGAAGATGCTCTTGCTGAGACAGGTGTAAGGTGGTATCCTTACCTCCCAGGACACCTGAGCACAGGCAGCAGATCTGCATGACACCTGAGGGGGCCTGCACTGCTCCGGCGCTCCAGGCGCTGTCGTCACGTCACATTTTTCCGAGTAAGGTCCAAACTGTCAAAGAGGGAGTGGAGACAACCACATCTCAACACAACTACTACTTCTTAGAGTAACAGCCTACCACACTAGGGACATGTAGAATAGAGGAGAGGAGAATAGGGTAGAGTAGAGAAGAATAGAATAGAGTAGAGTAGAATGGAGTAGCGTAAAGTAGAATAGAATAGGGTAGAGTAGAATAGAGTAGAGTAGAGTAGAGTAGAATAGGGTAGAGTAGAATAGAATAGGGTAGAGTAGAGTAGAATAGGGTAGAGTAGAGTAGAGTAGAATAGAGTAGAATTAACCAGGTTGGAAATGACCTTTGAGATCATCAAGTCCAACCTATCACCCAACACCATCTAATCAACTAAACCATGGCACCAAGTGCCTCATCCAAGCTCTTCCCAAACACCTCCAGGGATGGTGACTCCACCACCTCCCTGGGCAGCACATCCCAATGGCCAATCTCTCTTGCTGGGAAAAATTTCTTCCTAACATCCAGCCTGAACCTCCCCTGGCACAGCTTGAGACTGTGTCCTCTTGTTCTAGTACTGGTTGCCTGGGAGAAGAGACCAACCCCCACCTGGCTACAACTAGATGATCTTTAAGGTCCCCTCCAACCCAAACCTTTCTATGAATCTATGACATTTCTCCTCCTTTTACCTAACCCCCTTTATTATAAACTGATGTTTAACTATCCCCACAGTCTGTCTGGAGAAGAGAAGGCTCCCAGGTGACCTCATTGTGGCCTTCCAGTATCTGAAGGGGGCTACAAGAAGGCTGGGGACGGACTTCTCAGGATCTCAGGCAGTGATAGGACTAGGGGGAATGGAATGAAGCTGGAGGTGGGGAGATGGAGGCTGGAGGTGAGGAGGAAGTTCTTCCCCATGAGAGTGGTGAAGCCCTGGAATGGGTTGTCCAGGGAGGTGGTTGGGGCCCTGTCCCTGGAGGTGTTTTAGCTCAGGCTGGATGAGGCTCTGGGCAGCCTGATCTAGTGTGGGGTGTCCCTGCCCATGGCAGGGGGGGTTGGAACTGGCTGATCCTTGTGGTCCCTTCCAACCCTGCCTGATTCTATGATACTATGACACAGAACAACAAGCCACATGAACCAAATTATTCTACATTATGAAATCCTCATTTTAAAATTACTTTTGTTTTTTAAAGGTCCTTAATAGTGACTGCAGGCACTGCCAGTAATTGCATTTCAGCCTGCCCCCTTACCCCAGCCTTGTTAGCTGCTCGCAGCCGGAAGCTGTACGTCCGCCCTGGAAGGAGGCTGCCCACTGTGCACTCAACATCAGAGCCTTGGTAAACCTCTCTGTGTTCATCAGTTTCTGCCTGAAACATTTCCAGACCATAGCAGGTGATGGGTGAGCCGCCATCTACCTGAGGTGGTCCTGAAAAGGAAGAAAGAAAGCAAAGCTGGTTCAGTTTTAAGACATAATACACTTGGATCCCTTCCACTCGCTAAGGGTTGCAATGAAATTACCCCAGCGCAGCTGAATGTCTCTTGCTCTTGTTCTACCCTGTAGCCTTGGAGGCTGGCATGGACCAGGAACCACTGCTGGTGTTTGTACCAGTAAAGAATCGGAGGCCTACAAAGGAAAGACAGATTGCTGAAGTCATCTAGGCCAAAACAAGCCACAAGTGAAGGCAAATATCTGAGTCAGAAACAAGACCTTCCATGGTTTGGAACTACACCTTCACATACATGAAGATTCCTAAAGGATCTGGCATGTGTTTCTCATGCCTAGAGAAAGCATGAATCCATGAAGATTCCTAAAGGATCTGGCATGTGTTTCTCATGCCTAGAGAAAGCATGAATCCATGAAGATTCCTAAAGGATCTGGCATGTGTTTCTCATGCCTACAGAAAGCATTCCACAGTGACCACTCAATATGCAATATGAACTTTTGCTTTCGCCTTTTGGGACAGATGCAAGGAGCAGAACGAAACCCAGCGGATAATGATCAGTACAAACCCAGGATACATGCTTGAAATGTCTCGTTCCAGGCAACCTTGGTACCTTTCCCATCAAACTGCATTTTAATCACTTTTAAAACTTAGAATCATGGAAGGTTGGAAAAGAACTCAGAGATCATCAAGTCCAACCTAGCACCCAACACCTCAGGACTAACTAAACCATGGCTTCAAGCATCACGTCCAGTCCCCTCTTGAACACCTCCAGGGATGGGGACTCCACCACCTCCCTGGGCAGCACATTCCAATGGCCAGTAACTCTTTCTGGGAAGAACTTTCTCCTCACCTCCAGCCTAAACTTCCCCTGGTGCAGCTTGAGACTGTGTCCTCTTGTTCTGGTGCTGGCTGCCTGGGAGAAGAGACCAACCCCCACCTGGCTGCAACCTCCCTTCAGGGAGTTGTAGGCAGCAAGAAGGTCTCCCCTGAGCCTCCTCCTTATGCTAAGGGTTGCATGTTTTTGTGCAAAACCTTCTCAAAAAGCAAAGGTGTCAATAAGAAGAGATCCAAAACCCCCCAGAGATCTCATTTTTTTCACTCCTTGGTAATTCTTCATGTGCCACAGGCTTCCACCTCTGATTTGAAGTGTGTGCAGAAATACACAGCTTAACAACACACAGCAGATGGCACTGACTGTTCAGAATACAGACAGAAATGAGTCACAAACACTGCAGGGTTCATTAGCCTCAGTGATACAGAACAAATAAGAAGTTGGCAGGGCTTTTAGTGTGCAAAAGAGGCACAGCTTAGAGTCTCACTTCACAACTGCTTTCTACATAGCTTCCAGAAAGCGTGGATTGGAAGTTCTGCTGCTTTTCAGTTCCTTTGAAATGCATTGTTGCACTGAACAAGGAGGACACAGCCTCAAGCTGTGCCAGAGGAGGTTTAGGCTGGATGTTAGGAAGAATTTCTTCCCAGAAGGAGAGATTGGCCATTGGAATATGCTGCCCAGGGAGGTGGTGGAGTCCCCATCCCTGGAGGTGTTCAAGAGGGGATTGGATGTGGCACTTGATGTCATCTCTGAGGTGTCTGGACTTGATGATCTTTGAGGTCTCTTCCAACCTTGGTGATACTGTGATACTTGGTGCCATGGTTCAGTAGTCATTAGGTCTTGGGTGCTAGGTTGGACTTGATGATCTTTGAGGTCTTTTCCAACCTTATTGATTCTATGATTCTATTCCTTTAAGGCATGGGCAGAAACCTGACATGCTGCACATCCACACTGGAGCTTTTCTGAGGTAGCAGTTAGGGCTACTTCTTTTAGGCACTTCTGTGCAGTGTTTGTTTAGTAAGTACTGGAGCAGATTGTCTTAAAGAGAGAGAAACTTTATTTCATGGAAATAGGAGCTCCTCTTACCGTGCTCTGTCCTCCTTCCCCAAGGCAGTACACACGTAAGCGATAGGAGCAGCCAGGGCTCAGTCGGTCACACACGTGCTCCCTAGCAGCTCCGCTGTATATTCTGTCCCATCTGTTCCCTGCAAGGACAGGAAGAAGCCTGCAATGAACCCAGGTGTGCATTGCCACACTTCAGTGACAGCTACAGCAGGCATTCCAGCTTCCCTGAAGAAGCATGTGCTTAATGCTTATAAGAAACCCCCACCAACCAAACAACAACTGAAGGCTTGCTTTTGTGCTTCCCTGAAAAGGATCCAAGCAGTTCTTAAAGAGAAGTTTCCTAGGTAAACTTCCTAACCCTGCTGAAGCACCTTCCTCAGTTTGTATTCACATGAACTAGGAGGAAAAAATGTACTATTAATGAGGCAGTTATTACTGGGCCAGCAAGCACGTTCAAACACCACAACCAAATAAACAGGAAAGATACAAGAAGCAAAATCTTCCCTGGAAAGCTTCTAATCACAACATTCAATTTGCAGACTCTAACTTGTAACTGATGAAACTTGCTCCTGTACTCCTGAATGGCCCAGCACCATCTGAAATACTGCTTTCACTCTTTGCTATTCAGCCAGATTCTTACATCAGGTGGTCTTTAGCATTCTGTGGCTGTCAATGGCTCCATGCCCCAGTGCAGGCCAGGGACAAGCGGAGTCCCTCAGGGATCAGTCCTGGGACCAGGCTTGGTCAACATCTTTGTGGGTGCCATGGACAGTGGCATTGAGTGCACCCTCAGCAAGTTTGCTGAGGACACCAAGCTGTGTGGTGCAGCAGACAGGCTGGAGGGAAGGGATCCATCCAGAGGGACCTGGACAGGCTGGAGAGGTGGGCACAAGCCAGCCTCAGGAGGTTCAACAAGACCAAGGGCAGGGTCCTGCAGCTGGGTGGAGGCAATCCCAGGCACAAATCCAGGCTGGGCAGTGAGTGGCTGGAAAGCAGCCCTGAGGAGAGAGACTTGGGGGTGCTGGGGGAGAAGCTCACCAGGAGCTCTCAGTGTGCACTTGCAGCCCAGAAAGCCAATCAGATCCTGGGCTGCAGCAAGAGAAGTGTGGCCAGCAGGGCAAGGGAGGGGATTCTCCCCCTCTAGGACATGTGCCCCAACAAAGGATAAAGATTGCTCCCCAGACTGCAGCTGCCCTGGAAATCATGGGCAGATATCACTGCTACCAATACTCTCTGGAATATGCATAAGACAAGATCATCTCTACCCATCAGCTACCCTGGAAAGGGAGGGTGGTGCAAAGGACAATGGATTCATCACCTGGACTCATAGCTAAAAAACTGTACAAAAGATCTGAGCAACTACTGGCTCAGAAGAAGCACAAGACCTGGGCAGTACTGCTCTGAAGAAACATGAAGAAAATACCAGGAGAGGAAAGGACAGAGACATCACCATGCAGCTTGGGAGAAGCAGACCAGGAGGAGTCTTCTCTCCGTGTCCTAAGTTCCTTCTGCTGCAACTCATGGAGCTGAAGAGGCTGCTCAGAGAAGGACTTGGACTTGGACTTTGGGACCTCTCCCTCCCCTCTTCCAGCAGGGGACAGCACAGACAACAAGGATGACATCTCCTCCACGCTGAAGTGGCAGCAGCCTTCCTCCACAGACCCAAACTGTCTTGGGGGTGTGGTAATATAATTCCTTTCCACTTCTCTCTCCCTCTTCTCTCTCTCCTTCTGATCCATCCACTTTATTCTGTTAATAAATAGCCTCAAGGGCTGTTGGTGTTTTGGCCTCATTTGTGCCTCTAATTTCATACCACAGGAACATTCAAAAGAACTGAGTCTCTTCCCCTCTCTGGACCAAGACACCAGTTTAAAAATCTTGTTGTATGAAAGGACAGAAAAAGCAAGTAACAGAAACAGTTACCCCAGCTGCATCACTGTTCTCCTTTAATTGTGACAAATGGAGCACTGGGTTTACTTTCATTTCACTCACCCAGCAAAGCTACACATCCAAAGCTAGGTGGCCCTGTCTTCTTGCCCTAAAATGTATGCAATGTGTCATCTAATTTCCAAAACAGAGCAGACTTCATTAGTAAGTTAAAACATTGAGCACCTCTTTCAACACAGTCTGGTGGCACCTTCTTTCTAAGCCAGAGGGGAAAACCCCTCTCCTGTATGCAAACATCAACATGCCTCTCTTCTTAAAGGCACTCCCTTTCAACAACTTTCCTTATCACAACACACATTCTACTCTTTCCACAGGCACACACACACACAGAGAAGAAAAACCACTGAATGCCCACATGCAGAAACAAACCAGCTGAATGCCCACACATGCTTCTAATACTCACCATTTAAGCCTTCAGACATCTCCACAACATAGGTATTTATTGCTGCTCCTCCATTGTCTTTTGGTGGATCTATAAAAAACAGTAATATTCCAGTGAAGGGAGATGAATGAAATAATTCTGCAGCTTTGGGGGAGAATGTAGAGATAAGAGGGAAGGGAAGGGAAGGGAAAGGAGAAGGGAGAAGGGAGGAGAAGGGAGAAGGGAGGAGAAGGGAGAAGGGAGGAGAAGGGAGAAGGGAGGAGAAGGGAGAAGGGAGGAGAAGGGAGAAGGGAGGAGAAGGGAGAAGGGAGGAGAAGGGAGAAGGGAGGAGAAGGGAGAAGGGAGGAGAAGGGAGAAGGGAGGAGAAGGGAGAAGGGAGGAGAAGGGAGAAGGGAGGAGAAGGGAGAAGGGAGGAGAAGGGAGAAGGGAGGAGAAGGGAGAAGGGAGGAGAAGGGAGAAGGGAGGAGAAGGGAGAAGGGAGGAGAAGGGAGAAGGGAGGAGAAGGGAGAAGGGAGGAGAAGGGAGAAGGGAGGAGAAGGGAGAAGGGAGGAGAAGGGAGAAGGGAGGAGAAGGGAGAAGGGAGAAGGGAGAAGGGAAGAGAAGAGAAGAGAGAAGAGAGAAGAGAGAAGAGAAAAGAGAGAAGAGAGAAGAGAACTTAACCAGGCTGGAAGAGACCTTTGAGATCATTGAGTCCAACCCACCATGCAACACTATCTAATCAACCAAACCATGGCACCAAGCACCCCATCAAGTCTCTTCCTAAACACCTCCAGTGATGGTGACTCCACCACCTATCACCCAACACCTCATGAGTAACTAAACCATGGCTCCAAGTGCCACATCCAATCCTCTCTTGAACACCTCCAGGGATGGTGACTCCACCACCTCCCTGGGCAGCACATCCCAATGGCCAATCTCTCTTGCTGGGAAGAACTTTCTCCTCACCTCCAGCCTAAACCTCCCCTGGCACAGCTTGAGACTGTGTCCTCTTGTTCTGGTGCTGGTTGGCTGGGAGAAGAGACCAACCCCCACCTGGCTACAGCCTCCCTTCAGGGAGTTGTAGAGAGCAAGAAAGTCTCCCCTGAACCTCCTCTTCTCCAGGTAAACAACCCCAGCTCCCTCAGCCTCTCCTCACAGGGCTTGTGCTCAAAATAAATCCAATATATATGAATATATCTATATTATATAGAGATATTATATATATATAATAGATATAAAACACAGGGGAGAGACTCTAAATAGAGCTGGGCAACAATCTTACCCCAGGTGATTTTAAAACTCTGTGCATGAACTTTTCCTTTCACAGTGGGTTTTGAAGGTACTCCAGGCTTATCAGGACAAGTAATGTATTCTACTGTTTCACTTGGACTGCTTTTCCCTTCTGAGTTATAGGCAATGACCTGTAAAGATATAAAAAACCAGTATTATGAACAGAACAAACACACTGGCTGGTGGTATGCTAGTCATTGTTAGTGGTAAAATCTAATTAGAATAGAATGGAATGGAATGGAATGGAATGGAATAGAATAGAATGGAATAGATCATGTTGGAAGAGACCTTCAAGATCATAGAATAGCATAGAATAGAATAGGATAGATAGGAGAGAATAGAATGGAATGGAATGGAATGGAATGGAATGGAATGGAATAGAATGGAATGGAATAGAATAGAATAGAATAGAATGGAATAGAATAGAATAGAATAGAATAGAATAGAATAGAATAGAATAGAATAGAATAGAACGGAATAGAATTAACCAGGTTGGAAAAGACCTTTGAGATCATCAAGTCCAACCTATCACCCAACACCATCTAATCAACTAAACAATTCCTTTATGATTCTAGGAAAACAAATTGCTGCATTCTCTACTTTCTATTGTCTGCAGTTAATCTACATATTCTGGCTTAGTATCATAGTACCAGTCAGGGTTGGAAAGGACCACAAGGATCAGCTAGTTCCAAGCCCCCTGCCATGGGCAGGGACACCCCACACTAGATCAGCCTGGCCAGAGCCTCATCCAGCCTGGGCTTAAACACCTCTAGGGATGGGGCCTCAACCACCTCCCTGGACAACCCAGTCCAGGGCTTCACCACTCTCCTGGGGAAGAACTTCCTCCTCACCTCCAGCCTCAATCTCCCCACCTCCAGCTTCATTCCATTCCCCCTAGTCCTAGCACTCCCTGAGATCCTGAGCAGTCCCTCCCCAGCCTTCTTGTAGCCCCCTTCAGCTCCTGGAAAGCCACAATGAGGTCACCTGGGAGCCTTCTCTTCTCCAGACTGAACAGCCCCAACTCCTTCAGTCTGTCCTCACAGGAGAGGTGCTGCAGCCCTCTGCTCATCCTCCTGGCCCTTCTCTGGCTTGCTCCTAGCAAACCACTAAAACACTTAGAAAAAGGTTTTTAGGCTTTTATATTTGTTTTAGAAGTGAGGAGAACCAAACTGACAGCAGTAATGTTAGCACACTGAGAAAGGAAAGTGAGCTAACACGTCTCTCAGACACTAAGGCTCCCAATAGATTTTACCAGATTAACAATCACCTACTTGTCCCTGTGCCCTTACCAATGAAGTGAAACAGGCACACTAAGCATTTATGTCTTACAATAAGGTTTCCAATGGTTATAAAGCTTCTTTCAAAAGCCTTAAGGAATATTACCACTAATTAAGTCTTTTCCTTTGTATAATAAAGACCTGATTAACACAACATTTGTTTCTCCTTTATGTCCTGCAAATGAGTGAACAGAGACTTCTGTTTACTGCTTTGGTTAAAAAAACAAACCCAAACCCACAGTGTAAACATTGATTTATTTTTATTCTAATGAGAAGCTTAGGATGTTTAAGTTAACTAGAGACTTACCAGTCACATGTATGGCCAAGATGTAGAATAGAATAGAATAAACCAGGTTGGAAGAGACCTTCAAGCTCATCGTGTCCAACCCATCACCCAACACCATCTAATCATGGCACTTAGCACCCCATCAAGTCTCCCCCTGAACACCTCCAATGATGGTGACTCCACCACCTCCCTGGACAGCACATTCATAGAATCATAGAATCAATAAGGTTGGAAAAGACCTCAAAGATCATCAAGTCCAACCTGTCACCCAAGACCTCATGCCTACTAGACCATGGCACCAGGTGCCATATCCAATCCCCTCTTGAACACCTCCAGGGATGGTGACTCCACCACCTCCCTGGGCAGCACATTCCAATGGCAAATCTCTCTTCTTGTGAGGAACTTTCTCCTCACCTCCAGCCTAACCTTCCCCTGGTGCAGCTTGAGACTGTGTCTTCTTGTCTGGTGCTGGTTGGCTGGGAGAAGAGACCAACCCCCACCTGGCTACAACCACCTTTAAGGTAGTTGTAGAGGGCAATGAGGTCACCCCTGAGCGTCCTCTTCTCCAGGCTAAGCAACCCCAGCTCCCTCAGCCTCTCCTCACAGGGCTGTGCTCCAGACCCCTCCCCAGCTTTGTTGCCCTTCTCTGGACACCTTCCAGCAACTCAACATCTTTCCTAAACTGAGGGGCCCAGAACTGGACACAGGACTCAAGGTGTGGCCTAACCAGTGCTGAGCACAGGGCACAATGACTTCCCTGCTCCTGCTGGCCACACTCTTCCTGATGCAGGCCAGGATGCCCTTGGCCTTCTTGGCCACCTGGGCACACTGCTGGCTCATGTTATGCCCTTGCAGAGGTTCTTATTCCTTTTGCAGAGCTACTTAACGAATGAAACCGGAGTTCAGTTGATACTTTTAAGATTCTGAAACTGTAAGAAGCTGGCCTCCCATGTAGCTTTCTCTTAAAAAGGCCTTCCCCACTGCTGAGTCCATTGCAAGCTGATGAATAGATGTTACAAAAGAACTAATCAATCTTACCCTAAATTTGTACTTCGTACTGCGCCTCAAATTCTTCACCGTGTAGGTCAGATCCTCACCGTCGTATTTTGGCTTGAAACCATATCCCTGCAGCATGAAACATGATTGCAGACCAGAGCACATCACAGAACACCATACAAGTCAATCACTTTTCCAGGCCATAACTGTTATGCTCCTCTGACAAAACAGGAAGTGTGACTTTCACTGGCAGGACAGGACTTTCCTTTCTTGGAAAGGGGGAAATGAATCAACCATTCTCCAACCAGAAGAGGAGGAAAGGACAGTACAGACAAACATACACAGTGTCAACAGAAGTGATACCTAACTCCTCCAGAGTGTTGCTGTGACATCTAGAGGGATCACCCTCCATGATAAAATTACTTTGACCCAGTTCTTTGTAAGCTGTGGTAGTTTTAGCCTGGCTAAAGTTAACACTGGGGGGGGAAACTTCAAGCCACCACACAAGGCTTAACTTTCACATGCAGATTCACAAAGCTAAAAGTAATTCAGAAGTCCTTGCAGCACTGAAGCTTAGTAACAGTGATAACAATTACTGTCACAAGAAGGAGAAAGCTACATGGCTTGGTCACAGCAATGCCAAGGCATCAGATTAACTTCAGGAAACACAGGGCCTTGGAGAATGGTCTGACAAAAGTCAGCACTGACACACTTAATGAGGTATCAAACACACACATTACAGCCACTCTTCTTGTTGAGAAGAAATCATTCTGAACTTACTGAGTTCTCATCCTCCATCTCCAATATGTATGAGATTCCTTCATCTGATGGTGTTCCTGAGGGTTTTGTCCACTGTAGGGATAACCAAGTAACTCCAGCATTAATCAGCAAAGGACTTGCTGGTGCGGTTGGGGCAGTGCCTGAGGTATGATACAGGACTTCTTCACTAAAACCACTGTTTAAAACAGACAGTATGTAAACTAACTAGACACAATAATTAGTAGCTAGAAAAACAGAGTATTTACTAAAGACAGCTATGTCAGTGTGCTGGACTGTGCACAAGCTGGTACACGCAGACGACTTGGCTTGCACACGAGTCTGGCAGTAACAAAACAGCTGAGCAAAGCTGACATGCTCCTAATGGAAAGATGCCTTTGTCTAGTATCATCACAATGCTTTGCTAACCAGAATGTTTTGCTTTTGCACATTAAGTCATTGTTCTAAACCAATACATGCTTACATACACTCATGTACTAGTACCACAGCCTCCTTCCCATTCAAAAGGAAAATAAAGCATAGATGAGAAGGCAAAACCAAACCAAACCAAAAGGTTTGCTTCCCAGCCAGCAATCAGGTGCTTCAAATACACTGTGAATCACAGAATCAGAGAATCAATCAGGTTGGAAAAGACCTCAGAGGTCAGCAAGTCCAACCTAGCACCCAACACCTCAGGACTACTAAACCATGGCACCAAGTGCCACGTCCAAGCCCTCTTTGAACAGCTCCAGGGACAGTGACTCCACCACCTCCCTGGGCAGCACATACCAATGGCCAATCTCTCTTGCTGGGAAGAACTGTCACCTCACCTCCAGCCTAAACTTCCCCTGGCACAGCTTGAGACTGTGTCCTCTTGTTCTGGTGCTGGTTGCCTGGGAGAAGAGACCAACCCCCACCTGGCTACAACCTCCCTTCAGGGAGGTGTAGAGAGCAATGAGGTCTCCCCTGAGCCTCCTCTTCTCCAGGCTACACAACCCCAGCTCCCTCAGCCTCTCCTCATAGGGCTTGTGCTTGAGACCTCTCCCCAGCCTTATTGCCCTTCTCTGGACACTTAGTAGTCTGCAGAAGATTTCTTCTGCCCAGCATGAATTAACTGTAAGACCAGGTCTGGCTCCCTGCCCTTTACACTGTCTTGGCAATGTTGTCCAAGCTGTCGTCGCCTCAAGCACCTCCTTGAGCCAGCTGAAGGAAACACAACACACATCCTCTGTTTCAGGCTATGAAGACCCCAGCCTTAATATTTCAGACACTGAATTAAAAACACACAATTGTGAAATGGCCATTTCAGGCTTGTGGCTAGATTAGACCTGTTCCTATGCCACACAGGGTCTCAAGGTCCAAGTGCTACCAGGCAGCATGGCCAACAGCAGTCTGCTCTAGAGATGATGACCTCTGGTAGTCTATCAGCCAGGTTTATCACTTTCCCTGAAGACCAAGAAGCATTTCCAAGCCCAGCAGTGCAAGCAAAACTTGTGAAACCATCAATTATGTGTGACTGCTTTGGTTTGGTTTTCTCTCCAGCTCTTAATGACATCCTCCACTGAAGTCAAACATCATTCACACAAAAATTCAGAATGAAGTCTGGTGCTCTGTAGCCCCTGAAAAGCAGCAATCAAATAAGAACAACACACCCTAAGCATTCCTCATAAGCTCCAGAGTGTCAGAAGAATTCAGTGATATGGGAATGTCATATTCTGCCCACTGCTTGGGAGGAGAGTAACAGCCACCTTAGAGAAAAGGATGTGTTTAAGAAATAGGTGTGGTGGTTTTAGGCTGTGCCTTGAAAATTTAGCTGCAGATTTCAAGAGGAAAGTAGAAAAAGAGAAATCAATCACTACTGGGTGTAAAAAGGAGAACAAAAGATTGTCCTAAACAAATACACTGGATAAATGTCTGGGATAAGAGCAGCTGTATCACAACAATTCTTCACATTTCCCTTCCATTTCATTCCTTTTCTCTCTTCTGATCTTGGCTGTTTTGCTTTGCCTGGGAGATAATGAGCTGTTTCTGGCTGGCCCTGAGATAAGCCTAACACTGCTTTCTCTCACCTCCTCTCTCTCTCTCGGTGCAGGGGGGTCTGGGAGGTTTGGGGGGGAGGCAGTGGAGCAGCTTCCCTGTTTTATTTGACCAGGGGGCTTTTCTGTGTTGTTTGCTAATTGTAAATCTCTGTATAACCTTGTACCTCCTGTATATGTTGTACCCATTCATTGCATTCCAGTGTGGAGTGGAGTTTTGGCTTGTAAATACAGCTTCATCTGCTTCTAACTGAGCTGCTCCGGCTGGAAGTTAATGCTGGGGGGAAACTTCATCCCACCACAACAGGACATGGCAAAGAGCACACTACAGGCAGTGGGAGTTCTGCCAGGCTTACTTCCTGCTCCAGAAGCTACTGGCACCTCTTTATACTGTCACTGCTAAAACTTTAAATTTAAGGAGGGCTGCTAAGC
Organism: Dryobates pubescens; assembly: GCF_014839835.1. Lineage (NCBI taxonomy): Eukaryota > Metazoa > Chordata > Aves > Piciformes > Picidae > Dryobates > Dryobates pubescens. The sequence goes on along the minus strand of NC_071618.1, from coordinate 43,349,612 downwards.
CCTGGGAAATTGCTACACCAGCTTCAGGAGCTACTTTTTTCCAGCACCATATCAGCCTTCCTGGAACCAAGGGGAGCAGAGGGCCCTCTGGCCAGCCCAGCAGCAGCACAAGCACTGAAGCATTGAGCTATTCAATTCTGTCCCTTTGGCTGAGCCACTTGACTTTCAGCAGGATCCCCAGAATTTTGCACAAGTGTACACCAAACACAAAAGCCACAGTTGCACTGGATGTGTGAGTCTCTACAATGCAGTGCCTAGTCCAAAAATGGTATTTGAAGTATGTGCAGTGGGACATGTCTCCAGGGCAGCAACTTCAGTGGTCAGCATAGGTCTACAGGACTAACGCTCAAAAAGCAGCACAGCCTGAGCTGAGCTGAGCTGAGAGCAGCCAGGTGGTTTGTGTCATGCTCATGCTCCCTCTTCTAGGGGCACCATCTAGAAATTTCTGAGCAGGCTGCTGAGAAAATGGGGCCAAGTCTGGCAGAAGTAGCTGCACTCTCTGCTTTGGGGAGCAGGTGGGAAGTGTAAGCCTGCACAAGACACAGTGGTTGTAGTATGGAGCCATAGCATGCCTGGACAAAATGCATTATGCTGGGAATCACTGAACAGCTGAGACTGGAAGGGATCTCTGGAGGTCATCTTGTCCAACCTCCCCTTGCTCAAGCAAGGTCCAGTGGTTCACAGTACACTGGTAATCTGCAAACTTGATAACCCAGTCCCAGGCTGTGAATGAACTGTGCAGTTGGATTAGATGATACAATGGTAAATTCCTTCCAACAGAACAATTTTGTGTTCCACACTGTATTTCAGCCCAGCTGGACAAAAGACTTGTTCAAAAGCCACCCTGTTTTTCCTAAACAAGCATACACATGCACATGCATTCCACAGTTACCACAGAACAGTAACATTTACCTCATTCCCACGTCATTTTTGGCTGCTAGCCTAAAGGTGTATCCCATTGCTGGTGATAGTTTAGTAATCCTATACTGCTTCTGTTGGCCGTAATAACACTGGCAAAACTCTCCATTTCCTTTTCCCTACAAAGGAATAAGTCAGTCACATTATTCACCCTGCTATATAGGCATCCATCAAAAAACATGAAGTAAACTACATTCTTTTTGGAAATGAGACATAACTCAAGAATCTCCCACAGTGAGGCAGTAGAGGAGAGTAGAGTAGGGTAGAGTAGGGTAGAGAAGAGTAGAGTAGGGTAGAGAAGAGCGGAGTAGGGTAGAGAAGAGTGGAGTAGGGTAGAGAAGAGCGGAGTAGGGTAGAGAAGAGCGGAGTAGGGTAGAGAAGAGCAGAGTAGGGCAGAGAAGAGCGGAGTAGGGCAGAGAAGAGCAGAGTAGGGTAGAGAAGAGCAGAGTAGGGCAGAGAAGAGCAGAGTAGGGCAGAGAAGAGCAGAGTAGGGCAGAGAAGAGCAGAGTAGGGCAGAGAAGAGCAGAATAGAATAGAGCAGAAGAGTAGAGAAGAGTAGAACAGAGTAGAACAGAGCAGAAGAGTAGAGAAGAGTAGAATAGAGAAGAGTAGAGAAGAGTAGAGTAGAATAGAGCAGAACAGAGTAGAATAGAGCAGAAGAGTAGAATAGAGAAGAGTAAAGAAGAGTAGAGAAGAGTAGAGAAGAGTAGAGAAAAATAGAGCAGAAGAGTAGAGTAGAGTAGAGCAGAGCAGAAGTAACCAGGTTGGAAGAGGCCTTTTTGATCATCAAGTCCAACCTATCACCCACCACCATCTAATCAACTAAACCATGGCACCAAGTGCCCCATCCAGTCTCTTCCTAAACACCTCCAGTGATGGTGACTCCACCACCTCCCTGGGCAGCACATTCCAATGGCCAATCCCTCCTCCTGTGAAGAACTACTTCTGAAACTTTATGTATCTATTGAACTAGAGGCTTTTCCCCTTCCTTTCTATTTCTCAGAAAGGAAAAAGCCATGAAGCTTCTGCAGCTCTGCCTTCTCAGAACAGATCTCCAGGCAGGGACTGCAAGACACTAGATCCACTAAGGTTGTACACAAGAAAGACCATTAAAGAAAAATGATCCTCCAGTGTCAGCTTCAAGTATTGGACTAGAGGTGAAAAAGGCACAACTGAGAGTGGCATCATCATCTAATTAATATCCTATTGTTTTATATTGCCCAAGAAAGAATCCAGCAATAGTAATAGCTTCATAATTGCTTAAGTGATTACACATTTGTAACATGCCTCTAGATGGAAGACACAAGTTTCACACAGTGTGGTGTGCACAGTCACGCCACACTGCTCTTTAGAAGGCCACAAAACTGCAAGGAAAAGAGAAGAGCTTGCTTACTTCATCCCATTCCAAAAGGTAACTGTGGATTTTAGAACCATTGTCACAAGATGCCTGCAACAGGAAAGGAAGAAAATTAGATACAAGAACACTTAAGGGAAAAAAAATATGCTTACACAGGTCAAAGCATGGCAAGACCAGCAGAGGGCAAACAGTGGCCCTCTTCTCTGATTTTTTTTCACTTTTCCTAGTCCAATTCATGCTTGCATAATGGTTAGGGTGTTGGCTTTTAAATTTAGACCTAGCAAATGTATCCTGGCAGCAGTGTAATACAGTGTTGTGGTAGTTTTAGGCCATGCCTTTAAAATCAGCTGCAGATTTTGAGCAGAGAAGTAGGAAAGCATAAATAAATCACTATTGGGTGTAAAAAGGAAAACAAAAGATGGTTCTCAACAAATTCATTGGCTAAATGTCTGGGATAAGAGAAGCTGTATCATAACAATTCTTCACATTTCACTTCCATTTCATTCCTCTCCTCTCCAGTCTCCTGTCTCCTCTCCTCTCCTGTCTCCTCTCCAGTCTCCTGTCTCCTCTCCAGTCTCCTGTCTCCTCTCCTCTCCAGTCTCCTGTCTCCTCTCCAGTCTCCTGTCTCCTCTCCAGTCTCCTGTCTCCTCTCCAGTCTCCTGTCTCCTCTCCTCTCCAGTCTCCTCTCCTCTCCAGTCTCCTCTCCTCTCCAGTCTCCTCTTTTGCTTCACCCAGAGATAAAGTGCTGCTTCTGGCTGGCCTTGAGACAAGACTAACACTGCTTTCTCTCAGCTTCCCTCTCTCTTGGTACAGGGGGATCTGGGAGGTTTGGGGTGGGGGGGAAGGGGCAGTGGAGCAGCCTTCCTGGTCTTTTTTTTGACCAGGAGGTTTTCTGTGTTATTTGCTAGTTGTGAATAGCTGTATAATATTGTAACTCCTGTATATTTTGCACATATTCCTTGCATTCCAGTGTAGAGTGGAGTTTTGGCTTGTGAATACAGCTTCAGTTTCTTCTAACTGAGTTGGTCTGGCACATAAAGTTAGTGCTGGGAGGGGAAATTCTGGGTAGCTAGACCAAAGGCTTGCTCAAATCTCAGTCTTTCCAGACCACTTCTTTTGCTTTGCACTGACAAGGCTATGTCCAGCAACTGAGAAAGGAATAGGTTCCACAGTACACTGGGAGTCAGGAGCTGAACCACTGTCTCTCACCTCAGCTCAATAACTTTATCTACAAGGGCTCCTTCTCCTTGCCTTTCTGGAATGCTTCTCTTTTTCACTGAAGCCCACATTTAACCCAGTACATGTACTCCCAGCCACAGAACTGTGACTGAAGTGAGTATGTCAGAAACAGGACACCTTTTGTCAATGAGCTAGCACTTCACTGACAAACCCACACCAGTTCTGCACCATTACCTTCCACTGCAGAGTGAGAGAATTTTTGGTCCGATTGGTTATCCTGGGCAAATTCGGAGGATCAGGTTCACAGCTTGCTGTGGTAAAGCTCTCTGCTTCTGAAGGGCTCCCCTTCACACAGTTGCACTCTACTTGGACCCTACAAGAAAAGAGCCAGTAACACTTTGCTTCAAAAAAACAATCTGTGTGTATAGTTTCCCAACACAAGTGAGCATGCAGAATGAAGTCGCTGCCTTGCTGCTTCATGATTACAATACCACTGTTACAAAGAATTACCCAGCTTTTCTATCTCAGACAACAGAAGTGATGCAAAAGGAAGAGAGTCCTTTACTTTGGCAGTACACCATTCCCATCAGTCAGCTTCAGTCTCCCAATTACATCTCAGATCTGTCAGTTATTTGCTGTACTTTGGTTGGGAAATAGATGGTGACTCCACCACCCCCCTGGGCAGCACATTCCAATGGCCAATAACTCTTCCTGTGAGGAACTTTCTCCTCACCTCCAGCCTAAACTTCCCCTGTGTCCTCTTATTCTGGTGCTGGTTGCCTGGGAGAAGAGACCAACCCCCACCTAGCTACAACCTCCCTTCAGGTAGTTGTAGAGAGCAGTAAGATTTCCCCTGAGCCTCCTGTTCTCCAGGCTAAGGAACCCCAGCTCCCTCAGCTTCTCCTCATAGGGCATATGCTTGAGACATCTCACCATCCTTGCTGCCCTTCTCTGGACACATTCAACTATCTCAATATCCTTCTCAAACTGAGGGGCCCAGAACCGGCACAATGTTTCTCAGCTGGATCCTTACTCAAGACACACTTCTGCTCCTTGTGCTTCCTACTGACTGCCTCTGGTATTCTAAAACCAAGGAACAGAACTGCCCTCCAACACATGACAAAGAAGGGAAGAATATCTAACTACATCTTTCCAACCCTATGATCTTCAGCAGGAAATACCAAAGCAGCAAATTCTGCTAGAAGAGTATAGAATTACACTGAGCTAGGAGAATATTTAGTAAGGCATACAGGGTCAGAGCCCTAGTCTGCTGGAGCAAAGTGAAAGCAACATGACTTGACCTTCAGGTGGCCAGAACTGAGTGTGTTCCTGTGCAAGGTACCTCCCTCTGTTGCCTCTGGGAAACAGAGAAAGCAAGCAGCATCTGTGCCTGGCTCAAAGGACAGAGAAATGTCACTATTCTGGCCTGACATTGGAAGTAAAGAGCACAGATGTTGGATGTGGGCATGAAAATTTCCTGGTTTTCCAAAATAGAATAGACTAGACTAGACTAGACTAGACTAGACTAGACTAGACTAGACTAGACTAGACCAGACCAGACCAGACCAGACCAGGACCGAACCAGGTTGGAAGAGACCTTCAAGATCATCGTGTCCAACCTATCATCCAACACCACCCAACCAACTAACCCATGGCACCAAGCACCCCACCAAGTCTCCTCCTGAACACCTCCAGTGATGGTGACTCCACCACCTCCCCGGGTAGCCCATTCCAATGGGCAATCACTCGCTATGTGTAGAACTTCCTCCTAACCTCCAGCCTAAACCTCCCCTGGCACAGCCTGAGACTGTGTCCTCTTGTTCTGGTGCTGGTTGCCTGGGAGAAGAGCCCAACCTCTGCCAAAATGGACTGAGTGGTCTGCTAAGCCAAACAAATGCTCATTTCTTACTGAAAGCAGGGTGAGATGTGGTAAAGAATCTCTGAAGAGTTGTGGAAACACACAGATTCAGTGAACCTTTCAAAACATGTCCACAGGATGTAATGAGTACAGATACTCACTTTGCATGGTAATCAGTTGCTGGCCTGAGATCATTTACAGTAACTTTATTCTCTTCTCCACTAGAAAGAGAAATGATTTGGTTTAGGAGAGTGTTTCAGAATCCCATACATTGATACAAATACACCTAATCCATCCACCTCACCCACCTCCTAAGAAACAGATTCACTGACAGTTTCATAGAATCACTCAGGGTTGGAAGGGACCACAAGGATCAGCCAGTTCCAACCCCCCTGCCATGGGCAGGGACACCCCACACTAGATCAGGCTGGCCACAGCCTCATCCAGCCTGGGCTTAAACACCTCCAGGGATGGGGCCTCAACCACCTCCCTGGACAACCCAGTCCAGGGCTTCACCACTCTCCTGGGGAAGAACTTCCTCCTCACCTCCAGCCTGAATCTCCCCACCTCCAGCTTCATTCCATTCCCCCCAGTCCTATCACTACCTGAGATCCTGAGAAGTCCCTCCCCAGCCTTCTTGTAGCCCCCTTCAGATCCTGGAAGGCCACAATGAGGTCACCTTGGAGCCTTCTCTTCTCCAGACTGAACAGCCCCAACTCCTTCAGTCTGTCCTCACAGGAGAGGTGCTGCAGCCCTCTGCTCATCCTCCTGGCCCTTCTCTGTTGCTAAATACAGTAGATGAAATTGCATTTATCTTTGAAATGTAGAGCCTTCTGAGATTTAATTTCTGTTGTTTTGCCCTGGCAGTTTTGGGTTTCTTATTAATTATTTCCCTCTGTACTCAGTCAGATCATCCATAGACATTTACCTTATTACACAAAACTCCTCAACTACTGAGGCCTTGGGAATCTCAGTTGAGCCTTGTAAAAAAGTATTAACTGAAACTGTAAATGACTGCATATACCTACTTTTCAGAGCCCAGGAAACAAACAAACAAACAAACAAACAAGAGGCACATCCATGCTGTATTGTGGTGGTTTTAGGCTATGCTTTGAAAATTCAGCTGCAGAGTTTGAGCAGAAAAGCAGAAATCAATCACTACTGGGTGTAAAAAGGAAAACAAAAGATTGTCCCAAACAAATTCAGTGGATGAAAGTCTGGGATAAGAGAAGCTGTATCATAACAATTCTTCACATTTCATTTCCATTCTCAATCCTTCTCTCTTCTCTTCTGATCCTGGCTGTTTTGCTTCAGCCAGAGATAATGTGCTGTTTCTGGCTTGCCTTGAGATAAGACAAACACTGCTTTCCCTCAGCTCCATTCTTTCTCTTGGTACAGGGGGGTCTGGGAGGTTTGGGGGGAGGCAGTGGAGCAGCCTCTCTGTTTTATTTGACCAGGGTTTTTTCCTGTGTTGTTTGCTAATTGTAAATCTCTGTGTAATACTGTAACTCCTGTGTATTTTGTACCTATGCATTGCATTCCAGTGTAGAGTGTAGATTTTGCTTGTAAATCCACCTTCATTTGCTTCTAACTGAGTTGGCCTGGCTGAAAAGTTAATGTTGGGGGGAAATTTCAACCCACCACACATGTGTCAGTCTGCTTTCCCTGACATTAGCCTATGCTAGCAAGGCTCATTCCCTTTCCTCTAAGCTTCCAGGACAGTGATATCCAACTTGTGATTCATGAATTGCTTCTAAGAAATCCACAGAAGGTTAAATACAGACATTTATATTACTGAAGTGCTTCACACCCTTGATGGCAAATTTTCTGTCACATTTCTCCAAGTTGGGGAAAAAAAAAAGGAAAAGCAAAAAAAGATTGAAACCCATTGCATAAGGAATGAAACAACTGAAGAGTGCTGGTTGGTTTGCTGCTGCTAGAGTTGAGTTGTGTGTGAAACCTGCTGGCTTTATTTCACATCTTAAAACTGAGTCTTACCAACAGCATTTGCAGGAAAGAGAGAGAGAGCCTTGCTGGGAGGAAAAACACATGCTGAAGTAACTGACTAAAGATACTATTTGTATTTATCACTCCTTGTATATCTCAGTAGTTGAGAACACACAGTTTCTAGAGCATGTGGTTGGAACACCACTAAGTGATGTTAAAACATGCTCCTAACACCCAAGAACAAGGTCTGTAAATTCCAGCTGATGGTAGAGACCTCAGGAACAATCCAGAAGCAATTCTACTGGAAAAAAACCCACACCCAGGCAGTCTGTTGCAAAAGAGATGCTGCACTAAACTGGCAATTGCAGAACCACAGAAGCAGAGAATCACCAAGGCTGGAAGAGACCTCAAAGATCATCAAGTCCAACCTGTCAGCACAGACACATCTGGATAAAAGGCAGATTTGGAATGAGGTTTAATGCCACAGAATTCAATGCAACAGCAGTTCAATCACAACAATGGCTACCTACATGTATACAGTTTTGTACTTCCCATCTTTTCCAGTGTTGGAAATCATCACTTCATAAGTATAAGCATCTGGCACATGACTCTTGTCAGCATCTTCTCCGGTGTCACTGGATGGAGGGGACCACATAAGCAGTGCTGTTCTTGCCTGAATGTCTGATACCTGTAGAAATACAGCTTTTGAGATCTCTGCCATTTCAATGCTATTGGATATAAATGCTGGGGTTTGCCACACAGTAGCAATACAGAATTGACCAGGGTGGAAAAGAGCTTTGAGATCATCCAAGTCCAACCTATCACCCAACACCATCTAGTCAACTAAACCATGGCACCAAGTGCCTCATCCAGTCCCCTCTTAAAACACTTCCAGGGATGGTGACTCCACCACTTCTCTGGGCAGCACATTCCAATGGCCAATCTCTCTTGCTGGGAAGAACTTCTTCCTAACATCCAGCCTAAACCTCCCCTGGCACAGCTTGAGACTGCCAAATAAAGAGAGAATGAAGTCATATAGCATCATCACATCAGAATGCTTGTACTGCCCTAAGAGCCATTGATTAGTTTTTTGCCAATTAAATCAAAGTGGCAATTTAAAACCATCCTGAAGAGAACTGCAATCCCAGGGCCCAGGGTGGAGTGGACACAGACATCTAAGTAACAAATGCCACCTAGTGGGCTGCATGGAAATGACTGTGTCACTTATGAAGCATAAGGGAGGGCAGCAGAGATTGTCAATCAGCTGTTTAATTAAATGCCAATGTTTCCAACTCCTGGTACTATGATATCTAAAAAGATCTTCCTGTTGACTTGGTTTTCATATGAAATGCAGAGAAGCTCAGGAATCTCTCCCAAATGATTTGGATTACTCCAGCAGGTACATAAAGAAACTTTTCCTTGGGCATTTAGTTATGACTGCAACAAGTAGACACTCCTGTTAGTTTAGAATCATAGAATCAATAAGGTTGGAAAAGACCACAGAGATCAGCAAGTCCAACCTGTCACCCAATAGCTCAGGACTAACTAAACCATGGCTTCAAGTGCCACATCCAAGCCCCTTTTGAACACCTCCAGTGATGGTGACTCCACCACCTCCCTGGGCAGCACATTCCAATGGCCAATTACTCTTGCTGGAAAGAACTTTCTCCTCACCTCCAGCCTAAACTTCCCCTGGTGCAGCTTGAGACTGTGCCCTCTTGTTCTGGTGCTGGTTGCCTGAGAGAAGAGACCAACTCCCTCCTGGCTACAATCACCTTTCAGGTAGTTGTAGACAGCAATGAGGTCTCCCCTGAGCCTCCTCTTCTGCAGGCTAAGCAACCCCAGCTCCCTCAGCCTCTCCTCGCAGGGCTGTGCTCCAGACCCCTCCTCAGCTTTGTTGCCCTTCTCTGGACACCTTCCAGCATCTCAACATCTTTCCCAAACTGAGGGGCCCAGAACTGGACACAGGACTCAAGGTGTGGCCTAACCAGTGCTGAGCACAGGGGCAGAATGACCTGCCTGCTCCTGCTGGCCACACTGTTCCTGATGCAGTCCAGGATGCCATTGGCCTTCTTGGTCCAACCCCAGCAGCCCCAGCTCCCTCAGCCTCTCCTCACAGGGCTGTGCTCCCCAGCTTTGTTGCCCTTCTCTGGACACCTTCCAGCAACTCAACATCTTTCCTGAACTGAGGGGCCCAGAACTGGACACAGGACTCAAGGTGTGGCCTAACCAGTGCTGAAATGCCCAGGCAGCATCTCCTTTCCTACAAGCTAAAGGCCAATAATCCTAGCCCCCATGGAGCCGCACGTTAACTCCTCCCTTCCCTTCTGTAGCTGTTTCTTGTGTATTTGAAGACTGTTAGTGTTTGTATCTCCCTTCACTTATCTCACTCTGATTGTTCCCATTATTCTCATTATCTCCTGCTGCTTCATTACTTTAGTGCTTTGCCCAGAACTGCACATAACATCCCCTCTGCCATTTCCCTGCTGCCAAACTGCCTTACAGACGCGCGGCAGATGACATTTTCCTTCCGACGTCTTAGTCTGTCCATCTTCTTTCACTCTGAAGCAGCAGTGTGGTTGGTGTGAGTGAAAGGTGCTGTTCCATCTTATTGGAACATTACAAGATCAGAGATTTCAAGTGCTCAGTACAGAGAGAGCAGGAAGAGTGGGAGGGAGATCAAACACACTAGAGAGTGCAGAGTTACAGACAGCTCGCAGGACTTTGCCTAGTGAGATTAAACTCACAGCACTAGTGGGAATCATTATACATCAACGTGACAACAGAGAACAGAGTGAAATGTTCTTTAAGTCTCTGACTGGATGAAAAACTGCTCTCCTGAGTGTACTCCCCCAGGGCAATGTTTGTTGGTCAACTCATATGAAGCTTACATAAGACTTTTGAAATCATAGGTGACAACTGTTAGTGCAGTAACTGTAAAACAATGAAGAGGTGTTGTGTACCAAGCTAAAAACAGAGACTGTGTGTAGGTTGTTCTGGTTGTTTTACTTTGTGTAAACAGAGCATGCAACTAAAGAACACAGAATTAACCAGGCTGGAAAAGACCTTTGAGATCATCGAGTCCAACCTAGCACCCAACACCATCTAATCAACTAAACCATGGCACCAAGCACCCCATCCAGTCCCTTCCTAAACACCTCCAGGGATGGGGACTCCACCACCTCCCTGGGCAGCACATTCCAATGGCCAATCTCTCTTCCTGGGAAGGACTTTCTCCTCACCTCCAGCCTAAACTTCCCCTGGCACAGCTTGAGACTGTGTCCTCTTGTTCTGGTGCTAGTTGCCTGGGAGAAGAGACCAACCCCCACCTGGCTGCAACCTCCCTTCAGGGAGGTGGAGAGAGCAAGGAGGTCTCCCCTGAGCCTCCTCTTCTCCAGGCTAAGCAACCCCAGCTCCCTCAGCCTCTCCTCACAGGGCTGTGCTCCAAACCCCTCCCCAGCTTTGTTGCCCTTCTCTGGACACATTCCAGCAACTCAACATCTTTCCTCGAGGTGTGGCCTAACTAATACTGAGTACAGGGCAGAATGACTTCCCTGCTCCTGCTGGCTACACTGTTCTTGATGCAGGCCAGGATGCCATTTGCCTTCTTGGCCACCTGGGCACACTGCTGGCTCATGTTCTGCCTACTCTCAACCAGTACCCCCAGGTCCCTCTCTGCAAGAAGCCAAGCCTAAACTAGTAAGCCCTACTGAGGAGTACTATGGACTGAGCTACTTAAGGAGCAATTGTCAGAGACAGATACCTGAGGGCCTATGAGAACTGGCTCATGGCAGAATGGAAGAACAGGAGACAGAACAATTAACTCTTTGGCAGGGATAAATACTAGAAATTATTTCCATCCATCCCACACAACTCCTGAATCCTACTGAAGTGTTCAAAAAGGGATTTGCCATTGGAATGTGCTGCCCAAGGAGGTGGTGGAGTCACCATCCCTGGAGGTGTTCAAGAGGGGATTGGATGTGGCACTTGGGGTCGTGGTTGTTAGTCCTGAGGTGTTGGCTGCTAGGTTGGACTTGATGATCCCTGAGGTCTTTTCCAACCTTACTGATTCTATGATTCTATGCAACTGCTATCTTCTTTTCTGCAATCCCAGAGAAGGGCAGTGGCAGAAAGTGGGGTCCCCAGAAACACAGCTCACACATGAAGGGTCAGTAAGCCAACAAACCCAAAAGGGGCAATAGCATTGGGGCTGAGTAACATCAAGGTCTTTGCTCTGGATCTACACTCTCTATGATGCTACATATTTCCTGAGATCCAGAGGCTTTCCATGATTTCATATACTGACTGGTGTATGAATATTTTCAACCACCCTCAGTTGCTAGGAAAAAAAAAACCCAAACAGAGAAATCACAGCTGCAAGCACTGAGAAGATAAGACTCAAAATGTAATTTAAGCCCTTTTCAACTTGTTTATAAAACATTTGGTACTGCTGCTCAGATTCAGCTTCTGAGAAAACCATTCTTGAAAACAAGCCTGGGTTCAGCTGTATTCTTCCTCACAAGGCTACTAATAAGGGACAGAAAATCAACACATTAAAAGATTAAGAACTGCTGAAAACTTTATAAACCCCTTTTCTCTCTTGTGTATGTGCACTGTGAGAGTCTGAGACTACAGCAGCAAGCATTAGCACAAAACTCCAGCTCCACATGAGGCAAGCATGGAACAAGAATTACTCAGTTCCTCACTAAGAAGAAATTATACAACAGTGTCCCTGATGTTCAGTAATACACCAAAAGGTGATGTTTTGAATACCAGTCAGAGCTCTGTTATGGAAGACAATGGTGGTGTCCCCCAGGGATCAGTGCTGGGTCCAGTCCTATGCTTGGTTGCATGGTTTAGTTGATTAGGTGGTGTTGGATGATAGCTTGGCCACAATGATCTTGAAGGTCTCTTCCAACCTGGTCTATTCTATTCTATTCCATTCCATTTATTGATGCTCTGGATGAGGGGATTGAGTCCATCATCAGTAAATTTGCAAAGCATACCGAGTTGGGAGCAGGAGCTGATCTGTTAGAGGGTAGAAGGGCTCTGCAGAGGGACCTTGCCAGGCTGGACAGATGGGCAGAGTCCAACAGGATGGCATCAAACAAGTCCAAGAGCCAGGTGCTGCACTTTGGTCACAACAGCCCCATGCAGAGCTACAGGCTGGGGGCAGAGTGGCTGGAGAGCAGCCAGGCAGAAAGGGACCTGGGGGGACTGGTTGATAGTAGGCTGAACATGAGCCAGCAGTGTGCCCAGGTGGCCAAGAAGGCCAATGGCATCCTGGCCTGCATCAGGAATAGTGTGGCCAGCAGGAGCAGGGAAGTCATTCTGCCCCTGGAGTCAGCACTGCTTAGGCCACACCTTGAGTCCTGTGTCCAGTTCTGGGCCCCTCAGGTTAGGAAAGATGTTGAGTTGCTGGAAGGTGTCCAGAGAAGGGCAACAAAGCTGGGGAGGGGTCTGGAGCACAGCCCTGTGAGGAGAGGCTGAGGGAGCTGGGGTTGCTTAGCCTGCAGAAGAGGAGGCTCAGGGGAGACCTTCTTGCTCTCTACAGCTACCTGAAGGGAGGCTGTAGCCAGGTGGGAGTTGGTCTCTTCTCCCAGGCAACCAGCACCAGAACAAGAGGACACAGTCTCAAGCTGTGCCAGGGGAAGTTTAGGCTCAAGGTGAGGAGAAAGTTCTGCACAGAAAGAGAGATTGGCCATTGGGATGTGCTGCCCAGGGAGGTGGTGGAGTCACCATCCCTGGAGGTGTTCAAGAAGGGACTGGACATGGCACTTGAAGCCATGGTTTAGTCAGTCCTGAGGTGTTGGCTGCTAGGTTGGACTTGATGATCTCTGAGGTCTTTTCCAACCTCATTGATTCTATGAAAAGAAATAATGAAGATTCAGAAATTGCCCTCAGTTCCCAAGCACAAAACATTAGCATACTAAAAAAACCCCAAACCACCCAAAAAACTCTCTCTGATAAAGAGGAAAAATCTTTTTGAAGAACAAGGCTGAAGATCATGAGAATTCAATACTCTCAGGTGCCCTGAGACACTCAGGAGTGTGTTTTTCTTGGGAATCTTGGCATTACTTACTGCTCTGCATGCTCACTCAAGCAGCTGCAATTGATTGTGGTTGCAGCTCTGAGCACTCTGTGCTTCTGCAAAGCAGAGTACAGTGCTTGAGTCAGGTCCTAGCTCTGAGCAGAGAGAGGAGGTGGGCCTGTCCTCATTAGCAGTCCAGCTTCCCAAAGTGAATCTCCTTGAGTATACTTCACATGCCCTTTGGGTCAAACAAACAGCAGCTTCAGCATGTGCAAGCTGGACTGCATTCACAGTGACACAAGGTCCTTAACTGGAAAGTCAGATGCATCCCATTGTGAAAGTCTGAAAGGTTACACACAACATGCATGAACCACAGAACACAGAATTAACCAGGTTGGAAAAGACCTTGAGATCATCAATTCCAATCTATCACCCAACACCACCTTACCAACTAAACCATGGCACTAAGTGCCCCATCCAGTCTCCTCTTAAACACCTCCAGTGATGGTGACTCCACCTCCTCCTTGGGCAGCACATCCCAATGGCCAATCTCTCTGTCTGGCCAGAATGTAGAACCTGGCACTTGGATGTGTTCAACCTCATGCCCTTGGACTCTGCTCATCTGCCCAGCCTGCCAAGGTCCCTCTGCAGAGCTCTCCTAGCCTCTAACAGATCAACTCCTGCCCCCAGCTTGCTGTCATCTGCAAATTTACTGATCATGGACTCAACCCCTCATCCACATTATCAATAAAGATATTGAACAGGATGGGGCCCAGCACTGATCCCTGGCTGGTGCCTGGCTGCCAGCTGGCTGTGGCACCATTCACCACCACTCTCTGGGCTCAGCCCTCCAGCCAGTTCCTAACCCAGCTCACAGCTGCTGTCCAAGCCAGGGGCTGACAGCTTGGCCAGGAGTTTGCTGTGGGGGATGATGTCAAAGGCCTTGCTGGAGTCTAGGCAGACTCCATCCACAGCCTGCCCACATCCACCAGGCAGTCACCTGGGCATAGAAGGAGATCAGGTTGGTCAGGCAGGACCTGCCCTTCCTAAACCCATGCTGGCTGGGCCTGAGCCCTTGGCCATCCCTGATGCCCTCCCAAGAGATTTACATGCTATAGTGACAAACACTCAAATTTTGAGTTCACATTGCTTCTCCTTGTTAAATATGCACCCCCCTGCTCCAGTCTTCATTTTGCTTTCCCCTTTCATGTCTCCTTGTTTCCTCTGCTTGCTTTGTTATTTGGTTAATGGACATAACAGTTGACAAAGACCTCTGCTCAAATGCTGAGGACCAAGCATTCTGCAATCTGCAGAACCACTCCAACTTACAGCTGGGGTCAGCTGGTGGCAGTACCACAAGGATGGGAATTCATACAAGGAAAGAATGAAGAAAATGGGAACACATTCATAAAAACACCTCATGGGACTCTGGAGGCCAGAAGCTGCACAGAACTGAAGGAGGTGTGTGAGTGAAAGCACACCATGGAGTCCACCACCTGGTTCAGATGGGCACACCCTGGAACTGGGCATTAAGACATGGGACATCCCAAGACAGGTCACAGCTACTCCAGGCTCTCTGGAACAGATGTTGTGCAAGGGACACTGTACTGGACACCACCTGTACAATCATCTGACATATAACCTCCACCACAGCTCAAGCAGGGAACAGGGTGTTTGTGATCCATCAGGAAAAGCATCATGGCCCATCTCCCACAGCAAGTGCTTCAAGCAAAACATTCATCTAACACCTACAGGAATATTTCTGATGAGAACCACAAACAGAGGGCATGAAAAAACAACAGTCTTTTGCTTCAGCTTGTGGGATGGTGAGGAAAATGTCTCCTTGGAGAAACTGTGGGAGGGTTATTTCTGATCCTGCAAGGCCTAAATAGGTAACACAACCTCCCTTGCTCTTACCACGTCACACTCCCCCAAGCTGCAGTATCAGCTAGTCTGCTACCCACCCACAGCCCTGATAGTCTTCTGCAGAGGCATAAGCCTCTTCCCAGGGCTGGGAGTTTGGCTTTTTGCCTCTGTGTGCACTGCCTGAGCCTGTGATGTCTTCTGAGGTCTGCAAAGCTATCACTTGCAGTCACACAGCCATATGCAGTGACATTTCTGCAAGGACACGGTGGGGAGGGGAAATACCATGGGTGCTAAAAGGCATGGCTGGCTGAGCGTTGAAAGGGGAAGGAAGGGAAACAAAACAACACAGCACTGGGACTCCATTGCTTTTTCATGTGTCACTAGCAACAAAGCAGAAGCCACTACCTGCTGGTTACATTTCTCAGTCTCACTCTAATCACCCTAGGAAGCTCAGGGTTGTCATTTCCTTTGGCAGTGCAGCTACTGATGACCTCCTGACTTGAGTGTGGATGTTGCTGACAGCTAGCAGAGGACCATTAACACTTCTTTCAGAGAACTGGTCTCCCTGTTTCTAGTCAGGGTAGAAAGTATCATCCACACCCTGACAAAGTTCAGGGCAGCACAGCAGGCACTCATGAGTTGAGGGCTACTGTTGTCCAGCATGTCCCAGTGACAGCAGTACCTTGCAGAAAGCTAACCTTGCAGCAGAATGTGCTGCTGCACCCATGCTGGCACAGTGTGGGGTTAAACTAGGCACATGCTCCCTTCTTGGGGCAGCCTCTCAGGACACAGTCAAATGGGGTCAAAGACACCAGTCCCTTTAGCAACACTGTCTTGACCCATTCCCAGAGCAGGTAAATTTGTGCAGTGAGTAGCAGGAGAGGAATGGAAAGTTTAAATGGAAAAGCAATACACACACTACAACAAATCCACAAAGCATAGCAGTGAGCATAGCAAACCAGATAAAGCTTGATGAAATCCCCAGCCTAAACTTAACATGCAAGTTCCTCTACACCAGATCAAAAACCCAAGGAATCATAGAATCAGTAAGGATGGACAAGAACTCAGAGATCATCAAGTCCAACCTAGCAGCCAACACCTCAGGACTAACTAAACCATGGCACCAAGTGCCACATCCAGTCCCCCCTTGAACACCTCCAAGGGATGGTGACTCTACCACCTCCCTGGGCAGCACATTCCAATGGCCAACAACTCTCTCTGTGAAGAACTTTCTCCTCACCTCCAGCCTAAACCTCCCCTGGCACAGCTTGAGACTGTGTCCTCTTGTTCTGGTGCTGGTTGCCTGGAAGAAGAGACCAAGCCCCTCCTGGCTACAACCACCTTTCAGGTAGCTGTAGAGAGCAATGAGGTCTCCCCTGAGCCTCCTCTTCTCCAGGCTAAGCAACCCCAGCTCCCTCAGCCTCTCCTCCTAGGGCTTGTGCTTGAGACCTCTCCCTAGCCTTGTTGCCCTTCTCTGGACATGTTCAAGTGTCTCAATGTCTCTCTGTCATGGGAGCAGAGAGGCAAGAAAGAGAAAGACAGTAACCTTGCAGCCAGATACGTAAGGGTGCAGGATTTATGGGCAGGAATACCCTATTTCCTGTGTCCACCCACTGGGCTGGACAATCTGGACACTGGAGGTCTGAACTCTGTGGCTTCTTCTTTGGAGGCACCCAGCCTAAATGGCCACACATAGAATCACAGAGTGGCTGATGCCATGATGGCACAAGCAGGGTAACCTGAAGCTAGCTGCCCAGAATCACATGCTGACAGCTCTTCAGTATCTCCAAAGAGGGAGCCACCATGATCTCTGGACAGCCTGGGCCAGGGCTCAGTCATCCTTGCACTAAAAAAGCATTTCCTAGCGAGCAGAGTGGAACCTCCTGTGTTTCAGTTCATGCTCACTGCTTCTGATCCTGAAGCTGGGCACACTGAAAAGAGCCTGGCTCCATTGTCTTTGCACTCTCCCTGATGATAAAAACTTGGTAAAATCCACTCTGAACATTCTCCCTCCAGTCTAAACAGTCTCAGTTTTCCCACCCTCTAGGAAGTAAAGCAGAGGGACCTTGCCAGGCTGGACAGATGGGCAGAGTCCAAGGGCATGAGATGAACACATCCAAGTGCCAGGTTCTGCACATTGGCCACAGCAACCCCAGGCAGTGCTACAGGCTGGGGTCAGAGTGGCTGGAGAGCAGTCAGGTAGAAAGGGACCTGGGGGTGCTGGTTGATAGTAGGCTGAACATGAGCCAGCAGTGTGCCCAGGTGGCCAAGAAGGCAAATGGCATCCTGGCCTGCATCAGGAATAGTGTTACCAGCAGGAGCAGGGAAGTCATTCTGCCCTGTACTCAGTATTAGTTAGGCCACACCTTGAGTCCTGTGTCCAGTTCTGGGCCCCTCAGTTTAGGAAAGATGTTGAGTTGCTGGAAGGTGTCCAGAGAAGGGCAACAAAGCTGGGGAGGGGTTTGGAGCACAGCCCTGTGAGGAGAGGCTGAGGGAGCTGGGGTTGCTTAGCCTGCAGAAGCCAGGGGGGGGTTGGTCTCTTCTCCCAGGCAACCAGCACCAGAACAAGAGGACACAGTCTCAAGCTGTGCCAGGGGAGGTTTAGGCTGGATGCTAGGAAGCAATTCTTCCCAGAAAGAGAGACTAGCCATTGGAATGTGCTGCCCAGGGAGGTGGTGGAGTCCCCATCCCTGGAGGTATTTAGAAAGAGCCTGGATGAGGCACTTGGTGCCATGGTTTAGTTGATCTGATGGTGTTGGCTGATAGGTTGGACTCGATCTCAAAGGTCTTTTCCAACCTGGTTAATTCCATTCCATTCCATTCCATTCCATTCCATTCCATTCCATTCCATTCCATTCCATTCCATTCCATTCCATTCCATTCCATTCCATTCCATTCCATTCCATTCCATTCCATTCCATTCCATTGTAACATATGAAAGATGAATCAAGGCTGGGGCATTAAAACTGGGGCCAGGCTGCCTGGGAGATGAAGGCTTGTTTCACCATCTGAAGAGAAACTGGTAGATTTTCAAGCATGTAAGTCAGAAGCCCACTGCTGACAGTCACTTTCCTTAGTGTATTTTATGGCTCTCTTCCCTAGAGATGCCAGAGACTAAGGAGGAATCTGCCACAATTTTTCTTTACTTTTCATATAAGGTTTTCTAAGACCTCATTTTTGCTAAGGTTTTCCAAATCTGAGGTCCCCCTCAGGCCTAGAGATATTTGGTGTGTAAAATCCCTGTCCTGAACAGGTAAAACTGAACAATGTCACAGCCATTTGAGAGCAGAGCTTACAGGAAGAGATCATTATGTTACTGGCAACATTACAAGCTCTTTCTAGATGGGTTTTGTGTAATTCCCTCAATACTGAAATTTCAGAGAGCAGGCAGGAAGAAGAATTCCACATAATAAGCATGCAGGCAATTTTAGCTTCATAAATGTTAATACACTACAAATGACTTTGGTCATTTACACTGCAGTGACTGGAAGTTAAGCACATTTTCTTTAGGGTGGGAAATGGAAGAGCCTTCAAACCTGGAGAGAAAAGGAGGTGTAGCTGTGTAAAGTAAGCAGCAGTCACACTTCTGATTTTATGGGCAGCTTTATGTACTTACCACTGGCTTGGCTATGGTAGAGAGAAGTGCTTCAAGTGCTTTTGTTTCTTCATCCTTTTCTTAAAAGACAAAAGCAAAGCAAACAGAAAGCAAACATGAATAGAATAGAATAGAATAGAATAGACCAAACCAGGCTGGAAGAGACCTTCAAGGTCATCACGTCCAACCCATCAACCAATCCAACACCACCCAAACAACTAACCCACGGCACCAAGCACCCCATCAAGTCTCCTCCTGAACACCTCCAGTGATGGTGACTCCACCACCTCCCTGGGCAGCACATTCCAGTGGGCAATCACTCTCTCTGTGTAGAACTTCTTCCTAACCTCCAGCCTAAACCTCCCCTGGCACAGCCTGAGACTGTGTCCTCTTGTTCTGATGCTGGTTGCCTGGGAGAAGAGACCAACCCCCACCTGGCTACAACCTCCCTTAAGGTAGTTGTAGAGAGTAAGAAGGTCACCCCTGAGTCTCCTCTTCTCCAGGCAATCACAAGCCTAATTTGCCATCACAAGTCTAATTCTCAGCACATAATTTGTGCAGATGTCTCCTGAATGAAACTATTTTGAGAAGAGGACTCTTGCATTTTTCCATGTAAAATACATGTAAGGAACTGTTAACATTAACTTCATGTCATAGATATGCAACAGCACACTTTATCACCTGTGCCTCACGGACCAGAAAGGAAACTGATGCCAAGACAAATGTCACTCTGGGACTATGGTGAAGAGTATCCACTCAAGTTGGGAGAAACAGTTCTCAACTCGTGAATTCAGGTTACAGAATTGACCAGGTTGGAAAAGACCTTTGAGATCATGGAGTCCAACCTATCATCCAACACCATCTGATTAACTAAACCATGGCACCAAGTGCCTCATCCACTCTCTTCTTAAGCACCAAGTGCCTCATCCACTCTCTTCTTAAGCACCAAGTGCCTCATCCACTCTCTTCTTGAACACCTCCAGTGATGGTGACTCCACCACCTCCCTGGGCAGCACATTCCAATGGCCAATCTCTCTAGCCCCCCATCTAAGCACTTAAATCCCAGTTAAGGCTCAAACCACCACGACATGTCAGTTGTTCCAGTGTGATGAGCAGGTCAACTGCCCTTAAGTCCATTCTCTGTAAGTCAGGGCAGCTGTGGGCTACTACTCAACTTCAAGACTGTCCAAGTGTGGTGTTCTACTTACTAATGCTACACTCAGCTAGACACTGGACTTGCATAATATATATTGTGTTATTGTTGTGCTTACTTACCTTCTACCTCTGTCTCTGTATGAGAACTGCTTTTTCCTTTACCCAAAGACTTGCTTTTGGCAGAACCTGTGCTTATACTGCCTGCATCCTGTCCTTTTGCAAGTCCATTATGCTCATTTGTAGGAGAAGGACATTTCTGAGGGGATGATGGAGGACTGTTTAACTTCTCCTTCTGAGTGCCATGTCTATCCTTCAGTTTCTTTTGCAGCCTTTCATATGTTTTACTAGACCTTTCATCTCTGAAGTTGGATCTTCCATGAGCAGGCAGAGTATCTGAAGGAAAAAATAATTAACCAAGAAAGAAAAATCACTAAGAACAGAACATAGTTAACAATCCATTTAAACATGCTATGTGGATTAAGTGCACCCTTGTGTGTAGTAGCATCACCTCTCTACTCCTATTAACAACTGAAGTGTCCAAGAGGTAAACTGATACACACTATTTGGACATCAACAACTACTTAAACTATTCATAAGTTGTTGTTTGGTTTTTTCCTCTGATCTTCCTTCAGCACAGGATAAAGTCAGAACAGGGTAAAAAAGGGTTTTATTGCAGGGTAGGAGGTTTGCTCTTCCACTGAATAAAAAACACAGGAGTTTTAAACGTTGAAGTGCAACTAGAGCTCTTACTTTAAGGGTGCCTCAGCATATACCAACAGGGAAAGCCCCCACAGAAGCACAGTGCAACTGAAAGACACTGTTAAGACTGAAGCCAGTGTGGCAGCCTCTCATAAGTACATTGCACATGCACACAGTAACCCTGTGGTGTCATCAAAGTGCCACTTCTAAGTCAGAGTGTGGCTGTGCAAAAGTCAGTACCAGACTGACTCTGGGCCGAGCCCAGAGAGTGGTGGTGAATGGTGCCACAGCCAGCTGGCAGCCAGGCACCAGTGGTGTGCCCCAGGGATCAGTGCTGGGCCCCATCCTCTTTAATATCTTCACTGATGATCTGGATGAGGGGGTTGAGTCAGTCATCAGCAAGTTGGCAGATGACACCAAGCTGGGAGCAGATGTTGGTCAGTTAGAGGGCAGAAGGGCTCTGCATAGGGACCTCGACCGACTGGACAGATGGGCAGAGTCCAATGGGATGGCATTCAACAAGTCCAAGTGCCAGGGGCTGCACTTTGGCCACAGCAACCCCATGCAGAGCTACAGGCTGGGGTCAGAGTGGCTGAGAGCTGCCAAACAGAGAGGGACCTGGTGGTACTGATTGACAGCTGCCTAAACATGAGCCAGCAGTGTGCCCAGGTGGCCAAGAAGGCCAATGGCATCCTGGCCTGCATTAGGAATAGTGTGGCCAGCAGGAGCCCTCCAATTCCCTATATTAAAGGGCATCTTACATACATATTAAAAAACCCCTCAAGCATCTGAAGAATCTTCACTTCAACACTGAGCATATTAGCAGTCTCCACAAATTAGCTCTGATTTCAGGTGTTAGGGGATACACTCTGCTAGCAGAAAGCTAAAAAGATATCCCATTCAGGAGTATCCTTTATCCTTCATACATTTAACTATCACAGCCCAGTCAATTTAGCCAACTAAAAGCAAGAAATTATTACCTAGGGGAACCCAAGAAATTAGTAAAACTATACATAAGCATGCAAAGAGCATCTAATCATCTGTAGCTGTCAAAGCAGTACAAGGAAGAAATATAGTACGGCTTAAACACACAGAGAAATGAAGACTTCCAGGAAGATCAAGACATCAGGATGGATGGTTTTGTACATCATGACTACTTAAGCTCAGTGACTAGATGGAGGTTATTTACCATAGTATCAGTCAGGGTTGGAAGGGACCACAAGGATCATCCAGTTCCAACCCCCCTGCCATGGGCAGGGACACCCCACACTACATCAGCCTGGCCAGAGCCTCATCCAGCCTGGGCTTAAACACCTCCAGGGATGGGGCCCCAACCACCTCCCTGGACAACCCATTCCAGGGCTTCACCACTCTCATGGGGAAGAACTTCCTCCTCACCTCCAGCCTCAATCTCCCCACCTCCAGCTTCATTCCATTCCCCCTAGTCCTAGCACTCCCTGACATCCTGAGCAGTCCCTCCCCAGCCTTCTTGTAGCCCCCTTCAGATCCTGGAAGGCCACAATGAGGTCACCTGGGAGCCTTCTCTTCTCCAGACTGAACAGCCCCAACTCCTTCAGTCTGTCCTCACAGGAGAGCTGCTCCAGCCCTCTGCTCATCCTCCTGGCCCTTCTCTGGACACCTTCCAGCACCTCCAGATCCCTCTTGGAATAGGGGCTCCAGAACTGGAGGCAGGACTCCACGGTGGGGTCTCAGCAGAGCTGAGCAGAGGGGGCAGAATCCCCTCCCTTGCCCTGCTGGCCACACTTCTCTTGCTGCAGCCCAGGATCTGATTGGCTTTCTGGGCTGCAAGTGCACACTGAGAGCTCCTGGTGAGCTTCTCCTCCCCCAGCACCCCCAAGGCTCTCTCCTCAGGGCTGCTTTCCAGCCGCTCACTGCCCAGCCTGGATTTGTGCCCAGCTGCAGGACCCTGCCCTTGGTCTTGTTGAACCTCCTGAGGTTGGCTTGTGCCCACCTCTCCAGCCTGTCCAGGTCCCTCTGGATGGATCCCTTCCCTCCAGCCTGTCTGCTGCACCACAGAGCTTGGTGTCCTCAGCAAACTTGCTGAGGGTGCACTCAGTGCCACTGTCCCTGGCACCCACAAAGATGCCTGAACTAAGCCTGGTCCCAGGACTGATCCCTGAGGGACTCCACTTGTCCCTGGCCTGCACTGGGACATGGAGCCATGGACAGCCACTCTTTGGGTGCAGCCATCAAGCCAGTTCTGTATCCATCCAGTGGTCACCCATCACATCCATGTGGCACCAGCCTGGAGACCAGGATGTGGTGCGGGGCAGTGCCAAAGGCTTTGCTCAGGTCCAGGTTTCTTGATGATTTCTTGATGATTTCAGTAGTATCATAGAATGCTGAGAAGTCCTGCACCCACAGGAAGATGACAGAGTGGTGTTTCATCTCCCCTGCAAGAGGTTCTAGCTTCTTTCTCTGAAAACAGCCATTTGGCATTGCTTTCTGGAAGCCTTTCAAGGTCACCCCCTGCCTTACAGCAGCAGTTTATCTAAAGAACAGCAGGTCTACCAGAAATGTAAACATTAATCTGACAATCTCAACAGCCAAGCTAGCACACACACACACACACACACACACACACACACTTTGCCACTAAACAATATTAAAAGCAGCTATCAACAGCACTACCAAAGACAGCTTCAACTGCAGTATTAAATGTAGGTTGCTGGCACCTGATTGTTCAAGCTGCATTTCAACATGGGCATTGGTCTAAACACTTCAGAGTTTTACAACAACTAGTTTGGGTTTGGTTTTCCCCCCCCATAGTCCATTGTTAGGAACTAGGAGCTCCTGTTCCATGCTTCAGACAAGGTATTTGCAGCATGTGAGATCTGAGAGCAGCGCTCAGGTATGGATTTAAATGCTCAGTCTCAGGGGAAGGCATTAGTGGAAGCTGAATAACTACAAACACTTCCTGCACTGCTTTCTTGGGCAAAACTGTACCTGATATACATAAAAAATAATCAATAAACTGTCTGTTTAATGGATCACTGACTAGGCAAGTCAAATTAATTCAGTGAACATCTTCTGGAATAACAAGCTTCAGTAAGAACAAGACCAGTAGCCTCATAAAAGTGTTGTGTAAAGCCCATCAGTGTAACAGATGCTGGAAACAAGCATAGCATTCTTCTCTTTCACAGGACATGCAGTGTCTGATGAGCTACTTACCCAGATCACCATATACTTGTGAGGTGTGATACTGGGGAATGTACTGCGTTGCCATATCACCAGCTCCGGTCACAGGCGAGTATATATGCCGTGGTGGAGGGGGGATCATGGCTGGAAGAGGAAGGAAGCCTGGCAGTGGGGGGTGTGGAGGCCTGTGTATCACTGTGTGACCACCAGGATGAAATTCTGGAGCCTGGGGAACCACCACAACCCTTCGAACACCGTTGTCCTCAATAACCTGTGCAGTGAGAGACATCATGTCTTGAACAAGAAATGCCAGCTTGAAAGGCATGTTACTGTAGGTAAGTAAACATAAGCCAGGAACAGTTCCAGCCTTACATTCAAGACAGGTAACACAAGAGAATATAAGAAGAAAAAACCCCACACCTATAGGACAACTTAGGGGCTATCTACATTCATAGAATCAATAAGCTTGGAAAAGACCTCAGATCTCTGAGGTCATCAAGTCCAACCTGTCACCCAGCACCTCAGGACTAACTAAACCATGGCACCAAGTGCCACCTCCAATCCTTTTCTGAACACCTCCAGGGATGATGGCTCTACCACCCCCCTGGGCAGCACATTCCAAAGGCCAGTTACTCTTTCTGGGAAGAACTTTCTCCTCCATTAACTGCAACACTGTCATTAATTTCTCAATGTGAGAGGGAGAAAACCTGTTAAAAAATAACAACCTGACTAACATCCTACAACCAACCAGGGATATGTACAGCATCAGCTTAGCTTCTCCCCAAGGTCCTGTTTCCACTCTCATTCACATTGCTAACATGCTACACTGTTCCTCAGATTTGTTCTGGAGCATAACAAGGCCACACCTTGAGTCCTGTGTCCAGATCTGGGCCCCTCAGGTTAGGAAAGATGTTGAGCTGCTGGAAGGTGTCCAGAGAAGGGCAACAAAGCTGGGGAGGGGTCTGGAGCACAGCCCTGTGAGGAGAGGCTGAGGGAGCTGGGGTTGCTTAGCCTGCAGAAGAGGAGGCTCAGGGGAGACCTTCTTGCTGTCTACAACTCCCTGAAAGGAGGTTGTAGCCAGGTGGGGGTTGGTCTCTTCTCCCAGGCAACCAGGATGCTTGGTTGTATGGTTTAGTTGATTAGGTGGTGTCGGATGATAGGTTGGACATGATGATCTCGAAGGTCTCTTCCAACCTGGTTAATTCTATTCTATTCTATTCTATTCTATTCTAACCAGCACTAGAACAAGAGGACATGATCTCCAGCTGTGCCAGGGGAAGTTTAGTTCTTCCCAGAGAGACTGGCCATTGGAATGTGCTGCCCAGGGAGGTGGTGGAGTCACCATCACTGGAAGTGTTTAGGAAGAGCCTGGATGAGGCACTTGGTGCCATGGTTTAGTTGATTAGATGGTGTTGGGTGATAGGTTGGACTGGATGATCTCAAAGGTCTTTTCCAACCTGGTTAATTCTATTCTATTCTAATAGCCTAAGTATCTCAGAAACAGACACCAAATTCATGGCAGCAGAGACCTTATGTTTAATAGCAGAAAATGAAGAGCTTGACAAGTCTGTAATCTGTGCCTCTAAAGCAAACATCAGGTTAGTGGTAGGCCTCTGGCAGGCAACTGTATAGATAAAACGCCTCCCAAATGCACTAAGAGCATCATTTCAGTATTGAATTTTAAGTTAAAGAAGTAAACAAGGTATCTATTACCCTAATTGTGCTAGCAAAACATGTAGTTCTGGCACAGGCCTGTTTGGTTGAGTGAACCAACCAAACATCATTGGAAAACTCACTACAGAGTGTGAGAATACAGGCAGCTCAGAGAGGATGAATAAAGATTTCTTTCAGAGTGCTACAACTACAATTCCAAAAGAAGAGGAAAAGCAAAGCAAATCAGCTTATGAATTGCTTTCCATTTATGTGCTGCAAGACAAATAAATAGGCTTTCTTCTGTAGTTATCCCCCATGTCTAGCAGAGGACAGTAAGCTGTATCAGTGCCCAACAGGGACTGAAGGAAGCAGAGGCATAATAGAACTAAATGAAAATGCATAAATGAATGATGCTTATGCTGAAGTTGCTCTTCCAGGCTGATGCCTTTAGACATTTAGCTGCTTTCCAATTTCTCTCAACAATGTAACTGCAGCTGCTGCCATTTTTTAGAATAGAATAGAATAGAATAGAATAGAATAGAATAGACCAGACCAGGTTGGGAGAGACCTTCAAGATCATCGTGTCCAACCCATCAACCAATCCAACACCACCCAAACAACTAACCCATGGCACCAAGCAGCCCATCAAGTCTCCTCCTGAACACCTCCAGTGATGGTGACTCCACCACCTCCCCAGGCAGCCCATTCCAATGGGCAATCACTCTCTCTGTATAGAACTTCTTCCTAACCTCCAGCCTAAACATCCCCTGGCACAGCCTGACACTGTGTCCTCTTGTGCTGGTGCTGGCTACCTGAGAGAAGAGACCAACCTCTGCCTGTCTACAACCTCCCTTCAGGGACTTGTAGAGAGTGATAAGGTCTCCCCTGAGCCTCCTTTTCTGCAGGCTAAGGGACCCCAGCTCCCTCAGCCTCTCCTCACAGGGCTGTGCTCCAAACCCCTCCCCAGCTTTGTTGCCCTTCTCTGGACTCGTTCCAGCAGCTCAACATCCTTCCTAACCTGAGGGGCCCAGAACTGGACACAGGGCTCAAGGTGTGGCCTAACCAGCGCAGTGTACAGGGGCAGAATGACCTCCCTGCTCCTGCTGGCCACACTGTTCCTGATCCAGGCCAGGATGCCATTGGCCCTCTTGGCTGCCTGGGCACACTGCAGGCTCATGTTCAGCCTACCATCAACCAGCACCCCCAGGTCCCTTTCTGCCTGGCTGCTTTCCAGACACTCTGACCCCAGCCTGTAGCTCTGCATGGGGTTGCTGTGGCCAATGTGCAGAACCTGGCACTTGGATGTGTTCAATCTCCTGCCCTTGGACTCTGCCCATCTGTCCAGCCTGTTGAGGTCCCTCTGCAGAGCCTCTCTACCCTTGATGCACTATGCCTGCAGAAACCAAGTTGGTTACCTTGCTGGGACTGCATTAAGTCTGGGATAACTCTTAGCTCAAACAGTGTTAGACTTTCCTGTTTGCTAGGCTGCTATAAAGTCATCTGGCCTGTAACAGAAACTTGAACCATAAACCATGCTGACTGGTATGTTTTGCCAGCAGTAAATACTTCAGAAGCCTTATAAACCACAGGTTTTCCTGGACTATGATACCTCTACCCTGATGAAAACAGCAGACATGACCTCATTCCACCTGTACTCTGCGCTGGATAGATGTGAGGCACCTTCAGAGCAGAAGTCAGGGAGCTGTGTTAGCACAACACCTGCTTGCACTCACAAGCTCCAAGGAAAGCAAGCCTCAGCAAGGCCCAATCCTTCAGCCTGTCTACTGCAGGCTGTCCTCAAAGGACAGATAAATTCCTTTTGTAGGTATGATTCAGACTGGCACAGGTTACACAACTGTTTAAACTTTAAGTACTTCATTTCAGTTGATTAAGTGCTCAGGAAATGTGGTAGAATTCAGAATGTCTCTTGTCACAAACCTTCTTTCACTTAAAAAAGAAAAAATGAATTTTAACAGGAACCAAGACATTTTACTATGACCTAAAGAGAAACAGACTTTCATTCTTAGTATTTTTTTCTGCCTGTTTGGCAACTCAACTATGAGGGATGTGTAAATCCACTTACAGTTTTCAACACGTGAAAGGTAAAACCACAGAGTGTTCACTTCCCCAACAGCCTTTTCTTTTACTAGAGAACAACTTTTTTGTGCTCTTTGGATCAGTCCAACACCTGCCTGGCACTGTGGAGTTTTTGGTTGCATTTCACATGTTGTAATCTCTTATAGAATAGAATAAACCAGGTTGGAAGAGACCTTCAAGATCATCGCATCCAACCTATCATCCAACGCCACCTAATCAACTAACCCATGGCACCAAGCACCCTATCAAGTCTTCTCCTGAACACCTCCAATGATGGTGACTCTACCACCTCTCCAGGCAGCCCATTCCAATGGGCAATCTCTCTCTCTGTATAGAACTTCTTCCTAACATCCAGCCTAAACCTCCCCTGGCGCAGCTTGAGACTGTGTCCTCTTGTTCTGCTGCTGGTTGCCTGGAAGAAGAGACCAACCTTCACCTGGCTACAACCTCCCTTCAGGGAGTTGTAGAAAGCAGTAAGGTCACCAATGAGTCTCCTCTTCTCCAGGCTAAGCAAGCCCAGCTCCCTCAGCCTCTCCTCCTAGGCTTGTGTTCCAAACCCCTCACCAACTTTGTTGCCCTTCTCTGGACACCTTCCAGCAAGTCAACACCCTTCCTAAGCTGAGGGGCCCAGAACTGGGCCCTAAACTGTACACCCTGGGATGCATGGCAATTCAGTGGTTGACTGGTCACAACAAAGGGGGTGGAGTCACCATCCCTGGAGGTGTTTAGGAAGAGCCTGGATGAGGCACTTGGTGCCATGGTTGAGTTGATTAGATGGTGTTGGGTGATAGGTTGGACTCAATGATCTCAAAGGTCTTTTCCAGCCTGGTTAATTCTATTCTATTCCATTTCCCTGGGCAGCCTGTTCCAGTCTTTGGGAACCCTTTCAGTATATTGGTAGGATCTTGTGTACATCCTTTCCAAAGCATTCTTTGTATTTTCTTACTCTCTCTGATTACTGCTTTCTGATATGAAAAACAGTTCAGTGCCACATCTCCCTTTTGAGCTGCTGACCAAGGGGCTTGTGATGTAGCCAGTGGGAAGAAGCAGTGGTGCTGTACTCAGGCTCACCAAGAATGATGCCAGTCACATGAGGTCACACTGTGCAAACACACCTTTGTCCTGATTGCACCTTGTTTATTCCAAAGCCCAGAATGCTGCTGCTACCAAGGGCATGACCTTCATGAAAGAGGCTCCAATCACTGCACCAAACAACACATGGTGTTAGGAAAAAGTTCTATACAGAGAGAGTGATTGCCCATTGGAATGGGCTGCCTGGGGAGGTGGTGGAGTCACCATCACTGGAGGTGTTCAGGAGGAGACTTGATGGGGTGCTTGGTGCCATGGGTTAGTTGTTTAGGTGGTGTTGGATTGGTTGATGGGTTGGACTTGATGATCTTGAAGGTCTCTTCCAACCTGGTTTATTCTATGTATTCTATGTAAAGGCACCTATTGATTTGCAAGATCCTCATGTGAGAAGACTCAATGATCCCAAAGGTCTCTTCCAACCTGGTTAATTCTATTCTAAGAAAGATTTACATTATGGAGAATTGTATTCACCTGCTCTAACTCCTAGGTCTGTCCTACTAACCCCCAGACTTGTTCTACAGTTGAGGGAAAGAGAGAGGCGCCATCTGGAAGGCCACACATCTCATTACAATACAGGTTTCAAGACCTGCCAAGAGGAATCATCCTTTTGATCTGTGCTAGAGGATACCCAGGTTATCTAGCTCACATTTCATTTACAAGCATCTAACTTAGTGAGAAAATGAGAGCTTCATTTTATGGTATGCTGTGGAAACATTTATTGTATGATAATTTATCCCAAATGGACAGTTGACATCTTTTTTCCATGTTGTTTGGTACACATTTTACTCCTTACCTGCAGAGACCTCCCCATACATGAACTATTAGCATATATAAGGTTACACTGCTGCCAAGAGAGAAAGTCTGCTAACACAGAGATCAGTACAAGTCCTATACAGTGAGCTATCTAAGCTGCTTATAGAATGCTTCATCAACATCTTCTTCCTGGTTGGGTGGTCTATAACAGACTCCAACCAGGACGTCTGCCCTGCTGGTCTTCCCTCTAATTCTCACCCACAAGCACTCAACCCAGTCGGCCCTGATCTCCACCTCAATGGCATCTAGGATGTCAGGAAGAAGTTCTTCCCAGAAAGAGAGATTGGCCATTGGAATGTGCTGCCCAGGGAGGTGGTGGAGTCCCCATCCCTGGAGGTGTTTAGGAAGAGCCTGGATGAGACACTTGGTGCCATGGCTTAGTTGATTAGATCGTGTTGGATGATACGTTGGACTCTATGATCTCCAAGGTCTCTTCCAGCCTGGTTAATTCAATTCAATTCAAATCTGGGTCATAACTGCATCTTATGTTCTAGTACATTAGGATGCTGAACTCAACAAGGAACTGTGCTTTTATTCACATGTAAGTAGTTAATATACAACTAAACAGGCACACCTACAGCATGAGAAGGCCCCCACCAAAGCTACTACATAACATCTCCCCCTATGTATTAGCTTGACTTTAGTGACTCTGAAACTTGGCACAGTTCACTGATTAGCTATTATGGCTTTATTCCCATAATATGCATGAGAATAGAGTAAGAACAGAGTAAGAACCAAACCAGGTTGGAAGTGACCTTTGAGATCATCAAGTCCAACCTTCTGGTGTAATGGTAGAATGAAGATAGAATAGAATAGAATAGAATAGAATAGAATAGAATAGAATAGAATAGAATAGAATAGAATAGAATAGAATAGAATAGAATAGAATAGAATAGAATAGAATAGAATAATCAAATGAAGAGACATACCTGTGGGGCATATCCAGGAGGCACATAAATAGTAGGCACTGAACCATTTGGGGACATCATTGGAACCTGAGCAGGACCTAAGTGGGTTAGAGAAATAGTACAGCAGCATTTAATAATTTGAGACAGCTGAAAGAACATATTGAACTGCCAAGGCTGTGGAAAATGTACAAGATAACATGGATAAACAAAGGCAAGGAACTGTACAGGGTTACAGCAAAGGGCACTACTAGAAGCCTAAGAAACAGGGAATAAACCAGAAATGGAACACACAAAAAATTAATCAGCAGGTATTTCTTCCTTATTTGTCAGTGAGCTCACAGAAGATACCAAGTAAAACCTTTTTACCAGGTGACAAGTCAAAAGAAGTGCCCCAAGATGAAAAGACAACAACCTTTGAATAAAAAGATTCAACCTTTGAAACAAACAAAACAAAACCATGTGTGAAAGAACCTGCTGAAAGCACACAGCATTCCATCAAGAGTTGCACAGACAATTACTTACAAAACTGCTGCTCTTGTACTGCAGCCTTATCATCTAAAGTAGCCTCAGTACCACAGGAGTGGGAGGTGGCAAGCAAGACTTTAGGTCTCAGGGGAAAGCCACTGTATTAGATTATTACATTAAATCTACTCCTACTACTGGGGAAAAGTTGTTTGGTGCAAGGATCATCATGGTACCACAAAGCAGAAAGACCAGAGTTTGCAGACACTTAGCTATCTAAGTATGACACAATGGTATGACACAAAGGGAATGTGTTCCCGTGGCATTTCTAGATAACATACTGCTTGCAAAGTGATACCTTAAAAGAGCAGGGGGAGGCTGTCACACACTTGGACTTTCAGAGAGTTTTTGACCATCTTGCCCACTCTAAAAGAAGGAATGATAAGGCTACCTTTGGTTAAAAAAAAAACCCAGGAAAAGTCTTTTAATGAATAACTAAGTGGCTTGAAAACAGGCAACAAAGAGAAGCACTCAGCTTTCCAAGAGCCTTGAGGAGTCCCACAGGGATGTAAAGAAGAACCTGTTCAATGTATTAACTAAACTTTTGGAAGAGGAAATGAATGGCAAGCTTACAAATGTTTGGTGTGCTCTCAGAGAGCTGCAAAGGATCTCCTACTACTCAACGACCAGACAAAGCAGCAGGAAAAAGCAGTGTCGGGTAGAAGTGCAAAGTAATGCAGGTGGGCAGAAAGCAGAAGTATTTATTTACAGTGACAAACCCTAAGTTAGCTGCAAATAAATAGACTTCATACATGTATTTCTAAGAAAACACCAGATGATTATTGCTCAGTGGCATTAAAACTAATTACTGCCACAACAAAGAACAAGCAGAAAACACTGCAACGCTGTGGTATAAATCTACGCTGTATCTCAATATGTTTGAGTGCTGCATTTGCCTCCAGCCTTTCAAGGACAGAGAACTAGAAAAGGACCACAAGAAGAAAAGTTTACAGCAGCTTTCTACCTGTTTATCTGGAAAAAAACCAATTAAAAGGACCACAGTTCTTCCATCTGAAATTGGCTAAAATATGAAAGGGCGAGCATCAGGGGAAGAGCAAAAGAGCTGCTTGAAAGCAACAACAGCCACCCCCCAACCCAAAAGACCCACATAAAACCCCAAACACCCAAAAAACCCCAACCCCCCCCAACATACAAAAGCACCCCCCTCCCCCCAACAAAAATTAACAAACCAACACCTCCACAGATTGCCCCCAAATGGCAAGATAGATGATTCACCACTTCTCACATGCAAAACTCAGAGACACGAATCACTTGTAAAACAGATACTGGAGTTTCTCATGGAACACACAGCTAAACTGTAATTCCTTGCTCTAAGACTGTTGTGGAAACTAAACATTAGGCTCAAAAGAAATCAAACAAACCACAGAGTCATGTAAGGGTTTGAGATGGAAGGGACCCCCAAAGATCACCTAGTCCAAAGCCTCTAAAGTAAGCAGGAACATCAGGTTGCCCAGAGCCCTGCTGAGCTTGAGTATCTCCAAGAACGGGGCCTCAACTGCTTCCCTGAGCAGTATCACCAAGGCTGGAA
This sequence comes from Dryobates pubescens, assembly GCF_014839835.1. NCBI lineage: Eukaryota > Metazoa > Chordata > Aves > Piciformes > Picidae > Dryobates > Dryobates pubescens. Next base: position 43,317,217 of record NC_071618.1, on the reverse strand, counting down.
GAGACCTCAAAGATCATCAAGTCCAACCTGTCACCACAGACCCCATGACTAAACCATAGAACCAAGTGCCATGTCCAATCCCCTCTTGAACACCTCCAGGGATGGTGACTCCACCACCTCCCTGGGCAGCACATTCCAATGGTGAATGACTCTCTCAGTGAAGAACTTTCTCCTCATCTCCAGCCTAAACTTCCCCTGGCACAGCTTGAGACTGTGTCCTCTTGTTCTGGCGCTGGTTGCTAATATATTCCAATGTTCCACTAACCACATGGTAAAGAGCATTCTCCCAATGTCCAACCTGAATCCACTCTTCTCTAAGGTAAAACCATTGTTCCTCATCCTATCACTACAGGCCTTTGTAAACAGTCCCCCTCCAGCCTTCCTGTAGACCCTCTTCAGGCACAGGTCTCCCTGGAGCCTTCACTACTCCAGACTGACCAACTCCAGCTACTTCAAGAGAGATAATACATTAAGAGGTATCAAAATCCCATAAATACTACTTATGGCTCAGGAAACTACAAATAAAGTTATTCCTGTGTGCCTGCCCTATACTTACATGTTCTTCCTTTAAGGATTTGACACTGGCCTCTATCAGAGGAAGCAAACTGGCACAGGCTTCCAGAGGGACTGCCTACAGACATCTTTACACTCTTTGGTTTAAAGGCAACAACTGCTGAAGGAAAACTGAAACAGGCTATAACCTGATTAGGTTTTGTGGCAAGCAAATAATGTTGGAATTCAGGCACTCCAGGCTAAATTTCCAATGTAGTTTAGTCAAGCCTCACAAACACCAATCCAACTCTCAGTCAAGTTTGAGTAATACTTCCGAAAGGGCATTCATTGTTCCACATTAATGTTTAATAAACCCCATCAAGATCTGCAGATGTAAAGTACTAAGTAACTGCAAGGTCTAGTATGTAAGATTAGAGTAGCTCATTCTGGGAAGAATGAACCTGACAGAAAATAAAGGTAACTATGTCTGAATGCCAAAAGGAACAGAGCCTCATGTTGAATAAAAAGCAGCATATGATCATAGTAAACTGAACATGAGCCAGCAGAGTGCCCAGGTGGCCAAGAAGGCCAATGGCATCCTGGCCTGGGTCAGGAATAGTGGCCAGCAGGAGCATGGAGGTCATTGTGCCCCTGGACTCAGCACTGGTTAGGACACACCTTGAGTCCTGTGTCCAGTTCTGGGCCCCTCAGTTTAGGAAGGATGTTGAGTTGCTGGAAGGTGCCCAGAGAAGGGCAACAAAGCTGGGGAGGGGTCTGGAGCACAGCCCTGTGAGAAGAGGCTGAGGGAGCTGGGGTTGCTTAGCCTGGAGGAGGCTCAGGGGAGACCTTCTTGCTGCCTACAAGTCCCTGGAGGGAGGTTGTAGCCAGGTGGGGGTTGGTCATCTCTCCCAGCACCCAGCACCAGAACAAGAGGACACAGTCTCAAGCTGTGCCAGAGGAGGTTTAGGCTGGATGTTAAGAAGAAATTCTTCCCAGCAAGAGAGATTGGCCATTGGAATGTGCTGCCTGGGGAGGTGGTGGAGTCACTCACTGGAGGTGATTAGGAAGAGACTTGATGGGGTGCTTGGTGCCATGGTTTAGTTGGTTAGATGGTGTTGGGTGATAGGTTGGACGCAATGATCTTGAAGGTCTCTTCCAACCTGGTTAATTCTATTCTGTTCTATCTGACTTGATTACACATACTATGGACTTCTTAGAATAAGGTACATAAGTTTTGAGGTGTATTACCTAACAAGAATCACAGCTTTATTTCTGACTTAAACCATTTTGTTTTCTCAACTTCCTCTAGCCACCTCTTCATTTGTAAAGATACCATCCACCTCAATCCTGTCGTAGCTTGAGAATTCTACGCCTCTGCACAGCTGCAGGGCTAGCGAGCTGCAGGCTAACATGTCCTGCTCCTTCTATGTATTTGTTTGTTTCAGGAAGCACTGGTAAGCACAAAGGGGTGAAAGACAGTAGATAGTCTATTGCTGCATACAGAATAGAATTAACCAGGTTGGAAAAGACCATTGAGATCATCCAGTCCAACCTCTCACCCAACAACATCTAATCAACTAAACCATGGCAGCAAGTACCTCGTCCAGGCTTTTCCTAAACACCTCCAGGGATGGGGACTCCACCACCTCCCTGGGCAGCACATTCCAATGGCCAATCTCTCTTGCTGGGAAGAACTTTCTCCTCACCTCCAGCCTAAACCTCTCCTGGTGCAGCTTGAGACTGTGTCCTCTTGTTCTGGTGCTGGTTGCCTGGGAGAAGACACCAACCCCCAGCTGGCTCCAACCTCCCTTCAGATAATGATAGAGAGCACGGAGGTCTCCCCTGAGCCTCCTCTTCTCCAGGCTAAGCAACCCCAGGTCCCTCAGCCTCTCCTCACAGGGCTGTGCTCCAGACCCCTCCCCAGCTTTGTTGCCCTTCTCTGGACACCTTCCAGCAACTCAAAATCTCTCCTAAACCGAGGGGCCCAGAACTCTTAACATGAACAGCCCATTTCTCCTTGAACTGGTGGGTATCTCTGTCTGGCTTTTTTGTTTTGCTTTGAACATCTAAAGAATATTGTTTAACAATCTTTTTTAAGCTTGCTTTAATCTCTCAAACAAACAGCCACTTATCTCCAACCCAGTACAAAGGTTGATCCAGAAAGCCAGCTTCAGTATCCCCATGATCTAGTAGCCACAAAAAGGCTATATATGAACCTGAAAAAACACCATTGTAGTGTTAGGTAACTTGCATCCCCTTTCTAGTACTTTAAAATCCCAGAATTAATGGAAAAATAGTTGCAGCATTTGAGATGTAAGGGTTGTATTTGCTTCTGATTAGATTTCCAGGTGTGGATGTGGAATTAAACCATATTGCTCAGCAGCATTCCAGAAAACAGAAAGCATGTCAAAAAAAGCTGTTGGGACTACAGATATTTTACTGATCGTCACATTGCTGATCAAAAGGACTGATTTCTTGATGGAAAGCATATTGCTACCTGCAAAAAAGTACAAAGCCTAAATCAACGACAACAAAACCTCAACAAAAACAGCACAAAGAAACTTTCTTGTATCACAGTATCACCAAGGTTGGAAGAGACCTCAAAGATCATCGAGTCCAACCTGTCACCACAGACCTCATGACTACACCATGGCACCAAGTGCCACATCCAATCCCCTCTTGAACACCTCCAGGGATGGGGACTCCACCACCTCCCCAGGCAGCACATTCCAATGACGAACGACTCGCTCGGTGAAGAACTTTCTCCTCACCTCCAGCCTAAACCTCCCCTGGCGCAGCTTGAGACTGTGTCCTCTTGTTCTGGTGCTGCTTGCCTGGGAGAAGAGACCAACCCCTTCCTGGCTACAACCACCTTTCAGGTAGTTGTGGAGGGCAATGAGGTCACCCCTGAGCCTCCTCTTCTCCAGGCTAAACAACCCCAGCTCCCTCAGCCTCTCTTCACAGGGCTGTGCTCAAGGCCTCTCCCCAGCCTTGTTGCCCTTCTCTGGACACGTTCAAATGTCTCAAGGTCCTTAAACTGAGGGGCCCAGAACTGGACACAGGACTCAAGGTGTGGCCTAACCAATGCAGAGTCCAGGGGCACAATGACTTCCCTGCTCCTGCTGGCCACACTATTCCTAATGCAGGCCAGGATGCCATTGGCCCTCTTGGCCACCTGGGCACACTGCTGTATGTAAAGATAAAATGCTTCTGTGCAGGTATTGTTTAAAAACAAGATCTTGCTTCTACTTCAGTGAAATACACTGCAAGAGGAATTTTAATGCATTTATGGCTAGAGTGGTGCATGTTAAAGACATTGTGCTTTACCATGAGGCCAGACTGTGAAGTACAAGCAAACAATAGCATCAAGGATTCAAGTTAAGCAAACAGTTTTCTGCACTGCACATAAATAGAACTGCCTTCACCCAAATCATTATCCCATAGATGCTGATGATTTGACTGTTTTCAGAAGGTTTTGGATCTTCCATGCACTTCTGGTTACTCAAGTTCTTTTATATAAGAAGTGGAAGAGAAGGATTGTGGAAGAGAAAACAAACACATAACTGTGTTTTATACTTTATTATTGAAAAATCACTCGTCAGATACAGTAGAGGTTTAACTGAATGGAACCAATGAAACAAATAGAGGACACAGTCTCAAGCTGTGCCAGGGAAAGTTTAGGCTGGAAGTGAGGAGAAAGTTCTTCCCATGAAGAAGAGATTGGCCACTGGGATGTGCTGCCCAGGGAGGTGGTGGAGTCACCATCCCTGGAGGCGTTCAGAAAGGGATAGGACATGGCACTTGGTGCCATGGTTCAGTTAGTCCTGAGGTGTTGGGTGATAGGTTGGACTTGCTGATCTCTCAGGTCTTTTCCCACCTTATCGATTCTATGAAACACATAACTGTGTGTTACACTTTATTACTGAAAAATAACTCATCAAACACAGTAGAGGTTTAACTAAATGGAGCCAACGAAACAAATGCTTCACCACACTTTGTTTGTTCTACCATTTGCTTTCACTGCTACGAAACACTTGTCACGTCTCTATGTAACCTTTTCATCTTGAGTTTTAAGAAGTAAAAATGACAAGCCAGGTGCCTAGCAGGGGTCTCACAAAACTTAGGGAATATGTTCTCAAACAGGAAATAATCAAACAACCCGGAAGGTGCAGCTCCCCTCCCAGAAAACAGCAGGTGAAGTTCTCCAACGTGTCTCTTTGATCAGACTGTAAAAGCCTCGTTGTCCTCATTACGGCCACCATAAACGTGCAGTAAAATTAACAGCCCTGCAAAAATCGCCGGGACCGTGACGAGCTGCTCTAAACATAGTAACTGCCGAGGACCGGAGGATACCGCCGCCGCCTGCCTCGCAGACACACGGCTTCTTTCCGTTTTAATCACTGAGCACCGCTCCACGTTTAGTCGCCCCTACAAATCCCTGCCGAGGGTGCGCACACCTCCAGCCAGCCCGAGCGCTGCCCTCGCTCCCCACCGGCCCGGGCGCATACTCTTCCGGGGCAGTAACCGCCCACAGCTCCGCTCCTGTAAACCCCAGGCTGGCCGTGGCCTCCCGGCGCGGAGGCTGCCTGCTGCCCTGCACGCTTGCAGGCCGCCGCGGTGCCCTAGGCCCGGCCATCCACCTCCCTCCAGAGCTTGCCGCCCCTCCTCGAGAGAGGGCTTGGCAGCGCTCGGATCCCCCTCGTCTTTTTTCCGCCGGCTCTCCCCCATCCGCCACTGCCGCACTAGCCGCGGGGGCCGCCCGCAGCGCCGCGCCCTGCTGCTGCTGCGTGTCGCCGCGGCGGCCGAGCCGGGCGGCCGGGAGACCTTACCGCTCATTTCGGGCCGGGCCGGGGCCGGGGCCGGGCGGGCAGCTGCTCCCCGGCGCGCGGCGGCGGGCGGGGCGGCGGCGGCGGGCGGGGCGGCTCGCTCAGGTGCACGGCTGCCCGCGCCGCTCCGCCCCGCGGCCCGCTGCGCGCCGCTCCGCCCTGCCCGGGCCGCCGCGGCCACCCCGGCCGGCAGCCAGCCAGGCCGGCAGCCAGCCGGCGCAAGCGGCGACGCGGCCTAGGCTTCAAGGGGCGGGCGCGGCGGTAGGCCTGCAGGCACCGCCATCCCTGCCGGAGGCTGCCTTAGCCGTCCCGCAGGACTGCTGCTCGGGCTCCTACCGTGGCCTACTGTCATTGGCTGGTGCGATCCAAGTTCTTTAGGTAAAAGCTTCCACGTTAATTAACATAATTAAGTTATACAAGATTACTTCAGCCCAATCCTTCCATAGGATTTCCCTTAACTGCTCATCGGTTTACACCTGAGAGAGGAGGTGCACACACACATCTGGCTGCAAACAACCCCTTCCTGCCATGGCGTTGAGAAAACTGCAATGACTTTGATACTAATCCATGTGGATGCTGCGGCTCATGAGCACTGCTATACTTAGCATGGGTCTCATGTGAACGACGATGAATCACTGTTATCCCCAGGAGGAAATAGCATTCAGGATTTACTGCAGCACATTAGGTTAACTATGGCTTTATAATCGGACACCCACACTTTGACATCACACAGGCAACGATATGCATCACTGACGCAAGCACCGACAGGATCAAACACAAAAGGCCACAGCATTTGAAACAATAGAGCGCACAGCTGACGTAGCAGCACACCCCTCTCACACTGATGGGCTGCGGTAAATCAATAGCACCAGATGCCACAAACAGTCGCACCACTCTCTGTTTTACATAATGGCTAAGACTTACAAGTTTTATTTTTGGGCTCCCAGCAGCTACAATTAATGACAACAGCTAGTCACAACAGCCACCACCAATCGGTCAACATTCATCTTGTAAGCCATGCCAGGGAAATACTTCCTAAGTTAGCTCTGCAGGTGAACAGGCACTATTAAAAATGTTGCAAATTATCAGCGGCTTTGCCTTTGTTAGATAGAACAGAATAGAATTAGCCAGGTTGGAAAAGGTCTTTGAGATCATTGAGTCCAACCTATCACCCAACACCATCTAACCAACTAAACCATGGCACCAAGTGCCTCATCCAGGCTCTTCCTGAACACCTCCAGTGATGGTGACTCCACCACCCCCCTGGGTAGCACAGCCCAATGGCCAATCTCTCTCTCTGGGAAGAACTTCTTCTTAACATCCAGTCTAAACCTCCCCTGGTGCACCTTGAGACTGTGTCCTCTTGTTCTCTAATAGAGTGTAATCAAAGCAAGTAATAATAAAACCCAAAAGTAAACACAGAATTTAGTGTTAGGCTCTGCTGCTCCTTGGTGAGATTTATTGTGAGCCATCAGCAAGTTCACCATGAGCCTTGGACAGGAGCACAGGGGTCTCCTCCAGAAAACTGTGATTTAGAAAGGAAGAAGCCCTGACTGGCAGTGAGGAAAACTGTGAGAAGGAGTCCTGCAACAGGGTCAGAGATGGAAGGGGAGGAGGTGGTGCTCCAGATGCCAGAGCAAAAATTCACCTGCGGCCCATTGAGAACTGTGGTGGAGCAGGTTCCCACCTGTAGATTCTGTGAAACATCACATTAGAATAGAATAGACTAGACCAGAATAGACCAGACCAGACCAGACCAGGTTGGAAGTGACCTTTGAGATCATCAAGTCCACCCTATCAGAACAACAAGGCTAGACCTGAAGGACTGTACCCCATGCACACCCCACACTGCAGCAGACTTATCCTGAAGGACTGTCTCCCATCAGAACAATACCACATTGGAGCAGGAGAAGCACACAAGGAGAAAGCAGTGGCATAGACAACATATCATGGGCTGACTATATGCCCTTAAAGGTGCCAGTGGAAGGTGTCCCTGCCCCTGGCAAGGCGGTTGGAACTAGATCATAGAATCATAGAGCCACCAGAGTTGGAAGTGGCCTCTAAAGGTCATCTAGTTTAACCCCCCTGTCTCCCCCACCACTACTACCCTTGATCTTCCCAAAGCAGCTCCTGCTCCCTCTACACCATCTTCCACCCTGCCTTAACAGCTCCCGCTTCACTACCACTATTTTTGCACCCATCTCAGACCTAGGGGCAAGACCCTCAATGAGCCAAGACACCACCCAGAGGAGCTCAGTCCCAGCAAAGAGGCCCAGCCAGCACCCGTGGATGATATTGGAGGAGCCATTGATTATTGCCCTACCTAACAGCCTTTGTTGTCACCACCACCATCACCCAGTGTGCACCAGGGGCACTCACCAGAGAGGAGAGGAGGATCCCTCAGCCCAGATGGGCTCAGCTGGGGGCTTCTGCTGTTTCTGGGGGGGATTAAAAAGGTGAGTGGGTGGGGAGGGCAAAGTGGCCACACCTGGGGTGGGAAGAGACTCCAACAGAGCCCAGGAGCTGTGGGATTTGAGGGGAAAAAGGGCTGGGTGGGGTGGAAAAGGTGCAAACTGTGAAACCAGTGTTCTTGAGAAAGAATGGATATTAAAATAATATTCAAATACGAATTACTGACTTTTAGTGATTGCTAGGTTCTTAATATGGCTGCTTTCAGGATATTCCACTCCTCTTGGCTGTTAGATAATTTATTGACAAACCCAAGCATGACTTTGATAGGCCAATATTAAGTTCAATAAACAAAAAACCCACACAGCTTCTGCTAAGATAACTGTATGGTGTTACCATCTCAGCAAACTCTTTATCTCAACCCAGAGGGTTTCTTTGGGGGTTGCTTTCCCACCCATCTGTGTGTGTGGGAGGGGGCTTGCTTCTGAGAGCAGGCTGTGTGAAGCCAGGACACTGCTAGGCTGAAGAGGAGCCAATGAGTTTAGCTGGCAGAGCTGAACTCTCCTACAGCTAAACAGGAACGGTCCATGCCACAATGAGCCCTGTGGTGTCTCCTGTACGAGTATGGAGACAATAGGAGTATGACCTGGAAACTCTTTGTTCTCCAGGCACAAGTGCATGAGTTACAAAGAAAAGGAGAGTTCTTCCAGAAGAAGAGATGCACTGGGCTACTGTGAGTGGCTCTCTGCTCCTAGTATGTGGGCATCAGATCCAAATTTGAGTAGGGGAAGACCTGGATGAGGCACTTGGTGCCATGGTTTAGTTGATTAGATGGGGCTGGGTGATAGGTTGGACTTGATGATCTCAAAGGTCTTTTCCAACCTGGTTGATTCTGTGATTTGCCATGGGTTAGTTGTTTAGGTGGTGTTGGATTGGTTGATGGGTTGGACATGATGATCTTGAAGGTCTCTTCCAACCTGGTTTATTCTATGTATTCTATGTATTTTGTAATATGAGCCTTAGCTGAGGAAGAAGCTCCAGAAGGAGCTGTGAACACTGCAAGGACACAGGTGCTCAGAAGACTTCAGTTTGCAATGCTGGCAATTTAATACATTCCTTATGCTCTAAATTACTTCTGACAAAACAATCCCTTCCCCCATTCATCTGTCTACTTTTGCCATCAAGGCTAGGGAACAGCAGCTGACAAAGCAGCAACTACAATTAAAATTCCAGAGAAGGGCAGCAAAGCTGGGGAGGAGCCCTGTGAGGAGGGGCTGAGGGAGCTGGGGTTGCTTAGCCTGGAGAAGAGGAGGCTCAGGGGAGACTTTATTGCTCTCTCCAACTCCCTGAAGGGAGGTTGTAGCCAGGTGGGGGTTGGTCTCTTCTCCCAGGCACCCAGCACCACAACAAGAGGACACAGTCTCCAGCTGTGCCAGGGGAGGTTCAGGCTGGATGGTAGGAAGAAGTTCTTCCCAGCAAGAGAGATTGGCCATTGGAATGTGCTGCCCAGGGAGGTGGTGGAGTCACCATCCCTGGAGGTGTTTAGGAAGAGCATGGATGAGGCACTTGGTGCCATGGTTCAGTTGATGAGATGGTGTTGGGTGCTAGGTTGGACTCGACGATCTCGAAGGTCTCTTCCAACCTGGTTAATTCTATTCTAGTCTAGTCTAGTCTATAAACACATTAATTAGCTAAAAAAGAGAGGGGGAAAAAAAGGTAAAAAGTATCAGTAGACCACAAGCTGCCAAATGCGAGGGAAAAAGGGAAAAGTGAAGGTAAAATGTTCACATAGTTCAGGAATAGAATAGAAGCTCAGGAATAGAACAAACCAGGTTGGAAGAGACCTTCAAGATCATCGTGTCCAACCTATCGTCCAACACCACCTAATCAACTGTTCCTTTAAAAGGCAGGGAAAAAACCATCAGTTTCATCCACAGAACTTGTGGAATCATGGATTAAAAGGGCAGAAAGCTATGAAACTTAACTACAATATCTCTAAAGCTTACCTCCTGAGGAGGTGCTGATGTTTCCCACGACACCATCCATACGTTCTCAGACAAAACCCCCACCCCAATATGAAATGCCACAGGTGAAGCACCGAGATGACAGCTTCCTACAGCACTTTATCATTAATGCAGCTATCAGGTTTCTTTTATACTACCCTCACCTACTTTCCAAGGACAAAGGTGACAATGGTTTCTGTGTTCGAATCTCACATGTACTTTCATTTCACCTGTTTCTAAACAATGACTGTTATGCAATTTAGTGATTAAAAACCAGACTGCCAGCCCTTTTAATGGTGCACACTTCACAACATGAAACTACCCTTGGGGGCTTGCAGAAAGACAATTTTAGGCTTTTGAGATACTCCAACAGTAAAGTTTTTATGCCTTCTTTCTGAAGCAGTTGTCTACCACAGTGATCAACTCTATCCTACTTCATTTTGAAAAGTACTGGTGAATCAAAGAGGTAGAAAAACAACAGAGACCTTGTGGTGTGCAGCCCAGATTGTTAAATCACTCTGATTGGTTTGCTGCTTTAGGTTTAGATGTAGGACTGTGGAGGAGTTATGTAAAAAACCTGATGGAATGGAATGGAATGGAATGGACCAGGTTGGAATAGACCTTTGAGATCAGCAAGTCTAACCTATCACCCAACACCATCTCATCAACTAAACCATGGCACCAAGTGCCTCATCCATGCTCTTCCTAAACATCTCCAGGGATGGTGACTCCACCTCCCTGGGCAGCACATTCCAATGGCCAATCTCCCTTGCTGGGAAGAACTTCCCCCTAACATCCAGCCTAAACCTCCCCTGGCACAGCTTGAGACTGTGTCCTCTTGTTCTGGTGCTGGGTGCCTGGGAGAAGAGACCAACCCCCACCTGGCTACAACCTCCCTTCAGGGAGTTGCAGAGAGCAATAAAGTCTCCCCTGAGCCTCCTCTTCTCCAGGCTAAACAACCCCAGCTCCCTCAGCCTCTCCTCCTAAGGCTTGTGCTCCAGACCCATCCTCAGCTTTGTTCCCCTTCTCTGGACACCTTCCAGCTGTTCTCTGTCCCTCACAGTCTTCCAATTTAAGTATCAGGTAAACCATAAATCCCTGCATTTCAAAGGGAATCAAATGTGCTGGACCATTGTGGTGGGTTGAAGTTTCCCCCCCGCTACATTAACTTTGCCAGACCAACTCGGTTAGAAGCAAATGAAGCTGTATTTACAAGCAAAATCTACACTCCACAGTGGAATGCAAGGAACATGTGCACAACACACAGGATTTACAATATTTATTTATGATTAATAAAGAGGACAAGGATCCCCCTGGCCATGGACCAGGGGAGCAGAGAGCTTAGACTTAGCCAAAGCCAGCCAAAAGCAGGTTATCTCTCCTGAGCAAAGCAAAAGCAGCCAGAGATCAGAAGAGAAGAGGAAAATAGGGAAGAATTGTTATGGTACAACAGCTCCTTTTATTCTAGGTGTTTGCCCAATGAATTTGTTTAGAATAATCTTTTGTTTTCCTTTTTACACCCAAGAGTCATTTACTTATATTTTTCTACTTCTCTGCTCGAACTCTGTAACTGAATTTTGAAGGCATAGCCTAAAACCACCACAACCATTCTTAACACAGAGAAGTCTTGATGAAAATGTTCTTGTTTTCAGCAGCAAAAAATAATCTACACTTGTTCTAATCTAAGTGCATCATATATTTGCCTACTTGGTTTTTTTCCACTCAAGGAAGCCAGCACCAGAACAAGAGGACACAGTCTCAAGCTGTGCCAGGGGAGGTTTAGAATCATAAAATCAGTCAGGGTTGGAAGGGACCACAAGGATCATCGAGTTCCAACCCCTCTGCCATGGGCAGGGCCACCCCACACTAGATCAGGCTCATAGAGCCTGGTCTTCAACACCTCCAGGGATGGGACCTCAACCACCTCCCTGGACAACCCCTTCCAGGGCTTCACCACTCTCATGGTGAAAAACTTCTTCCTCACTCGAGGTGAGGAGAAAGTTCTTCCCAGCCAGAGAGATTGGCCATTGGGATGTGCTGCCCAGGGAGGTGGTGGAGTCACCATCCCTGGAGGTGTTCAAGAGGGGACTGGATGTGGCACTTGAAGCCATGGTTTAGTTAGTCATGAGGTGCTGAGTGATAGGTTGGACTGAATGATCTCTGAGGTCTCTTCCAACCTTATTGATTCTATGATAGCCAAATTTCCTAGCACTTATGTAAACAGTACTGCAAGATTTTCAGACTAATACTTAATATTTGTGCATAGTGCTTAATCCTATTCCACTTGATTCGTAACATCTAGGAGTAACTAAAATTGAACCAGCCTAACAGCTGTCACTACTAACATGTGAGCACTGCAGACTGAAAAGGTAAAGACTTAAGCACTGCTGCTGCTAGTGGATTTGGTTAAGAGGTGAACAGCACAAGTGAGTCTCAACAGTTGGCAGTTCTTGGCATGCAGACAGTGGCTTCTCAAAAGAGCATGTTGATTCAGAGAAGAGAGATCTTGGAAGGAGTAACTTCAGCCTCCCCCCTCTTCCCTGCCTAGTTGTGCCAACAATGAAATGATGTAGTGCAATTACTTGTAAAGGCCTTTTCAGCATCATTTTATTCAACTTACTATATTAATGAGGTGGTTTTTTTCTGTGCATACTTAGCTGGTTACATTGATTTGAAACCAGAGTGCAAAATAATCTGGCACATTCTGCTCTCTCAGAGATCCCCTCCTTTGTGGAGATTTTGCAATATTCCCCCCAAGTTATTACAGATGTACACCTTGAGTCCTGTGTCCAGATCTGGGCCCCTCAGGTTAGGAAAGATGTTGAGTTGCTGGAAGGTGTCCAGAGAAGGGCAACAAAGCTGGGGAGGGGTCTGGAGCACAGCCCTGTGAGGAGAGGCTGAGGGAGCTGGGGTTGCTTAGCCTGCAGAAGAGGAGGCTCAGGGGAGACCTTCTTGCTCTCTACAACTACCTGAAGGGAGGTTGTAGCCAAGTGGGGGTTGGTCTCTTCTCCCAGGCAACCAGCACCAGAACAAGAGGACACAGTCTCAAGCTGTGCCAGGGGAAGTTTAGGCTGGAGGTGAGGAGAAAGAGAGATTGGCCATTGGAATGTGCTGCCCAGGGAGGTGGTGGAGTCACCATCACTAGAGGTGTTTAGGAAGAGACTGGATGGGGTGCTTGGTGCCATGGTTTAGTTGATTGGATGGTGTTGGGTGATAGGTTGGACTGGATGATCTCAAAGGGCTTTTCCAACCTGGTCTGGTCTGGTCTATTCCATTCCATTCCATTCCATTCCATTCCATTCCATTCCATTCCATTCCATTCCATTCCATTCCATTCTCTATATACCTATAGATTATTACTTGAATGTGACTTACTTGAATATGACTTACTTGAATATGACTTACTAAATATTACCTGTATGATTATGATGCATTGATTAAGGAAATCAATAGCATACATATAAATACCAAAACCATTTTACCAGATTCTGGGGAAGGGTATTTTAAAACCCTTGGATGGAAATACACAGAAGCCTGTGGATATAGTAAAATTCTGTTTCTGCAGACTGTGACTGAATTTTACAAGACACATGGTGCCAGAAACTCAAGCAGGAAATTAATACTCCAAGAGGCTGCCAAGAGAAAACGCTGTGCCCAACTCTTAGTTTTTATGACTACCCAAGATGGGCAGCTCTAAAGATGTACTACTCTGTGTTCCTGGAATCTCCTAACAGCATTTACTCTGATTTGAACACCTCTCAGTTGTTTAGGCTTCAAGCAAATTACATAAACAAATGCAATGCAGGTTCAGGTGAGCCATTTGAAAGAAAACCCAAGCAGAAGAAACATCACTGTGATTATAAGCAGTTGAAGTCTTTCTACTATCTGAAATAAAAACCACATGCACCTTAAAGGGACCAGTTTGGAAGTGGTCATTCCTAACTGAGAGGCATAAAACTGAGTTAGCAGGATGTGGTGTCTCAGCTTTCCAAGAATCCTACAAGGCAGGATGCAGCAGAAAAAGGGAAAATGAGGTAAATCCAGAATAACACTGGCTCCACGATTAGAGCTCCAGGGTGCAATAAACAAGGCTCAGCCTTGCTCTTAGCAAAACGTTAACAATAACCACTGATTTAAAAACAAGCAAAACCCCACCAACACCTTCACACCAAACAGCTCTGTTCCACTGAAATGTTAATGTCTCAGATGTGCTTCTTGCATTAGGTAAGTGAGTTTGGTGTTCTGGTGAGATGAAAAGGCCTTCTGTAAGAATACAAACAAGTGGAAAGAGTTCAGCCCCACAGGGCTTCCTTTCTTCACACTTGCATACAAATACATCCACAGTATCATAGAATCAGTCAGGGTTGGAAGGCACCACAAGGATCAGCCAGTTCCAACCCCCCTGCCATGGCCAGGGACACCCCACACTAGATCAGCCTGGCCACAGCCTCAGCCAGCCTGGGCTTAAACACCTCCAGGTGTTCAGGGGCGTCAACCACCTCCCTGGACAACCCAGTCCAGGGCTTCACCACTCTCATGGGGAAGAACTTCCTCCTCACCTCCAGCCTCAATCTCCCCACCTCCAGCTTCATTCCATTCCCCCTAGTCCTATCACTACCTGAGATCCTGAGCAGTCCCTCCCCAGCCTTCTTGTAGCCCCCTTCAGATACTGGAAGGCCACAATGAGGTCACCTGGGAGCCTTCTCTTCTCCAGACTGAACAGCCCCAACTCCTTCAGTCTGTCCTCACAGGAGAGGTGCTCCAGCCCTCTGCTCATCCTCCTGGCCCTTCTCTGGACACCTTCCAGCACCTCCAGATCCCTCTTGGAATAGGGGCTCCAGAACTGGAGGCAGGACTCCAGGTGGGGTCTCAGCAGAGCTGAGCAGAGGGGGAGAATCCCCTCCCTTGCCCTGCTGGCCACACTTCTCTTGCTGCAGCCCAGGCTCTGGTTGGCTTTCCGGGCTGCAAGTGCACACTGAGAGCTCCTGGTGAGCTTCTCCTCCCCCAGCACCCCCAAGTCTCTCTCCTCAGGGCTGCTTTCCAGCCAGTCCCTGCCCAGCCTGGATTTGTGCCTCGGATTGCCTCCACCCAGCTGCAGGACCCTGCCCTTGGTCTTGTTGAACCTCCTGAGGCTGGCTTGTGCCCACCTCTCCAGCCTGTCCAGGTCCCTCTGGATGGATCCCTTCCCTCCAGCCTGTCTGCTGCACCACACAGCTTGGTGTCATCAGCAAACCTGCTGAGGCTGCACTCAGTGCCACTGTCCATGGCACCCACAAAGATGTTGACCAAGCCTGGTCCCAGGACTGATCCCTGAGGGACTCTGCTTGTCCCTGGCCTCCACTGGGACATGGACCCATGGACAGCCACTCTTTGGCCATCAAGCCAGTTCTGTATCCATCTAGTGGTCACCCATCACACCCATGTGTCACCAGCCTGGAGACCAGGCTGTGGTGCGGGACAGTGTCGAAGGCTTTGCTCAGGCCCAGGTAAATGACATCAGTTGCTCACCCCTCATCTATTAATGTTGTCACCATTAGGGTTTTTCACTTGAGCCCACCAACAAAGATTCTGCCAATGCTGCAGATCCACACATGTTCAGATGTAGGTTTCTAAGCCATGAAATCCATTTGGCAGTTACACTTTCTTTTGTTTCAGATCATGAGTGAAGAAAAAAAAAGCCCTGGAAGCTGACAGTTCAGAAGGTGGCATTTGGTAATGCAAAATCCTGCAGGGAACAAGCCCCAAGCAAGCTCCACAATCATCACACAGCAAAAATGAGACAAAGGATCAAATTGAAAGCATCTGATGTTACACACCTTGCACTTTGCAGCACCTAAAGGAAATGCTTGGCCTCAGCAGGGTGATTCACTGGTTGCCTCTGGAGGAAAATCTGTGCTTCTGCACATTTATCAGGAAGTCACCTTGTACCAACTGACACCAATCATTAAGCACAGACAGTGTGTCCTCAAGTAGGTATCTGGTTCAGGTCTGCTCTAGTGACTCTTCTGCCTATTTCCAGTAGAGCACATCAGGTTTCCTGAGAGTAGATTCCTACTGTGAGGAACAGAACTCACTCCTGTCTAAGACAGTGCTGTGAACAGTAGGCTGTGGAATAACCTGGGTCACCTCTGCTGAAGATTGGTGAACAGAACAGAACAGAATAGAACAGAACAGAATAGAATAGAACAGAATAGAATAGAATAGAATAGAATAGAACAGAACAGAACAGAATTGACCAGGTTGGAAAAGACCTCAGAGATCATCAAGTCCAACCTATCACCCAGCACCATCTAATCAGCTAAACCATGGCACCAAGTGCCTCATCCAGTCTGCTCTTAAACACCTCCAGTGATGGAGACTCCACCACCTCCTTGGGCAGCACATTCCAATGGAAACTGGAAAGCAACACATTAAGCTCCTGTCCATACTAGACACACTTAACTGCTTTAAGCCAAGGGCTTCTACATGGAAAATGCAGAGATGGCCTTTAAAATGTGTGGTAGGTTGAGAGAGGGCTTAGCTCTCCCTCCTCCACAGAGTAAGAAACCACAGCTAACTCAGTCGAAGAGCAAAAGCTATATATTTACAAGCATATATGGAAAGCAGGTTATATATAACACAATATATACAGGTATTTACAATATATACACAGAAATACACAGCAAAGACAAATAACACAACAAAAATCCCTCCCTCAGGGAGGGATCCCCTCTTTGGAACCCCCTCTCTCCCCCCCTTACCTCCCTTTTTCCCAAAAAGGGGTTAGAGAGAGAGAAAGGCAAGTTACTAAGGAAAAGAGTTGTTAGCAAGCTTCAAAAGCCCATGCAGGATTAGTGTTTGCTTATCTGAAGGCCAAGTCCAGCAGTTCGCAGAAGAAGCAGGCAGGGAGAACAGGCTGAAACACCAAACTCCCCCAACTCCCAAACCGAACTGAACTGAGGAAAAAATTTTCCAACCGCTTCACAATCTAAAGCTGAATTTTTGTTTATCAACCAATGAAATTCGTTTAGAATATCAGAATGTTTTGGTTCTAGTACCAAAAACATTAGCCAGTGTGTTCCAGCAGTGTTTGTTCTTAAAGGCACAGCCTCAAACGACCACAGTCCACCCCTTTCTAAACAATTTCATTGGCTGTTCGTACTGTCCATCCAATCCAGAACAATATTTACAGTTCGTAAGTTAAGTTCATCGTCCATTCCGGCTATACTCAGATGTAGATGATTCAGAAGTCCAAGAAAACCCAAAATCAAGAAAATGGAAAACAGTTTGTCTCTCCGCAGACGAAGCGAAGAAAAAGGGAAACAGGGACTCAGGGACTCTCAGTTGACTCAGGGCTCTCAGGGTTCTCAGGGTTCGTGCACCGTAGATTCCTCAGGGACTCTTTCCTTTGGACGCGCTGTAGCTGTACAACATTCTGAAATTAAACTCTCTCAGCTAAAGTTAAATCTCTTTGTGGAATACACTGAATTTCACCATTCTCTTGCATTACCCAATAAGTGTGACCCGGACCTTCTGCTGAAACCACCCCTCGGACAGGTTTAGCCTCTCCTGAGGGCGAAAATACCCAAACAGTTTTACCTAACAGATTCTTTTCCCTAACAACAGGAACTCTATCACCTTCTACTTTCTGTAGCAGATCAGAATGTGCAGGTCCAGCTCGGTTCACTGAACCTCTACTGTTCACCAGCCAGGTTGCTTGTGCTAAATGTTTCTCCCAGTTTTTCAAAGATCCACCTCCCATGGCTTTGAGAGTGGTCTTCAACAAACCGTTGTAGCGTTCAATCTTCCCTGCAGCTGGTGCATAGTAAGGAATATGGAAAATCCACTCAATACCGTGCTCTTTTGCCCAGCTCTTTACAAGGTTGTTCTTGAAGTGAGTTCCGTTGTCTGACTCAATCCTCTCTGGAGTTCCGTGTCTCCACAGGATCTGTCTCTCCAGACCGAGAATGGTGTTGCGTGCAGTTGCATGTGGGACTGCGTAAGTTTCCAGCCATCCAGTGTTTGCCTCTACCATAGTAAGCACGTACTGCTTACCAGAACGAGAACGTGGTAGAGTGATGTAGTCAATCTGCCAAGCTTCACCATACCTGTATTTAGACCATCTGTCACCATACCACAAGGGCTTAATTCTCTTTGCCTGCTTAATAGCAGCACAAATGTCACAGTCATGGATGACTTGTGTGATGGCATCCATGGAAATGTCTATGGATCTGTCACGAGCCCACTGGTATGTTGCATCTCTGCCTTGATGTCCTGACGAATCGTGAGCCCACCGAGCTAAGAATATCTCACCTCGGTGTTTCCAGTCGAGATCAAGTTCAGAGTCCTTGTCTACTTGAGAAACTCTTGCAGCTAGATCTGCCTGATGGTTGTGCTGCTGTTCCTCAGTAGCTTTGCTCTTGGGAATGTGAGCATCAATGTGTCTCACTTTCACTGGAATTCTCTCGATTCGATCAGCAATGTCTTGCCACAGTTCAGCTGCCCAGATGGGTTTTCCTTTCCTCTGCCAGCCATTCTTTTTCCAGTTCTTTAGCCAACCCCATAGAGCATTGGCTACCATCCATGAGTCGGTGTAGAGATAAAGCTTTGGCCATCTCTCACGTTCAGCCACGTCGAGAGCTAGCTGGACAGCTTTTACCTCTGCAAACTGACTGGATTCTCCTTCTCCATCCTTCGCCTCTGCAACTCGGCGTGTTGGACTCCACACTGCAGACTTCCACCTTCGCTTGTTCCCGACGAGACGACAGGAACCGTCTGTGAACAAAGCATATTTCTTTTCATCATCAGAAAGGTCATTGTAAGGAGGAGCTTCCTCAGCACGAGTTACTCTCTCCTCTGGAGGTTTAGCACAGTTGGTATCTTCAGGCCAACTTGAGATCACCTCCACCAGACCAGGTCTTTCAAGATTTCCCATTCGAGCTCTCTGTGTTATCAGGGCCATCCACTTAGACCAGGTGGAATCTGTGGCATGATGTGGTGTGGAACCTTTGCCTTTGAACATCCAATTCAAAACTGGCAATCTGGGAGCTAAGAGAAGTTGTGACTCAGTTCCAATTACTTCAGAAGCTGCTTTCACTCCTTCATAGGCAGCTAGAATCTCTTTCTCTGTTGGAGTGTAATTAGCCTCTGAACCTCTGTAACCTCGACTCCAGAAACCAAGAGGTCGTCCACGTGTCTCACCTGGAGCTTTTTGCCACAAGCACCAGGTTGGACCATTGTCACCTGCAGCCGTGTACAAAATGTTCTTAATGTCTGGACCATCTCGCACAGGTCCCAGACCCACTGCTTGGACTACTTCTTGCTTTATCTGGTCAAAGGCTGCTTGTTGTTCAGGTCCCCAGTGGAAACTGTTCCTCTTTCGAGTCACATCATACAGAGGTTTCACAATCTGACTGTATCCAGGAATGTGTAGTCTCCAAAATCCCACTATCCCCAAGAAACGTAGAGTTTCTTGCTTGTTCGTGGGATTTGCCATGGTAGAGACTTTATTTACCACATCCACTGGAATGTGTCGGCGTCCATCCTGCCACTGCACTCCCAGAAACTGGATCTCTGTGGTAGGACCTTTCACTTTGTCTCTCTTGATGGCAAAACCTGCATTCAGGAGAATGTCCATGATTTTGTTACCTTTCTCGAAGACTTCCTCAGCAGTTTTACCCCAGACGATGATATCATCGATGAACTGGATGTGTTCTGGAGCACCACCTTCCTCCAGAGCATCATGGATTACTGCATGACAGATGCTGGAGCTGTGGATCCAGCCCACTGGCAGTCTGTTGAAAGTGTACTGGATTCCTCTCCAGGTGAAAGCAAACTGAGGCCTGCATTCCTCTGCTATGGGAATAGAGAAGAAGGCATTAGCAATGTCTATGGTAGCATACCATTTGGCCTCTTTGGATTCCAGCTCATACTGGAGTTCCATCATGTCTGGTACTGCTGCACTCATAGGCGGAGTTACTTCATTCAGGGCTCGGTAGTCCACTGTCAGACGCCAGTCTCCATTCGGCTTTCGCACAGGCCACACTGGACTGTTGAAAGGTGAATGAGTTTTGCTGATGACTTTCTGACTCTCCAACTGACGAATCAGATTCTGAATGGGCAACAAAGAGTCACGGTTGGTTCTGTATTGTCTGTGATGCACAGTCCGAGAAGCAACCGGCAACTTAATGTCCTGAATCTTGTGTTGTCCCACAACTGCAGATTCATCAGAAAGCTCAGGTCTAGCAGACAGCTTCAGTTTTTGTCCATCAATTTCTACAGAAGCTACTCCAAAAGCCCATTTGTAACCTTTAGGGTCTTTGAAACGCCCTTCTCTCAGAAAATCAATTCCCAAAATACAAGGTGCATCAGGTCCGGTCACAACTGTATGCTTTTTCCATTGTTTACCAGTTAAGCTTATATTAACCTCCACTTTACTTAACTCTTGAGATCCACCAGTGACTCCCAGAATAGTTATGGACTCTGATCCCTGATAATTTGATGGCAATATGGTGCACTGAGCTCCTGTGTCAACCAAGGCCCTGTACTTCTGAAAGTGTGAAGTGCCAGGCCACTGGATGTACACATCCCAATAGATTCTGTTATCTGTATTACCCCTCTCCTCCCCCTGGCGGGAGGCAGGGCACCCCTAGTTATGGGGAACATGTCCACAGGTGCAACGAGCACACTGTGCAGTGTTAGAACTGGAGCCACTGTTGGAGCTACTAGAGTTGTCCTGGGGAACTGTGGAAGTAACAGCTACCCTTCTGGTATTGCTACCTCGGGTTCTGCCACTTTGCAGTTCTCTCAGTCTCCTGAAAAGATTAGAAGTTGGTTGACCATCCCACCTGTTCATGTTCTCACCAAACTGATCACGCAGGGTAATCCAAATAGTCCTACGTGACTGCCTTGGTGGTCTGTTTTGGTTTGATCTGTTTTGGAATGACCTCCTTGGAGGATGTCTATTCCTCACAGATGAAACCTGTACCCACCTGGAGGAAGAATTGGAATCATCTCTTTGTGCCAATTGGGAGATGGTGTTTTTAAATTCATCCTTCAGCTCTTTCATGCAATTCTCCAGTTTTCCAGACAGAGTTTCAATGGCTGAAACCAAAGAAACACGTGTCATGCTATCATCCAATTGTCTCAATTGATCAGTGAATTGGCCAACCGTAAGAGGAGCTCCACCATAATTTCTTGCTACAATTCTGCTTGCCAGAATGTTTGCATAATTGGAAGGAGCAAGCTTGATGAGCTTTTTAGTAAGACCATTTCCTACAGGAACATCATCAGGATTCAGAGATTCATGTTCACCATAGAGTACCTCTCTAACAGCAAATTCTCTCAGACGCTTGATTCCCTCATCTATGGTAGTCCAGGGCTTAGGATTCCATGGAAGATCATCTCGGGAAGGGTATCTCATGAGAACCGCCATTAGAAGGCGTATCCACAGATTAACCTTACCGAGAGCCTTGCCTAGATGTCTATCTATTCCATTATCCTTCGAGAGAGTTCCTAGCTGGGCTGCTGACTTGTCTCCAACCATTAGAGCTGGAGCACCTGTATCATAGCATCTACCAAGCCAAGCGAGAACTGGCTCCTTATCTGCTCTGAGATAGTCTTTTCTCACATTTCTAAGCTCCTCACGTGGTGAAGAGCAGTCGGTTATGTCATCTTGTTCTTGCTCCTCTGCCTCCTGTTCCTCAACTTGTGGTCCCAACAACCTCTCAAGGATCCCTTTAAGCTGAGAAGCACCACCACTAGCTGCTGTCCTACCAAGAGATGCATCTCGATCCTCTGATGATCTCAATAACTCAGCTATATTTTTAAGACAGATTTTCTCTTCCTCCCCAGCAGAAGAACCTTGCTGTGCATCCCCGTCAGCTCCTGAATCAGCTTTAGTCTTACCCTTCCTTGTTGTTAAAACTGCTACTTGCTTTACTGGAGCTGTGTTTGGGTTTCCAGCTGCCTTATTATCAGAAGTTGATAAGCTTTGAGACAGATTAGCTGCTTTGGAGGACGCTTCCGCTCCTGCCATGGAAGAAGGAGGAAATGACTTTGCCTCGTTAATGGTGGCTGCCTGGGACACGGGAGCCGCCATGTTTGGGGCAACTGCAGCCCCTGGCTGCTTGCCAGAATCATCACCATTGCTATTCAGAGCTGCCTTGCCGATTGACTTTTTAGCTTTATCATTAACTGACACAGATTCTCCATTATCATCCTCACTGGATGTTCCTGAAACAGAGCCAGGGTGGCGTTTTCGTCTCTTAACCCTCCGTTTTATAACAAAACATGCCTTGGACACTTTTTTCTCCCGGTACAGTGCTACCAACAAATACACATTAATTATCAGGAGCAGCAGGACTACACACATCGAGAAAATCAGCTTTGGATCCCAGCCATCACTTAAAATTACCCTTTCACCGAGCGGAATCTTAAACTCTTTTATCTCAATAGGGAGTGTGCTAGATGTAACATTCCTGTACTTTTTAACACAAAAGAATTCCAGGCACTGATCATACAGAAGCCGAATCTTGTACTTAAACCACAAATATAATTTTTGCATTATATATTTACCTATCTTATCGATAATCATACCCAGGCAATACTTGTAGATCAATACACTGAAGACCGAGAAGAGCAGACGCTCAAAAAGCCAAAACACCTTCATGTTTGCTCGTTCGACTTAAGCAAGCAATAAATCAAACTAATTTGTCAGCAAGCCGCACGTTGGGCGCCAATAAATGTGGTAGGTTGAGAGAGGGCTTAGCTCTCCCTCCTCCACAGAGTAAGAAACCACAGCTAACTCAGTCGAAGAGCAAAAGCTATATATTTACAAGCATATATGGAAAGCAGGTTATATATAACACAATATATACAGGTATTTACAATATATACACAGAAATACACAGCAAAGACAAATAACACAACAAAAATCCCTCCCTCAGGGAGGGATCCCCTCTTTGGAACCCCCTCTCTCCCCCCCTTACCTCCCTTTTTCCCAAAAAGGGGTTAGAGAGAGAGAAAGGCAAGTTACTAAGGAAAAGAGTTGTTAGCAAGCTTCAAAAGCCCATGCAGGATTAGTGTTTGCTTATCTGAAGGCCAACTCCAGCAGTTCGCAGAAGAAGCAGGCAGGGAGAACAGGCTGAAACACCAAACTCCCCCAACTCCCAAACCGAACTGAACTGAGGAAAAAATTTTCCAACCGCTTCACAATCTAAAGCTGAATTTTTGTTTATCAACCAATGAAATTCGTTTAGAATATCAGAATGTTTTGGTTCTAGTACCAAAAACATTAGCCAGTGTGTTCCAGCAGTGTTTGTTCTTAAAGGCACAGCCTCAAACGACCACAAAATGGGAACCAGAACCTCAGCTCAATCATAGCAGAATCCCCATTACACCCACAGAAAAGGCAGATGGCCTTCTTGGGTAGTTTCCCTCTAGAATGCTATCTTTTGAGCTGAAGATTTCCATCTCCAAAGATGCCATGGAGAAAAGCTTAAACTCAACATACCTCATCTCTAGGGGATTCTGCTGGAATCTGGGAGCTACAGAATCATAGAATGGTTTGGGTTGGAAAGGCCCTCCAAAGGTCATCTAGTCCAACCTCCACTTCAGTAAGAAGGGACATCCTCAACTAGATCAAGGTTGCCCAGACCCCTCTGGAGGTTCAGGTTCAGGTACAGGTTCAGATTCTGTGGGGTTTTTTGAGCTAAAAACCTCAGGTCCCCCTGAATCTAGCAGGGGGTGGGGGATGTAGTACTTTAATCAATTTCTTGCTGCTGGTACAGTTTACATTTGGGGATTAATTTAATATACCCTGGGGTAAGCAAAGAGCTTTTCCTTCTGGAGGCAAAGAAAGGCATCATTTCTATGCTGTTTCAGTGTTGTCTGTGCTCCAGTGTGCCTTTGATATCTGGCTTCTGGCTGTCCCCCTGCAGCCTCACATTTGTACAATTATAGGCATGTGGAGAACTCTGTGGTCAAAATGAAAGAAGTAATGGATGCAATGTGCTTGCTAGGATTAGGTCATGATTCAGTGAGTGACCTGGGCTGTGACTGAGACTTCAGCAGCTAAAAGCTTAAGTTAGAACTAAGGTGGACTCCAAACACTCTGAATATGACCCCCTTGCAATTACAGATCATCACACAGACATACTTCTCACCAATAACAAGCCAAGCCTACCAAGGCAGCTCCAACAGGGGATGCTCTGAAGACAGGGAAAATAAGTTTTGACTGAAAAGCTACTGACCTTGAAGACTGTTAATAACATTGCAGCTGATAGGATGTAGTTAAACATTTGATTCTGATTCTGCTAATGGCTTTAGGTCAACACACAAGAAGCTTTCCAGACATGTGGCTGCAAATCAATTAACCCAAAAGAAGGGGGCACATATAAAGAAGTGATGCTCTCAGTCAGACTAACCAACATAGGAAGGCACCATGCTTACTACCAACACCTGCAGCCTCTTCTGTAGTGAAATGTTTTCACTGTCATGCAGATCACTAAATATCTTCAATCAATTGCCACTCAAAACTTCACATTTTACTGTTGAAGGTGATTGGAAAGTGGTTTTTCAGGTCCTGGATTATTAAAGGCAAGCAAGCAAGCAAGCAACCACCCCAAACCATCACAGACTAGCTACTAAAGGCTCTTTAAATTTTCACTTACATCTTTTAAACTCCTCTTAGCATTTGAAATTTAAAACTTGGTCTTTCTAGTGTTGTGTGACAAAGGCTCCTTGGTTCCCCACAATGAACTCTTTACAGATCCCTTCAAGAAGGAATTACTTTCTCCCAACCTAAAGCAAGTTACCAGACAGGGAAACTATGTAAACTCCACCATTAAAAGCATCCCTGACAAAGGCTGTTGTTGAGAAAAGGCTTTCAACAATGTTAATAAATATGCATTATCAGAAAAGAAAGTATCTGGTAAAGCAGTAAGCAGGGACCAGACACAAAGATAAGCCTATGCTGTTGCAGTGTTCTCTTCAAATTCAATTTGGTCTGTAACCAAATACGTTTTGGAGAGTAACATACCCACGGCTTTGGCAGCCACAATGAACTCGGAGCCAGGAGGAGCTATGTAAGGAATCTACTTACCTGTGCCAAACCAGGGGCCAGGGATGAAAAAAAACCCTGACTTGGCTCAGACATATAAAATGTGTCATTCCAAACCAGAAGAAAGGGGAAAAGAAACATGCATACAGTGGAGCTCCTTACCATACCCCATGCAGTGCTACAGGCTGGGGTCAGAGGGGCTAGAGAGTGGCCAGGCAGAGGGACCTGGGGGTGCTGGTTGATGGTAGGCTGAACAGGAGCCTGCAGTGTGCCCAGGCAGCCAAGAGGGCCAATGGCATCCTGGCCTGCATCAGGAACAGTGTGGCCAGCAGGCACAGGGAGGTCATTCTGCCCCTGTACACTGCTCTGGTTAGGCCACACCTTGAGACCTTTGTCCAGTTCTGGGCCCCTCAGTTTAGAAAGGAGGTTGAGTTGCTGGAAGGTGTCCAGAGAAGGGCAACAAAGCTGGGGAGGGGTCTGGAGCACAGCCCTGTGAGGAGAGGCTGAGGGAGCTGGGGTTGCTTAGCCTGGAGAAGAGGAGGCTCAGGGGAGACCTTCTTGCTGTCTACAACTACCTGAAGGGAGCTTGTAGACAGGCAGAGGTTGGTTTCTTCTCCCAGGCAACCAGCACCAGAACAAGAGGACACAGTCTCAGGCTGCACCAGGGGAGGTTTAGGCTGGAGGTGAGGAGAAAGTTCTTCACTGAGAAAGTGATTGGCCATTGGAATGGGCTGCCTGGGGAGATGGTGGAGTCACCATCACTGGAGGTGTTCAGGAGGAGCTTTGATAGGGTGCTTGGTGCCATGGGTTAGTTGATTAGGTGGTGTTGGATGCTAGGTTGGACACGGTGATCTTGAAGGTCTCTTCCAACCTGGTTTATTCTATTCTATTCTACATTATATATGGATCAATATATCCCCTCCACTAAGGAGCTGAGACAAGAAAATTGCTTAATGGCTGGAAAGCAAATGTGTCCTTTGTGCAGAAACCTTTTCACTGCTTCACTACTGTCTGGATGCAGGAGATCTAAAATCTCTGTTGCTGGACTGTCAGGGCTCAAGGGCTGAAAAAGGCCTCATGAATCAAGTCCATTCACCTGCAATTGCAGCTTCATTCCTCTCCCCCATTATCATACATCAGGATCCATCACAAATGGATTTTACATAAAAGCATCAAGAACAATCTTCAAGCCATCACTTCTTTTGCCCATGTGTCTACCAAAGGAGTGCTGTTCTAGAGCATCACTTTCCTAGGTAGCCAGGAAGTTTCTTGTAATTAGATAAATGAAAGTGGGCTCTAAACCAGCTCTGCCATTAACTTTGCAGAATGACTGAATGCCTGGTGTTTACTTACCTAGTCCTAACAAAACTCATCTTGAGCCAAACCAACCAACCTTGGCTTTTATAGAATAGGCTCCTCCTGGATATCCTGGATATCCTAATATTCTACAACCCCAGGAATCAGCTTCCTTTCATCTTCTGTAACTATGCATTACCAAATTCCAGCCTCAGCAGAATCCTGCAAAATGCTACTCAGCATCCCAAGCTGCACCAGCAATAACAGCCTTGATACACTTTATGATCACAATAACCTTTACTAAAACATTGTACTGGAGATACTCCTGGGAGTCAAATAGCTTGACTGATTCACAGATTCACAGTATCACCAAGGTTGGAAGAGAGCTCAAAGACCATCAAGTCCAACCTGTCACCCAACACCTCATGACTAGACCATGGCACCAAGTGCCACGTCCAATCCCCTCTTGAACACCTCCAGGGACAGTGACTCCACCACCTCCTGGGCAGCACATTCCAATGACTCTCTCTGTGAAGAACTTTCTCCACACCTCCAGCCTAAACTTCCCCTGGTGCAGCTTGAGACTGTGTCCTCTTGTTCTGGTGCTGGTTGCTAGATAGAAGAGACCAAGCCCCTCCTGGCTACAACCACCTTTCAGGTAGTTGTAGAGAGCAATGAGGTCACTCCTGAGCTTCCTCTTCACCAGGCTAAGCAACCCCAGCTCCCTCAGCCTCTCCTCACAGGGCTGTGCTCAAGGCCTCTCCCCAGCCTTGTTGCCCTTCTCTGGACACCTTCAATTCTCTCAATGTCCTTCTTGAACTGAGGGGCCCAGAACTGGACACAGGACTCAAGGTGTGGCCTAACCAGTGCAGAGTCCAGGGACACAATGACTTCCCTGCTCCTGCTGGCCACACTATTCCTAATGCAGGCTAGGATGCCATTGGCCTTCTTGGCCACCTGGGCAGACTGCTGGCTCATGTTTAGGCAGCTGTCAATCAGCATCCCCAGGTCCCTCTCTGTTTGGGAGCTCTCCAGCCACTCCAACCTGACTCCTCCTCAAGTTTCAAGTGAGGAGATCCCCATTTATAATGTATTAATCCTATACATGGCCTTGCACTGTATGTAACTGCACTTCACCCAGTTCAGGGGTACCATTCAGACAAGCAGCTTTCAGACAGTTAATTCATGTTCTTGCTGATCTTCCAGCACTTCTGGAATATAGATTTCTTCTGCCATTGGAGTTCTTTGGATGATCAGCTTTGCTGAAATGCCAAGTATTTCTAGAGCATCTTGATAGCAGAGAGACACCTGAGTGCATTGGTTACTGAGTGATTAAGGGGGGATATATTTACATTTACATTCTAGGCTAGCTGTGCATCATCATCCTGTAGCATTCCACCCTTTCTTTTTTCACCCACAACTTAAAATCCTAAGAAGAACCCCCCCAAAATTCAAAGCAACAAATGAGGTTATATCAACTCTGCTGAAGCTCTTTAGAGATAGAAATCAAAAAGCAATCTGCACTATGCTTTGAATTTTGCAGCATGGAAACAGACAACTATCTGACTTCAAGACTCCACTGCATACCTGCATTCTCTGCTCTTTCTTTTTACTTCCCACAGCTCTTCATATCCTGCAAAGCAAGATCCTATACAGATAGGAGGAGAGGCTGAGGGAGCTGGGGCTGCTTAGCCTGGAGAAGAGGAGGCTCAGGGGAGACCTTCTTGCTGTCTACAACTCCCTGAAGGGAGGTTGTAGCCAGGTGAAGGTTGGTCTCTTCTTCCAGGCAACCAGCAGCAGAACAAGAGGACACAGTCTCAAGCTGCACCAGGAGAGGTTTAGGCTGGATGTTAGGAAGAAATTCTTCACAGAAAGAGTTGTCAGCCATTGGAATGTGCTG
The DNA here is from genome assembly GCF_014839835.1 of Dryobates pubescens. Classification (NCBI taxonomy): domain Eukaryota; kingdom Metazoa; phylum Chordata; class Aves; order Piciformes; family Picidae; genus Dryobates; species Dryobates pubescens. The sequence continues at coordinate 43,289,251 of NC_071618.1, read as the reverse complement.
CCCAGGGGGTGGTGGAGTCACCATCCCTGGAGGTGTTCAAGAAGGGATTGGATGTGGCACTTGTAGCCATGGTTTAGTTAGTCCTGAGGTGTTGGGTGACAGGTTGGACTTGATGCTCTCTGAGGTATTTTCCATCCTTATTGATTCTATGATTCTATATACTCCTACCTGATAGTCAGCCTCTTCTATGTGGCATGTTCCCAGGCACTTCAGACCTCTGCCCAGCTCTCTGAAGCTGCACAGAAATGTTTACCTCCGAAGGTGCAACTTGTCCAGAGCCAGAAGCACAATGCCACCATACAAGAAGATGACCCAGCAACATACATTCATGAGCCTCTGAAAAGAACCCCCAACTCCACACCCTTCTATTTAACTACTGTCACCAAGATGAGACTAGATTCTTTCCATCAAATATAATGGATCTATTTTTCAGAGGAGAGAATGTGGCTCAGGAACTGAAAAAAAAATATGACAATAGACTGAAATTCTAAGAACAGAATACCCAGTTGGAAGGCTATTAGGAGCAAATTGGTGCTCTGGATGGTATTTTGAAGCCCCATCAGAGGGTGAACTGGGGAAATAACCTAGAGATAAAGCTGTGTGGGCATATGAATAAGATTCCTAGCCTAGTATATAACATATCTTTGCTGGAAAGGAATGCAGGGAAGCCTGAGAGAAAGGAAAGGGCATTTCCAAGGTGCATTTTCCACCTTTTTGTGCAATTCTTCTCTGCATAAGAAGTAGAGAAACACACCTTTTGCAAATCTTTTCTTAAAAAGGCTTCAAGTCCATGTCAGATTCACCACCTCGAGGCAATCCCAGGCACAAATCCAGGCTGGGCAGGGACTGGCAGGAAAGCAGCCCTGAGGAGAGAGCCTTGGGGGTGCTGGGGGAGGAGAAGCTCACCAGGAGCTCTCAGTGTGCACTTGCAGCCCGGAAAGCCAACCAGAGCCTGGGCTGCAGCAAGAGAAGTGTGGCCAGCAGGGCAAGGGAGGGGATTCTCCCCCTCTGCTCAGCTCTGCTGAGACCCCACCTGGAGTACTGCCTCCAGTTCTGGAGCCCCTATTCCAAGAGGGATCTGGAGGTGCTGGAAGGGGTCCAGAGAAGGGCCAGGAGGATGAGCAGAGGGCTGGAGCAGCTCTCCTGTGAGGACAGACTGAGGGAGTTGGGGCTGTTCAGTCTGGAGAAGAGAAGGCTCCCAGGTGACCTCATTGTGGCCTTCCAGTATCTGCAGGGGGCTCCAAGAAGCCAGGGAGGGATTGCTCAGGATGTCAGGCAGTGATAGGACTAGGGGAAATGGAATGAAGCTGGAGGTGGGGAGATTCAGGCTGGAGGTGAGGAGGAAGTTCTTCCCCATGAGAGTGGTGAAGTCCCTGGAATGGGTTGTCCAGGGAGGTGGTTGAGGCCCCATCCCTGGAGGTGTTTAAGCCCAGGCTGGATGAGGCTGTGGCCAGGCTGATCTAGTGTGGGGTGTCCCTGCCCATGGCAGGGGGGTTGGAACTAGTTGATCCTTGTGGTCCCTTCCAACCCTGACTGATACTATGATACCTGTGTACAAGAGCACTGTTCTAACACACGAGCCAGTAGTCCATGGTAAAAAGTAATAATACTACCAACCACCTCAAACTCTCAGGTTTGCCAGTCCTCTTGTATCCATTTACAGTACAAGGTAGGGAAATGAGTGGCAGGAAGGCTCACACTAGTCTGCCTTCTGCACCTCCACTCAGCATTTGCTGATACTCACTGTTGTTTTTAAACATCTCTTAGCAGATGTTGTTTAAAACTCTTTCATGCTGGAAGAACTTTTAACTGGTTCCAGTTGCTCTGAGTGTCTCTGCAACTTGCTAAGTATCTTCACTCACTGAGAGTAGAATAGGATGGAATGGAATGGAATGGAATGGAATGGAATGGAATGGAATGGAATGGAATGGAATGGAATGGAATGGAGGAGCCAGGTGGGAGTTGGTCTCTTCTCCCACGCAACCAGCACCAGAACAAGAGGACACAGTCTCAAGCTGTGCCAGGGGAAGTTTAGGCTGGAGGTGAGGAGAAAGTTCTTCCCAGCAAGAGAGATTGGCCATTGGGATGTGTTGCCCAGGGAGGTGGTGGAGTCACCAACCCTGGAGGTATTCAAGAGGGCATTGGATGTGGCACTTGGTGCCATGGTTTAGTCATGAGGTCTGTGGTGACAGGTTGGACTCAATGATCTTTCAGGTCTCTTCCAACCTTGGTGATATTGTGATACTGTGAAGGTGATAGAACACTAGAACAGGCTGCCCAAGAGGTTGAGGAGTCTCAAAAGGCTTTGAAAAGCTGCCATCAGCATGTTCCTGTGCAACCTGATCTAGCTTACCCTGTTTAGAGTAGAGTAGAGCAGAGCAGAGAAGAGCAGAGCAGAACAGAACAGAATAGAACAGAACAGACCAGGTTGGAAGAGACCTCAAGTCCAACCTATTACCCAACACCATCAACTAAACCGTGGCACCAAGCACCCCATCCAGTCTCTTCCTAAACACCTCCAGTGATGGTGACTCCACCAGCCCCCTGGGCAGCACACTCCAATAGCCAATCACTCTTTCTATGAAGAACTTCCTGACATCCAGCCTACTCAAGGTGTGGCCTAACCAGTGCTGAGTACAGGGGGGTTAGCAGGGAGCTTGGACTAGATGATCTCCAGAGGTCCTTTCCAACCCCTAGCATTCATTCTGTGAAGTCCTTCATGCACAACTTCTGATCTGAACATTTTTATGAAACCCCCTGCAAAGTCTACTGAAAAACTTTACATCTGAATTTCTGGAAAGCCAAGGAACCATTTGCTTGCAGAGAATCAGACAACTGAAGAATCCTCAAGAAGTTAGCAATCTCCATGAATTTTTGTTATTCCAATCAGCCAGATTGCATCCAATTAAGAGAGAGAAAATGCTATCAGCAGA